>NC_035168.2:32849282-33560249 GCF_001659605.2 Manihot esculenta | reverse complement strand
CGCAGATGCCATACCCACCATACTACCCACCTATCCACAGTACCCAATGTTCCCACCTCCACCATTACTATCCAAATCCAGCAAACCTACCCCTGGGGATGCTGTACCTCCACCACCCCCAGCACCTACATGCCCAGATACCCAGATACCCTCAGCCTAGCTCATCTTGGGGAAGTAAGGCTTAAAATGACAGATTTACATGAAGTTGGGTGCTCCCCAGTTTGAGTCAGGTGATGACCCGTTTGTATATTTGGAGAAGGTCAAGATGATCACAGAAGAAATTGGGAGCTGATGATAGTAGAGCCATTCAGATGGCTGGTTTCACTTTGAAATGCAAAAAAGGCCCGTGAGTGGTTCAAAAACTATGTGAAGCCGAGGGTGGATAGCCTATCGTGGGAAGAGTTCGCTAATGAATTTGCAGGATGGGCTTTCCCTGATAGTTCAAGGGAATTAAAGATGATAGAATTCGAGCAGTTGAGGGCAAACTGATGACATGAGTGTAGACGAATACTGACAGGTTTATGGAGTTGCTGCCTTTGCTGGGCAAGACCTTAGCACAGACCAGAAGAAGTCGAGAGAGGTATATCATGAAGCTCATCCCAGGTATTCCTCCTTGGTACAGTCAGCAGATAGAGAGAGTTTTCACGCCATAGTAGACATGGCTAGGAGAATGGAGGCCAGTGCCATCGTTCAGGGGACAGTCAAACAGACAGTGGCACAAGCTTCTGATTCTAAAACTCCGGGTGGGGGAAGGTTAGATCCCTCTACCTTGAGTGCAGCAGCTTCAGGCAGTAAGAGATGGGGTAAGCCCAAGGGTAAGAAGAATAAGTTCTGGAACAAGGTCAAGTCTAGTCTGGGATTTTGGCAGTGGTTCTAGTTTCTGGGGCAGATAATGCAGCTTGTGCGAAGTGTGGTAGGCCACACAGGGGTTTATGCCGGTATGGGACGACGACCTGCTACAGATGCGGGCAAGAGGGGCATATGTCATGGCAATGCCCTAAAACAGTTCCTATGGCACAGACACAGCAGACAGCTTCAGGAAGTGTGGCACAGCCAGTAGCTCCAGCTGCTACCCAGGCCAGTGGCAGAGGCAGAGGGAGAGGGTCAGCCTCTTCTTCAGCAGGGTTCAGAGGTGAAGGTCCATCAGCTCCAGCCAGGATCTTCACCATGACGCAGCAGGAGGCTAACACGCCAACACCGTGGTGTCAGGTAATCTCATCATTGGGTGTTCTGATGTGTATGCATTAATGGACCCGGGTGCATCTCACTCTTTTTTGCACCGAGAGCCGTTCAGAGGTTAGGATTGATGGTCTCTGGGTTAGAGTGTCCCCTATGGGTCAGTGGACCCAAGTGTGACCCGTCAGTGGCAGAGGCAGTCTGCCAATGTAGTCCAGTTTTCATAGAGGGAAGATGCTTTCCGCCGACCTTGTGGTTCTAGATTTGACAGATTTTGACGTCATTCTAGGGATGGATTGGTTATCGACCCATGGTGCTACCTTGGACTGTAGAGGAAGGTAGTCAGATTCAGAGATCCGGATGGGTCAGAGGTCGTCTTTCAGAGGAGACAAGAGGGGTACACCTAGAGGTCTAATCTCAGCTCTTCAGGCTCGTAGGTGCTTAGGAGGGGATGTCAGGGGTTTCTAGCTCATGTGAGGGAGTTGGACAGTCAGGTTAGAGAGCCCGCCTCAGTGCCAGTGGTTAATGAGTTTTTAGATGTTTTCCCAGACGAGCTTCCAGGACTACCACCTGCAAGGGAGATAGAGTTTGAAATAGAGCTGATGCCTGGAACTAGGCCTATTCTCTATCCCTCCCTACAGGATGGCCCAGCTGAGATGAAAGAGTTGAAAGAACAGTTGCAGGAACTGGTAGACAAGGGTTTCATCCGACCAAGTACCTCACCTTGGGGTGCTCCAGTACTCTTTGTGAAGAAAAGGATGGATCCCTCAGGCTTTGTATCGACTACAGGCAGTTGAACAAAGTCACCATCAAAGAATAAGTACCCATTGCCAAGGATCGACGATCTATCGACCAACTAGCAGGAGCGGGTTGTTTTCTCCAAGATAGATCTGAGATCAGGGTACCATCAGCTGAGGATAAGGGAAGAGGACGTACCAAAGACAGCATTCAGGACCAGATATGGGCACTATGAGTTCCTTGTAATGCCGTTTGGGTTAACTAACGCCCCTGCAGCATTCATGGACCTCATGAACAGAGTATTCAGACCATACCTGGATCACTTCGTTATTGTCTTCATAGATGATATCCTAGTGTATTCCAGGAATGCAGAGGAGCATGCCCATCATCTGAGGATAATTCTGCAGACATTGAGGAGAACATGGCTTGTATGCCAAGTTCTCCAAGTGTGAGTTCTGGTTGAGGAGCATCTCTTTCTTGGGGCATGGTGTCAGAGAATGGAATAGAGGTAGACCCCAAGAAGATAGAGGCTGTGACTAACTGGCCTAGACCCACTACAGTGACAGAGATCAGAAGTTTCTTGGGTTTGGCTGGTTATTACAGGAGGTTCGTACAGGACTTCTCTAAGATTGCAGCTCCTTTAACCAGATTGACCAGAAAGAATCAGAGGTTCGAGTGGACCGATCGGTGTGAAGAAAGCTTTGAGGAGCTCAAGGAGAGGTTGACTTCAGCACCAGTGTTAGCTCTGCCAACCAGCAATGAGGACTTCACAGTGTTCTGTGATGCATCCAGAGTAGGTTTGGGTTGTGTGTTGATGCAGAATGGTAGGGTGATCGCTTATGCTTCTAGACAGCTAAAGAGGCATGAGATGAATTACCCCACACACGATCTAGAAATGGCAGCAGTTATCTTTGCACTCAAGATGTGGAGGCACTACCTCTATGGGGTAAAATGTGAGATCTTCACAGATCATAAGAGCCTGCAGCACATCTTGAGTCAGAGAGATTTGAATTTGAGACAGAGAAGATGGGTAGAACTGCTCAGTGACTACGATTGCAAGATCCAGTATCATCCGGGTAAGGCGAATGTCGTGGCAGACGCCCTAAGCCGGAAATCACTTGGCAGTCTATCCCACATCACGGCAGAGAGAAGACCGGTGGTGAAGGAATTTTATAAGCTCATTGAGGAAGGTCTACAGATGGAGTTGTCTGGTACAGGTGCTTTGCTTGCACAGATGAAAATAACACCCGTGTTTCTAGAGCAGGTGGCTCAGAAACAGCATGAGGACCCAGAGTTGGTGAAGATTGCCAGGACTGTTCAGTCAGGCAGAGACAGTGAGTTCAGATTCGATAGTAAGGGGATCCTCCGCTATGGGAGTCGATTATGTGTACCAGATGACATTGGGCTAAAAGGAGACATTATGAGAGAGGCTCATAATGCAAGATACAGCATTCACCCTGGAGCCACCAAGATGTATCAAGATCTGAAGAGAGTGTATTGGTGGCCAGCTATGAAGAGGGAAGTGGCACAATTCGTGTCAGCCTGCGAAATATGTCAGAGGGTGAAGCTGGAACATCAGAAGCCGGCTGGAATGCTTAACCCGCTACCTATTCCAGAATGGAAATGGGAGAACATAGCTATGGACTTTGTAGTGGGGTTACCGGCAACATCCAACAGACTAGACTCCATATGGGTAATTGTGGACAGACTCACCAAATCTGCTCACTTCATTCCCGTTAGGAGCAACTACTCTGTGGATAAGTTAGCGCAGGTGTATGTTGAGGAGATTGTCAGACTACATGGGGTCCCGGTATCTATAGTGTCAGATAGAGGGCCCCAGTTCACATCCAGGTTTTGGCGGAGTCTGCAGAGTGCTATGGGTACTAGGTTGGATTTCAGCACTGCCTTCCATCCACAGACAGACGGACAGTCAGAGAGGACCATCCAGACCATAGAAGATATGCTCAGAATGTGTGTGCTAGATTTTGGCGGTTCTTGGAAGCAACATCTACCTTTGGTGGAGTTTGCCTACAATAACAGCTATCATGCTAGCATAGGGATGGCTCCATATGAAGCTTTATATGGGAGGAAGTGCAGGTCACCTGTTTGCTGGGAGGAAGTTGGAGAAAGGGCCTTGGCAGGGCCTGAGCTAGTAGAGATCACCAGCAGGATGGTGCCCATGATCAGAGAAAGGATAAAGACTGCCACCAGCAGGCAGAAAAGCTATGCAGACATCCGCAGGAAACAGGTAGAGTTTCAAGAGGGGGATCTAGTATTGCTCAAGGTGTCTCCGATGAAAGGGGTGGTTCGGTTTGGTAAGAAGGGTAAGCTAGCTCCGCGGTACATCGGACCCTTTGAGGTCTTGCAAAAAGTTGGGAATGTATCGTACAAGCTGGACTTGCCTGCTTCTATGGAGAGAATCCATCCGGTTTTCCATGTTTCCATGTTGAGGAAGTTCGTGTCAGATCCGGGCAAGGTTCTTAGCGAGCCTGATGTGGAAATCCAAGAGGATCTCACTTATGTTGAACAGCCAGTGCGGATTCTTGACACTCAGATCAGAAAGTTGAGGAACAAGGAAATTCCGATGGTGAAAGTCCTTTGGAACCACCACAATCTGGAAGAATGCACTTGGGAGACCCGGGAGTCCATGCTCCAGCAGTACCCCCACCTCTTCTAAGGTTAGTTGAGATGCGTTCCATGTGCTTTATGTGTGTGTGTTATGTTTATGCTATGCATGTATTAGTTGAGGAACATTCGGGGACGAATGTTCTTAAGGGGGGGAGAATGTAATACCCGGCTAGACTCCGGTATCGGAATTCCTACCGTCCGGTGGAATCTCGGATGTCGGAGACCTCTAGAAGGGTAAAGTCATGTTTTTATGAAATGCTTTTATGTTTTAAATGATTTTAAGTGTGAATTAAATGAGTTTTTACATGAAAATAGCTTTGGAGGAAAACCCAGGTTCGGCCGCCGAAAGTCAAGTTCGGCCGCCGAACATGCATGCGTTTTGGAGGCACGTTAGGCCCCCGAAAGCATGAGTGAGGGAAGTCAAGGTTCGGCCGCCGAACCTCATGTTCGGCCGCCGAACATTGCATGGATGCGGAGGCACATTCGGCCCCCGAACGTGGTCTGGCCAGCCACTATAAAAGGGTCCCCTTGGTCCGCACGGGCGAGCTTTTTCTCTTCCATTGTCGGCCAAGGTGAGTCTCCACCGTTCCTCCCTCGATCTTGAGTGTTTCCTCTAGATCTTTCCTGGTTTTAACAAGGTTTCATCTTGCTTTGAAGTTTTTGAGCTTTTGAATCGAGTTTTGAACAAGTTTTGAGCTTGGAGGCCCAAGGAGCTAGATTTCTCCCAACTCCAAGTTAGATCGCCTCTACTCTCGATCTTCAAGAGGTAAGAGTCGATCTTGAACTCTTGTAATGTTTTAAATAAGTTTCATGCAAGATTCATGGGATTAAAGGCATGTTTAGTTCATGTGTAGGTTTATGTTGTGATTTTGAGCAATGTAGCTTGATTGTGTATGAATGAAGTGTTGTAGATGGGGTATGTGCATGTTTGAGACCCCTAGGAACTTGTATGTGTGTTTTGGTTGAGAAATATGCATGATTTATGGTTTTGGGAGGCAGGAGGTTCATTTGAACCAAGTTTCTGCCGTTTGGCAGAAACCAGGTTCGGCAGCCGAAGGGAGTTTCGGCCGCCGAACCCCTTTTGTGGAGGCAGCTTTCGGCTGCCGAAGGTGCCCCCGAAAAGAGACTTTCGTCTCTGTCTGGCACTTTCGGCCGCCGAAGGTGCCGCCGAACCTAGCTGAGTTTCGTCTCTGTCCAGGACTTTCGGCCGCCGAAGGTGCCGCCGAAGGTGCCCTGTTCAGCCATTTCATGCATATTTTCTATGATGTTTTAGGGGGTTTTTGGGGGATATATTAGAATTATGTTTATATATGTTTGGTCCCTCATTGGAGTCCACCTGTGTAGGTTCGGACCCGAGGAACCGAGGACCCCAGCAGTGAGTGAGCTGCTTCAGTGTCTGGTCAGAGCTAGCCAGAGGTGAGTGGAAATAAGCTTAATGTTTTAAATCAAGCAATTAAATGTTTTGAGCATGTTTCATGCATCATGATGACATGTAATAGGCTGACTGCATTAGTTCACGAATATGTCGCATTGCATTTTATTTTATGGTTGCGGGTGAATGCTGTATGATCCAATTAGTCCACGAGACTTTGTATATGATATGACAGGAAGACCAGGACCCCATGCTACGGCCTGGCACGAGACTTTGTATATGATATGACCGGAAGACCAGGACCCCATGCTACGGCCTGGCACGAGACTATGTTGGGACTAATTGGTGACAGGTTCACCCTTGATGTGAATTGTCTGTGATATGATGCATTTCATGAAAGCATGAACTTTAATATAATGTTTTTAGTTTCTGCTCACTGGGCTTTTAGCTCACCCCTCTCCCCTAACCCCCAGGTTTGCAGGTGCGGGATTGCTAGAGAAGAAAAGAAGAGAAAAGTCACATGTTTGTAATAGCTAGAGTATGTGGACATGACAAATGATAAGAATGTAATGTAATTATGTTATTGAGGATAGTATTGAGGATAGAGTGTGCTTGACCATAGTATGTATTAATCCCTTGGTACGTATATGATCTTATGTTATAATGTTTATGTAAACCAACTCACCATATGATGTGTAGCCCTTGAGGCTTTGATGAAATCCCACAGAGGGATTAATGTTTATGTATATGATGAATATAGTGCATGCACAGGTTGAGTTTGGTGAATGAAGAAAAAGAAAAGTTTTTAATTCTTGTGAATGTTTGTTGATCATATATGGGATTAAACAGGTAAACAGGATGTATGTAGGCTTGCTACGGGTTCCGGCGGCCTTAAGCCGACCTGAATCCTAGCGCCGGTAGCGGTCCGGATTTCCGGGGCGTTACAGTCTCTTTACACCTAATATCTGCAAAACATAATTAAAACCACAAAATTAAGTAGAAAAGATGTAAATAAACATCAAGAACATAATGATAAAATGGACTAAAATATGCTCTATCAAATACCCCCACACCTAGCCTTTTGCTTGTCCTCAAGCAAATAAACATAGTCAAATAAGCTTTTTTTGCTACTTGATCCTTATTTCCACTTAAACTCTTACTCTAGAAACCTATTTTGAATCATTGCAGTGAAGAGGTTCTATCTCGAACTCTATCTCCCTAGCAGGTGGTAAACCTGGCAGCTCGTCTGGGAAGACGTCTAGAAACTCTCTAACCACTGGCACCGAGGCGGGCTCTCTAACCTGACTACTAAGCTCTCTCACATGAGCCAAATACCCCTGACCTCCCTTCCTAAGCAACCTACGAGCCTGAAGAGCTGATATCAGACCTCTAGGTGTACCCCTCCTGTCTCCTCTGAAGACTACCTCTGACCCATCCTGACTTCTGAACCTGACTACCTTGTCCCTGCAGTCCAAGGTAGCACCATGGGTAGATAACCAGTCCATCCCTAGAATGACGTCAAAATCTGTCAAGTCTAGAACTAAAAGGTCGGCGGAAAGGCATCTTCCCTCAACAAAGACTGGACTGCACTGGCAGACTGACTCTGCCACTGATGGATCACACTTGGGTCCACTGACCCAGAGAGGACACTCTAACTCAGAGATCATCAACCCCAACCTCTGGACGGCTCTCGGAGCAATAAAAGAATGAGATGCACCAGGGTCCATCAAGGCATACACATCTGAACAATCAATGACTAAGTTACCTGCCACCACGGTGTTAGATGCATCTGCCTCCTGTTGAGTCATGGTGAAGATCTGTGCTGGAGCTGATGGACCTTCACCTCTGAAACCCGCTGACGAAGAGGCTGCCCCTCTTCCTCTGCCTCTGCCACTGGCCTGAGTCATGGCTGGAGTTGCTGGCTGAGCCACACTACCAGAAGCTGTCTGCTGAGACTGTGCTCCAAAAGCTGCTCTAGGACACTCCCGAGCCATGTGTCCCTCTTGCCCGCATCTGAAGCAGGCTGCTGTCCCAGCCCGGCAAACTCCCCTGTGTGGCCTACTACATTTTGCACAAACTACATTATCCGCACCAGAGCTTGAGCCACTCCCTAGTCCCAGACTAGACTTGACTTTGTTCCAGAACTTGTTCTTCTTCGGCTTCCTAGTGGTATTACTCCACTTTTTGCTACCTGAAGCTGCTGCACTCAGAGAAGAAGAGCCTGGGGTCTTGGAACCAGAAGACTGTGCCACTGACTGTCTGACTGTTCCCTGAACGATGGCACTGGCCTCCATTTTCCGGGCCATATCCACTATGGCATGGAAGCTCTCCCTATCTACTGACTGGATCAAGGAGGAATATCTAGAGTGGAGTTTCATGATATACCTCCTTGACCTTTTCTGATCCGAGTCAAGGTTTTGCCCTGCAAATGGCAACAGCTCCAAGAATCTGTCTATGAACTCCTCTACACCCATCTCATCAGTCTGCCTCAACTGCTCAAACTCTATCATCTTCAGCTCCCTTGAACTATCCGGGAAAGCCCATCCTGCAAACTCGTTTGCAAACTCCTCCCAAGACATGCTGTCTACTCTCGGGTTCACATAATTCTTGAACCACTCTCGTGCCTTCTTGCACTTAAGCATGAACCCAGCCATCTGAATGGCTCTACTGTCATCAGCCCCAATCTCATCTGTGATCACCTTAACCCTTTCAAGATACATAAATGGGTCATCCCCTTTTTCATACTGAGGAGCACCCAGTTTCATGTAGTCGGTCATCTTGACCTTACTCCCACTGGCTGAGCTAGGTCTAGAAGGTTGAGTAACTGGAGCTGCTGGTTCTGTAGGTGGTGGAGGTGGAGGTGCAGCATTCCCCGAGGTGGGGTTTGCCGGGTGAGGATAAAAGGGTGAGGATGGATAAGCTGGGTACTGGGGGTGAGGTGGATAGAAAGGTGGATAAGGCATGTAGGTAGGGTAGGGGTTAAAGCTGGAGTAATCCGATGTGCCTCCCATCGGATACCCTGAACCCTATGGGAAGGGTGGATAATGGGGTGGAAAACCATACCCCGAGGCCTGAGCGCCTCCCTGAGACTCCCCTGTCCCTTCTTCCGTCATGCTGACATCCAGATTCCCATCCCTCCTCTGGTCTTCTTCCATAACCTCCCTCACATCTGAAGAACTTCCTCCTCTATCAGTCCCCCTTCTGCTAGCATCAAAAGACCTTCTAGGGTCCCTTGACACTCTTTCTCTGCTTGATCTACATGACATTGCCCTAGGCAATGCAGGAGGACGGGCGTTCGTGCCCTCATCCTCAGGTGGTACTCCAGTCAATCGTGCAGATCGACGAGTTCCCCTCATCTTGTTTTCTGAAAGGCAGCACATAACAAGCAAACATTAGCATCATATGGTTCATGTGGGCACACATGAACCCTCATCACATACATCACATATCATTAATGCACATGCATATAATCATGGCATTTCACATCATCAATCAAGACAGGACTCTACATCCTATCCTAGTGGACATGATCTTCCTATTGTGCTTGACCTTCTATAACATCTATGAGCCCGACACTCTAGGTCCGACCATATGAACCTAGGGCTCTGATACCATTCTGTAACGACCCGAAAATCGGACCGCTACCGGCGCTAGGATCCAGATCGACTTAAGGCCGCTGGGACCCGTAGCAAGCCTGACATGTAACCTGTAAACCTGTTTAATCCCATACATGATCAACAATCATACATAAAAATTAAAACTTTTCTTTCATACATTCTATCATACACCAAACTCAACCTGTGCATACACTGAACATAAACATAATCATAACCATTGACCCCTCTGTGGGATCTCATCAATGCTCCAATGGGCGATACAACATAAGTTGAGTTGGTTTACATAAACATCATAAGACATCTAAGATCATGTATTAAAAGGGACAACAATACCTATAGAGTCAAGCACAACTTCTAATCCTCAATATCATTATACATAACATGACTATTCAACTTTACTTCATCTTACAATTTATCATGTCCACTTTCTATCTATTACAAACACATGACTTTACTCTTCTTGACTTCTCTATCTAGCCCGTACCTGCAATCCTGGGGGATTAGGGAAAAGGGGTGAGCTACTAGAGCCCAGTGAGCAAAATAATGGAAAACAACATTTAAAATCTCATGCCATCATGTAATGCAACACATCACAACAAATCACATCTCGGATGGTATTGTCACCAATAGTCCCCTACATTCCAAAGTGCCGGGACGTAGAATGGGTACAACCGGTCTTTCTCTTAACATAACATATCATAACATTCCAATGTGCCAGGGACGTAGAATGGGTACAACTTGGACTTTCTCTTACATAGTGCCAGGGACGTAGAATGGGTACAACCTGGACTTCCATACCATATCATGTCGTAACATCATCATACCATATGAGGACTAAAGGATCACCCAATAACCAATCCACATCAACATCATAAATGCAATGCAACATATTCGTGAATTCTAATGCAAACAACCTAATTCATCACATGGCATTCATGATGCATGAACATGCTAAAAACTTTATAATTTATTTGCTTTAAATCGTAAAGGTTTATTCTACTCACCTCTGGCTGAAGCTCTACTGACTCAGAAGCAGCTGAACTCACTGCTGGGGTCCTCGGTTCCTCGGGTCCGAACCTACACAGGTGGACTCAAATGAGGGACCAAACAACTAGAACATAACTCTAAAAACATCCCCCAAAAACCCCCTAAAATACCTCAAAACAATCATGCAAAAACATGCAAGGGAAGGCTGAACAGGGCACTTTCGGCGGCAGGTTCGGCGGCCGAAAGTCCCTCCAGAGCCAAAAGTCAGGCAGGTTCAGTGGCACCTTCGGCGGCCGAAACTCCCAGACAGAGGCGAAACTCATGCATGTTCGGCAGCACTTTCGGCGGCCGAAACTCCCAGACAGAGACGAAAGTCTCCTTTCGGGGGCAAGCTTCGGCAGCCGAAGGCTGCTTCCACAAGCATGTTCGGCGGCCGAAAGTTCCTTCGGCTGCCGAACCTGGTTTCTCCTTTAGTGGCAGAAACTCAGCTCTTCTATGCATATACGCCTCCCATTCCATCCAAACATGCATAAACTTATTCTACAACACACATACACAAGCATACAAGCTCCTAGGGGCTTCAAACTATCTAAAACCCCATCTACAACACATCAAACATGCATTTGCAAGCCACATTGTTCAAAACACAACATAAACTCATAAACCTAACCATAAGCTAAACATGCATTCTACCCTATAGATCTTCATAAAACTTACTTAAAACATGCAATGAGCTTAAGATCGGCTCTTACCTCTTGAAGATCGAGAGAGAGACGACCTAATCTTGGAGATGGGAGATTTTCAACTTCCTTGGGTCTCCAAGCTCAAAACTTGCTCAAAACTTGAAAATCTTCAAAACAAGATGAAAACTTGTGAAAATCGTGAAAGATTTGAAGAAAGAACTCAAGGATCGGTGAGGAACGGCGGAGAGCTCACCTTGGCCAAAAATAGGGAAAAAGCTCGCCCGTTTTCGGCTAAGGGACCCTTTTATAGTGGCTGGCCAGGCCACGTTCGAGGGCCGAATGTGCCTCCGCATGCATGCCATGTTCGGCGGCCGAACTTGAGGTTCGGCGGCCGAACCTGGTCTTCCCTCACTTATGCCTTCGGGGGCCTAAGGCACACCCGAAATGCCTGCATGTTCGGCGGCCGAACCTGGGTTTTCCTCCAAGGTTATTTTCATACAAAACTCATTTTCCTTTTTACTTAAAAGCATCAAATACATTAAAACATTTTATGAAAACATGGTTTTACCCTTCTAGAGGTCTCCGACATCCGAGATTCTACCGGACGGTAGGAATTCCGATACCGGAGTCTAGCCGGGTATTACAGCATGTGTTGCCCACAACGACAAGGCTGCTATTAGCACATCCGGCCCTCATCCTAAGTGAGTGCGTCAGGAGAAGGCCGTCATACTCCTTCCTCCCCCTCCTCCACCTACAACCGAGGGAGCAACCACCTCCCAGCCCAAGACTTCATCAAGGGGCACTCCTATAGCAGTCCCTGTCCATCCCGAACCATCACAGGAAGGTGTTGGAGCTGGAGTCAAATGGCCTCGAGACATCCAACATCTGGCGTTGGGCTAACCCGAACAACTTCCCTTCTCAAAGAATCTCGAGTGTCAGTCCTCATTGTAAAGAACACCCTGAGGTCTAGGGATCAACACTGGTTGAATGAGGTCGAGTCAGACAACCTCTATGATAATATCATCCACACCACGATGGAGAGTGCACTATGTGCTTACATGTCCAAAGAGCGGAATAAGGCTCTAAGGTGAAGTTTGGGGCATAGGAAACGGACAAAAATCTCTTGCAGGAAGAATGCTCGAGGCTGAAGGCTCAGGTCGAGGAGGTGGAAAACTGTTAGTGTATTTACCCTAGGTCATTATCTTAGACCATTTTGTATGTCATTTTGGTTATTAATAAAAAGATGTTTTATTATCATTATTATTTGTTTGCATGTTACATAATAATTATTAACATCCTTAGTTACTTATTATTATGTTGATAATAATAAAATATAACTAGTATGATTATTGATTGATAATCATGAGATGATTATGTATATATTGATATAATTCAATAATCATAGATACTTGTTAGAGAACAAAGTATTGGATGGACCCGCATTGAGATCACTACATGGGTTATTGTCATAAGTGAATCTCAAAGTAGTTATGTCTTAATCCTTTAACTTGAGATTGTCATAGTTTTCAATATAAGGACTGTTATATTTTGACATAACCAAACATTGTCTTTAATCGGACAATCATAAAGGTTATGATTGAGCATGATAGAAATTATGTAGAAGATATTGAACAATCAAGATAGAATTTGTCCCTCTCTTTGAGAGAGATATTTTCTGGACCCCTCGATAAGTGAGATTGAGAAATGCATGGATGTGCTCAATATCATTTGATTTTATCAGTCTACTTAGAGATCGAGTAATCACAAGTTTGAATATTATAAGTTTGACATTGACCATGACTTATGTTCAAACTAGATATCGTGTAAAAAACGGATTAATACATGTTCTATTTATTAGGCTTTATCGGAATATCGATCCTCATATTAGTTGGATAGTCATAATGTATTGCTAGAGGCCGCTTATGATTTATGGGTCTGGTAGGACTGGGTCTATTGTCAATTAATATTAGCCTATTGGGTCACACACAAAAGAACGTTGTTGATGTGCTATATTAATAGGCTAAAAGCACATTAGTATAATTAATAATAATAAAGATATTATTATTAATATTAATAATTATTATAAGATAATAATATTTAAAAGATCTGCAGTCTATATGTAACTTTTACAAATAAAAGATTTTCAGTTTTCCTTATCAAAACAAATTGTCACGTAAGATATTTGAGTATCTGCGAGATTGTGATAGTGGGTGATAAATACAACTATTTTGCGAAAAGAATTGTGGGAAAACAAAAAGATTTAAAACATATAAAACTCTTGCGGCGAATTGTGGGGGTAACATTTTTGGAGAAATCGTTTTGCGCTGCAGATTGGAAAAGCACATAGCTTATCCATCTTTGAGAGAGCTAGCACTCTAGAAGGGTAAAAGACGTTCGTGTGGATACCATTAAGGGTGTTCGTTTAAAAAGCAGCACCTTGAGTCCGAAATTATATCTTCTTGTCGAGTCTAACAGGTTAGTCTCTTATCCTTTCTTTCGAAATAAATGAAGCACTCGGATCCTGTGAAGGAAACTAAATATGTAATACCCGGCTAGACTCCGGTATCGGAATTCCTACCGTCCGGTGGAATCTCGGATGTCGGAAACCTCTAGAAGGGTAAAAACATGTTTTTATAAAATGTTTTCATATATTTCATGGTTTTAAGTAAGAAAGAAATTGAGTTTTGAATAAAAAAAGACCATAGAGGGAAATCCAGGTTCAGCCGCCGAACATGCATGAGTTTTGGAGTCACCTTCGGCTTCCGAAGGTGGCCTGGCCAGCCACCTATAAAAGGCCCCATGGCCGAAAATGGGCGAGCTTTCTCCCCTATTTTCGGCCAACGGTGAGTCCATGCCCTCCCATGGTTGGTTTTGATGATTTTCCTCAAATCTTTCAAGTTTTAACAAGTTTTAACTTGGTTTTGAAGATTTTTGAAGCTAAGATCAAGTTTTGGAGCTTGGAGACCCAAGGAGCTAGATTTCTCCCATCTCCAAGTTAGGATCTTCTCTCCTCTCGATCTTCAAGAGGTAAGCTTAGATCTTACCTTTCTTGTATGTTTTAAACAAGTTTTGAGGGGTTATGGGGTAGAAATGCATGTTTAGGTTAATGTTGAGTTTATGGATAATGTGCGTTGTATGAGTTGCTATATGTGTTTGTGTTGGGGTTTAGGATAGTTTGAGATCCCTATATACTTATTTGCTTGTGTATGCATATTGTAGAATAGCTAAATGCATGTTTGAATAGTTTGGGAGGCAAAATGTGCATGAGGAGGCTGAGTTCTCCCCTTTGGAAGAACTCAGGTTCGGCAGCCGAAAGGACTTTCGACCGTCGAACCTGCCTGTGGAGGCAAGCCTTTGGCTGTCGAACCCTGCCTCCGAAAGTTGGACTTTCGACTTTGGAGGGGAGTTTCGGCCGCCGAAGGTGCTGCCGAACATGCACGAGTTTCGGCTCTGGAACCACTTTCGGCCACTGAAGGTGCTGCCGAAAGTGGCTGAGTTTCGGCTCTGGAGGGACTTTCGGCAGCCGAACCTGCCGCCGAAAGTGCCTTGTTCAGTCTTCCTTTGCATATTTTCTATGATTGTTTTAAGGTGTTTTAGGGGGTTTTTGGGGAGTAGTTTAGAGTCATGTTCATGTATGTTTGGTCCCTCATTTGAGTCCACCTGTGTAGGTTCGGACCCGAGGAACCGAGGACCCCAGCAGTGAGATAGCTGCTTCAGTGTCTTTTCAGAGCTAGCCTGAGGTGAGTAGAATGAATCTTTACGTTTCAAAGCAAATAAATTTTGAGCATGTTCATGCATCACGAATGTCATGTGATATATTAGGTTGTTTGCACTAGAATTCACGAATATGTTGCATTGCATAATATAATGTTGATGTGGATGGGTGTTGAATGATCCATTAGCCCTCGTATGATGACATGATATGATATGATATGGTATGGTATGTAAGACCAGTGAGGCCCATTCTACGCCCCTGGTACGATGTAAGAGAAAGACCAGTGAGGCCCATTCTACGCCCCTGGCACATTGGAAGGTTATGTTATGTTATGTAAGAGAAAGACTAGTGAGGCCCATGCTACGCCCCTGGCACTATTGGAATGTGTAGAGGGCTATTGGTGACAAGTTCATCCTTGATGTGATTTGTTTGTGATGTGATGCATTTCATGAAAGCATGAATTTTAATATAATGTTTTACTATTCTGCTCACTGGGCTCTAGTAGCTCACCCCATTCCCTTAACCCCCAGGTTTGCAGGTACGGGCTAGATCAGGAAGTCAGCAAGAGTAAAGGAGTCATGTTTTATATAATAGTTAGATGTGGACATGTAACGACCCGGAATTCGGACCGCTACCGGCGCTAGGATCCAGATCGGCTTAAGGCCGCCGGGACCCGTAGCAAGCCAAACATTCATCCTGAAAACCTGTTTAATCCCATACATGAACAACACATACATAAAAATTTTGAACCTTTCTTTTCATTCAATCACCAAACTCAACCTGTGCATGCACTATTCATAAACATAAACATCAACCCCACACTGGAGTCCTCACAGTCGCTCCAATGGGGTAACATATCATAACTTAAGTTTGGTTTATATAATCATCATTAAACATTTAAGATCATGTACTGAAAAGGGATTAACAACATACTATGGTCAAGCACAACTCTAACCTCCATAAGTATCATTACATTACATTTCTATACTATACTTTTACATTACATCATATTCATGTCCACATCTAGCTATTACATAAAACATGACTCTACTCCTGCTGACCTCCTGGTCTACCCTGTACCTGCAAATCTGGGGAAATAAGGGAGCGGGGTGAGCTACTAGAGCCCAGTGAGCAGAATAATAAAACATTTTATTTAAAAGTTCATGCTTTCATGGAATGCATCACATCACAAACAAATCACATTAAGGATGAACTTGTCACCAATAGCCCTCTACATTTCCATTAGTGCCAGAACGTAGAATGGGTCCTGGTCTTTCTCTTACATAACATATCATAACATTCCAAGATGCCAAGGACGTAGAATGGGTCTTCCTGGACTTTCTCTTACATAGTGCCAGGGACGTAGAATGGGTCTTCCTGGACTTCCATACCGTATCATCATCATATCATATCCTACCATACGAGGGCTAATGGATCACTCAACATTCATCCACATCAACAACATAATATGCAATGCAACATATTCGTGAATACTAATACAAACACCCTAACATATCACATGGTATCCATGATGCGTGAATCATGCTGAAATATTCATTATTTACTTTAAAATAGAAAGAGTTATTCCACTCACCTCTGGCTAGCTCTGACCAGACACTGGAGCAGTCGTCTCACTGCTGAGGTCCCTGGTTCCTCGGGTCCGAACCTACACAGGTGGACTCAAATGAGGGACCAAACATACATGAACATGACTCTAAAATACTCCCCAAAACCTCCCTAAAACATCTCAAAACAATCATAGAAAACATGCAAAGGAGGGCTGCACAGGGCACTTTAGGCGGCAGGTTCGGCGGCCGAAAAGCCCTCTAGAGCCGAAAGTCATGCACCTTCGGCGGCACTTTCGGCGGCCGAAGGTTCCCTCCAGAGACGAAACTCATGCATGTTCGGCGGCACCTTCGGCGGCCGAAACTTCCCTCCAAAGCCGAAAGTCCACTTTCGGGGGCAGGGTTCGGCAGCCAAAGGCTGGCCTCCACAGGCAGGTTCAACGGCCGAAAGTCCCTTCGGCTGCTGAACCTGAGTTCTTCCAAAGGCAGAACTCAGCCTCAACTCATGCACACATGCCTCCCAAACCACTCAACTCAACCAAAGCATGCATAAACACTTCCACAACATACATACATTCATACATAAGCTCTTAGGGGCTTCAAACTATCTTAAACCCCAACTATAACACATCAAACGAACACAAACAACCCACATTGCACAATAACTCAACATAGACCTATACATGCATTTCTACCCCATGAATCAACTTAAAACTTGCTTAAACATATAATGAGCTCAAGATCGACTCTTACCTCTTGAAGATCGAGAAAGAGTGTGACCTAACTTGGAGATTTGGGGAAGATGGGTTCCTAAGGTCTCCAAGCTTCACAACTTCGATCTAAGCTCGAAATCTTCAAAAACCAAGTTAAAATCCATAAGAAATCATGAAAACTCGAAGGAAGAAGCTCAAAATCAACAAGGGACGGTGGAGAGCTCACCTTGGCCGAAAATGGGGAGAAAAGCTCGCCCGTTTCGGACAAGGGACCCCTTTATAGGTGGCTGGCCAGGCCACTTTCGGAGGCCTAACGTGCCTCCGCATGCATGCCATGTTCGGCGTCCGAACCTAAGGTTCGGCGGCCGAACCTAAGGTTCGGCGGCCGAACCTGGACTTCCCTCACTTATGCCTTCGGGGGCCTAAAGCACTCCCGAAGCGCATGCATGTTCGGCAGCCGAACTTGAGGTTCGGCTGCCGAACCTGAGTCTTCCTCTCAAGGTTATTTTCATTCAAAACTTAATTTCTTTCTTGCTTAAAACTATAAAATATATTAAAACATTTTATAAAAACCTGATTTTACCCTTCTAGAGGTTCCCGACATCCGAGATTCCACCGGACGGTAGGAATTCCGATACCGGAGTCTAGCCGGGTATTACAGGACATGTATTGTAAAATGTTATAATGTGATGTAATGTAAAGAATTGTATTGGGGATAGAATTATGCTTGGCCCTAGTGTATGTTAATCCCTTTTTGGTACATGATCTTTTAATGAAATGTTTGAATGATGATTTATGTAAACCAAGCTTAATGTATGACGTGTTACCCCATTGGAGCATTTGATGAGGGCTCCAGTGTGGGGTTTTATGGTTATGAGTTTGTGCATGCACAGGTTAAGCTTGGTAAATGAAAGAAAAATTTTAAAGTTTTATGTTTATGTATGATCATGTATGGGATTTAAAAGGTATACATGATGTATGTTAGGCTTGCTACGGGTCCCGGCGGCCTTATGCCGATCTAGATCCTAGCGCCGGTAGCGGTCCGGAATTTCGGGTCGTTATAAAATATTTTTATTTTTCTGCTGCGTGTTTGGATTGCAGTAATCTCTGGGTTTCCTAACAAAAACACCATGAAAGAGACACTGGAGTCCTTTGATAAACTCCAGGCGGACCTAGACAAGGGTAACACTTCAAAACTTGCCTTTGAGAATTGGGCCAAAACCGCCAAGAACTAAATGGCTATCCTTCAACACCAAGTTCAGGAGCTAAAGTCTCAAGCACAGAAGACCCAAGCCGCCACAGACATGGTGGTTGAACTAGAGGCTGAATTGGAAACTGAGCTTCAGGAGACGGTGATTCGAGGCGAGTAGATATTTGTCCAAGGTCAGGACTCCGTAAAGAAGGAGCCCATCAGGCGCTTTCCTGCGGAGGACTTCTCTTGGATCGACGACATCTTTTCAGATGAGGACGAAGATGAAAAAGGGGAGGAACAAGTTGGGGACAATCCAACTGACCGGATCTCCATAGATTCTGTAATAGATGAACATACCAAAAATAATAGAGACTAGGGAGGAGGAGCCTGAGGATGTTCCTCCCATGTAATCTTTATTTTATAAATAAAATCTCTCTTTCATATTCTTGACTTGATTTTTCCAAGTATGTTTATGATCAGTGCCTGACCAAAAACATAACCAGAACATTCATCCAGTTAGATCAATCGCCAAATAGAACTTAAAATATCTTTCGACAAAATTGCTTAAGCGGGGCTAACACCTGGTCAAAATATTTGGTAGTACTCGTCTTTTGACATAAAATACCTTAAATAAAAATTAATAAGACTTAATA
The DNA here is from genome assembly GCF_001659605.2 of Manihot esculenta. Lineage (NCBI taxonomy): Eukaryota > Viridiplantae > Streptophyta > Magnoliopsida > Malpighiales > Euphorbiaceae > Manihot > Manihot esculenta. Next base: position 33,541,210 of record NC_035168.2, on the reverse strand, counting down.
CCTGGTCATGCGCCTGGCGGATATCCGCCTTATGGCCTTGGCATAAATTGTAATACCCGGCTAAACTCCGGTATCAGAATTCCTACCGTCCGGTGGAATCTCGGATGTCGGAAACTTCTAGAAGGGTAAAATCATGTTTTTATAAAATGTTTTTATGTATTTTATGATTTTTATGAAGAAAGGATTTGAGTTAAAGTTTTAAAGAAAAGAAAGAAAGAGAATGAAGGAAGAACCCAGGTTCGGCCGCCGAACATGGGGTGCATGCGGAGGCACGTTAGGCCCCCGAAAGTGGCCTGGCCAGCCACCTATAAAGGGGTCCCCTGTCCGAAATGGGCGAGTTTTCTCTCCCCATTTCCGGCCAAGGTGAGTCTCCGACCTCCCTTGTCGATCTTGTATTCTTCCTTCAAGTCTCTAATGTTTTTACGAGTTATTTAACTTGGTTTTGAAGATTTTTGGAGCTAAGATCAAGATTTGAAGCTTGGAGACCCCGGAGCTCTCTTCCTCCATTTCTCCAAGTTTACGTCGCCTCCCCTCTCGATCTTCAAGAGGTAAGGGTAGATCTTTAGCTTATCCCATGTTTTAAACAAGTTTTATGAGGGGTTATGGGGTAGAGATGCATGTTTAGGTTAGTTGATTGTTGTTAGGGTTAATGTTGAGTTTATGGATAATGAATGTTGTATGAGTTGCTATATGTGTTTGTGTTGGGGTTTAGGTTAGTTTGAGACCCCTATATGCTTATATATGTGTGTATGCATGTTGTAGAATAGCCAAATGCATATTTAGAAGATTTGGGAGGCTAAATGTGCATGAAGAGGCTAAGTTCTGCCACTTTGGAAGAACTCAGGTTCGGCAGCCGAAGGCACTTTCGGCCGTCGAACCTGCCTATGGTGGCATGTTTTGGCTGTCGAACCTTGCCCCCGAAAGTTGGACTTTCGGCTCTGGAGGGGAGTTTCGGCCGCCGAAGGTGCCGCCGAACATGCATGAGTTTCGGCTCTGGAACCACATTCGCCGCCGAAAGTGGCTGAGTTTCGGCTCTGGAGGGACTTTCGGCCGCCGAAACTGCCCTGTTTAGCCTTCCTTTGCATGTTTTCTATGATTATTTTAGAATGTTTTAGGGGGTTTCTGGGAAGATATTTAGAGTTATGTTAGTATATGTTTGGTCCCTCATTTGAGTCCACCTGTGTAGGTTCGGACCCGAGGAACCGAGGATCCCAGCAGTGAGCTAGCTGCTTCAGAGTCAGCCTGAGGTGAGTAGAATAGATCTTTAAGTATCAAATTAAATCAGTTTTGAGCATGTTCATGCATCATGAATACCATGTTGTTTACTAGGGTGTTTGCATTAGAATCCACGAATATGTTGCATTGCATATTATGATGTTGATGTGGATGGATGTTGGATGACCCATTAGTCCTCGGTACGATGAGATATGAGATGATATGATATGGAAGTCCAGGTGTGGCCTGCACTACGCCCCTGGCACAATGTAAGAGGAAGTCCGGGTGTGGCCTGCACTACGCCCCCGGCACGATTGGATATGTATGATATATTATGTGTAAGAGAAAGATCAGGTGTGGCCTGCACTACGCCCCTGGCATGATTGGATTATATAGAGGACTATTGGTGACAAGTCCATCGTTGATGTGATTTGTTTGTGATGTGATGCATTCCATGTAAGCATATGTTTTAAATTTAATATTATACTATTCTGCTCACTGGGCTCTAGTAGCTCACCCCCTTCCCTTAACCCCCAGGTTTGCAGGTACGGGATAGACCAGGAGGTCAGCCAGAGTAAAGTCATATTTTATGTAATAGTTAGATGTGGACATGTATTGTAAAATGTTATAGTGTGATGTAATGTAAAGAATTGTATTGAGGATAGAACTGTGCTTGGCCCTAGTGTATTGTTAATCCCTTTTTGGTACATGATATTTTTAATGAAATGTTTTAATGATGTTTATGTAAACCAAGCTTAATGTATGATATGTTACCCCATTGGAGCATTTGATGAGGGCTCCAGTGTGGGGTTTGATGATTATGAGTTTGTGCATGCACAAGTTAAGCTTGGTAAATGAAAGAAAAAGTTTAAAGTTTTTATGTATATGGTTGATCATATATGGGATTTAACAAGTATACAGGATGTATGTTAGGCTTGCTACGGGTCCCGGCGACCTTAAGTCGATCTGGATCCTAGCACCGATAGCGGTCCGGTTTCCGGGTCATTACAGATTGGTATTAGAGCCCTAGGTTCATATGGTCGGACCTAGAAAGTGTCGGGCTCATAGATGTTCTAGAAGGGCAAGCACAATAGGAAAATCATGTCTGTAACGACCCGAAAATCGGACCACTACCAGCGCTAGGATCCAGATCGGCATAAGGCCACTGGGACCCGTAGCAAGCCTAACATACATCCTGTATACCTGTTAAATCCCATATATGATCACACATATACATAAAACTTTAAACTTTTTCTTTCATTTACCAAGCTTAACCTGTGCATGCACATAACCACAAACATAAAACCCCACACTGGAGCCCTAATCAAATGCTCCAATGGGGTAGCATATCATACATTAAGCTTGGTTTACATAAATCATCATTAAAATATTTCATTAAAAAGATCATGTACCAAAAAGGGATTAACATACACTAGGGCCAAGCACAATTCTATCCCCAATACAATTCTTTACATTACATCACATTATAACATTTTACAATACATGTCCACATCTAACTATTACATAAAACGTGATTTCTAATCCTGGTGACTTCCTGGTCTAGTCCGCATCTGCAAACCTGAGGGATTAAGGGAATGGGGTGAGCTACTAGAGCCCAGTGAGCAGAACTAAAAACTGTTAAGTAAAACATGCCATCATGAAATGCATCACATCACAACAAATCACATCAAGGATGGACTTGTCACCTATGGCCCTCTACATATCTAATCGTGCCAGAACGTAGAATGGGTCCTGGTCTTTCACTTAAACATAACATTCCAAGGTGGCAGAACATAGAATGGGTCCTGGTCTTTCTCTTATACTGTGCCAGCGAACGTAGAATGGGTCCCACTGGACTTTCATACCGTATCATATCTTCTCATCTCATATTGAGGGCTAAGGATCATCCAATATCCATCCACATCATCATCACATTATGCATTGCAGCATATTCGTGAATTCTAATGCAACAACCTATAATAACATGGCATTCATGATGCATGATCATGCTAAAAGTTTCATTAATTTAAAAGCATAGTTCTGTTCTACTCACCTCAAACTGACTCTGGAGAAGCTAATCTCACTGCTGGTGGCCTCGGTTCCTCGGGTCCGAACCTACACAGGTGGACTCAAATGAGGGGCCAAACATAGACTAACATGACTCTAGACAACTCCCCAAAAACTCCCTAAAACACCACAAAATATTCATGCAAAACAGGCAAAGAAAGGCTGGACAGAGCACCTTCGGCGGCCGAACCTTCCTTCAGATCAAAAAGTCATGCACCTTCGGCGGCACCTTCAGCGGCCGAAAGTTCCCTCAAGATCCGAAACTCATGCATGTTCGGCAGCAGGTTCGGCTGCCGAAACTCCCATCTAGAGCCGAAAGTCCAACTTTCGGGGCAGGTTCGGCAGCCGAAACATGCTACCACAGGCAGGTTCGGCGGCCGAAAGTTCCTTCGGCTGCCGAACCTGAGTTCTCCCAAAGTGGCAGAACTCAGCCATTCTATGCACATTGCCTCTTAAACTCTTCCAATCATGCATTTAGCTATTCTACAACATGCATACACACATACATAAGCATATAGGGGCCTCAAACTATCCTAAACCCTAACAACAACACAAAACAACTCAAAATAACATACATTATCCAATAAACCAACATACACCCTAACATGCTTCAACCCTCTAAAAATCCCTCAAAACTTTTATAAAACATACAAGGAGGGTAGGATCTAAGCTTACCTCTTGAAGATCGAGAGGAGAGACGATCCTAACTTGGAGATGGGAGAAATCTAGCTCCTTGGGTCTCCAAGCTCCAAAACTTGGTCTTAGCTTCAAAAATCTTCAAAACCAAGTTAACACTTGTTAAAACTTGAAAGATTTGAGGAAAATCATCAAAACCAACCATGGGAGGGCATGGACTCACCTCTGGCAGGAAATGGGGAAGAAACTCCCCCATTTTCGGCCATGGGGCTTCTTATAGGGGCTGGCTAGGCCACCTTCGAAAGCCGAAGATGATTCCAAAACTCATGCAAGTTCGGCGGCCGAACATGAGGTTCGGCGGCCGAACCTGGATTTCCCTCTATGGTCTTTTTCATTCAAAACTCAATTTCTTTCTTTCTTAAAAACATAAAATACATGAAAACATTTTATAAAAACATGTTTTTACCCTTCTAGAGGTTTTCGACATCCGAGATTCCACCGGACGGTAGGAATTTCGATACCGGAGTCTAGCCGGGTATTACAATGTCCACTAGGATAGGATGTAGAGTCATGTCTTGAATGATGATGTGAAATGCCATGATTTTATGCATGTGCATTAATGTTATGCTATGTATGTGATGCGGGTTCATGTGTTTCCACATGGACCATTTGATGCTAATATTTTATGTGATGTGTTGTTTTCAGTAAACAAGATGAGAGGAACTCGTCGATCAGCGAGATTGACTGGAGTCCCACCAGAGAATGAGGGCATGGATGCCTGTCCCCCTGCATTGCCAAGGGCAATGTCATATAGATCAAGCAGAGAGAGAGTGTCAAGGGACCCTAGAAGGTCTTTTGATACTAGCAGAAGGGGAACAGATCTAGGAGGAGGATCTTCTGATGTGAAGGAAGTGATAGATGAGGATCAGAGAAGGGATGGAAATCTGGATGTGAGCATGTCTGAGGAGGGTACAGGGGAGTCTCAAGGAGTCGCTCAGGCCTCGGGGTTTGGTTATCCACCCCAGTATCCACCCTTTCCACAGGGCCCAAGGTATCCGATGGGGGGTACATCAGATTACTCCAGCTTTAACCCCTACCCTACCTTCATGCCTTATCCACCTTACTATCCACCATACTCCCAATACCCAATGTATCCACCCTCACCTTTCTACCCAAATGTGACAAACCCTCAGCAAGGGAATGTCGCACCTCCTCTACCACCCCCCTAAACCTGTAGCTCCTGAAGTCCAAATACCCAAACCTAGCTCATCTAGGGGGAGCAGAGTTAAGATGACTGATTACTTGAAGTAGGATGCTCCCAAGTTCAAGACGGGAGATGATCTTTTTGAGTATCTGAAGACAGTGAAGATGATTACAGATGAGTTAGGGGCAGATGACAGTAGAGCCATCCAGATGGCGGGGTTCACACTCAAATGCAAAAAGGCCCGTGAGTGGTTCAAGAACTATGTGGACCCTAAATTGGACAGTATGACCTGGGAGGAGTTTGCAAATGAATTTGCAGGATGGGCTTTCCTTGATAGCTCCAGGGAGCTGAAGATGATTGAGTTTGAACAGCTAAGGCAGACGGAGGAGATGAGTGTAGATGAATTTACTGATAGATTCCTGGAGCTGTTGTCGTTTGCAGGGCAAGCTTTTGACACAGACCTGAAGAAGTCTAGGAGGCATGTCATGAAGCTTCACTCCAGGTATTCCTCTTTGATCCAATCAGCAGAGAGGGAGAGTTTCCATGCTATAGTGGATATGGCCCGGAAGATGGAGGCTAGTGCAATAATCGAGGGGAAAGTTAAGCAGTCAGTGGCGCAGTCTTCTGGTTCCAAGACCCCCGGCGGGGGAAGGTTAGACTCCTCTTCTCTGGATGCAGCAGCTTCAGGTGGAAAGAAAAAGTGGGACAGAGGCCCTAGGAAGTCTAAGAAGAACAAGTTCTGGAACAGGTTGAAATCAGGTCTGGGACTCGATGGTGGCTCGAGTTCGGGCTCAGATGGTGCAGAATGTTTGAGGTGTGGCAAGCTACACAAGGGAGTGTGTCGGTATGGGACTTCAGCCTGATTCAGATGTGGGCAAGAGGGACACATGGCACGGGAGTGTCCTAGGGCACCTTTCATGGTACAGTCCCAGCAGACAGCATCCGGTAGTGTGGCTCAGCCAGCAGCTCCAGCCATGACTCAGGGCAGTAGCAGAGGCCAAGGGAAAGGGGCAGCCTCTTCTTCAGCAGGTTCCCGAGGTAAAGGTCCATCAGTTCTAGCACGGATCTTCACTATGACACAGCAGGAGGCGAACACATCTAACACCATGGTGTCAGGTAATCTCATCATTGGTTGCTCAGATGTGTATGCTTTAATGGACCCCGGTACATCTCATTCTTTTATTGCTCCAAGAGCCGTTGAGAGGTTGGGTTTGATAATCTCTGGGTTAGAGTGTCCCCTCTAGGTCAGTGGACCTAAGTGTGACCCATCAGTGGCAGAGTCAGTCTGCCGGTTTAGTCCAGTGTTTGTTGAGAGTAGATGCCTTCCAGCCGACCTTGTGGTTCTAGACTTGACGGATTTTGATGTCATTCTAGGGATGGATTGGCTATCTGCTCATGGTGCTACCTTGGATTGCAGAGACAAGGTAGTCAGGTTCAGAGATTAGGATGGGTCAGAGGTTGTCTTCAGAGGAGACAGGAGGGGTACGCCTAGAGGTCTGATATCGGCCCTACAGGCTCGTAGGTTGCTCAGGAGAGGTTGTCAGGGGTTTCTAGCTCATGTGAGAGAGCTAGATAGTCAGGTTAGGGAGCTCGCCTCAGTGCCCGTGGTCAGATAGTTTCAGGATGTCTTCCCAGACAAGCTTCCAGGACTACCACCTGCTAGGGAGATAGAGTTTGAAATATAATTGCTGCCTGAAACCAGACCGATCTCTATCCCTCCCTACAGGATGGCACCAGCAGAATTGAAAGAACTGAAGGAGCAGTTGCAAGAGTTGATAGACAAGGGTTTCATCTGACCGAATACCTCACCTTGGGGTGCTCCAATGCTGTTTGTAAGGAAGAAGGATGGATCCTTGAGACTTTGTATCGACTACAGGCAGTTGACTAAAGTCACTACCAAGAATAAGTATCTGTTACCTAGGATTGACGATCTATTTGACCAGCTAGCTAGAGCAGGTTGTTTCTCCAAGATAGATCTGAGATCCGGGTATCACCAGTTGAGAATAAGAGAAGAAGATGTGCCGAAGACGGCATTCAGGACCAGATATGGGGATTATGAGTTCCTAGTAATGCCGTTTGGGCTGACCAATGCCCCTGCAGCATTCATGGACCTCATGAACATAGTGTTTAGCCAGTACCTGGATCACTTTGTTATTGTCTTCATTGATGATATCTTAGTGTATTCCAGGAATGCAGAGGAGCATGCCCATCATCTGAGGATAGTTCTGCAGACCTTGAGGGAACACGGCTTGTATGCCAAGTTCTCCAAGTGTGAATTCTGGTTGAGGAGCATTTCATTCTTGGGGCATGTTGTATTAGGGAACGGAATAGAAATGGACCCCAAGAAGGTGGAAGTTGTAGCTAACTGGCCTAGACCCACTACAGTGACAGAGATCAAGAGCTTCTTGGGCTTAGCAGATTACTACAGGAGGTTTGTTCAGGACTTCTGACTCGCGGTTGTCGAAGCCGGTCAAAAATAACCTCTCTGGTTATCAACAATTTACAACTGCAGATAGTGGTGAAAGGATCGAATCCACAGGGAATTGAGGACTTACCTATTTTCCTTATCAAGACCAATAAAATAAACTGAAACAAAAATAAACTGAAACAAAAATAAATCTGAAAGAGAAATAAACTGAAAGCAAAATAAACTGAAACGAGATAAAACTGAAAGCGGAATAAACTAAAACGAGATAAAACTGAAACAATAATAAAACTGAAAGAGAAATAAACGGAAAGCAAAATAAACTGAAAGCGAAATAAACTGAAACGAGATAAAACTGAAAACGAGATAAACTGAAAGCGGAATAAAAATAAATTGTAGTAACAGTAAAATGGGGGATTTGAGATTGATTTAATTAATCTAAAACTGAAAGCAATAAAAATAAAGCAAATAATAAAAATAAAGAGAAATAAATAATAAGAAAGCTCTAGTTGAAGAATTGGATCCACTTCAGTTGTTGGGATTGATCATTGACACTTAGTTTCTTTTGATTGATTCAATAGATTAGTTATGGAGATGGAAAACGCTTCTCACCACCATGTCTCTCCTTATGATTAAACCAATTAGGGAACGTCCTCTAATTAATTACTAATTAATAAATTACCAAGGAACATCCTTGGGCCTTAGGCATCTAACAATTGTTAATTGCATGAAGAAAGAGAGAGATCCAATCCTAACTACTCAAACGCATGAGATGTTGCTAGATCATACAATTTCCTTGGTTTTTACACCAAGTGTTCTTATGTTTGAATAACTCAAGCAATTACGGACTTAAATCATCCAAACTAACATCTTATTACTTTGCAATCAAGAATCAACGTAGATCTAAAGAATAAAGCAATATTGAAATCAAACATGAAATTGCATGAATATTGAACAACCAAAAGTTTAACAATGTTTAATCAAGTCTCCCAATCCATAAAACAACTAAAGTATCACCTAATCTTCAACTAGAATAAAAGATTTCAGCCTCTCATGGCTAAAACAAAATTAAAAATAAAAGAAAAGAAGAAAGGTAGAAGAAGAGATGTGAATTTCGTAGGTGCCTCCCAAGGGGGGCTTAAAGGTTGTGTGGAGGCTCCTTATGTGTCTTTTTATAGTTGAAAGTGCTGCCCTAGGTCATACTTGCTTCCTAATTAGTGAAGAGGCTGTCCAAAGTGCTGAAAAGGAAAGAATCGCGTTGCAAAATCTCCAGAAGGAAGGAGGTGCGCGGATCAGGCTTCAAAAGAGGAAGGATGCGCACGGATTGCAGAAGAGGAGTGGAGCGCAGTCATTGAATGCAGAAGGGAAAGAAATCTGTCCAGTCTTTCCTTTTTAGGTGGAGCCTTCGTTTGAATTTTGAATGCTGAATGAAGAAGAGGCAAGTGCATCTTTACGAAATCTTGCTGCCTAAATAGAAAGATTTGACTGCTGCAGTATGTGCATATCTTTGAATGAGGAAAGAAAGATCTGCGATTTGAATTTTAAATAATCTTCTGACTGAGCTTTCCTTATATGCTTTTGCTTCTGCACTTCCCTTATTTGAGGACTTTCCTTTTCTGAAAACTTTCCTTATTTGACACTTTCCATAATTGGCTTCACCTTCTGAATAAGGAAAGAAGAATCTGCAATTTGAATTTCAAAGAATCTGTTGATTGCGCTTTCCTTTTCTGGCACTTTCCTTATTAGAAAACTTTCCTTATTTAGCACTTTTCATATTTGAAAACTTTCCTTTTTGCACTTTCCATATTTGAAAACTTTCCTTTTTGGGCACTTTTTGGCAGTTTTAAGAGCATTTTCTCTAGATTGTCTCTTTACACCTAATATCTGCAAAACATGATTAAAATCACAAAATTAGGTAGAAAAGGTGTAAATAAACATCAATAAGATCATGATAATATGGATTAAAATATGCTCTATCAACTTCTCTAAGTTTGCAGCTCCTATGACCAGATTGACCAGAAAGAATCAGAAGTTTGTATGGACCGACCAGTGTGAAGAGAGCTTTGAAGAGCTAAAGAATAGGTTGACGTCAGCGCCGGTGTTAGCTCTGCCTACCAGTAATGAAGATTTCACAGTGTTTTGTGATGCATCCCGTGTGGGACTAGGTTGTGTGCTAATGCAGAATGAGAGGGTAATTGCTTATGCTTCTAGGCAACTGAAGAAGTATGAGTTGAATTATCCTACACACGATCTAGAGATGGCAACCGTGATCTTTGCACTCAAGATGTGGAGGCACTACCTTTATGGGGTTAAATGTGAGATCTTCACATATCATAAGAGCCTGCAATACATCTTGAGTCAGAGGGAGTTGAATTTGAGGCAGAGGAGATGGGTAGAACTACTTAGTGACTATGATTGCAAAATTCAGTACCATCCGGGTAAGGCAAATGTTGTGGCAGATGCCTTAAGCCGGAAATCACTTGACAGTCTATCCCATATCACAGCGAAAAGGAGACCAGTGGTGAAAGAGTTTCATAGGCTCATTAATGAAGGTCTACAGTTAGAGTTGTCTGGTACAGGTGCTTTGATAGCTCAGATGAGAGTGACACCCGTATTTCTAGAGCAGGTGGCTCAGAAACAGCATGAGAACCCAGAGTTAGTGAAAATTGCCAGGACTGTTCAGTCAGGCAAGAATGATGAGTTCAGATTTGACAGCAAGGGGATCCTCCGCTATGGGAATAGGTTATGTGTACCAGATGACGTGAGTTTGAAAGGTGACATTATGAGGGAAGCTCATAATGCTAAATACAGTGTTCACCCTGGAGCCACCAAGATGTATCAAGATCTGAAGAGAGTTTATTGGTGGCCAGCTATGAAGAGAGAAGTGGCACAGTTTGTGTCCGCCTGCGAGGTATGTCAAAGGGTGAAGCTGGAACATCAGAAGCCGGCTGGAATGCTTAACCCACTGCCGATTCCAGAGTGGAAATGGGAGAATATAGCTATGGATTTCGTGGTGGGGTTACCGGCAATGTCCAACAGATTGGATTCCATATGGGTGATTGTGGACAGACTGACCAAATCTGCTCACTTCATCCCTGTTAGGAGTGGCTATTCTGTGGATAAATTGGCGCAGGTGTTCGTTGATGAAGTGGTCAAGTTGCATGGGGCTCCTATCTCAATAGTGTCTGATAGAGGACCCCAATTCACCTCCAGGTTTTGGCGGAGTCTGCAGAATGCAATGGGTACCAGGTTGGATTTCAACACTGCTTTCTATCCTCAGACTGACGGAAAGTCAGAGAGGACCATCCAGACAATTGAAGATATGCTCAGAATATGTGTGCTAGATTTTGGCGATTCTTGGAGGCAGCATCTACCCTTGGTGGAGTTTGCCTACAATAACAGCTATCATGCTAGCATAGGGATGGCTCCATATGAAGCTTTGTATGGAAGGAAGTGCAGGTCACCTGTCTGCTGGGAGGAAGTTGGAGAAAGGGCCTTGGCAGGGCCTGAGCTAGTAGAGATCACCAATAGAGTAGTACCAATTATTAGAGAAAGGATCAAGACTGCTGTGAGCAGGCAAAAGAGTTATGCAGATGTCCGCAGGAAGCAGGTAGAGTTTCAGGAGGGAGATTTGGTGTTGCTTAAGGTGTCTCCTATGAAAGGGGTGGTTCATTTTGGGAAGAAGGGTAAGCTAGCTCCACGGTACATCGGACCCTTTGAAATCTTGCAAAAGATTGAGAATGTATCGTACAAGCTAGACTTACCTGCTTCAATGGAAAGAATCCATTCGATTTTCCATATTTCCATGTTGCGAAAGTTCGTGTCAGATCCGGGCAAGGTTCTTAGTGAGCCTGATGTGGAGATCCTAGGAGATCTCACTTATGTTGAGCAGCCAGTGCAGATCCTTGACATGCAGATCAGAAAATTGAGGAACAAGGAAATCCCGATGGTGAAAGTCCTTTGGAATCACCACAACATAGAAGAATGTACCTGGGAGACACGGGAGTCTATTCTCCAGCAATACCCTCATCTCTTTTAAGGTTAGTATCTATGTGTAGTTATGTGTTTACGTATGCTATGCCATGTTTTGCTTGTTTGGTGAACATTCGAGGATGAATGTTCTTAAGGGGGGGAGAATGTAATACCCAGCTAGACTCCGGTATCGGAATTCCTATCGTCCGGTGAAATCTTGGATGTCGGAAACGTCTAGAAGGGTAAAATCATGTTTTTATAAAATGTTTTCATGTATTTTATGGTTTTTATGAAGAAAGGATTTGAGTTAAAGTTTTAAAGAAAAGAAAGAAAGAGAATGAAGGAAGAACCTAGGTTCGGCCGCCGAACCTCAAGTTCGGCCGCCGAACATGGGGTGCATGCAGAGGCACATTAGGCCCCCGAAAGTGGCCTGGCCAGCCACCTATAAAGGGGTCCCCCTGTCCGAAATGGGCGAGTTTTCTCTCCCCATTTTCGGCCAAAGTGAGTCTCCGACCTCCCTTGTCGATCTTGTGTTCTTCCTTCAAGTCTCTCATGTTTTTACGAGTTATTTAACTTGGTTTTGAAGATTTTTGGAGCTAAGATCAAGATTTGAAGCTTGGAGACCCTGGAGCTCTCTTCCTCCATTTCTCCAAGTTTAGGTCGCCTCCCCTCTCGATCTTCAAGAGGTAAGGGTAGATCTTTAGCTTATCCCATGTTTTAAACAAGTTTTATGAGGGGTTATGGGGTAGAGATGCATGTTTAGGTTAGTTGATTGTTGTTAGGGTTAATGTTGAGTTTATGGATAATGAATGTTGTATGAGTTGCTATATGTGTTTGTGTTGGGGTTTAGGTTAGTTTGAGACCCCTATATGCTTATGTATGTGTGTATGCATGTTGTAGAATAGCCAAATGCATGTTTGGAAGGTTTGGGAGGCAAAATGTGCATGAAGAGGCTGAGTTCTACCACTTTGGAAGAACTCAGGTTCGGCAGCCGAAGGCACTTTCGGCTGCCGAACCTGCCTATGGTGGCATGTTTTGGCTGCCGAACCCTGCCTCCGAAAGTTGGACTTTCGGCTCTGGAGGGGAGTTTCGGCCGCCGAAGGTGCCGCCGAACATGCATGAGTTTCGGCTCTGGAACCACATTCGGCCGCCGAAGGTGCCGCCGAAAGTGGCTGAGTTTCGGCTCTGGAGGGACTTTCGGCCGCCGAAAGTGCCCTATTCAGCCTTCCTTTGCATGTTTTCTATGATTATTTTAGAATGTTTTAGGGGGTTTCTGGGAAGATGTTTAGAGTTATGTTAGGGTATGTTTGGTCCCTCACTTGAGTCCACCTGTGTAGGTTCGGACCCGAGGAACCGAGGACCCTAGCAGTGAGCTAGCTGCTTCAGAGTCAGCCTGAGGTGAGTAGAATGGATCTTTAAGTATCAAATTAAATCAGTTTTGAGCATGTTCATGCATCATGAATACCATGTTGTTTACTAGGGTGTTTGCATTAGAATCCACGAATATATTGCATTGCATATTATGATGTTGATGTGGATGGATGTTGGATGACCCATTAGTCCTCTGTACGATGAGATATGAGATGATATGATATGGAAGTCCAGGTGTGGCCTGCACTACGCCCCCGGCACGATTGGATATGTATGATATATTATGTGTAAGAGAAAGACCAAGTGTGGCCTGCACTACGCCCCTGGCATGATTGGATTATGTAGAGGACTATTGGTGACAAGTCCATCGTTGATGTGATTTGTTTGTGATATGATGCATTCCATGAAAGCATATATTTTAAATTTAATATTATACTATTCTGCTCACTGGGCTCTAGTAGCTCACCCCTTCCCTTAACCCCCAGGTTTGCAGGTACGGGATAGACCAGGAGGTCAGCCAGAGTAAAGTCATGTTTTATGTAATAGTTAGATGTGGACATGTATTGTAAAATGTTATAATGTGATGTAATGTAAAGACTTGTATTGAGGATAGAATTGTGCTTGGCCCTAGTGTATTGTTAATCCCTTTTTGGTACATGATCTTTTTAATGAAATGTTTTAATGATGTTTATGTAAACCAAGCTTAATGTATGATAAGTTACCCTATTGGAGCATTTGATGAGGGCTCCAGTGTGGGGTTTGATGATTATGAGTTTGTGCATGCACAGGTTAAGCTTGGTAAATGAAAGAAAAAGTTTAAAGTTTTTATGTATATGTTTGATCATGTATGGGATTTAACAGATATACAGGATGTATGTTAGGCTTGCTACGGGTCTCGGCGACCTTAAGTCAATCTGGATCCTAGCACCGGTAGTGGTCCGGTTTCCGGGTCGTTACAAAAATGCCTTAAAAATTTGATTAACGGGACAAACACCTAGTCATGAGTCTGGGGAATATCTGTCTTGTGACCTTGACATAAAATGTCTTAAAATTTATTTAAGTGGAACTAGCATCTGATCATATGCCTAGCGGATACCCGTCTTGTAGTCTTGGCATAAGATGCCTTGAACAATTTTATTAAGTGGGATTGATATCCGATCGTCAGCTTAGCGGATACCCGCCTTGTGGCCTTTTGTATTAAAAAATGCTTTGATCATTGATCTTTAATTTTAATAAAACATTGTTCCTTATAACTGAATAACACAACAGATAAAAAATACCTCATTAAATGTTATAGATAAAATTTGCATAAATTATAGATATTCCAAAAATAGAGAATAACTCGGCTATCTAACTTAGCCAACTTATAAGACCCATAACAAATAACTTTCGAGATCCTAAACGGTCCTTTTTACTTTTTGCCCAACTTACCAAACTTGGCATTACCGCCTATTACATCAATTCTTTTAAGTATTAAATCCCCTACATTAAAGACTCGTGGCTTAACTCTACTATTGAACATTTAGTACATCTTGTTCTTATAGACTGTCATTCTGATTGCTGCTTATTCTCGCAAATATTCAGCTTGGTCAAGGTTAAATTGCATCTCTCTAGGGTCCCATGAGTACTCGGTATGCAGAGTCCTAAAACTGTTTACTTGGACTTCCACAGGGATTACTGCCTCGGTACCATATACAAGAAAAAATGAGGTTTTCCTTGTGACTGTTCTTGGGGTTGTTCTGTATGCCTAGAGGATGTGGGACAACTCTTTGGGCCAGTTGCCTTTAGCTTTGTCAAGTCTTTTCTTCAAACTTTGTAGGATTATCCTGAATGCTTTCCAAGCGATCGATCGAGCTCCTTCATGACTTTCGCAGTCTCCTTCATGGATATCTTTGAGGATACATCGGTCATCATCCTCCGTTATGCATCGTAACCATGACTGTGTTAACAACTTCATGTACAATCACCCTTTAATTATTGCATATTTAAAGGACTTTCTTATTATTTATTTGGTTGGCAGTTCATCTGTTGGCAATTCATCCTCCGTCAGGAATTTGTACACTAGCTACTTTGGGCATTACTGTGTTAGCTTATTAGACCATTACTACGTGGTTATGTTTTATGGTGGCAGATCATGATTTATGAGCGATTAATATGTGTATCAATTACTATATATAAAATTTTAACATATTTTATTTCAAATTACAGTAAACAATAAAATATGTTATTTTTGAAAATTATTTTCAATTAAAAATACTTTTTACATAAAATAAATTCTAAAAAATATATTTTTTTTATAAAAAATAATATTATAAATTCATATGTTACAGTATAAGTAATATTCTTGCGTAGAATAGTTCTCTTTTTAAAAATTATTTTTAATAATAATAATAATAAGTGGCCAGGATTTTTTCATATAATGGTAATATAAGTTTTAATTTTTCTTAATGCAGTTATTTTTTACAAAAATTTATAAATAAATTTAAAAATTATTTATTTATATTTTTTGATACGGCTAATAGAACTGAGTTGTGATTGGTCAACTTACAAACAGAGAAAATGTGAGGTAGTTGGTCCTAATAGCAACCACTCTGATATGTAAACTGTAAACTGGCAAAATGGGCAAATATAATGAAATGTTTAGAACTTAAAATGGTTGTATAAAAATGCGTACTTTAATTTTTATACATATTAGTTTTTATACCGTAAAAAGGTGGATATAATGAATTGTTTAAAATTCAGAATGGTTGTATAAGAATGTGTACTTTGATTTTTATACATATTAGTTTTTATATCGTAAAAATGTGGACTTAATTATCAAGTCTCTTAGAAATTTGATCGATATCGGTTAGTGGATAAAAGATTCCGCGATTATAAGTATAATGGATCTACTCGATGAAATCTCGTCTACAATAAAATGTTACGGCATTTGAGTTTTTCTTTTTTTTTATAGATGAGACTATATATCAACTTATCAAATTTTTATTACATGACTTTGTCTTATAATAATAATTCATTGGAAAATTATCATTTATAGATGAGACTATATATCAACTTATTAAATTTTTATTACATAATTCCGTCTTATAATAATAACTCATTGGTCGATTGTTATGCGGCATTACTTTTAAATATATAAATTAAAAATGATAGGTAGATAAATAACCATCATAAATTTAACTTTAAAACATTTTAATAAAATTATAGCTTTATTTAATAATTTAAATAATTTATCTTGAGAGTGAAATATTTAAAAAAATTCATTTACAACGAATAAAATGTTAATGAATAAAAAATTTAACAAATAAGATGATTATAAACCATCAATTTATTATATTTCTGAATATTAAGAAGATAATATATACATATAATTCCTTAATATTTATAAAAAAACATATATTTGATTTTCTTTTATTTTAATATATTGAACTACTATTTATCTATTCAATGATAATACTTAATAATTAATAAATAATTACTTATTTACGTAACTTGCAATTAATTATTTGATACACAATAAAAAAAAAGTAAATAAATTACGCACATATTTTTGCTTACAATTCTACCAATTATTATTATTATTATTATTATTATTATTATTATTATTATTATTATTATTATTATTAATCGAAGTACTCAAGTAAATTTGAAATTTCTTAAAACTTAAATTTAAAAAAAAAATTATAATATGGTGAGCACAATGAAAATGAGTAAAATTTTTGTGTATATTATCGTATTTTTATTAATAAAAATAAAAAATAACAAATTAAGATTTAAAACTCAAAAATGTTAAAAATAAAAAATAAAAAGAACAACCTTTTTATGCTAACTCAGGAGAAAGAATATTTTTTTATTGATTGATATTATTTTGCTGAAAATATTTTTTTAAACTTTTTTTTATGTTTTAGTGCTTGAAATATTTAAAACATTGATTGATAAAAATATAATTTTCTTTTATTTAAAGAAAATTACTTTTAAAAGAGAGTTTCAAATGTTAAAAATCTTATTAATGTTGATTAAAATTCATTTTTTAATTTTTTTAATATAATTAATTATTTTAATTGTATTGTGTATCAACTGCTAAGACTCGCATAAATATAAATAGAATAGAAAAACTCATTCTAATAAATTTATTACGGGTGAGCTGTAGGCAGTTCAAATTGAAAAAATTAATTAAATTGAATTAATTTAAAATTTTAATTTAATTTTTTATTTAGTTTAGTTTTTTATTTATTTCAATTCGGTTTTTAATTTCAAAAATTTCAATTATTTTGATTTAATTTGATTTTAATAAAAAAAATTAAAAAAATCAAACCAAATCGATTAGTGATAATAATATTTTATTTTTCAATAATATAAAAAAATAGATCATATTAAAATTAAAATATTTTAATTAAATTTTAAAATAGTGTAAAAAAGTTATTAAAAATTAAAACCGATCGAATTAAACCGAATCGAACTGAATCAGATCAGTTCAGTTTGATTCAATTTCTAATTAAAATTAATTCGATTTGGTTTTTATAAATACTAAAATTTTGATTTTTAATTTATTCAATTCGATTTGATTTTAAACCGATTAACAAAAATATAAATTACATACAAAATTAATTAAAAAATCGATTAACAAAAATTATTTTTCTAATTGGAAGTTATTTTTTATATTTTAAAAATTTTAGTGATTTTTATATTACTTTTAATAAATGAATGTAAATATAATTTACGAAATTTTATAAATTAAAATAAATATGTATAGTGATTTTGCGTGCCGCAGGAAAAGCGTTTTTTGCTTTGCAAAGGGTAAGAAAACTTAGAATTAATAATTAAAATATGAGAATGGTTTTATTCATTTTAATTTCGACTGATTACATCAATCATTTTGATACATTTCCTAATACTATATGCATATCAACATCGTTTTATACTTTTCATTCATAGGTCGCCTTGATTATGTGTGAATTTTAAAGTGTTTGATTTAATATCTGTGATGATTGTCGGATTTTTTTTATTTTTGATAAGATCAAACAATAATACTGGTTCAAAACTCATGAAACTTCCCTTTAACTGATTGGTTCAATGTTTCAAGTCTCTTGATTCAGACACACATAGAGCAAGCGGAGTCAATCGCGAATTCAGATCCGGTAGAAAGTAATTCAGTCCGGTGATGTGACGTGAAGAAGAATATCTGATCCAGTCACTTCGCAGCTTTATCCGCACGTGCACTTAAAGAATTAAATGGTGGCCTGACGTGGAGAGGGTGTTTAATACATCCGTACGTATGCACCTAACAGCCGCAAAACCTTTTTTCTAGATATCAGAACATAAATATAAAAATATTTTATAAAAATAAAATATTTATAAATAATTTAAAATTTTAATTAATTATATGTTTTGAATAAAAAATTTATAAGTGATTAATATATCAGATACTTATAATTATACTAATTATTAAAATTAATAAAAAAATAAATTAAATAAAATATATGGTAAAATTTTAAAATTAAATGAAATAATATATAATTTATTTAATCGAAGTAATTTATAAATTTAATATTTATAAAAAGTAAAATAAAAAATTAGTTACCTTCACTTTTTTGTAAAAAATTATAAATTTATAAAATATTATAAATAAATTGAAATTTTTATTTTTAGAGTTTAAAAGGATAATGAAAAAAGACCAATAACAAAATCCTGCCTTATAGATAGTCTGTAAAAAGATTAAAATTGCCATTAAACTATATAATAACCGTAAAAATGTTAAATTTTATTTTATTATTTAAATTACGCTTTATTACTTATAAAAATTTAAGAGTGTGAGTTATATTATTTTTAATAGATTTATTAAATAAAAAAAATTTAAATATTTATCTTAATTAATTTTGATAAAAAATTTTATAGTTTATGTGATATACTACAGAATATTATTTTTTTTAAAATTTATTGAATAAAAAATTTAAATTTATGTGTTAATTTATATTTATAATCAAAACTTTAAATTTTTAAATAATAAAATTAATTTTTTTTTCAATTTATCATAATTATAATCAAGAAAATTAAATTAAATCTGAAAAAATTAATAATAAATTATAATATAATCTCTAAAATTTTATATTAATAAATATATAATTTTTTAATTTAAATTTTAGATTGAAAACGCATTAAATTTTATGTTTATTATATGTAAGATTAAATAATATTTATTACAAATAATTTTTTTATATATATAAAGATCAATAAGGAGATGATATAATTTACCTAATGTTTTAGAGGTTTCAACTCAGAGACGAATGGCTAACGGGCTATGGCCCCTAAAACTTTTGAAGGGTATATAAATAAGTTTTTATAAATAAAAAATTATCATCAGATCCTTATATATTTAAAAAACTTATCAATTTATTTTTATTTTAAAATTATTTAATTAAATTATCATTATATTTTATAAAATCAAATTCTTTTATCCATTTATCAAAGAAATTTGTACTATTTAATCCTTATCTTTTATATTATTTTTCAATTTAAAAAAATTTTCTTCTCATTTTCAAAATTTCAAGTTTAAGTCTCTATTTAAATTTTTTCTTAAGTTATTCATTGATTATTTAATTTAATTTCATATACTATTTTCCTTATTAAGTGATAATTTTTTTTATATATTTCACTTAATTACTAATCTATTTATAGGATTAAAATTATATGAAAATAAATTTTAATGAGTTAAAATATTATTTTTTTAAAAAATAAATTTTAATCGTAATTCATATATTAAAATATTATATTATTTGAATAGTATTATATTTGGTATAGTTTACATATTACAATTATAGCAGAAAAAAATTCTACAGTATAAGTCAACTCTATAAAAATAAATCATAAATAATTAATCATAAATTATATTGAAAAATATATTTATTTTTTTTTGAAATAGGTATAATTAAAAAAATATATATATATTTTTTTGAAAAATATATTTATAAATTCTGATAATAATAACATTAAAAATATTTTTTAATCAATAAAACATAGGGGAGAATCCCATGATTTAATTATAATAATTTATTTATTTATTAAATATGTATTTATTTTATTATTTATTTTATAATTTTTATTCATTTTAATTTTTCACAAATAATAAAAAATTTATTTTATTGACTTTTAATTATACTACTTTAAAAATATTAAAAATATTTTGAATACTTATTTAAAAAAATAATAATTAATAATAAATTGATTTAGAAATAATATAAAATTATTTAGAAAAATAATAATTAATAATAAATTGATTTAGAAATAATATAAAATTATTTAGAAAAATAATAATTAATAATAAATTAATTTAGAAATAATATAAAATTAAATAGAATTATAATAGTGGATTATATGTCATTATAATAAAAGAAAGTAAATAAATAATTTATTATATGTTATTATAATAAAAGAAAGTAAATAAATAATTTTAAAATAATAATAAAAAATTAATAAAATAATATAATAAAAAATATTTATTTAAATTGAATCCTAAACTGAATTTATTTATCAACGTTGTTTTAAGTGTAATAGTAATCACTATCAGTGCTATCAGTATTATTTAACAATTAAAATGCACCTTTTATAAAGGAATTTATAGTTAATTTTTAATAATTTCTTTTTAATTTATTTCAACAAGCAATAAAAAAATATTTGATGTTTAGCCTTATTACAAAACTTAAATTTAACTATTTTCATAACTAAAATGATTGTTTTATAATTTTTTTGTTTTAAAATAGGTATCGAGAATAGGAATAGTTGAACTTAAAATTTTTTAAATTTATTCAGATATATATACCATTATATCTTAAATGCGATTGTTTTATAAACTTAAATTTAATTTATAGAGTATGAATATATATTCATAGTTTATAATATGTTATAATTATAATATATTTAATTTTAAAAAAAACCCAAATGCCTATTTATATTCCCTTTTATTTTAAAATTAAGGTCCTACAATTAACATTTTTATTTTTTTAATAAAGTTGAATATTTAGAATGTTATTAAGGAAAAAAATTTGGAGTGGACGACCCTCTAGGACTAGCTGTGTGTACGCCCCTGCATCCTTGTTCATTTTGAAAGTAAAATCAAAATTGAATGCGTATAGTAGTTTACAATATAGCTCCTGGTAAAATTTATAATTTAATTTATTTTTTAATAAAAAAATAATTTAATTCATGAGTTTTATTATAATAATAAATTATATTTATTATAATTTAATTATTTTTAATTTGATTTTTATTTTTCATTTTATAATTAATTAACAAAAATTTTAATAAAAAATTATTTTATTAATAAAATAAAATTTTAAAAATTTAATTATGTACAAACTCTAATATAAATTCGACATAGTTACGGTGTAGTTCAAATTATGAATCGAATTAGAATCGAATTGATTAATTAATTTTAATTTTTAAAATGTACTAAAACTTTAAATTAAGAAATTAATTATGATTTTCTCTTTTGTTAATCAAAATTAGATCAGAATCAATCAGTTTGAATCAATGATGGGTTTGATTTCAATTTAATTTTTTATTTTTTAAATAAATTTTTTAAAATTATGTCATTTAAAATTGATATATAAATAAATTAAATTATTAAATAGTTAAATTTAAATTTATTTTTAACTTGTAAAAAAATATTATTTATATTTAAATGTAATATTATTTATTTTTGTATTATATATATATATTTATTTTTTATATTATATAAATAGATACATTTTACAATTTATTTATTTAATAAAATATATATTTGATAATATTTAAGATTTATATTTTATTTAAATTTTTTACTTTTAAAAATTTTCAACATCGAAATTGAATTAATTATTTATAATTTAAATTTAATTTAAACTAAAATCAAAATTATGAAAAATTAGAATCGCTTTAAAATTAAATTAAATTAAAATCAGACTGAAATAGTTAAAAAATTGAAATTATTTTTAATTTATTTTTCAAATCAAACAGCAATCGACGCACGCTATGTCTACTGTAAATTATTCTAATAGAAACAAAGAAAGAAATTTATCTTCTATTTAACGGGACAAAATACATAAATTAAATTATTCTTTTTAAAAAAATCCATTAATATATATTAATTTTAACATAATTAAAAAAAAAACACCTCTAAAATTAACCATGAGTAGAGAAAAACCTAGTCAAGACTTGAGAATTTTCTCGAATAAAGATTTAATTCATCCTTTTTTAAAAAACATTAGTTTATCGCTAGAATAAATATAAAAAAATTTATAATTTAATTCTTAGATATTATTATTATTTATAAAATATTTTTTATATTTTTTTAAATTTATTAAAATATTTTTATTATTTTCTTTCGTTAATCGTTTAATTTTTTATTTATTTTTTACTATTTCTATCATTAAAAAATACCACAAAATAACTAAATTATCCATGTTAATTAATTCTATCTTCTTTCTCAAATCGCCAAATTGTTTCTCCCAATTCCCTTAACTCCAGCAACCCCACCCTTGCATCCAATAGGAACGTTGGGCTTTCAGCCCTTCCCTTCACCAAATTAATGCCCGCAACCTTTTTCTCTTTGGCATCTTCTCTTTGGCATCGCGTCTCAAAAGCCCTTACACATCAAATTACAATATCTCCTTTATATTTAGTCGACCAACCTCTTGTTTTTTTTGACATCGCTGTCAAAATAGCCCCTATACACTAAATTGTAATATCTCACTTATTTTTCTCTTATTTGCCCCATCAATCTCATTGGTATAGGACCTTCGTCTCAACCAATGAAAGTCCGCTGCATCCTTTGGTCTCGTCGTTAGTCTTGTAGACGGATATACATTAGTATTTTCATAGATTTCTTTCGATCGATGTTGTGTATTTTCATAGATTTCTTTCGATCGATTGATGTCATGGATAAAGTAAATTAAATTTCAAATTTAGTTTGGGTGATTAATTAAAAAAATTTTAAAAAAATTTTTTATATTTAATTTTTTTTTGTATTGATTGTAGTTTTTTAATTCTACATATTATTTGAGTTTTTTTTTTTTAAAATTTGGGACTTTATTGATGCTTTTGAATTTGAAAACTGATATTGCATTTGGATTTATGAATTTAATTTAGACCACCTTTGACTCCACGTCAAACCACCCTTGGACTCCCTTTGGATCCTCACCTTCTATGGGTGGATGGCCAAACCAGACTAATATTATACCCAACTTTGCAGCTTCTTAGTAGTTGAAATTTGCACCAAGTGCTAGAGATATGGACTTAGATATGGAGTTGCTTGGGCTTGATAATCGCCATCATTGGCAAAACACAATTGATGGATGAGATATTCGGTATTTTCTCACCCTCCACTTGGAATAATAGTAAATTAAATATTTGCTCTTTTTTTTTATCGAATGTAAAATTGAATAGAATTAGAAAAATGAATTTCTTATCATAAGAATAAAAATGATAGTTTAGAATTTTAAATTTTTTTTCGTTTTATTATCATAATTTTAATAAAATAAAGGTAAAATTAGATGAGAGAACTATTTCGTTAATAAAAAAAATATTTTAATAAATTTATAAAAATATAAAAATTAATTTATAAATAATTGTAATATTTAGGGTATAAATAATAAATTTTTAATAAATTTAAAAGAATTATAGGCCAAAAAGAAAATATTGGGCTAAACCTAAAAGCAAAAGAAAAAGGACAATAGCATAGCCGAGAGTGATTGATTACATACTTCTATAAAGAATTCTTATGTACATTGTATGGATTAAGAAGAGAGAAAATTTTTCAACACGAGCGATTTTCCCACCTTATGCATCTTCAACACGAATACCATGGAAAATGTTTTTTTATAAAAATAATAATTTATTATTTTTATTTTTAATTATAATTCAAAAAAATACTAATAAATTTATATATAATACTGTTAATAAAATTATCAAATTCCAAAAAATACTTTTTCGTTTTAAAAATAATTATTTTTTTAAAAATAATTTATTTTTATTTAAATAATAAAAAATATTTTCTGTTAATTAATTTATTTAAAAATTTTAAATATTAAATGATGAAAGATAATAATTTTTAAAAAATATTTTATATGAAACAACAGCATATTTAATAGTAAATATTCCATTTTAATTCACCATCATCAACATTTTAGGTTTATTTTCTTTCATTATTTTTCCTTTCAATTTCCTCTCAACTCTAATTGATGATTGGATCATTCAATTCTTGATGGGCGATTGCAATTGTTTTAGATGGAGCAGTCCGCAGCATACAAGTGCCCAATTTGAGAGGCAGAGAAAGGGAGGCAAAGAGTTTTTTGTTTTTTTTTTTTTTACACAAAACAAAAAACACACAGAGGTTTGTTAAGCAAAGGCAATGAGATGGACTTGTCATCAAACTGCAAAACAAACACACCTTTCACTTAACCCACACAGATTTGAACGTGTTGTTTGCTGCTTCTGCATTTTTATCAAATTTTATAGCTATGAGTCTCTCTGTTTCTTCAAGCAAATCCCTCTCTGTTTATTTCCTTTTCAATCTTCATCTCCAAGCTTGCAAACTCCTCTGTTTTTTTTTTCTCTTGTTCACTCCCATTTAGCCTCCTTTCTAAGTAAACTCCTCAACTACTACTTCTACGACATCCCAACCATTCACTTCTCATAAATACTTCCTTTTCTTTCCCTTTTGGACGGACCCATTGCACCCTTTTCGATTATTATTCCAGAATTCTGTTTGAGGGCACAAAATATGAGGGTATCCATGTGGTTTTTGGTTCTGCTGCTTGTTTTTGGCTTTAATGACAGGAGTTTTGCTCATCAGAGGCCTCGCACGGAGCGGATTTCAGGTTCCATTCTTTTATATTGCCTTGATTTAGCCCTTTTCTGCGTAGATTTTAAGCATTTTTTGGTTGTTTCTCCTTGTGTGAGCTGCAAGTAGACTTCAAATTGTGTTTGTCCATTTGTTATTTGAATTTGCATTCAATGATCGATGGTTAGTTAGGGATACTTGCTCTCTTGTTATGTGTACTTGTGTAGCCATTGATCATTGAATGCAAATTCAAAAGGCAAATGGCTATACTTGCCTCAGAATTTTCACTCTTGTTATGTGCACTTGTGTAGCCGTTGATCTCTGCAGAAAAATTTTTGACACTTTTTTTTTGGGGGGGACGCCTAAATACCCTTCTCTTAGGACTTAGAACAATTAATAACTTAGGTAAAGGCTAGTTTTATTCCTGGGTATAATAGTTTTCTTGATATGAATTGCATTTTAGATAAATATTTCAAACAATATGAATTGCATTTTAGATAAATATTTCAAGCAATCTTTGAAATGATTGATGGATGGGAATTCTTGTAACCATAATGGATTTATACTTGAGGAATCTTATAACTGCATGGTGAAAATTGTGAGAGTGTTTCTCTTTGTTTCTGACATTGTCTGCTTGGACTGCATATGGAAATTGATGAATCTAAATTCTCGAGTAGTTTGCTTTATGTGATTCTGAAGCATTAAAATCAGTTCTGCTTTGGGTTTCAATAATGCAGGAAGTGCTGGTGATGTTTTGGAAGATGATCCAGTGGGAAGGTTGAAAGTTTATGTATATGAGCTTCCTAGCAAATACAACAAGAAATTGCTACAGAAAGATCCAAGATGTCTCACCTATATGTTTGCTGCAGAGATCTTCATTCATAGGTTTCTTTTATCCAGCGCAGTTCGAACCCTTAATCCTGATGAAGCGGATTGGTTTTACACTCCAATATATACCACTTGTGATCTTACACCTACGGGCATGCCATTGCCCTTCAAATCTCCACGGATGATGAGAAGTGCAATACAGCTTATCTCTACCAATTGGCCTTACTGGAATCGCACAGAAGGGGCTGATCATTTCTTTGTTGTGCCCCATGACTTTGGAGCCTGCTTTCATTATCAGGCAAGGTCCTATGATTAGTTTGAATCTATGTCTTGATTTTGTGCTGCTAAATTATACTTGCAGGCAGTTGGTCTAATTTATATAAATTCTGTATTTCTTTTGTTCATTTTGGTAGGAGTCTTACGGTTCTTTTAGGCACTAATCTTGTAGTCTACATTCGTTTTGCCCATAGGTGAAACATTAGAATTGGGGATGTAGATAAGTGGAGCTTTGGTTGCAAAAGTTGTGTGAAGTTGATCTCATGTAGTGCTAGATCAAATGTCATGAATTATTAATAGAAAACCTGTGGATCTAGAAACCTTAAAACCTGTAGCGTTGGGTATTGGATCTGAAGGTAGATCAAGAAAGACTAAACATGGAAACAATCAAAATGTGCTTTGTTCTATACTGGGTTTGTTCCAGATGATTCTGCAATGTTGTCAAAGATATTTCACCATTATTCTTTAGGCAATGTCGCCTCAATGCTACCTGCAGTAATTTTTAGACCTGCAATTTTTTCTGCTCATTTATGTTCCTCTTAAAAATGATAGCCACTAATCCACATTCACAGTGACACTGTTAAGTCCTATTGGTTATATTAACTTCACTGAATAAGACAACAAATCTAAAAGCAAAGATTTTACCATTATGTAGTTAAAACAAATCAAAAAGGTTCTAGAGGTCATCTGATTTTCACATTGGAATCAGTTGGCGTTAAGGCCTTTTGCTTGAATATGATTTCTTTTCATTCATCTGAAAAATTGCACAAATCAGCAATAGTTTCTACTATCAATAATTGCTATTATTAAATTTTCTGTTTACCCAATTGTGCAGGAAGAGAAAGCCATTAAACGGGGAATTCTTCCATTACTCCAACGTGCTACTTTGGTTCAAACGTTTGGACAGCGGAATCATGTATGCTTGAATGAGGGTTCAATCACAATTCCTCCATATGCTCCCCCCCAAAAAATGCAGGCCCGCCAGATTCCCCCAGAGACTCCGCGTTCCATTTTTGTCTACTTCCGTGGCTTGTTTTATGATGTAAATAATGATCCAGAAGGTGGATACTATGCAAGGTGCGTCACACTGAACTTGTGAAAGGAGTTGTTAAATGAGTTAGTAACACTAACCTGCCTCAGTTCCTCCTTCCCCAGATGACTCTTTGCATGGATAAACTAAAAAATTCAGTTTTGCAGTCACAATTTATAAATTATGTTAGTTAAGTGGCCATTAACTATTACTGAACCAAAGGGAATGAGATTTTTTAATGGAGTTGATAGGAACCAGTGACTAATACTAAAATTTAGCTTGCTTAGGAATTGCTTAATGTGAGTTGAGCCAAAGCCAAATCTCTTAAAATTTTGATTAGTTAATTTCTGTGGCTCTTGCATCTCAGATTTGCATTCCAGCTTTAGTCTCTGTTACGAACTTAAATGGATTTTGTTGTCATCTTCTTTTGAGTTGTATATTTTTTGTAGCAGTTGTGAGTAGTCACTCATTCCTAATCCTTCTGTACAACTGACAGAGGAGCAAGAGCAGCTGTTTGGGAGAATTTTAAGAACAATCCTCTCTTTGACATCTCAACTGAACATCCAACCACATATTATGAAGACATGCAACGAGCTATATTCTGCTTATGCCCACTTGGCTGGGCACCATGGAGTCCAAGATTGGTTGAAGCAGTGGTGTTTGGCTGCATTCCAGTGATCATAGCAGATGACATCGTTTTACCCTTTGCAGATGCTATCCCATGGGAGCAAATTGGAGTATTTGTAGCAGAAGAAGATGTCCCTAACTTGGATATGATCCTAACATCGATACCAACAGAAGAGATCTTGAGAAAGCAGAGGCTTCTTGCAAATCCTTCAATGAAACGAGCAATGTTATTCCCACAACCTGCACAATCTGGAGATGCTTTCCACCAAATATTAAATGGGCTTGCTCGCAAATTGCCCCATGACGAGAAGATTTTCCTGAAGCCTGGTGAAAAGGTTTTGAATTGGACGGCTGGACCTGTAGGGGACTTGAAACCTTGGTAACTGGCTGTGGGAATGTTGTTGTGGCGGCATATCTGCTGTTTCTGGAAATACGTTTAGAGAAAGGTTTCGGCCTATACCAAAATTTGTAAACTTCTCTTTGAAATTTTGTTCCTGTAGAGATGCTCAACTTCTTATTTTGTACATCTGAATTTCCATATTATAAATAGTTCGTGCACTTGCACGGTATACCTTCTCTTCTGCCTTTTTTTTGTTTAAATTTAGAATTAATCATTTACTATGAAAGAATTTAAATAAATTCTTGCAGGTATGATTTTTCACTTTTTTAATGTAAAAAAAAAATTAAATTCTTTAATGTCAAATGCTAGAGTTATAAAAACCTATTAATTAAAATTTTTATAATTTTTTAAATTTCAAACAATATTCTTTTTTTGAAAGAAAAATTTCAGTAAGAGTTTTAAATTTTAATTTCCACTAGAATTGCTAATATTTACCTCTTTAACCCAATTCTCGTCCTTTGAGAGTGGAGAGGGCGATGGCATTTCCATTCATTTTCTTTTCTTTTTTTTTTAAAAAAAAAAACTATTATTTATTTGTATTGACCATCACAAATTTTAAATCAATTTAATAAAAAAAAAACTCATGTAATAAAAGTTGGCCTCACTTTCAGTATGTTTGGCGTTGATTTGGAGGTAAAAAATTAATTTTTAGAAAAAAAAAAGATTAAAAAAAATTATTATTTTAATGTTATTATAATTAAATTATATTAAAAATATTTTTTTAATATTTTCATAATATTGAGTGAAAAAAAAATCTCATGAACAAAAAAATATAGCATTCATATATTTTTAAGAGCGAAATGTGACCGTGGAAGTGAAAAGAATTAATTCTTTCACTTTATCAAGAGACATTAATTTTAAAATTGTAAGTTTGAGCATCTTAAATGCAAATGCAAAATCCTTAAATTATAGTTTAATAGTGTAATTCATGCAATAACATGTGATTTTGTGGAGGACTCATGTTGTTGATGGATCCTAAAACTTTTTGTCTTCAACATGATTTAGAACATTGATGTGTTCTATTTTAATTAGCTAGAGCCCCAACTTACCATTCCATGTGGTATTTGGGTTTATTATAAAATTAAAAAAAAAATAATGAAAAGCATGATATGGTAAAAAGATAAAAATCCATAAGCATAAATTAAGAACGTTGGCTTGACATTTTGGCAAACAGCTTTGGGGACCTATTGGTGTTTCCGCAATTTGATTCCGTGTCATTGAAAGTTTGGAACAATTTTCTAGTCTAATTAGTGCCGTAACCAGAAGCACGGTTGGAGCCTCTTATTAATTAGGGTGTGTTTTTGTTTTTGTTTTTTTTCATTGTATTCTTAATGTGTATTATTATTATTATTATTTAATATTTTAAAAAATCAATGTTTTATAAAAATAATTTTTTTTAATTTTTTTATTAAATTTTAATCGACTTGTTTGAATTTTAATGGAATTTATTATCTTGTGATAAAAAAAAATAAAATATATAGTTACAATTATAACAATTAAATAATAGAAATATTTATAACTATTATAAAAAATAAAAAATGAGTTTAATTAAGTTTTAAAAGATTTCTTCAATAACTATTATAAATTTGTTTGAAAAATTATCAAGTTTTTTTGGAATAATGAGATTCAACTCTTATACCTTTTTAATTATTTAATTTGATGATTAAGGTGATCAACAATCAAAAATCAAAAATCAAAGAATTGCTTTGAGTTCCTATTGTATGTATTTGCTCGTAGTTGAAACTTTATTTTCCTGTTGGTGGAGTTGTTTTTAAGTGTAAAAAAAATCAACAGTTAAAATATTAAAAATTAATTAAAAATTATTTTTATTCTTTAAATTTTCTTTTCATTGTTGTATGCTTCTCTTATATGTTTATATTTGACCAACCCCTATTTTTGAGGGGGAGAAGGGTGAGTTACATGTGTATTCAATTTTATTTTTATTCTCCACTCGCTTTTATTTTCCCTCTTTGTGGGGATTGGACTGATTTTTTCTTTTTCTTTTATTTTATTTTATTTGATTTCTTTTCCAAGTTTCTTATAGTTGTTGGTGAGAGATTTTTTCAATGAACATGGCATGGAGAATAAAGAACTCTATTTTGTGACATCAATAATTTGGAATCACGTTAATATGTCCCGTGACCAATACTCTCGTTGATGGTTTTGATTTAAGTTCTACCGTACTCTATATTAGTTATTTAGAGAGAAATTTTCACTTTATTGCATTAAGAATTTCATTTTTTTTTATATATATATATTATTGTGATTTTAAAATTGTAAAAATGATTTGGTTTAACTATTATCATTATCAATTATATTTTATTTTATTATAGTTTTTAATGATTCAGACGAAAAGAAATTTGTGTGCTACGCTGTAAAATCAGCGTGTAAATTTGAATGATATTTTGAATCGAATTTTTAATTTATTTGAATCTTTTGATTTTAATTTATTTGTTTGTTTTGATTTTTATTTTTTAGTCTTTTTCTTAAGCTTTTGATGTTTTTTTAATAACCCTTTCTGAATGTAGCCTATTAAGTCTTGCAAAATGCCAAGTAATTTGCGTTGGTTAATAAAAGAATGAATGATTTTTTTGAAATGATTTTTTTTTTAGTAATTTTTGCGGATAGTAATGTTAAGGTTCGATTTGAATTTCACGTGAGATGGTGGCTGGTGGTTTGGCACTTTATTAATTTATTATTATTGTTTATTGATGGATGGCGTTGAGTAAGGTCAATGCCAGGTAGGAAATGGAAACGACGCTTAAAATCTGCGTCCTTATCACTACGATCAATCTGTCCGTTCTTTTAGCTGAAGGGATGCCCAATTGTACCGGCTCTTCATCCCACAAATAACAATTACAACTTGATGAATGTTTTAGGCGTCTTTCCCTTTGTTTTACTTTTTTTTTTTTCTAAATAAACTTCTTTTTTAACTATATAATAAAAAATTATTAAGTACTAATAGTGTATCATCCCAATAATATTCAAATGAATAACTAAAATAATTTAAATTTTAATAAATTTAAATTGAATTTGACTTCTATATAAACAAAATTTTAGTAATAGTGGATGATGCGGCCGAAAAACAGAGTTATATTTTTATTAGTTAGATCTGCAAAAAAGAGAACGTGAAGTGATGAGTATCAACGACAGTTATTCCGATGCTCAAGATCAGCATATTGGAGAATAGGATGAATGTAATGAATTGATTAAAGTTAAGAATTGCTTATCTTTACCTTTATTATTATTCTCTTTTTTATACTGTAAAAGGATGGAGATAGATATAGTATTTTCTGATAATCTGATGATGATGTAGCCGGTTGCTTGATGAGGGATTTCACTAACTAATAGGGCATCGATCCCGCGATTATATGCGTAATGGAGATATGCTGGATTGTATCTGTTAACGGTAACTGTATGCCGAGACTCGTCCTATCAAGAGGAGGGCGAGTCTTGATGAGGAATTAGGTGTTAAGGTATCTGGGTCTTCCTTTTATCGGATGTGACTATATTACCCACTTATCAAATTCTTGCCACATGACCCCTATTTTATGGTGACAGCTTATATCTCACTTTGGGCAACTCTTGTTTAGTATCAGAAGTCCCCCCCTAGTTTTCAATTTTCAAATTCGAAGGTAATATTTGTTTTCACAATCTGGGCACGTGGCCTTTTGAGATTGGTCTTCCCTTGTTCATGTCGCTTTGTCTACCTAGCCCTTTAATGATGGTTGTCTCGTTTTTCAAGCTGAATTTAAAGCCTATCGTCAAAATCGTCTTATAAGGACTATTCTTCTTCCTCAAATATTATTTTTACTCCCATATGTAATCTTTACTTTCAAAAAGACTCGGTTGCTCCTTCTTTCCTAGTTACACTCCCTTACTTTTACGGTAATTTCTTTTTGCCTTTAAAAATGAATAGGAATACGTCCTCTTCTTCTCTTTCCTCAGGTGAGCACTTCACCTCAAGCTTCTCTTCTGACGGCCCCATCCGTGTTCCAGTTCCAATCGTCCCACTGGGTGTGGCTTATGAAAGCAAAGGTAGCCTGATTGATGACACCCCATCCATCCTCTCAGAGCGGGATGTAGATCAACTTCACGATAAATATCAAATTCCTTGAGAGACTTCTCGTGTTTTTGCTCCTTCCTCGAATGCTCGTGTGAGCGACTCGATTCCTGCAGAGGATACTATCATAGTCTTTGAGGAGCAATTGAAGGCAGGTCTTTGGTTTCCACTAGACTCATTTTTTGTTGATGTCCTTCGGTTCCATAGGCTTTTGGTTGCTCAGCTGCATCTCAATAGTTGGAGGATCTTGATGGCATTCTAGTTCATTTATCTAAATAACAACATTGAACCGAGCGTGGGACTCTTCTCCCAGCTATACCAGCTAGTTAGTCGCAAAAATGAAGAGTTTTGGTTTTTTAGCGGGCAAAAACATCAAACGATGTTCAACCGGATACTCTCTTCCTTAAAACAGTGGAAAAATAAGTTTTTTGTCCTTCGTCACCAGGCATTCGGGGGTTTTGGATGCCTCCAGACAAGCTGGAACCTATGGGTGAAACTGAGGAAGGATGGAGTCCAGCCAAGGAGAGATGAGGATAAGGCTCTAGCCTTTCTCTTGACGAAGGCTAGGTCCCTTCAGAAAATGGACATCACTAAGACGGTGAAGAATGTTATTTTTTCTTGGCAGAGTCATCTCCAGGCAAGCCATACTCAATGTCCTCACCCGTCCAGCCTTCCCAACCTCAGGGGGAGCACTTCCTTGGCTAGAGATCAGGGTATCTTTCTTTTTGCCTTCGTTCAGGTTTTAATCCATCTTACTTAATTTCTAATTCGCACAGATATTGTAACAGCCCGGAAACCGGTACCCCTATGTAACGGCCCGAACCATCACTGGAACTAGGATCCAGATCGGCTTAAGGCTGCCGGGACCCGTAGCAAGTCGACTATACTCTCTGTGTACCTGATAAATCCCATACATGATCAAAGATACTCAACAATCCTGTAAAACTCTCCAGGCTTAACTACTGCTACTCAGATATACCAATCTGAAATGGCCCTCAGGGCCTATACCAGTGACTACTATCTGCTGTGGGTCAAGGGATTGAAACCCTTTTAATCTGTCACACAATCCACTGGTATCTCATCAAAGCCATACATTAAGCTTGATACACACATTTCTCATCAAGAAACGTAAAACAGGATTCATGTACAAGGGATTAATCATACATCACACTAAAGCAAAGACACTAGGGAAAGCACAAGTTTATCCAGTACATGACAGTAAATATCTATACATTACATTACACACTAATCTTTTAATTATATCATTTTACATCATGTCCACTACTCTATTACATACATACATTCATGCATATCTTTCTTTATTCTTGTTGACTCTGACTTCCCATAGCTATCTCGGAACCTGCAAAACTGGGGTTAAGGGAGTGGGATGAGCTCTATAGCCCAGTGAGGAGGAACAATAAAACAATTCATTCATTACATGCTCTCATGGAATGCATCACATCACAAACATAGCATCTCACGGATGAATTTGTCACCAATAGCTCTCTACTACATGTCATAATATGTCCTGCTGTGCCAAGGAGACTAGGTCATCACCTGGACTTCTCTTATCTGACTCATATCATAACATGTCCCACTGTGCCAAGGAGACTAGGTCATCACCTGGACTTCTCTGATCTCTGATCTGACAGGCTGTTTGTCTAACTCATAGTACCAGGAGCGACCTGGACTGTCCAGGAGCGACCTGGTATGGCTAGCTCATGCCATATCTCATCTGATCTCATAGTATCTCTGCTCATATCAAGGGCTAAGGATCATCTAACATTCATCCACACAAATATCATCTTATGCAATGCATCATATTCGTGGATTCTAATGCAACACAACCTAATTTATAACATGGCATTTGATGATGCATGGATCATGCTAGAAACGTGTCATTTCTCACTTTAAAACATCAAGTTTAGTTCCACTCACCAGTAGCCACTGCTTGGCTAACTCTGGGCTACCTCTAACTCTGAAGCAGCTACTACTGCTAAACACCTCGATTCCTCGGGTCCAATCCTACAATGGAGGACTCAAATGAGGCACCAAACATATTCTATGCAACTGAGAAACAACTCCCCAAAACCCTTCTAGAACACCTCAAAACATGCATGCAAAACAAGCAAAGGAAGGTTGGACAGGACACCTTCGGCAGCACCTTCGGCGGCCGAATGTCTCCTCCAGAGACAAAAGTTGGGCATGTTCGGCGGCCGAATCCTCCTTCGGCTGCCGAACCTGAGTTCATCCAGAACTCAACTTCGTGCATAAACACGCCTCCCACACCTTCCAATCCTTCCCAACATGCATCCAACCTCTCTAACTCAGCCATATCTCAAAACAACAAGCATATAGGAGCTTAAGACAACTTAAACTCCAACAAACAAGCTCAACAAGCAAACATAAAGCATAAAGGGTCCATAAACCCTAATATGCACAACCATGCAAACTCATGCATAAACTCCCTTTTCCCTTCATAAAACTCATAGAAAATAGTATAAAAACCAAGGATCTCCACTTACCTCTTGAAGAACAAAGGCTGGTGTGATCCAAACTCGAAGATATGGAGATCCAAGCTCCAAACTCCTCCAAGCTTTCAACCTTTTCAAAAACACATAAAACTTACTTAAAACTTGTTTAACTTTGAAAGATTTGATGAAAAACCATGAAAACAATCCAAGGAGATCAAGAACTCACCTAGGCCAGAAAGAGAGAAGAATCCTCCTCCTTTTTTCTGGACTCGGTGCCCTTTATAGATGAACAACCGCCTCAGCTTCGAAAGCCAAATCGTATGCAAAACCATGCAACGTTCGGCGGCCGAACTCAGACTTTCGAGGGCCGAATCTCGGGCACTTTCGGCGGCCGAACATTACCTTCGGCGGCCGAACATGGAAAAATGCCTCCTTGGCCTTTTCTCTTCAAAACTCAATCCATTTCCATTCTCAACCTTTAAAACACTCGAAAACATTTTAGAAAACCTTTCTCTTACCCTTCTAAAAACCGCTGACATCCTCGCATTCCACCGGACGGTAGGAATTCCGATGTCTGAATCTAGCCGGGTATTACATTCTTCCCCCCTTTACGAACATTCGTCCTCGAATGTTCACACAACAAACACACATGTAAACAAGCAATTCAGGAAAGCCTAACACCTTCTTTTGAGAAGAGACACAGATAGTACTGGAGTAAACACTCCCGGGTCGTATACAATCACTACCTGACTCTGCTGACTCTTAACTGCTTACTCTGTGTCCACACTCTACACTGACTGTTTATCACTTCTGCCTACTCTTTGCTTTTCTTTACTCGACCCGGTCAGAGGAGCAATAACTCTAAAGAAATGCTAGATGACTTGCTTATAGCTTCAACTCTCTACCTACTGCAGAAATCGTATTGTGACACATCACGATTCACACAAACATGCCCCAAAATCGAACTCATATTACAGAACTTGGCCTCTATGCCGTGTTCTCTTACAATCTACAACACGTAGTAGATAATGGGCATGCTTCTCTATTTTTCTGAACTATTCTACGCTTTTGCTGCGCACTCTGATCTTTGCCCGTCTTTCTTCTTCTTTACTATACTGGCTTCTTCTCTTTTGATCCCTTCCTACTACACTGGACTAACTCTAGCTCTCAACAGCTAGCACCCAGACTTCAGATTTAGCTTGGAAAACAACTGGCTCCTGCCAGTTGATCCAACCGATCATCAGTCTGAAGTAATACCTATGTCTATCGGATAAACTGGTAAGCGACTTCTGATTGAGGGTAGCTAATATCTCATCTGCCTTGCCCAGTAGATACTGGTTTGTACACTCAGAGTCGCTGAGCAGTTTTACCCCTTACCTCTGCTTTAGACTCTTCACTATAAACTCCTTTGATCGATAAAGATCTCATCTCTACTCAACGGCTCAACTGACTTTTCTCTAACTTTTGACATACAGTTTCCAACTCTCAGATCTCTTATGGAACACAACCAGCTTCTACTAGCTGTTCCTATAGATCATCCATTCTGTATGGGAACACCTGTCCTTGATAGTGATTTTGTTCAACTGCTCACAGTCGTTACAAAATCTCAAGGGTTCATCCTTCGTTTCTCACACTGACACTGGAACATTCCAGGGTGAGGTACTAGGTCGGATACAACCTTTATCTCCCAAGCTTCTCTATACTCTTCTGACTATTCTCTCTCTGCAGGTGCCATCCTGTAGGATAGAAGGAAAGAAATGGTTCTGCGTCCAGACACCACTTCTATTCCAAACTCTGACTCCCTGACAGATGGTAAACCTGACAGCTCGTCTGGGAAAAATATCTAGAACTCACTAACTACGGCATTGAGGCTAATTCCCCGATCTGACTACGAAACTTGCTCACAAGAGCTAGAACCCTCTAACATCCTTTCTTGTGTACCTATGAGCCTGCTGGGCTGACATCAAACCTTTAGGCACCTATACTCTGTCCTCTCCAAGGACTACCTCTGATCCATCCAGCACTCTGAACTCTCTAAGCCTAGAAGTCATCAAACCCACTCTACCAACAGCTCACTCAAAGCAACAAGGAAAAAGAAACACTAGGGTTCAATACAAACAGCATACACGTCCGAACATCCCCAAGTGAATGTACCTGACGTCACTATGTTCGATATGATCGCCTCTTACTGAGTCAGGGTGAAGATCCGAGCTAAGGCTAACGGAACTTCCCTCGAGATCCTACTAATGGAAAGGCTAACCCTTTCCTCTGCCTCAATCACCACTTAATCCCAGACTAAACTGAAATCTCCTCCTAAACTTACACTTTCTCTTACTCCACTGGTGCCATCCTGCAGGGAAGACTAGGAATGGTTCTGGGTCTAGACACCATTCCTATATCCCATTCTATTCTCTTAGCAGGTGGTAAACCTGATGACTTGTCTGGGTCAATATCTAACACTTTTCTCTGGCTACGGGCACTAAAACTGGTTCCCCTCCTGATCGAACTAACTGCTATGCTCTCTGACACAAGCAAGAAACCTCTGATAACCTCTCCTAAACAGTTTAAGAGCCTAAAGAGGACATTCTAATCCCAGAAGCTATCAAACCCCTACTCTCTATGGCTCTCAAAGCTCTAAGGAAATCAAAACATCAGAGTCTTTAATAGCAGACACATCAAAACATATGGAAGTGAAACGTACCTGTCACCGCCATGTCCGATGTGTGAGCCTCCTATTGCATCAAAGCGAAGATCCGTGCTGGTACTGATGGACCTTCACTTGGGGAACCTGTGGAAGAAGGAGTGATCTCGCTCCCTCTGCCTCTGCCCTGCGCCATGGCTAGAGCTCCTGGCTGAGCCACTCTGTCTGAGGCTGTCTGCTGGGACTGTGTTATCAAAGTCGCGGTGGAACACTCACGTGCTATATGCCCCTCCTGTCCGCACCTGAAACATGCTGTTGTCCCTACGAGACAGACTCCTTTGTGCCTCCTACCGCACCTCGTACATCTAGAACTATCCCAACCAGAACTCGAGCCATCGCTAAAACCCATACTAGACTTGCACCTCTTCCAGAACTCTTTTTTCTTTGACCCTTTCAGGCCTCTAACTTTCTTTTTATTCTTTGCAGCAGCCTCACCCGAAGGGAAACGATCAATATTCTCTGGGTAACTATCTATACTCATGTTTTCTGTCTGTCTTAGCTGCTCAGATTCACTCTCCTTACGCTCCCTTGAGCTATCTGGAAATGCCCATCCTGCAAACTCTGTAGCAAACTGCTCCCAGGATAAGCTTTCTACCCTCGGGTCCACATACTGGTTGAACCATTCCCTTGCCTTCTCACATTTCAATGTGACCCCTGCCATCTGAATGGCTCTCCTCTCACTGGCTCCCAACTCATAAGTTATCATCTTGACCATTCTGAGATACTCAAAAGGGTCATCACCTGCCTCAAATTTGGGAACATCCAACCTTAAATAGTCTGTCATTTGTACCATACTTCCTCCAGGTGAACTCGGCTTAGGTGTTTGGACAACTGGGACTACTGGTGGTGGAGGAGGTGCAACATTCCCTGGGGGAGGGTTTGCTGAACCTGGGTAACAAATGAAGGGTGGAAACATGGTATACTGTAGATATGGCGGTGGATATGACGGGTAGAAGGAAGGATAGGGCATAAAGGTGGGATATGGGTTATACCTAGGAAACTCCGATGTACCACCCATCAGATACTCTGCCCCCCACGGGTAGGGTGGATACTGAGGTAGAACAAATCTCGAGGCATAAGTGCCTCCTTGGGACTCACCCATATCTCCTCCCAACCTACTCATGCCAAAGCTACCATCTCTGCTCTGCTCATCCTCCTCTACTTCCCTCATATCCCCTGACATACCACTCTGCTCGACTCCCTTTCTACTCTCATCAACAGACCTTCTAGGGTCCCTTGATGTACCTTCTCTGCTTAATCTATCTGATGTTGCCCTTTGCAGAACGGGGAGATGGGCATCCATGTCCTCATTCTCCGGTGGAGCTCCAGTCAATCTAGCAGATCGACGAGTTCCTCTCATCCTGTGTCTGAAAAGCACAACATCACACAAAACATCAAATGATCCATGTGAAACCACATGAATCCACAACAACAACATCCATAATGCACATGCATCATCTCATCATGGCATTTCACAGCAACATGCAAGACAGGACTCCACATCCTATCCTAGTGGACATGAATTTACTTATTGTGCTTACCTTCCTATACAAGACACCACCTCTTTCCGATGTGAGATATCTCTAGTCCTTGAGCATCTTTGCTCAACACATCGTACTCTTGAGGCCCTATGCTCTGATACCAATCTGTAATAGCCTGGAAACCGGTACCCCTATGCCCGAACCATCACTGGCACTAGGATCCAGATTGGCTTAAGGCCGCTGGGACCCGTAGCAAGCCGACTATACTCTCTGTGTACCTGATAAATCCCATACATGATCAAAGATACTCAACAATCCTGTAAAACTCTCCAGGCTTAACTACTGCTACTCAGATATACCAATCTGAAATGGCCCTCAGGGCCTATACCAGTGACTACTATCTACTGTGGGTCAAGGGATTGAAACCCTTTTAATCTGTCACACAATCCACTGGTATCTCATCAAAGCCATACATTAAGCATGATACACACATTTCTCATCAAGAAACGTAAAACAGGATTCATGTACAAGGGATTAATCATACATCACACTAAAGCAAAGACACTAGGGAAAGCACAAGTCTATCCAGTACATGACAGTACATATCTATACATTACATTACACACTAATCTTTTAATTATATCATTTTACATCATGTCCACTACTCTATTACATACTTACATTCATGCATATCTTTCTTTATTCTTGTTGACTCTGACTTCCCATAGCTATCTCGGAACCTGCAAAACTGGGGTTAAGGGAGTGGGATGAGCTCTATAGCCCAGTGAGGAGGAACAATAAAACAATTCATTCATTACATGCTCTCATGGAATGCATCACATCACAAACATAGCATCTCACGGATGAATTTGTCACCAATAGCCCTCTACTACATGTCATAATATGTCCTGCTGTGCTAAGGAGACTAGGTCATCACCTGGACTTCTCTTATCTGACTCACAGCATAACATGTCCCACTGTGTCAAGGAGACTAGGTCATCACCTGGACTTCTCTGATCTTTGATCTGACAGGCTGTCTGTCTAACTCATAGTACCAGGAGCGACCTGGACTGTCCAGGAGCGACCTGGTATGGCTAGCTCATGACATATCTCATCTGATCTCATAGTATCTCTGCTCATATCAAGGGCTAAGGATCATCCAACATTCATCCACACAAATATCATCTTATGCAATACATTATATTCGTGGATTCTAATGCAACACAACCTAATTCATAACATGGCATTTGATGATGCATGGATCATGCTAGAAACGTGTCATTTCTCACTTTAAAACATCAAGTTTAGTTCCACTCACCAGTAGCCACTGCTTGGCTAACTCTGGGCTACCTCTAACTCTGAAGCAGCTACTACTACTAAACACCTCGGTTCCTTGGGTCCAATCCTACAATGGAGGACTCAAATAAGGCACCAAACATATTCTATGCAACTGAGAAACAACTCCCCAAAACCCTTCTAGAACACCTCAAAACATGCATGCAAAACAAGCAAAGGAAGGTTGGACAGGACACCTTCGGCGGCCGAATGTCTCCTCTAGAGACGAAAGTCGGGCATGTTCGGCGGCCGAATCCTCCTTCGGCTGCCGAACCTGAGTTCATCCAGAACTCAGCTTCGTGCATAAACACGCCTCCCACACCTTCCAATCCTTCCCAACATGCATCCAACCTCTCTAACTCAGCCATATCTCAAAACAACAAGCATATAGGAGCTTAAGACAACTTAAACTCCAACAAACAAGCTCAGCAAGCAAACATAAAGCATAAAGGGTCCATAAACCCTAATATGCACAACCATGCAAACTCATGCATAAACTCCCTTTTCCCTTCATAAAACTCATAGAAAACAGTATAAAAACCAGGGATCTCCACTTACCTCTTGAAGAACAAAGGCTGGTGTGATCCAAACTCGAAGATATGGAGATCCAAGCTCCAAACTCCTCCAAGCTTTTAACCTTTTCAAAAACACATAAAACTTACTTAAAACTTGTTTAACTTTGAAAGATTTGATGAAAAACCATGAAAACAATCCAAGGAGATCAAGAACTCACCTAGGCCAGAAAGAGAGAAGAATCCTCCTCCTTTTTTCTGGACTCGGTGCCCTTTATAGATGAACAACCGCCTCAGCTTCGGCAGCCGAATCATATGCAAAACCATGCAACGTTCGGCGGCCAAACTCAGACTTTCGGGGGCCGAATCTGGGGCACTTTCGGCGGCCGAACATTACCTTCGGCGGCCGAACATTACCTTCGGCGGCCGAACATGGCAAAATGCCTCCTTGGCCTTTTCTCTTCAAAACTCAATCCATTTCCATTCTCAACCTTTAAAACACTCGAAAACATTTTAGAAAAACTTTCTCTTACCCTTCTAAAAACCGCTGACATCCTCGCATTCCACCGGACGGTAGGAATTCCGATGTCTAAATCTAGCCGGGTATTACAGATATGGCTGGGTTAAGAAGCAAATTTACTAAAACGGCACATGCTGTCTACAAAGGCAAAACTATTGCTGGGGCAACCGGGCCCCTTCCTAAGCGTGCTCGTTGGGCAGAAGAAGTGATGATGCTTTCTCCTTCTCCTCCCCAACCTA
The DNA here is from genome assembly GCF_001659605.2 of Manihot esculenta. Classification (NCBI taxonomy): domain Eukaryota; kingdom Viridiplantae; phylum Streptophyta; class Magnoliopsida; order Malpighiales; family Euphorbiaceae; genus Manihot; species Manihot esculenta. Next base: position 33,500,019 of record NC_035168.2, on the reverse strand, counting down.
TAACAGAAGAGTTGGCTCTCTTGCAGCCCGAGTCTTCTGCAATAGGTGCCTTTGCCTCAGTTTTAGTTCCCGAGTCTTCTACTGTAGTCCTTACTTCTACCGAGCCCGTTCCTGTGAACATGGGGGTTGATTCCTCATGGCCTCCCAGCATTCAGTGCCTGACATTGGCTCTAACCTGAACGCCCTCTCTCCTTGATGATCCAAACCTGGCCATCCTGTTAACCAAGAATGCCATAAGGCCCAGGGATTGTCGCCGCTTCAATGAGCTCTAGATGGATGATTTTTTTTTTACAATGTCATTCACTCTACCCTAGAGAGTACCATTGCATATGGCCAAAGAGCGTAACAAAGTCCTGAGGTGATAGTTTGGTGCTCAAGAAACGGACAAGAGGCTCCTGGTGGAGGAATGCTCGAGGCTGAAGACTTGAGTTGATGAAGTGGAAGACACTATGAAGGACTTTAGAGTCAGTAGATAAACTCTAGGTAGACCTAGGTGAGGCCAACGCTTTTCGTCTTGCCCTTAAGAATTGAGGTAAAAGTGTTGAGGATCAAGTGGCCATACTTTAGCACCAAATCTAGGAGCTGTAATTTCAGGAGGAGGAGAATCAGACCGCCTTCGATAGAATTGCAGAATTAGAGGCTGAGCTTCAAGAAATGGTGGCATGGGGAGGAGAGATGTTTATCGAGGGCCAAGACTTAGTCAAGAAGGAGCTAGTGAAGCAGTTTCCTTCTGAGGAATTTGCTTGGATAGACGACATCCTTCTAGAGGAGGAGGAGGAAGAGGATGAGTATGAGGAAGGGAGGGTTGGTGATATTGACCAGACCTGTAGGGACTATCAATGTAATAAAGAGTCTTGAAGTCATCTCTCCCCTTTTTAATCTTTTGAGACTTTTAATGAAAAATATTTTTTGTCATATCTTTATTATCTTTGCATTTTTTGCATAATCAATACTCGCTCATAACCCTCTTCCTTTTTTCTGTCAATCCAAACTTGAATAATTAATAAAAATTGCTAAGGGGCAACGCCCAATCATAATACCTAGACTTTGGCTTAACGACGGGTCATAAAATAGCCCATCCTTTTTTGTAAAATGGGACCGATACCCGAGCCTGTGGTCTAGCGAATACCCGCTTGTTGGCATGAAATGACTTGAAAAAATCTTTATATGAGACTATCACCCGGATGCTGAGTCTGGCTGATACCTGCCTTGTGTGTGGGCATCCAATGCCTTAGAAACATTTATATGGGACTAACATCCAGTCATTGAGCTTGTGAATACCCGCCTTTCGCCTTGTGGCATGGTATGAGTGCGTTAATTGGTAGTACTGCTCGGTCTTCTGGCTTGGTAGAACCCGCCTTGTGGCCTTGTTTAGTGAGACCATTGCCCAAATTGTGGTTTGACAGAACCCGCCTTATGACCTGGCCTAGTGAAACTCGCCTTGTGGCCTTATTTAGTGAGACCATCACCCAGATTGTGGTCTGATGGAACCCGCCTTGTGACCTAGCGTAGCAAAACCAGCCTTATGGCTTTGATTAGTGGGACTAATGGTCGGATTATAGTATGGTGGAACTCGCCTTGTGACTTGGCCTGGCAGAAACCACCTTGTGGCCTTGATTAGTGGACCAACGCCGAGATTATGGTCTGGCAGAACTTGCCTTATGATTTGGCCTGGCGGAACCTGACTTGTGGCCTTGATTAGTGGGACCAACATCTGGATTTTGATATGGCGGAACCCACCTTGTGACCTGGCCTGGTGAAATCTGTCTTGTGACCTTGATTAGTGGGACCAACGCTCGAATTATGGTCTAGAGGAACCCGCCTTATGACCTGGCCTAGTGGAACCCACCTTGTGGCCTTTTCTTCTTCTTAATCTTTTTTTAGGAAGGCAATTCCAACATTCCTTATTACATAAGAGTACAACACATGAAACAAATACATTGTTAACTATTATTTACAAAATTTTCTCAAATTACAAATATTCTAGGAATGCAAAATAATTCGGCCATCTAACTTGGCCAGCTTATAGGACCCTAGGTGAGTGACATTCGAGACCCTAAATGGTCCTTTTTAGTTCTCACCGAGCTTACCAGACTGGTTGTTATATCTATGATTTGTTTATTTCCCTTATTAGTATTAGGTTCTTCTATGATTACATGAATAACCCCCACGGGCTCCCAGTTAAGGGTGGTTTCAAGGGTTGTTGCCTCGGGTTTAGGTCTCCTCTATTCCCTAACCTTCTTGGTGAACTTTTGAAGAGTGTTGTCCCTTATCAGTCTCTCGATCTCATCTTTCAGTTGCCAAAACTCCTTCGTCGTATGATCGTGATCTTCATGGAAACGATAGTACTTGGTCTTATCTCGTCTTTTCGCTTTTTCGAGATTGAGCTTAAGCGACCATCTGACTTCCTTGTTATTTTTTCCGATCCACATTAAAATACATGTCTGTGAGTTATTTAATAGAGTATAATTCTTATACTTACTTTGGTCATCTCTCTTTCGGGAGACGGGGTAACTCTTATGGTCTCCTTCATGTCCTCGTCTCTCCGGATTTTAGCTTCGATTTTGGTTCGCCCTCTTGTCCTCTCTCAATGCTTGGATTTCATCATCCAACCTGATATACATATGGGCTTTGTCTATCAACTGTTGATACATTGTGGTTGGGTTTTTGATCAGGCAATCCATGAACTTGATGTTGCATGTTTTTTTCTTCAGTACTTCACACGCTATCTCATGATTTAACTCTTCCACATGTATTACTTTAGCATTGAACCATGAGATAAAGCTCCTTAAAGATTCGCCCTCTCCTTGGTAGATCTTTCACAAGTCAGAGGAGAGTTTTTTAAAAGGTATACAAGTAATAAATCTAGATTTAAATAACATAGCAAATTGCATAAAATTTTAAATTAAATCTAGGCTCAGATGTTGGTACCATTTTTAAGCCAAACCTATGAGTGTTGATAGAAAAACTTGATACAACACAAAATCATTGACGTCCTGAAGCTGCATGGTCATCTTAAAGATCGCCATGTGGCTTCTGGGGTCTGTTGTTCTATCATATTTGTCCAAGCTAGGTAGTTTAAACTTGGTTGGGAATATTTTCATTAAGATTTCTTCTGAAAGAGGCGAGGAATCCTTCGTGCCAAAGTCCTCTTCTTGTTCCTTCTAGTACCTTTGAATAACCCATACTAGCTTTCAGACTACACCTTTTCGGAGCCTGGTCTGATTCACCTTCTTCGACCTCGACCTTCCCTTTGGATCATCTTTTAATTGCCTCTATACGAATCCTTGGGGTGTCGACAGGGGCTTCTTCCCTTTTTTTGGGAGTTGTGATTGACGCCTCCCCCCAAGTCTTGTATTGTCGAGAGTAGCCTGCAACTTTTGGATGTATTAGAGTATTTGCTCATTGGTCAAGTTGTTGAGATTTGCTTCATTGACCATTGAGGGTTTGTTTTGCCCATTGTCAGGGGCGAAAGAGATGATGAAGCCCTCTTTGGTAGCAACCTTAGCAGCAGCTCGTGAATTACCGGCCATTTCGAGAGAGAAGAGAGAGAGATTTCTTTTTAGGAGAAAAAGAATAAGAGATCGATTTCAATCCAAATGAACAGGAAGGATTCAATGGATATTCTCAGCAATGGAACCAAATGATGGAGCCAGAAAATAGAGCTGTACTATGATTGGCTAAACCTGCAAGAAAGAGGACGTGAGGTGGTGGGTGCCCACGACAGCCACTCCGATGCTGAAGCCAGTATATTGGAGAATAGGGTGAATGTAATGAATTGCTTAGAGTTTGAGTAGTATAAGAATTGTGTACATTTGCCTCTATGATTTTTCTCCTTTTTATACTGTAAGAAGATGGAGATAGATATAGTATTTCCTGATAATCCAGCGATGATGTGGCCGGTTGCTTGATAAGAGATTTTTCCAGCTAATAGGGTGTTGATTCCGCGATTACAAGCGTAATGGAGATATGCTGGATTGTGCTTGCTAACAGTAACTTTATGTAGAGACTCGTCCTGTCCAGGGGAGGGCGAGCCTTGATGAGGAACTGGGTATTAAGGTGTCGGGGCCTTCCTTTCCTCAGGTGGAACCGCGTTACCCACTTATCAAATCCTTGCCACGTGGCTCCTGTTTTATGGTACAAATAAATATTTCACTTTGGGCGACTCTTGTGTAGCATTAATGGGTAGTTTCAATTCTTTTTAATAACATGTTATGATACCATAGGTGGTACACTTAGAGTACCTAATAATTCATAGAAAAATTACTATTTAATCCCTATGATAGAGAAAAACTCACTAATTAGTCCTTCAATTTTAAAAAATGCATTAAAACGTCTCTGATATTGTAATACCCGGCTAGATTCCGGCATCGGAATCCCTACCTTCCGGCGGAATCTTCATTGGAATCTGGAATTCTGAAGATGCCAGAGTCTTCTAGAGGGGTAAAATGTTTATTCAAAATGATTTTTCATGTTTTTATGGTTTTAAATGGAAAAGAAATTGAGTTTTGAAAAGAATAGGCCAAGGAGGAAGGAACCCAGGTTCGACCGCCGAACATGGGGCTGTTTCGGGAGTACTTTAGGCCTCCGAAGGCTTTGAGGGAAGAAACCAGGGGGTGTTTCGGGAGCATGTTTGGCTTCCGAAGGTGTTATGCTCAGCCACCTATAAAAGGCTCCCAGATCAGAAATGGGCGAGTTTTCTCTCCCCATTTCGGTCATAGGTGAGTTCATGCCTCCTTTGGTTGATTTCATGTCTTTCCTTTAATCTCCCAAGGTTTTTATAAGTTTTATGGTTGTCTTGAAGAGTTTTAAAGTTTAGATCGAAGTTTTGGAGCTTGGAGATCTTTGGAGCTTGGATTCTCCATATCTTCAAGTTAGGGATCATATCTCCTCTCGATCTTCAAGACGTAGGTGTAGATCCTTGCTTTCCTTTATGTTTCATAGAGTTTTAAGTAAGTTTAAAGAAGTTTTAATGCTTGAGTATGGGTAGATATGCATGTTAGGGTTTGTGTGGATTTTATGCCCAATGTATGTTTATGTGATGTTATGTTGGGGTTTTAAGTTAGTTTATGCCCCTATATGCATGTGGGAGTGTGTTTGCATGTTTGGGAGAGAGCATGTGAGGTTTTGGGTGGTTTGAAGGTTGGTTTTGCTTGTGACAGATTCGGACTTGCTGTTCAGAGGGGACCAGGTTCGGCCGCCGAAGGTATGTTCGGCCACCGAACCTGCATGGAAGGCAGCTTAGGCCGCCTAACGTGCCTCCGAAGGCCAGGACTTTCGGATCTGTGAGAGACTTCGGCCACCGAACCTGCCGCCGAAGGTGCCAGACTTTCGGCTCTGGAAGGACTTTCGGCTCTGAAAGGACTTTCGGCCGCCGAAAGTGCCCCCGAACCTGCATGGCTTTCGGCTCTGGAAGAGACTTTCGGCCCCCGAAGGTGCCGCCGAAAGTGCTCTGTCCAGCCCTTTCTTGGTTGTTTTCTATGCATGTTTTGAGGATGTTTTAGGGGTTTTTTTGGGGAGTTGTTTATGAGTTGTTTAGAGTGTGTTTGGCACCTCATTTGAGTCCACCTGTGTAGGATCGGACCCGAGGGATCGAGGAGGCCAGCAGTGTTAGCTATTGCAGAGTCAGTCCAGCATCTGCCAGAGGTGAGTAGAACTAACTCAAATGTTTTAAGCATGTTTCACGCATCATGAATACCATGTTTATGTAGTAGGTTGCTTGCATTAGAAATCACGAATATATTGCATTGCATAATTTGTTGTTGATGTGGATGGACCAAGGCGACCCTAATAGCCCTAATTATAATATGTTAATGAAGTCCTGAGGAGCCCGAAGGGCCGGGCATAATGAAGTCCTGAGGAACCCGAAGGGCCGGACATAATGAAGTCCTGAAGAGCTCGAAGGGCCGGGCATAATGAAGTCCTGAGGAGCCCGAAGGGCCGGGCACCATGATATGTTACAGACAGAGGGAGTTTTGGAGGTCATGTCCATTCGTGATGTAAAATGTTTGTGCTGTGACGCATTCCATGAATGCATATGATTTATTATTGTTTATTGTTCTGCTCGCTGGGCTGTTTAGCTCACCCCTTTCCCCTAACCCCAGGTTTGCAGGTATGAGGTAGTCCAGGAAGACGTCAAGAGTAAAGGTTATGGTTTTATAATATTTAGTGTTTTAGAGTGGACATGTAATGTAAATTGATATAATGTATTGCAAGATAATGTATTGAAATGTAATGTAAAGTAGAGTTATGTTTATGAATTAGTATTGTGCTTGGCCCCAAGGTCTGGTTAGTCCCTTTTTAGTACATGATGTATGTAATGTTTTAAATGATGAGTTGAGTTTGAATCAAACTTGTGGCATGTGATGTTTACCACGCTAGAGTATTTGATGAGGACACTAGTGGAGGTCTTATGTTTATGGTTTCGATGCATGCACAGGTTAGATTTTGGTTCATCGGATGTGATCCAAGCTTGATCTATGTAATGTTGACCCAGCTAGAGTTTTTGATGAGGGCTCTAGTATGGGGTTCTTTTATGTTTACAGTGATGTAGCATACATGTAACGACCCGGAAATCGGACCGCTACCGGCGCTAGGATCCAGATCGGCTTAAGGCCGCCGGGACCCGTAGCAAGCCTGACATATAACCTGTAAACCTGTATAATCCCATACATGATCAACAACATGCATAAAAATTAAAACTTTCCTTTTTCATTCATTTCTCATATACCAAACTCAACCTGTGCATGCACTAAAACATAATCATAAACTTGACCCCTCTGTGGGATCTCATCAATGCCCCAATGGGCGATATACATGCGTTGAGTTGGCTAACATCTGTATCATCAAATATCTAAGATCATGCATCAACAAGGGATTACAATACTCATAGGGTCAAGCACATCTATAACCTCAATATACCTCACTACATAACATACTGTAATCTCTTACATTACATCATAGTACAATTGTCATGTCCACCATCTAACTATTACATACACATACTTCAAAACTCTGGCTAACCTCCTGGTCTACCCTGTACCTGCACACCTGGGATTAGGGGAGAGGGGTGAGCTACAAAGCCCAGTGAGCAGAATAGTGAAATCATATATTAATATTTCATGCTTTCATGAAATGCAACACATCACAACAAATCACATCTCGGATGGTATTGTCACCAATAGTCCTCTACATAGTCCAACTGTGCCGGGACGTAGAATGGGTACAACCGGTCTTTCTCTTATCATAACATATCATAACATACCAATGTGCCAGGGACGTAGAATGGGTACAACCTGGACTTTCTCTTACATCGTGCCAGGGACATAGAATGGGTACAACCTGGACTTCCATACCATATCATGCCGTAACATCATCATGCCATATGAGGACTAAAGGATCATCCAATAACCAATCCACATCAACATCATAAATGCAATGCAACACATTCGTGAATACTAATGCAAACAACCTACTATATCTCATGGCATTCATGATGCATGGATCATGCTCAAAATTCATATTTTATTTATTTTAAAACTTAAGGTTTATTCCACTCACCTCTGGCTAGCTCTGACAAACTCTGTAGCAGCTGGCTCACTGCTGGGGTCCTCGGTTCCTCGGGTCCGAACCTACACAGGTGGACTCCAATGAGGGACCAAACATACATAAACATAACTCTAATATACTCCCCAAAAACCCCCTAAACATCATAAAACAACTACATAAAAACATGCAAGAAATGGCTGGACAGGGTACTTTCGGCGGCAGGTTCGGCGGCCGAAAGTCTCTCCAGAGCCGAAAGTCAGGCAGGTTCGGCGGCACCTTCGGCGGCCGAAACTCCCAGACAGAGGCGAAACTCATGCATGTTCGGCGGCACCTTCGGCGGCCGAAAGTCCCAGACAGAGACAAAAGTCTCCTTTCGGGGGCAACTTCGGCAGCCGAAAGGCCTGCCTCCCCAGCCATGTTCGGCGGCCGAAAGTGCCTTTGGCTGCCGAACCTGGTTTCTGCCAAAGGGCAGAAACTTGGCTCCTTTATGCACATTTGCCTCCAAAACTAACCAATCATGCATAAACCTATTCTACAACATCCCCAAGCATTCACAAGCAACATACAAGCTCCTAGGGGCATCAAACCAACAAAAACCCCAACTACAACACACAAGCAACTCACATTGTTCAAAAACATAACATTTGCTTAAAAACTCATACAACCCTATACATGCCATTCTACCCCATAAAACAACTTAAAACTTACTTAAAACATACAATGAGCTTAAGATCGGCTCTTACCTCTTGAAGATCGAGAGAGAGACGACCTAAACTCGGAGATCCAAGCAAATGAGCTCCTGAGTTCCCAAAGCTCCAAAACTTGTCTTAAATGCTCAAAACTTGCAATGAGAGGTGAAAACTCAAGAAAAATGGAGGAGGTTTGGAGAAAGAACACAAGATCTGGGGAGAGGGAGGTCGGAAGCTAGCTATGGCCGAAAATGGGAGAAAGCTCGCCCATTTCGGCTAAGTGACCCTTTTATAGTGGCTGGCCAGGCCACGTTCGGGGGCCGAAAGTGCTTCCGCATGCATGCCATGTTCGGCGGCCGAACCTGGACTTCCCTCACTCATGCTTTCGGGGGCCTAACGTGCCTCCAAAACGCATGCATGTTCGGCGGCCGAACTTAACTTTCGGCGGCCGAACCTGGGTTTTCCTCCAAAGACTTTTCATGCAAAAACTCATTTAATTTTCGTGCTTAAAACCATGAAATACCTTAAAACATTTGATGAAAACATGTTTCTACCCTACTAGAGGCTTCCGACATCCGAGATTCCACCGGACGGTAGGAATTCCGATACCGGAGTCTAGCCGGGTATTACATTCTCCCCCCCTTAAGAACATTCGTCCCCGAATGTACCTCAACTAGCACACATAGCATGGCATAACACATAACATACATACATAGCACAAAAATACATAGAGATCTAACCTTAAAAGAGATGAGGGTACTGCTGAAGCATAGACTCCCGTGTCTCCCAAGTGCATTCTTCCAAGTTGTGGTGGTTCCACAGGGCTTTCACCATTGGGATTTCCTTGTTTCTTAGCTTTCTGATCTGGGTATCTATGATCCGCACTGGCTGCTCAACATAGGTGAGATCCTCTTGGATCTCCACATCAGGTTCACTAAGAACCTTGCCCGGATCTGACACAAATTTCCTCAACATTGAAACATGGAAAACCGGATGGATTCTTGCCATTGAAGCAGGCAAATCTAGCTTGTACGACACATTCCCAATCTTCTGCAAGATTTCAAAGGGTCCGATGTATCGCGGGGCTAGTTTACCTTTCTTCCCAAAGCGAACCACTCCTTTCATTGGAGACACCTTGAGCAATACCAGATCCCCCTCCTGAAACTCTATCTGCCTTCTGCGGACGTCTGCATAACTCTTCTGTCTGCTGGCAGCAGTCTTGATTCTCTCTCTGATTATGGGTACCACCCTGCTGGTGATCTCTACTAGCTCAGGCCCTGCTAAGGCCTTTTCTCCAACTTCCTCCCAGCAAACAGGTGATCTGCACTTCCTTCCGTACAAAGCTTCATATGGAGCCATCCCGATGCTAGCATGATGGCTGTTGTTGTAGGCAAACTCCACCAAAGGTAGATGCTGCCTCCAAGAACCGCCAAAGTCCAGCACACACATTCTAAGCATATCCTCGATAGTCTGGATGGTCCTTTCTGACTATCCGTCAGTCTGGGGGTGGAAGGCAGTACTGAAATCCAACCTAGTACCCATGGCATTCTGCAGACTCCGCCAAAACCTGGAGGTGAACTGGGGCCCTCTATCAAACACTATCGAAACAGGAACCCCATGCAGCCTGACGATCTCATCTACATACACCTGCGCCAACTTTTCCACAGAGTAGCCACTCCTGACAGGGATGAAGTGAGCAGATTTGGTGAGTCTGTCCACAATCACCCATATGGAGTCCACTCTGTTGGACGCCGCCGGTAACCCCACTACGAAGTCCATAGCTATATTTTCTCATTTCCATTCTGGAATAGGTAGCGGGTTAAGCATTCCAGCCGGCTTCTGATGTTCCAACTTCACCCTCTGACACACTTCGCAGGCTGACATGAACTGTGCCACTTCTTTCTTCATTGCTGGCCACCAATAAACTTTCTTCAGATCTTGGTACATCTTGGTGGCTCCGGGGTGAATGCTGTATCTTGCATTATGAGCCTCTCTCATAATGTCTCCTTTTAGCCCTATGTCATCTGGTACACACAATCGACTCCCATAGCGGAGGATCCCCTTATTGTCAAATCTGAACTCACTGTCCTTGCCTGACTAAACAGTCCTGGCAATCTTTACTAACTCTAGGTCCTCATGCTGTTTCTGAGCCACCTGCTCCAGAAACACGGGTGCCACTCTCATCTGGGCCACCAAGGCACCTGTACCAGACAACTCCATCTGTAGACCTTCCTCAATAAGCTTGTAAAACTCCTTCACCACTGGCCTCCTCTCTGCCGATATGTGGGATAAACTGCCGAGTGATTTCCGGCTTAAGGCGTCTGCCACAACATTTGCCTTACCCGGATGGTACTGAATCTTGCAATCATAGTCACTCAGCAGCTCCACCCATCTCCTCTGTCTCAAATTCAAATCTCTTTGACTCAGGATGTACTGCAGGCTTTTATGATCTGTGAAGATCTCACATTTTACCCCGTAGAGGTAGTGCCTCCACATCTTGAGTGCAAAGATTACTGCTGCCATCTCCAGGTCGTGTGTGGGGTAATTCAACTCATGCTTCTTCAGCTGCCTAGAAGCATAAGCAATCACCCTCTCATTCTGCATCAGTACACAACCCAGTCCCACACGGGACGCATCACAAAAGACCGTAAAGTCCTCATCACTAGATGGCAGAGCTAAAACTGGTGCTGAAGTCAACCTCTTCTTAAGCTCCTCAAAACTCTCTTCGCACTGGTCGGTCCACAGAAATTTCTGATTCTTCCTGGTTAGTCTGGTCAGAGGAGCTGCTATCTTTGAGAAGTCCTGAATGAACCTCCTGTAGTAACCTGCCAAACCCAAGAAACTTCTAATCTCTGTCACTGAAGTGGGTCTAGGCCAGTTAGCCACAGTTTCTGTCTTATTGGGGTCTACCTCTATCCCATTCTCTGACACTACATGCCCCAAGAACGAAATGCTCCTCAGCCAGAACTCACATTTAGAGAACTTGGCATACAAGCCATGTTCCCTCAAGGTCTGCAAGACCAACCGCAGATGATGGGCATGCTCCTCTGCATTCCTGGAATACACTAAGATATCATCTATGAAGACAATAACGAAGTGATCCAGGTATTGACTAAATACTCTATTCATGAGATCCATGAATGCTGCAGGGGCGTTGGTTAACCCGAACGGCATTACAAGGAACTCAAAATGCCCGTATCTGGTCCTGAAAGCTGTCTTTGGCACATCTTCATCTCTTATTCTCAGCTGATGGTACCCAGATCTCAGATCTATTTTGGAGAAACAACCCGCTCCGGCTAGCTGGTCGAATAGATCATCGATCCTTGGCAGAGGGTACCTATTCTTGGTAGTGACTTTGTTCAACTGCCTGTAGTCGATACAAAGTCTAAGGGATCCATCCTTCTTCCTCACAAACAAGACCGGAGCACCCCAAGGTGAGGTACTCTGTCGGATGAAGCCCTTTTCTACCAGCTCTTGCAACTGCTCTTTCAATTCCTTCAACTCGGCTGGAGCCATCCTGTAGGGAGGGATAGAGATCGGTCTAGTTCCAGGCACCAACTCTATCTCGAACTCTATCTCCCTAGCAGGTGGTAAACCTGGAAGCTCATCCGGAAAAACATCCTGAAACTCTCTGACAACTGGCACCGAGGCCGGCTCCCTGACCTGACTGTCTAGCTCTCTCACATGAGCTAAGTACCCCAGACATCCCTTCCTAAGCAACCTACGAGCCTGAAGAGCCGATATCAAACCTCTAGGTGTGCCCCTCTTGTCTCCTCTGAAGACGACCTCTGACCCGTTCTGATCTCTGAACTTGACTACCTTGTCCCTGCAGTCCAAGGTAGCACCATGGGTAGATAGCCAATCCATCCCTAGAATGACGTCAAAGTCTGTCAAATCTAGAACCACAAGGTCGGCGGAGAGGCATCTTCCCTCAACAAAAACTGGACTGTACTGGCAGACTGACACTGCCACCGACGGGTCACACTTGGGTCCACTGACCCATAGGGGACACTCTAACCCAGAGACTATCAGACCCAACCTCTCAACGGCTCTCGGAGCAATAAATGAATGAGATGCACCCGGGTCCATTAATGCATACACATCATAACACCCAATGACGAGATTACCTGACACCACGGTGTTGGATGTGTTAGCCTCCTGCTGAGTCATGGTGAAGATCCTGGCTGGAGCTGATGGACCTTCACCTCGGGAACCAGAAGAAGAGGCTGCCCCTCTCCCTCTACCTCTGCCACTGCCCTGAGTTGTGGCTGGAGCTGCTGGCTGTGCCACACTACCAGAAGCTGTCTGCTGGGGCTGGCCCATAAAAGGCGCTCTAGGACACTCCCGAGCTATGTGTCCCTCATGTCCACATCTGAAACATGTATTAGTCCCAGCTCGACACACTCCCCTGTGCGGTCTTCCACATCTCTGGCATTCTGTACCATCTGAGCCTGAGCTCGAGCCACCGCCAAAACCCAGACCGGATTTCAACTTGTTCCAAAACTTATTCTTCTTCGGCTTCCTGGTGGTGTTATCCCACCTCTTCTTACCTGAGCTCTGAGAAGAGAAACCTGGTCCTCCTCTGCCTGGGGTCTTAACCCCTGAAGACTGGGTCACTGACTGCTTCACTGACCCCTCAACTATAGCACTTGCTTCCATTCTTCGAGCCATATCCACCACAGTGTGGAAACTTTCCCTCTCAGCTGACTGAATCAACGAGGAGTACCTGGAATGCAGCTTCATAACATACCTCTTGGCTTTCTTCGTATCTGTATCTAGAGCTTGCCCTGAAAAAGGCAATAGCTCTAAGAATTTATCCGTGAACTCCTCTACACCTATGTGCTCTGATTGCCTCAGTTGCTCAAACTCAATCATCTTCAGTTCTCTGGAACTGTCTGGAAAAGCCCATCCAGCGAACTCATTCGCAAATTCCTCCCATGTCATACCGTCTAGTCTCGGGTCCACATAACACTTGAACCATTCCCGTGCCTTCTTGCACTTTAAAGTGAACCCTGCCATCTGAATGGCCCTGCTATCACTAGCCCCTAGCTCATCAGTTATTGTCTTCACTACCCTCAGATACTCAAAGGGGTCATCCCCTGACTTGTATTTGGGAGCATCTAGCTTGAGGTAATCTGTCATCTTTACCTTGCTCCCATCAGCTGAGCTAGGTCTAGGAGGTTGAGTAACTGGGGCTGCTGGTTCTGTAGGTGGTGGAGGTGGAGGTGCAGCATTCCCCGAGGTGGGGTTTGCCGGGTTTGGATAGAAGGGTGAGGGTGGATAAGCTGGGTACTATGTGTAAGGTGGATAGAAAGGTGGATAAGGCATGTAGGTAGGGTAGGGGTTAAAGCTGGAGTAATCCGAGGTACCTCCCATCGGATACCCTGAACCCTGTGGGAAAGGTGGATAATGGGGTGGAAAACCATACCCCGAGGCCTGAACGCCTCCCCGAGACTCCCCTGTCCCCTCTTCCTCCATGCTCACATCCAGGTTCCCATCCCTCCTCTGCTCCTCTTCCATAACCTCCCTCACATCTGAAGAACTTCCTCCTCTATCTGTCCCCCTTCTGCTAGCATCAAAAGACCTTCTAGGGTCCCTTGACACTCTTTCTCTGTTGGCTCTACAAGACATTGCCCTAGGCAATGTAGGAGGACGGGCGCTCGTGCCCTCATCCTCAGGTGGCACTCCAGTCAATCGTGCAGATCGACGAGTTCCTCTCATCCTGTTTTCTGAAAAACAGTACACATCATACAAGCATTAGCATCATATGGTTCATGTGGGCACACATGAACCCTCATCACATACATCACATAGCATAGCATATCATTAATGCACATGTATATAATCATGGCATTTCACATCATCAACAAGACAGGACTCCACATCCTATCCTAGTGGACATGATCTTCCTATTGTGCTTGACCTTCTATAACAGCTATGAGCCCGACACTCTAGGTCCGATCCTATGAAGCTAGGGCTCTGATACCATTCTGTAACGACCCGGAAATCGGACCGCTACCGGCGCTAGGATCCAGATCGGCTTAAGGCCGCCGGGACCCGTAGCAAGCCTGACATATAACCTGTAAACCTGTATAATCCCATACATGATCAACAACATGCATAAAAATTAAAACTTTCCTTTTTCATTCATTTCTCATATACCAAACTCAACCTGTGCATGCACTAAAACATAATCATAAACTTGACCCCTCTGTGGGATCTCATCAATGCCCCAATGGGCGATATACATGCGTTGAGTTGGCTAACATCTGTATCATCAAATATCTAAGATCATGCATTAACAAGGGATTACAATACTCATAGGGTCAAGCACATCTATAACCTCAATATACCTCACTACATAACATATTGTAATCTCTTACATTACATCATAGTACAATTGTCATGTCCACCATCTAACTATTACATACACATACTTCAAAACTCTGGCTAACCTCCTAGTCTACCCTGTACCTGCACACCTGGGGTTAGGGGAGAGGGGTGAGCTACAAAGCCCAGTGAGCAGAATAGTGAAATCATATATTAATATTTCATGCTTTCATGAAATGCAACACATCACAACAAATCACATCTCGGATGGTATTGTCACCAATAGTCCTCTACATAGTCCAACTGTGCCGGGACGTAGAATGGGTACTACCGGTCTTTCTCTTATCATAACATATCATAACATACCAATGTGCCAGGGACGTAGAATGGGTACAACCTGGACTTTCTCTTACATCGTGCCAGGGACGTAGAATGGGTACAACCTGGACTTCCATACCATATCATGCCGTAACATCATCATGCCATATGAGGACTAAAGGATCATCCAATAACCAATCCACATCAACATCATAAATGCAATGCAACACATTCGTGAATACTAATGCAAACAACCTACTATATCTCATGGCATTCATGATGCATGGATCATGCTCAAAATTCATATTTTATTTATTTTAAAACTTAAGGTTTATTCCACTCACCTCTGGCTAGCTCTGACAAACTCTGTAGCAGCTGGCTCACTGCTGGGGTCCTCGGTTCCTCGGGTCCGAACCTACACAGGTGGACTCCAATGAGGGACCAAACATACATAAACATAACTCTAATATACTCCCCAAAAACCCCCTAAACATCATAAAACAACTACATAAAAACATGCAAGAAATGGCTGGACAGGGCACTTTCGGCGGCAGGTTCGGCGGCCGAAAGTCTCTCCAGAGCCGAAAGTCAGGCAGGTTCGGCGGCACCTTCGGCGGCCGAAACTCCCAGACAGAGGCGAAACTCATGCATGTTCGACGGCACCTTCGGCGGCCGAAAGTCCCAGACAGAGACAAAAGTCTCCTTTCGGGGGCAACTTCGGCAGCCGAAAGGCCTGCCTCCCCAGCCATGTTCGGCGGCCGAAAGTGCCTTTGGCTGCCGAACCTGGTTTCTGCCAAAGGGCAGAAACTTGGCTCCTTTATGCACATTTGCCTCCAAAACTAACCAATCATGCATAAACCTATTCTACAACATCCCCAAGCATTCACAAGCAACATACAAGCTCCTAGGGGCATCAAACCAACAAAAACCCCAACTACAACACACAAGCAACTCACATTGTTCAAAAACATAACATTTGCTTAAAAACTCATACAACCCTATACATGCCATTCTACCCCATAAAACAACTTAAAACTTACTTAAAACATACAATGAGCTTAAGATCGGCTCTTACCTCTTGAAGATCGAGAGAGAGACGACCTAAACTCGGAGATCCAAGCAAATGAGCTCCTGAGTTCCCAAAGCTCCAAAACTTGTCTTAAATGCTCAAAACTTGCAATGAGAGGTGAAAACTCAAGAAAAATGGAGGAGGTTTGGAGAAAGAACACAAGATCTGGGGAGAGGGAGGTCGGAAGCTAGCTATGGCCGAAAATGGGAGAAAGCTCGCCCATTTCGGCTAAGTGACCCTTTTATAGTGGCTGGCCAGGCCACGTTCGGGGGCCAAAAGTGCTTCCGCATGCATGCCATGTTCGGCGGCCGAACCTGGACTTCCCTCACTCATGCTTTCGGGGGCCTAACGTGCCTCCAAAACGCATGCATGTTCGGCGGCCGAACCTGGGTTTTCCTCCAAAGACTTTTCATGCAAAAACTCATTTAATTTTCATGCTTAAAACCATGAAATACCTTAAAACATTTGATGAAAACATGTTTCTACCCTACTAGAGGCTTTCGACATCCGAGATTCCACCGGACGGTAGGAATTCCGATACCGGAGTCTAGCCGGGTATTACAATACAGGTCAAGCTCGGTATATACATCAGATGTTTAAGTTTTTATGTTTATGTTTGATCATGTATGGGATTATACTAGCTGTTCAGGATGCATAGTAGGCTTGCTACGGGTCCCGGCGGCCTTAAACCGATCTGGATCCTAGCGCCGGTAGCGGTCTGGTTTCCGGGTCGTTACAGATATTTTGAAAAGTCTACTAGTTAGTCCCTCTATTAGTTTTAGCCGTTAAATATTATAAAAAAAAGTCTAAAATGCCTCTAATACAAAGGGATTAATTAATAAACTTTTAAAAATCTAAGGGTCAACTAATAAGTTTTTCAAAATCATAGGAACTAAATAGTAAAATACTCAATGATAAAATTAACAGAGGGACTAACTAACAGACTTTTTAAAATATTAGGGACATTTTAATGTATTTTTTAAAATTGAGGGACTAACTAGTGAGTTTTTCTATAGTATAGAGACTAAGTAGTAATGTGAGAATGGTTAGAGAGGAAAACGATTCGTGCTTTATTGCTTGCTTTTCATTGTTTGTATACATGTAGTTGTGAGATTTTACACATGAACCTATCTAGCTCAACATGACTGGTTACATTGCTTGCTATATAACTTGCTATACTCTATAGCGCCCCCCTTCAAGATGGAGATTGGGTGATTGAAACAAATCCCATCTTGGACAAGAATAGATGAAAATTGGAGTTGAGGGGTTTAGTGAATAGGTCGATAAGCTGGAGTTGAGCAGTAATATGCAGTGTGGTGAGGAAACCTTGGATGACGTGTTGGCGAACGATGTGATAATCAATATCCAAGTGCTTTGTGCATTCATGGAAGATAGGATTGTCCGAAATGTGGACAACAACTTTGTTATCACATCGTAAAGGAATGGGAATAGGGATTGCAACTTGTAAGTCTTGTAGTACATAAAAGATCGATTGTATTTCGCATACGGTCGTAGCCATGCTATGATATTCTGCCACTACTGAAGCCCGACTAACGGAGGTTTGCTTCTTTGTTTTCTATGAAATCAAGGAGGAGCCAAGAAAGATACAATAACCAATGATGGATTTGCGGATAGTAGGGCATGTAGCCTAATCAGCATTACAAAAGGCTTGAAGGGTGAGCTGTGATTTGGAAGAAAAAGAGAGACCCTTGGTTGTGGTTCCCTTTAAGTAACGCAATAGTGCCATAAATGCATCCCAATGTTGTTTTCAGGGTTGTTGAAGAAACTAGCTCAATTGATGAACACTGAAGGAGATATCTGGTCTGGTGAGATTTAACTATAATAAGCGCCCCACTATGCATTGATAGTTTTTTTGGATCTAGTAATTAAGAGAGGTCCAAACTGATCATCGAGTTTTAATCCTTTAGACATAGGAAATTTTTTTATCTTAGCTTCTAACATGGTTGCATCGTAAAGGATGCCGAGAATGTATTTGCGTTGTGACAAATAAAGCATTCTCTATTCTAATAATTTCGACACCCAAAAAATATCGAGCTTCTCCTATGTCTTTGATAATGAAAGCATGGTGTAGGTAATCTTTGACAACATTAATCTCAGTTGTATCCTCTTTAGTTAAAAGAACATCATTGACATAAACTAACAAGGCTATAAAGTATGAACCTTGCCCATTTGTGAAAAGACAGTTGTCATATGTGGATTGAGTGAAGCCAAACTTAAGTAATTTGGATGTCGACTCTTTATTCCATTGACATCTGACTTGCTTCAAACCATACAGAGTACGAACTAGTTTGCACACCTGACCTGGCCCTACTTTGCTTTAACCATCAAGTGGTTTCATATATAATTCTTCATCGATGAAGCCATAGAGATAAGCATTTTTAATGTCGACTTGAAACAACTTCCAGTCCTTGGCTGCTGCCAGGGCCATTAGGAGACGGACAGTAACAGTTTTGGTGGCAGGGGAGTAAAAAGTAATGTAGTTTAGACCAGGTAATTGGTTATATCCTTTTGCTACGAGTCGAGCTTTGTAACGTTCAATTGTGCCGTCTGGATTGTATTTAATCTTGTAAATCCATTGAGATTAAATGGCCTTTTTATGCTGTGGGAGCTCAGTTAGAGTCTAGGTGCCATTTTTTTCAAGCACATAAGTTCATTGTCCATAGCACTGAGCCAATGTGGGTAGTCTTGGCTTGAGTATAATTAGTAGGCTCAAGGATCATAGACACATTAGCAAACAAATTGGAGTAAGTAGAATCACAACGAATGGAGGAGTTAGGAAAAGGTGAGAAATTATCAAAAAAAAAGGATTGATGTTGGAGTGGTATGGACCAGTAACAGTTGCTGGGTTGGCAAGAGAAGGACTATCAGGCTTGATATGTGCCACAAAATCTTACATCTAGGTTGATCTCATTAAATTGCGACTATTGCGTCTGAGGTATGGATTAGTATTAAGAACAGGTTCAATCACAGCTGGTGAATGTATGTCCTCATTCGCATTTGCTAGTGTAACACTGGTGGTTCACAGTTTGTGTTTTGCATCTCTTGTTGATTAATCACAACTGATGTTATGTCCTCAACCGTAGAATTTTCAAACTGTGGTAGGGGAATGACTTGTGAATGAATGTCATTAGGTGGCAAGGTTACAGAGTTTGGTTGAGTAAAGGGAAATATATATTCATTGAAAATAATATCTCTAGTTACGGCAATGGGGTGAGAATGAAGGTTGTAAACTTTGTATCCTTTTTAGCCAAGGAAATAGGCAATGAAGATAGCAGGGTAGGCTCTTAGAGCAATTTTTGTTTGGACGGAGTTAGGTTGGTGATGTAGCAAAGACAACCAAAAGAGTGAAGATGATAATTGTCGGGTGGAGAGTTATGTAGAAGTTCATAAGGTGATTGCCAATTAAGAATCTTGGTAGGGAGTCTATTAATGATGTAGGTGGCAGTCGGTAAGGATTCACTCCAAAACTTAGATGGTAATGAAGCTTGAAATATGAGCGCATGAGCAACTTGCAGGAGGTGACAGTGTTTCCTTTCAATGACATCTTTGTTGTGGCGTATAGACATATGGCCATTGGTATATGATGCCTCTATCTTGGAGAATTGTTTGACATTCTCGATTGAGAAATTCAGTGCCGTTATCGCTGCGAACTACCTTAACAGAGGCGTTGAATTGATTATGGACCATTGCAATAAAATTCTGATAAGTGGATGGGACTTGTGTTTTGTCAGGCAAAAGGTATGTCCATGTGGCGCAAGTGAAATCGTCCACTATGGTGAATATGAATCTTGCACCTGATATTGCAGTGACATTGTGTGGACCCCAAAGATCCATGTGGATCAACTGAAAACTTTGTGTTGCTCATGATGAACTCAGTGGGAATGGTTGTTGTGTTTGTTTCATTAAAGGAACATAATGCAATCATGCATTTGTGTCAAATGAGGTATGACAGATATGTGAGAAAGAACTTCCATAGATGTATGACCAAATCTATTATGCCACAATATATTATTCTCATTTGAACGAGAGTTTGCATGCAAGCTGTTGCCCTATTACATTTAGATTCACAGTGGTGAATTTCTTTATTTCTTGTGTCTTGCTCTAACTTCAGATCTTGAAATGAGGAAGCATCCAATGTGTATAGTCCGTCCATCATCTTGCCAACAGCTACAACTCTCTTAGTCCATTGGTCTTGAAAAATACAGTGGGTTGGGAAAAGGTGACAGTAATATTTGATGTGGTAGTGAGTTTACTCACAGATAATAATTTATGTTTAAAGGATGTTATGACAAACACATCAATTAGAGAAAAATTTTGTGAAAGATTAATGATACCTATTTGAGTTACTGTTTATTTAGATCCATCAGGTAAGGTTATTGATATCGATTTTTTCGGTTGTCTTGAGGATGTTATAGGTGAGTAATCAAAGGTCATGTGGGTGGAAGCTCTGTGTCTATGATCCAAGAGTCCTTCCAATTATATTCAGTCCTAAGACTAGATGATACGAACAAGGAAATAATACGATACTTTAAAATTTTAAAATGGAAAACTCTAAATCATGACAAATCAAGTTACCATCGCTTAATTCAAGACTTACAAAATGAGAATTATATTTGGGAAGCATGGGAGAATAAAGAAACAAGCCACACTCTTTTCAACATATGTGGACGCACAACATAATTTCAGATCTCGTAATACATGTATGCCCAAATTGCATTTAGGCCAATTTTATTATTTTGATATTTTAGTATTTTGTGAAATTTATTTTAAATTAATTTGGCCTATATTAGAAGCCAAATTCGTGCAGCCCATTTAGGAAGGAGATTTTTTCAAAACAATTTAGGTTTGACTATTTGACTAGATACCCTCTCTATATTATAATTATACATTCCTACAATAGAATTAGGATTTGAAAACTATAAAAACACTCTTAAGTGACAACCAGAATTAGCTAATGAATAAAGATGATTTATGAATAATATTTGGTTCTTCTCCATTATTTAGCAATTTATCAAAATTTAACCTTGTGGCGTTCTAATATATATCTCCTCCATACTTAGTTAACTTATCAAAATTTCTTGTGGCGTTTTCAAAATTGGAATTTCTTGATTATCTATGTTTCTAATCACATTGGTTGGGGGTGTAGTAGAGTAACCTTCGCTCCATTATCTGTGTTTCTAATTACATTGGTTGGTTAGGGGTATGATAGAGCAACTTTTACTCCATTATCTATATTTCTAATCATATTGGCTGGTTAGGCGTATAGTAAAGCAACCTTCTGAAAGATATTTTTGCTTTGTTCTTTATCAAGTTGTATGACATATTTTTTATCACATGTTGATTCTGGGTTCCGCATCATGACTAATCATTCATGATCATATGAGAACAAAACTCGTAATAATAGAGATCATGTCCAAAATGAGCTAAAAAAAATTAAGTGGCCGCTTGAAGAGAATCAAAACCTCGTACTTTCGAACAGACTTTCTGTGTTAAAGTAGCAGACAGGTAAAGGTGCAAGACGATGAAAACGCGCTCGAAAAAAAATAGAAATAAAAAGAGAAAATGATCAAACGAATGGAGCTGACAAAATAAAAAAACAACACACCAAAGTTTAGACTCATTTTTAGATCTCAACTATCAAAAAGTAACATAAATAATTAAATAATAAATTAAAATTTTAATTTATTATTCTGCATGATATTAAATTGAATAATAAATTTTATGAAATTGCAGATATATAAAATAATTCACAGAATAAAAGGAAGACACTTTCTTTTATAAATGACAAAGTAGACGGTATTCGAAATACCATCATCATCAAGTTCATGGAGATGTCAAGCAGCAAAATGTAGTTTTACTTTGTTATATTTTGTAAATTAATTTTAATTTTAAGAAATAAAAAAAAGTAATTTTAACCTTTTTAAATTAATATTTTATTATATGATGAATTATGGGAAAATTACTTGTAGAGTATTGTAAGTTATATAGCAGGGAATATAATCCGTTATGCTGAGCTGGATAGGCTCACAAGTTAGACAGGGTCACATGTAAGATCTAACAACTGCATGTATATAAACAATGAAAGGTAAGCAATAAAGCACGAATCATTTTTCTCTCTAATCATTCTCACATGGTATCATAGCAACAAAATCTGTGTAAACCCTAGGCAGTTATTCCCTCAGTAACCACCAATCCTCTTAACCGATGGCTTGGAAGTCTGTGGCGACAAATCAAGAGATCGATATCAATGGGGCTCTGTAGCTGCAGAATTTCGATAATCCAAGATTGATCCTGGTGAGCATTTCGCTCAATGGTTTGAATAACCTAACTTGGAGTCGATCGATGAAAATAGCATTGTGTGCTAAGAATAAATTTGGATTTATCACTGAAAAGGTACCAAAACCTCCCAAAAATTTAGCCAGGTATGAAAAATGGAGGTGTGTAGGCTGTATGGTGATTTCTTGACTACTGAACTCAATTTCTAAAGAGCTCGTTGAAGTGTTCATCTACACACCATTCGCCAGACCTACAGAGCGAACTGGAGCAGCGATTCGGAGACTGTAATGGACCTTTACTGTACAACATAAAATGTGAGATTACTGAATTCACTTAAGGTAACATGTTACTCATGGTGTACTTCACGAGGTTAAAATGATTATGGGACAAGTTAGGTTGCCTAAGACCGTACCTATTTGCACTTGTGATGGGTGTAAATGTGTAGCCGCTAAGACGATTGCAGAAATTGACAAAGAAGACAAACTGATGCAATTCCTCATGGGATTGGGAGACAACTATGGTCATATTCGTGATCAGATATTGATCCAGGATCCACTACCAAATGCAAACAAGGCTTATTCTACACTGCTTCGTGTTAAAAAACAATGAAATGTCCATGGATACGGCATAGAAATCCATGACAACACAGCTGACTCGCGGTTGTCGAAGCCGATCAAAAATAACTTTTCTGGTTATCAACAATCTTACAACTGTAGATAGTGGTGAAAGGATCGAATCCATAGGGAATTGAAAACTTACCTATCTTCCTTGTCAAGACCAAGAGAATTAACTGAAAGCAAAGAAACTGAAATCAAAATAAAAATAAAGTGCAAGTAAAAGTAAAAAGTGGGGTTTTGAGATTGATTGAACTGATCTAATGCTGAAAGCAATAAAAGAAAGCAAATAGTAAAATAAAGAGATTTCAATAATGAGAAAGATCTAGTTAAAGAATTGGATCCACTTCAGTTGTTGGGATTGATCATTGACACTTAGTTTCCCTTGATAAATTCAATAGATTAGTTATGGAGATGGAAGACGCTTCTCACCACCATGTCTCTCCTTAATCATAAACCAATTAGGGAATGTCCTCTAATTAATTACTAATCAAAAAGTTGCCAAGGAACGTCCTTGGACCTTAGGAATCAAAACAACTGTCAATTGCATTAAGAAATAGAGAGATCTAATCCTAGCTACCCAAACGCATGGTGATATTGCTAGATTATGCAACTTCCTTAGTTTTTACACAAAGTGTTCTTGTGTTTGAACAATCCAGGCAATTATGGACTCAAAATTATTCAAACTAACAATATATTACCTTGCAATCAAAAATCAAGTGGCCACATTGATCATAACAACAAAGCAATAATGGAATCAAGCATGAAATTGCACAAATATTGAATAACCAAAAGATAAACAATTTATGTTCAGATCTCACAATCCATAAAACAACCAAAGTATCACCTAATCTTCAACTAGAATAAAAGGTTTCAGCCACTCATGGCTGAAACAAAACAAGAAAATAAAGAAAGGAAGAAGAAGAGATGGTGCCACTTGTAATCCCGTATGTGTGTCTAAGGGAGAGTAGAAAAAGCATGGGGAGGCTCCTTATGTGTCTTTTTATAGTTGAAAGTGTTGCTCTAGGTCTTTACTTGCTGCCCAAGTTGTTAAGTTGCTGCCCAAATGCTGCCCATGCCGCCCAACCTTGCACATTAATGAGGTGGAGCCTCTCTTTGAATTTTGAATTTTGAATGTGCAAGACTTGAGGTGGAATGTGTGACTTCTTTGGCTTCTTTGACAAGCTGAATTTGAATTTCAAATTTGAATATGCATCTTCTAAAGATTTTGTTTCTTCAATAAGGAAAAGGATTCTTGAAGATCTTGAATTTCAAACTGCTCTACAGACTGCACTTTCCTTATTTGGCACTTTCCTTATTTAGCACTTTCCTTAATGAGTTGAATCTTGATTTTGAATTTTGAATTCTCTTAAGGATTTGAAATTTGAATTTCAAATTACTTTCCTTATTTGGCTCTTTTCAAGATGCACTTGGCATACTTGTTCTCCTTTGCTCCATTTTAGGCAGTTTTAGGGGCATTTTCACCAAATTGTCTCTTTACACCATTTTTTGTAGAATAAGATTAAAATCACAAAATTAGGCAGAGAAAGTGTAAATTAACATCAATAACATCATGATAATATGGTCTAAATTATGCTCTATCAAATACCCCCACACCTAGCCTTTTGCTTGTCCTCAATCAAATAAACATAATCAAACAAGCTCCCTTTGGTACTTGATCCTTTATTTCCACTTAAACTCTTACTCTAGATACTTACTTTGAATCATTGCAGTAAAGAATGTATGCATCAAGGTTACTTACCTTCTTTCCTTGTCTCCCTTTACCTACCATGGCTAGTATTTGTTTTTCTCAAGAGAGAGATTACACATGCACATATCATTTGTTCAATTAAGACTCTTTCTAGCTTTCAGAGTGATTTGCCCTTACCTTGAAGTACTTTATTCAGCCTTTTGCACTTAAATCTTGCTTGAAAAAGTCACCAACCTTTTGATGTGAAAGTATATATTTTCAGTTGGTCACCTGTCCAAGTGGCTACTAGCTCTGTTCATAGTCTTTCAACCATTGGAACAATTTTCAGTGCATGAAGTCTAAGCTTTTGTCGAATTTCCTATTTCAATGGATTTGGGCAAATCAACACCAATTGCTAAAACAAGTCATATTAAGTTCATTCACACATCTTTTCAATCCATTCTCTCTAATGAGTAACATATATTTTTCACCATGGCAAGCTCAAAGATTCAATTCAAAAGGCAATTCTCAAATATGAATACAACTCACTGTAATTAATTCAACTTAAGTTTAAAGAGTAATCACATCAATGGGGTCATGGAAAGAAAGCTCATCCAACATAGTCTATCAATTCAAGTAAAGCAAATCAAAACACAAAAGGAAAAAAATTGTGGCTACATATGTGTGTTATTGAAAGCAAAAATAAAAAAAAAAAATTCAGACTGTGACTATTTAGACTAAAACTGAAAGTAAAAATGACTAAAAATAAAAGTTCAGAAATATGCACCCCCACACCTAAATCATGCCTTGTCCTCAATGTATTGGAAATATTAAAATTCAAAGGAAACTGAGTATTCCCTGGTGTGGTTTGTGTGGTGCGCCCT
Organism: Manihot esculenta; assembly: GCF_001659605.2. Lineage (NCBI taxonomy): Eukaryota > Viridiplantae > Streptophyta > Magnoliopsida > Malpighiales > Euphorbiaceae > Manihot > Manihot esculenta. The sequence continues at coordinate 33,474,580 of NC_035168.2, read as the reverse complement.
TGTTTAAGGTCACGGGATGGACCTTCTTCATTTGATCAAGGCTCAAGTAATTGGGGGAGGAAAAGGGGTCCCAACTGTATTAAGTAAAAAGTGTAGCATGCCTTTTGTTTTGGTCATCACCCATCCTATTTCTTTCATGTACTCATGAAGTAACATGATTAGCTTCTCCTCTTTCAGGTGAGGTGTGCCTCTAGCCCTAATGTTTGTATTTTTGAGATGATTAGGCAGCACTTTGAACTCCAATTTATGTTTCTCCATGGGTAGTTGCAATTTGGTACTAAATTCGGGCAAAACAAATTCTACCTTATCTGGAGGTTTGGGCAAGCATTGATCCGCATGCTCCTTTGGTTTGGGCGATTGGACTTCTACTTGTTCCTTGTGTGCATGGGCTGTTTGCATTGGATGAATGGGTGAACTGGATTCAGCTTCTTCCTTCTGAGCAAGACCTGTCTGAAAGGGGTGTAACGCAGGACTTTCCTACGGTTCAAGCTGAGGTGGTTCAGTTGGAATGTCCTTTGTCTGCGCAAGGTTCTTCTGCGAACTGATCTGAAGAGGTGCAATCGGTCCCTTTCCTTTATGCGCTTGGACACAGTCCATCTATTGAATGTTGCAGACTGTTTCTTTCAATTCTGGCTCTTTTTGGCTTTCTTCGTCTTCTTGGCTGGTCTCCCTGCAAAAATCATTGTTTAGCATATCATTTTAATTTATATAACAAACTTCTTGGTTTAAACAATCAATGATATCTAAACTATCAACAGGTTCTGTTTGACCAGTTTGTTTGGACAAACAGTTTTCTGGCTGTTTTTCTTCAGCAGCTTGTTCTTGTACTTGTGGACTTTCATTATCAGTCTTGACATCTTAAAGCTCTTTCTCACTTCTTAACGTGATAGCACTCACATTCTGTCTAAGATTAGTTTTAGTTTGGGAAGGTAGCTTACCTTGGAATTCAGACTTGCTCATAGATGTGGCCATCTATCCCACCTGTTGTTGGAGAGTTTGCACAGAGTTTGCCAAAGTCTCTATCATCTTCTCAAGGTGCTAGTTGGAACTTGGAGGTGCTGGTTGGGCTTGATTTCTTTGATAATTCTGATAGTTCTAGTTGTTGTTAGTCCTTCCATAGCTGAAATTGGGGTGGTCTCTCCAACCTGGATTGTAGGTGTTAGAATAGGGATCATGTCTCACCTGGCTATTGTATCCTCCAATGGCATTCATTTGCTGGCTATCTTCTTGGAGAGTAGGACATTGATCAATTGGGTATCCTTATGCACAAATCCCACACGGCCTAGGTGGTTGGAGTGTTTGAGCCTGTTGAGCTTGACCTATGACAAAATTTTTCATAACAGAGGTCAGTTCAGAAATTTGAAAAGCGAGAAAAGATGTACTTACCTCATTGGCTTCTCTCTGTAGTTGCTTTTCTTCTCCATATTGCTTAGATGAGGCTGCAAGCATTGAGATCAACTCTCTCATCTCCCTAGGTGTCTTATCTGTAATGGAACCTCCACATGCCACATCAATGAATTTCCTTTCGGATGGTAGCAAACCTCCATAGAAGAATTCTATGAGTGACTTGTCTGAGATATCATGTTGAGGACAACCTGTATACAATCTTTTAAACCTTTCCAAATAGTCATATAAATCCTCATATTGTTTTTGCTTAATGCTACTGATCTCTCTTCTTATGCCAATGGCTTTAGAAGTTGGGAAGTATTTGTTCAGAAAAGCTATTACCATATCATCTCAAGAAGTGATAGATCCAGGTGGTAAATAAAATAACCAATCCTTAGCATAATCATCAAGCGAAAAAGGAAAAGTTCTCAATTTAACATGTTCTTCAGTTATGCCTTGCGGCCTCATGGATGAATAGACAATGTTAAATTCTTTTAAGTGCTTGTGTGGATTTTCATTTTCTAAACCTCTAAACTTAGGGAGTAGATGAATCAAACCTATTTTCAGTTCAAAGGGTACTGTCAGAGGTAGGTAAGTGATGCAAAGAGGTGCTTGATCACCTATAGGGGCTGTCAACTCTCTCATGGTTCTTTCTCTTGGCATTGAGGCCCTCATGGCTGGATTTTCTTGTATTATTTTATCATAGACAGCATGTCCAGCATGGGCAGCAGGTTTTGCCATGTGTTCAACCATCTTAGCGGCTTGATGGTGCGATTCAGATGATTCAGAAGGTGGATTTGCGATGGAGGGTGCTTCCTACGTAGATTCGGCTTCAGCTATCTCCCAAAGCCGAGTTGCTTACTTTCCTAATCTCCTTATTGTGCGCTCAATTTCTGGATCGTAAGGCAGAGTTTCCTTGTGTCTAAATCTGGTCATGAAAAAAAAATAAACAAGTTAAATCAATTCCCCGGCAACGGTGCCAATTTTTAACAGTCGGTTGTCAAAGCCGGTAAAAAATAACCTTTCTGGTTATCAACAATCTTACAACTGTAGATAGTGGTGAAAGGATCAAATCTATAGGGAATTGAAAACTTATCTATCTTCCTTATCAAGACCAAGAGAATTAACTGAAAGCAAAGAAACTGAAAGCAAAATAAAAATAAAGTGCAAGTAAAAGTAAAAGGGGGGTTTTGAGATTGATTGAACTGATCTAATGCTGAAAGCAATAAAAGAAAGCGAATAATAAAATAAAGAGATTTCAATGATGAGAAAGATCTAGTTGAAGAATTGGATCCACTTCAGTTGTTAGGATTGATCATTGACACTTAGTTTCCATTGATAGATTCAATAGATTAGTTATGGAGATAGAAGACGCTTCTCACCACCATGTCTCTCCTTAATCATAAACCAATTAGGGAACATCCTCTAATTAATTACTAATCAACAAGTTGCCAAGGAACGTTCTTGGGCTTTAGGCATCAAAACAACTATCAATTGCATTAAGAAATAGAGAGATCTAATCCTAGTTACCCAAACACATAGTGATATTGCTAGATTATGCAACTTCCTTAGTTTTTACACCAAGTGTTCTTGTGTTTGAACAATTCAAGCAATTACGGACTCAAAATTATTCAAACTAACAATATATTACCTTACAATCAAGAATCAAGTGGCCACATTGATCATAATAACAAAGCAATAATGGAATCAAGCATGAAATTGCACAAATATTGAATAACCAAAAGATAAACAACTTATGTTAAGATCTCACAATCCATAAAACAACCAAAGTATCACCTAATCTTCAATTAGAATAAAAGGTTTCAGCCACTCATGACTGAAACAAAACAAGAAAATAAAGAAAGGAAGAAGAAGAGATGGTGCCACTTGCAATCCCGTATGTGTGTCCAAGGGAGAGTAGAAAAAGCATGGGGAGGCTCCTTATGTGTCTTTTTATAGTGGAAAGTGTTGCCCTAGGTCCTTACTTGCTGCCCATGCCGCCCAACCTTGCACATTAATGAGGTGGAGCCTCTCTTTGAATTTTGAATTTTGAATATGCAAGACTTGAGGTGGCATGTGTGACTTCTTTGGCTTCTTTAACAAGCTTAATTTGAATTTCAAATTTGAGTGTGCATCTTCTAAAGATTTGGCTTCTTCAATAAGGAAAAGGATTCTTGAAGATCTTGAATTTCAAACTGCTCTGCAGACTGCACTTTCCTTATTTAGCACTTTCCTTAATGAGTTGAATCTTGATTTTGAATTTTGAATTCTCTTAAGGATTTGAAATTTGAATTTCAAATTACTTTCCTTATTTGGCTCTTTTCAAGATGCACTTGGGATGCTTGCTCTCCTTTGCCCCCATTTTAGGCAGTTTTAGGGGCATTTTCACCAAATTATCTCTTTACATAATTTTCTGCAGAATAAGATTAAAATCACAAAATTAGGCAGAGAAAGTGTAAATTAACATCAATAACATCATGATAATATGGTCTAAATTATACTCTATCAACAGCAATGGCGGCACGAGAGAGCAATGATAGGAAAGAAATAGGGAGTAAGAATCGCAGAGGAGATAGAAGAGAGGATAAATTCTGCACATATTGTAACAAGAGTGGACATATCCGTGATGTATGCTTCAAACTGCACGGCTATCCAGAATGGTTCCGTGACCTTAAACAAAAGAAGGTAGGGAATGGACAGGCTCATGTAGCAGTGCAGAACACGCCACTAGAGGATACTGATTGGGAAAAAGATCTTTCCATGGCCATACAGCAAGAAATGGCCAAATATATGAAAGGAAATACTATTGTTGATGAGGATGCGCAGAACTCCTCAGGCTACGCAGGTATGGCATACCTAAACTCTAGTGATGTGGAACGATCAACATGTGATCAAAATTTCCGTCACACAACTTGATAAAGAACAAAGCAAAGTAATATTTCAAAAGATTGCTTTACTATACCTCTAACTAATGAATGTAATTAGAAGTATAGATAATGGAGCGAAGGTTGCTTTACCATACCCCTAACTAACCAATGTGATTAGAAACATAGATAATGGAGCGAATATTGCTCTACTACACTTCTAACCAACCAATGTGATCAGAAACATGGATAATCAAGCGATTCCAGCTCTAAAAACGCTACAATAAATTCTTGATAAGTTAACTAAGTATGAGGAGATTCATATTAGAACTCCACAAGGTTAAATCTTGATAAATTGCTAAATATTGGAAAAGAACCAAATATTGGAGAAGAACCAAATATTGTTCATAATATCATATTTATTCATTGGCTAATTTTGGCTGCCACCTTAAGAGTGTTTTTATAGCTTTGAAATCCTAATTTTATTATAGGGATATATAATTATAATATATGAAGGTTATCTAGTCAAATAGTTAAATTTGGATTATATTAAAAATTACTTTTCTAAATTATCTTAGAAAAATCTCATTTTTAAATAGGTTGCACGAATTTGAATTATAATATAGATTAAATTAATTTAAAATAAATATTATAAAATACTAAAATATTAGAATAATAAAATTGGTTTAAATACAATTTAAATATATATGTATTATACGATCTAAAATTATGTTATGCATCACATGTGTTAAAAGAGAATGTGATTTATTTTCTTATTCGTTCATACTTTTTAAATATAATTTTAATCTGATAAGTTTTAAATTAAGTCATGATAATTTTTTCATTTTAAAATTTTAAAATGCCATATTATTTTACTTTCCTGACTTGATATTTTCCTTACTCATATCAAGTTAGACTCGTCTGGCATGAGCTCTTATTCAGTCCGTAGACTCAAACCTCAATTAATCTGACGTCTCGTCTTATACAACACACTGAGTGCATTGAATTAAGCAGTAGTGGACTTGATGGTTCAGTGCCATCAGTCATCACTTTCAATTGAATTTAATTAAATATATATTAAATTTGTATAGGGTGAAATTTAAATTATAATTAATTATTTTATTAATTAATATTTTTATTATTTTATAATTTTTATTTTTTAAAATTATTATTTACTTTTATTTTTTGATTATAATAATATATAAATTGATTATTATAATTTTATTTAATTTTATTTTTTATGAAATTTTTTAAAATATTTTTTATTATTTAATAAAATTTAATATATTTAAGAAGGATATAATTAAAAAATTAAAAAAAATTATTTAAAAAAAAGTTACTTTTCTATAATTTAGTTGCTCAATCTTTAAATATTAATATACCGTTTTTTTTAACGTCTGTTTAATTTGTTTTTTTCCCAATGACGTCTGTTTAATTATTGGAGCTATTATTGCATATCGATGACGAGGAGGATTGCGTCGCATAAACTGTGACGGAGCGACCTCCGACCCAACTTTAAAAAATAGGAATTAAATTAGTTGAAAACAGCTTGATTTTTCTTTTTCTTTCGCTGTACAACACCATTTTACCTTCCCCTTCTTTCTTTTCATGCAATCTACCGTCCTCCTTTTATTATACGTACTAAATTTACTATTTGATTTTCATATTATTAAAAAATTAACTAATTAATTTTTTTTTATTTTAAAAAATATATTAAAATATTATTAATATTTTATTTATTAATTATTAAAAAATTAAAATATTTTTAATATAAAGATATTAATTAGTATATTTTTTTAAAAATCTATAAAATTAATTAATAAATTTTTTAAAAACATAAAAATTAAATAATAAAATGTTTAATAATTAACATTAATATAGAAATTAAATAGTAAAATTTTTAAAACGTATTCTACCTTAATCCCAACTCTCCACCTTCAACTTAATTCAGCTTTTGACCTCAATACCATGCTAAATCAAACAGTTGTTGATGAAAGATGCATACAACAGGAGGGGAGGCAATGGACATTTCCATCATTGCTCTCAAATTTTATTTCACAAAATAATTTACTATATAAATTCTAATTTTTGTCGGATATTTGAAGTTATTAATTCAATTCGATTAAAAAAAATTTTTTTTTGAAATTAATGAATTCAAATTTTTTAATTAAAAAATTTATTTTTAAAAAATAAAAATTCTCATATAATTTTATAAAAACTTACTTTATTTATAAAATAAACCATAAAATTTCGGTGGTTTATTATAAAAATAATAAAAATTTTATAAACAAGAATTTTACGTCAATAAAATTAGTTGTTCCTACCTGTGGCTTTGACCATGTACGCGCCACCTATAACTCGTCACCTAAACGCACCATCTCTTTAAAGAAACCCATTTTTTTATATCGTTGGTATCGTAATAAGGAGTAAAACCCTCTCCCTCCTCACCAACCCAACTCTCTCTATCTCTCTGATCCAATCGCCTCCATGGCTACGATTTCCAAGCTCGCAAGTGCCAGCCCTGCTGCCTCTTTATCACCGCCTTCTTCCTTTGTTTCCAGATCTTCTGCGCCTCTGTGCTTCGTCGATTGCCATACCAAGAATTCTTTCATTGCCAGAGCTGCATCATCTAAGTTGTCGGTTCGAAGTAGCCAGCCTATGATTCGCTCCTTGGTGTGAGTATTACCTAGATTTGTATAATCTTTCAATCTCTATCTTCTTTAGATATAAAGAATTTCCCTTTCTAGAGCGGTTGTTGTATTCACTGTACATTATGTAATGTTTCAGGCTGTTATGATCCTATGACATACAGATTTTTTTGGAACCTTGTGCATGTTGATTTAGGTCATTTCGCTTTACCGGTTTATTCTTCGCTATGATTCTTGTATTCGTTTTCTCTTTTTGTGTATTTAATCTATATTTGATCCTTCAGAATCAGAGGCACATATGTTCTGTTTCTCATTGTTAATTAGTGATTTATTGAAAATTTTAAATATTTCATCTATAAAAATGGCTCACTTTCATTTCTGTATAGTTGTTAAATATCGTTCTCTGGTTCTACAATTTTTTTCGTTGGATCTGATTTGGGTAGTTAACAAAATGTTGAATGATGTTGAAGGAATGCTTCTGCCCACTTAGTTTAGAGCCTTGATGCTCGTGGGCCTGATACTTGATGTGCAAATGGATAAACTAATGATTCCTATTGTTATTGACGTTATTTTCTGGTTGCTTGTCTTTTTGTTCTCTAACGCTGGACACATTTCAATTTGTATTCTAAGAATACCTTGTTTCAGTGTTAGGTGTGCTCAGTCCACTGGAAATGGTAGTCCAATAAAGAGAACAACTCTTCATGATCTCTATGAGCGAGAGGGCCAGAGTCCATGGTATGATAACCTTTGTCGACCTGTTACTGATCTGATTCCTCTGATCGAGAGTGGTGTCAGGGGCGTAACTAGCAACCCAGCGGTAATTGCTGATATGTTGTTTTTTACTCTACATATCCCATGTGTATATTATACACACCTGGTTAAAATATATTTTCAATGCAATAAGCTAAAGGCTTTTCATTGAATTAAAAAAAAAAAAAAAAAAAGAGATAAAAGAAAAGAAATTAGTTAGAAAATTGCAATATGACTTAGAGAGAGTGTTCAACTTTTATTGGTGCTTTTTCCTTATTAGTTGTTATCTGACAAGCTATATGATATGTGTGGTTCCAGATTTTCCAGAAAGCTATATCATCCTCAAATGCATACAATGACCAGTTCAGGTATGGGGGAAAAAGGGTTTTCCAAATTTATAGTAATTAATCTGTGGTAGCTGAATTAATTCCATTGTTCTGTTGTGTCCTGATGTATGCCAAGTTTAATTTATCGTCTGAATGGGGACAAGGTACTCCACAGATATCTCCCGAGTCCTCCCTGACTTTGCTGATTGTTAAAGACCGTTGGTTTTAGAAGTTGGATATTGGTTTTGAGTGAGAAATTAAAATTGTTCTTTCTTCTGATCCATTCAGAAATTTTTTCTTTCTGACTGGATTGTTGCATTTTCAGGGAACTTGTACAGTCAGGAAAAGACATTGAAAGTGCCTATTGGGAACTAGTGGTGAAGGACATTCAAGATGCATGCAAGCTCTTTGAACCAATTTATGATCAAACAGATGGAGGTGATGGTTATGTTTCTGTTGAAGTTTCTCCCAGACTAGCTGACGATACTAAAGGGACGGTTGAGGCTGCAAAATGGCTTCATAAGGTGGTTGATCGCCCCAATGTATACATTAAGATTCCTGCTACTGCTCCATGCATTCCCTCAATCAAGGAAGTTATTTCAAATGGCATTAGTGTGAATGTCACTGTAAGTTCATTCTATGCATCCTTGTCTTGTCTTAGTCATCTTCTCATATAACTGGGTGATTATAGTAAGTTGCCTGTTGCAGGCAGGGCTCCTAATGGAAATCTTAATTTTTTGTTTGTATTTAATGAATTTCTTTCTTTTAATAAATTGATTGTATGGTGATGTTCTAACATTCTGTCCACATTTATGTATGTGCACAGCTTATATTCTCCATTGCCAGATATGAAGCAGTCATTGATGCCTACTTGGATGGCCTTGAGGCTTCTGGCCTAAGTGACCTCTCCAGAGTTACTAGTGTGGCGTCTTTCTTTGTCAGCAGGGTAGACACTCTCGTTGACAAAATGCTAGAAAAAATTGGAACTCCAGAAGCCCTTGATCTTCGAGGGAAGGTAACTAAGTAATATTTTTCTATTTCTTAAATACTGGATATACCTGAAGCATATAATTTAAATATTGTTCTTTTTTACTTCTTTAGGCTGCAGTTGCTCAAGCAGCCCTGGCATACCAGCTCTACCAGAAGAAATTCTCTGGTCCAAGATGGGAGGCTCTGGTGAAAAAGGGTGCCAAGAAGCAGAGGGTGCTATGGGCTTCAACCAGTGTTAAGAACCCAGCCTACCCTGATACTTTATATGTTGCTCCTCTCATTGGACCTGACACAGTGAGCCATTCATGAGAACTTTTATCTTGTTTACTCGATGCAATTTTAAGAGTTAAATTATCCAGTAGTTGAGCAATTTATCTGCAGGTTTCAACTATGCCCGACCAAGCTCTTCAAGCATTCGTTGACCATGGAAGTGTTGGAAGAACAATAGACTCAAATGTATCTGAAGCTGAAGGAATTTACAGTGCACTTGAGAAGTTGGGAATTGATTGGAGCTACGTAGGGAATCAGCTTGAGGTTGAAGGAGTGGACTCATTCAAGAAGAGCTTCGACAGTTTGCTGGATACCCTGCAAGAGAAGGCAAACTCTCTCAAACTTGTTAGCCTGTAAGCCCTTGTGAATCGTTTGTACGACGTAATAAAAGTGGGTTGTCTATCCTGCTGTAAGAAAGCTAGTTGGTGTCATGTAAGACTTGATTGTGTATCATAAGTTTTCTGGTTATTTAAGAGATTCTGCTTGCCGTTGCTTGGTCTTGTCTCATGCATTCTTTCATAGGCAATGCGTGAAATGTATGTGGTTTCTACGAACTGAAGATGCAAAAGTACTTGGGTTATGGGTGATGCAGTCTAAGCCTTTAGACGAAATCAGGTCAATGTGCCCTTGCGAGCTTTGGCGTCTGACATCTGAAATTCATAATTAGTTGTCAGGCACTCGGGGAAGAGGGAATTATTGATTATTTTTAGTTTTCTGAGTTTGTAAATTCGTTATTAATTATTTTTAAATTTTAAAATCACGTAAAGTTTGAATATGCTAAATAAAAAGTTAACAACAATTCTCGGTCAATTCCTCTCCTTCAACCTCACTCGCCTTCACCCTTTGCTTCTTTACTGCTCTCATGTCAACTTCTCTTCAATCTCCTTTTCTCCCTCTCGTTCTCTGCCCCCCCACCCTAACCCTCCATCACCTTCTCCTCCATCGTTACCACTGACATTAATCTTACCAGAGTCACGGGCTCAATGCCTGCTCTTAAAAAAAATTATGATATTATATTGAATATTTTATTTTTCCGATCAAAGTGAGTTTCAAATATCTTAGCTTACTCTTTATATATATATATATATATAGCTTGAAATCTAGACGTCGTAAACTTAGAGATAACTTAAAGTCCACTGAGCTAAAATTCATTAATTGTCTTAAGTTCTAGTACCATCACTATTCGAATTTGGATCGTCCCGTATGTTCCACAACCATTGTGGTCACTAATTTATTTCCACTAAATTTCAACAACTTTCACATGTAGTGGAACTCCAGCTCAGTAGAGGGCATGAATAAGAGAAGCTCATTGTCTTCACCCCTTATAACATGACGTGGTTTGACAACTGGGTTGGAAGCAACATTCAGGGGTTGAAGGTAAAATGGTTTGTACATGATGGCTGAATTCCGGTATGAGATTTGTATTTTACTTGTAATAGTTTCACTTAATATTTTTGTTAATAATTTTATATACAAAATGTAACTATATTATTATATTGTATTAATAAATGGGTGATTTAGTCATGGATATTACCATTATTAACAAATCAGTCCCTGTATTTTTAGAAACCTATTAAAACGTCCTTATCTTTTATTTTCGTTAACGAAATAATCCTTTCGTCCTCTTTTCCGTTAAAATTAGATAGATAAAAAAAGGAGAGAAAATTTTTAAAATTCAATTTTACCCTCAAATAAAACCACTTATTTAGTTTTTGGATATTGTTATTGATGACCGCTAGGTTTCTTCACCTCAGTCTAGGGCCAGACCCGCCAGGGCAGCTCATAGCCTGAAGGCTACTAAGCCTCCTCCAAGAGCCAGAGCCAGTCTATTCAGCTCAAAGACTGGGCTCCAGTCCGATTCTTCAAATAGGCCGGTCTAGCTCTCTTGGCCCGATGGACAGATTCCCTTCGGGTCTAGTCTTAACCTCATCCTCCGGCCCAGCCCAGAACTAGGAGGGAGTTCAGCCCATTCGCCTCGTGGGACCATCCGCATGCGCGCCCGGGGAGAATTAGGGGTCGTTATGCATGGGACAGAGATCTGATTCCCTCGTACGTCCGTATCAACGTAGCAGGGATAGGTGGTCCAAAGATACACGTTCTGTTACACGTCACTAGCAGATAAAAGGAAACATATAAAAGGAAACATATAAAAGGAGAAATACTCTCCTCTAGGTCTAAGTTTTTTCAGTTTTACAGAACCCATTGTAAAATCCTATTCTTTGGATCTCAGATCATCAATTGGCGCCGTCTGTGGGAACGAAGGAGATCTTTTCATCGCTGGAGTTCCACTCTCACAAATACCCACTGAGATCCACAATGGCTAACCACAACGAAAACAATCTTGTCAATACCCCTAATGACCTGAGCTCCGCTCAGGAGGGACAACAGTTCTCTTTTTCCAGTCCTACAACACCAAATAACCAAACACCAATCCCTTTCAACCCATCACCAAGCCTAGCGGGGAATGCTTCCGCCGCCACCTTGTCCAACCAAGACCTCCAAACCATGGCCCTCCAACTATAGAGCACCGCCCACTGGTTGGGGCAGATAATGCAGCAACGGGGCCTTAGCACCCCCGCCAACGTGTCACCGGTGGTAGAAGAACCCCAGACCAACGAACCTCAGCCTACCTTCAACCACCCCAGAACTGTCAGCCAAGAAACCGGAGACGAGAGGAGGAGAGCCGGAGAAGAGGAAGAGCCGGCAGCTCGAGTTCATGGAAGGAGGGTGAAGGAGTTGATAGAGAATGATGAAGTCGATAGCTACTCCGCCGGAACCACTGGAAGAATGGGGAGTGAGACATGGGAAGAGGAGGCCCACCAGGAGAGGAAGCCCAAGCGGGAAGGGGAGAGTGTAGACCAGAAGTTGCAAAAGATGAGAGAGCAACTCTTGGCCGAGTTAGGAACGAAGGATCAGAACCAGACCCTCCTACCCACCTCTTCGCCCTTCTCGAAGTGGATACAGCAAGAGACCGTCCCCAAGAAGTTTATGATGCCGCCTATGGCCACATACGACGGGGCTGGGAACCCTAGGGAGCATGTCTTGAACTACAAGACTTTCATGGAGCTGCAAACTCTATCAGACGCCCTGATGTGCAAGGTATTTCCTACGACGCTCTCGGGGCCAGCACGGGCGTGGTTCAACAGCCTTGAGGCGGGAAGCGTTAGTAGCTTTGTAGATCTGGCCATCCGCTTCATCAGCCGGTTTATCGCCGGGGTGCCCGCAGATAGGAAGATGAGTTGCCTGGAGACAGTCAGACAGAGGAGAGACGAATCACTCAGGGAATACGTCGCCCGTTTCAATACGGAGGCCTTGCAAATCTCCGAGCTCGATGAAGGAAGGGCTGTAGAAGCCATGCAGAAGGGGACGACCTCAGCAGATTTCTTTGGTTCACTGAGCAGGAAGCCTCCGACCTCACTGGCCGAGCTAATGAAGCGGGCTGAAAAATACATAAGGCAGGATGATGCCTTAGTAACAAGCAGGTTCGCCAGGGGAGCGTTAGACAAGGGGAAAGCACCGGAGGAAGGAAGGCCGGAGAAGCACGAGAAAAAGCATGGCAAGAGACCTGAGCCTTACCGACAACCCTGGGATCGAAGGGACCAAAGACCTCTACCTCCTCGGGCCTCAGAGCAAAGGTCACTCCCCCCGTGGGTTCCGGAAACACCGACCCCTCTCAGCGTGTATAGAGCCGAGGTGCTCATGGCTGTCCAGGACAAGGAGTTCCTTCAATGGCCTAGGCCTATGAAAATGGAAGCAAGCCAGCGAGATCCTGACAAATATTGTCAATACCATCGCACACATGGCCACGACACCAATAACTGTTTCCAGTTGATTACGGAGATCGAAAGGTTGATAAAAAGAGGGTACCTCAAGAACTTCGTAAGGAAACCAGAGGGACAGAGGCCTCCGCCCAATCCAGCAGCCCAAGCGCCAAGGAGAACGGGAGTCGGACCAGTAAATGATGGGTCCAGTGGGACCATCAACATGATTGTTGGGGGAACAGGAGGCCGGATGAGCCGTAGAGGGAAGAAGAGGAGCCGGAATGGAGAGGGCAGTAGCGCCGAGATCATGCAGGTCACCGAGCACACTCCAGTGACCTTCACTTTCTCTCCGAAGGATGCTCAAGGTGTTCAAATGCCCCATGACGATGCTCTTGTCATCGAAGCCGTCATTCACAACTATCGGGTGAAGAAGATCCTAGTGGATGACGGGAGTAAGGTTAACCTGTTGCCATACCGGGTCTTCCAGCAGATGGGAATCCCTGAAGAGCAGATAGTCCGGAATTAGGCACCGGTCAAGGGGATCGGAGGAGTACCAGTGCCCGTGGAGGGGAAGGTGAAGTTGGCTCTCACCTTAGGCGAAGCACTAATAACTCGCACCCATTATGCGGTGTTCTTAGTGGTCAAACTCTCATTGAGCTACAATGCAATCCTGGGGAGGCCTGCCTTGTTTGACTTCAAGGCAGTCACCAGCATCAGATATCTGGCGTTGAAGTTTCCAACTGAGGCAGGAGTAGGGGTAGTCCGGGGAAGCCAGGAGGAAGCGAGAGCAGTATACTTAGCCACAGTGGCGGAGCCGAGCTCGGCGGCAGAAAGACTTGACTCAGAGGTGCTAGAGGTCAGGGATGAGGAGAAAGAAACCAGAACGGAGCCGGTCGGAGAGCTGGAGACTTTTCCTTTATCAGAAGCAGAGACAGATAAGGTCTTCAGTCTCAATGCCGGCCTCACTAAAGAACAAAAAACTGAAGTCATGGCCCTGATCCGAGGTCACGCATCGAGCTTCGCTTGGAAGCCTTCTGACATACCCGGGATTGAACCAAAGGTGATGACCCATAAGTTGAACGTCCTCCCCGACGCCAGACCGGTAAAACAGAAGAAGAGGGTGGTAGGAAGGGAGAAGCAACAGGCCACCAGGGAGAAAGTACAGAAATTAGAAGAGGCAGGCTTTATTAGGGAAGTTATGTACCCGCAGTGGTTAGCAAATCCTGTATTAGTCAAAAAAGCCAATGGCAAATATAGGATGTGCATAGATTTTACTGACCTGAATCAGGTCTGTCCTAAAGATTGTTATCCTCTCCCTGATATTAATAAAATGGTCGACTCTACGGCCGGTTTCGATTACATGTCTTCTTTGGATGCTATGTCGGGTTATCATCAAATCCCAATGGACAGGTCGGACGAAGAAAAGACCTCGTTCATAACAGAAGAGGGGACCTATTGCTATAAAGCTATGCCCTTCGGGCTGAAAAACGCCGGGGCAACATATCAAAGACTGATGAACAAGGTCTTCAAAGATCAGATCGGCAGAAATGTAGAGGTGTATGTAGATGATATGGTGGTCAAAAGCCCCACTTTCCAGCAGCATATGATAGATCTGAGGGAGGTATTTGATGTATTAGAATAGTATAGAATGAGGTTGAACCCAACAAAATGTGCTTTCTTCATCAGAGGAGGAAAGTTCCTGGGATATATGGTGAGTGGGAAAGGCATCGAGCCCAATCCAGAGAAAATAGAAGCTATACTGAATATGCCAGAGCCAACCTGTGTGAGGGATGTCCAAAGACTGACTAGGAGAGTAGTGGTGTTAAATCGCTTTATGTCCAGGTCGGCAGAGAAATGCTTGCCATTCTTTAAGAAGTTGAGGAAGGTACCAAACTTTGAATGGACGGAAGACTGCCGAAAGGCTTTCGAAGAACTTAAAAGCTACCTCAGCTCCCCTCATGTGCTCAGCAGCCCCTTGGAAGGAGAGGAACTCCTTATATACTTGGCAGCCTCTGAACAAGCGATTAGTGCAGTATTGGTAAGGGTAGATGAAGGAGAACAAAAGCCAGTATTTTACGTCAGTAAGGTACTTAAGGGTGCCGAGACTAGATACCTGAACATTGAAAAGGTGGCGTATGCTCTGTTGCTAGCAGTCCGGAAGTTTAGGGTCTACCTGGAAAGCCATCAAGGTATAGTGATGACGGACTAACCTCTGAAGAAGATTCTGCGCAGGCCAGAAACATCAGGTCGGATGCTTGCCTGGTCCATGGAAATTAGCCCTTACTGCCTAGAATATCGACCTTGGACCTCTATAAAATCTAAGGCCCTGGCTGACTTCATAGCGGAGTGCTCATTTAACGAGGAGCAGGGAGAGTCAACTTTAAAGCGTTGGGGAGTGAGAGAGAAGAAGAGCCTCTCCAAGAATTTGAATGGAAGTTGTATGTAGACGGGGCGTCAAGCGCCGAGGGCAGTGGCGCCGGGATGATGCTTAAAGGGCCTGAAGAGTTTAAGGTCTGCTATGCCCTGCGCCTGGAATTCAAGGCCTCTAATAACGTAGCAGAATATGAGGCTTTAATAAATGGGATGCTGGTGGCAATGGAGGTAGGGGTAACCGACCTCGAAGTAAACAGTGACTCCCAACTGGTAATCAACCAGGTAACTGGGGTATATCAGGCCAGAGATCCAACCATGCAGGATTATTTAGCAAAGGTAAAAGCCATAGAAGCCGAGCTCAAGGGCCGGGGAACCATAGTCAAATACCAAAGAATACCTCGAGAGGAAAATGAAGAAGCAGACTTGCTTAGTTGATTGTCCAAGGAAGAATTAGAGCAGCTCCCTGACGAAGTATACATACAGCATGTCAGCACACCTGCTTTTAATAAAACAGCCACCGTGTTGCAGGTAGAACAAGGCCAGAACTGGATGACCCCATACCTAGAATATCTGGAAAAGGGAAAGCTCCCTGCAGACAAGGATGAAGCAAGAAGGATAGCAGCTAGAGCTGCTAACTACCAAGTAGTAAGGGGGACATTATACAGAAGAGGGAAGTCCAGCCCCTGGCTCAGGTGCGTAAGCCCGGAGGAAGCAATAAAGGTGATGGAAGAGATACACAGAGGAATATGCGGGGCTCACGAAGGGGCAGGAATACTTGCTAATAAAATATTCAGGCAAGGGTATTATTGGCCCACTGTCAAAGGGGAGGCGGAAGAGTTCGTCCGAAAACGCGATATATGCCAGAGGTTCGCTAACGCCATCAATATCCCAGCCACTCCTCAATCCAACATATCCAGCCCCTGGCCCTTCTCACAATGGGGAATAGACATCCTGGGGCCCTTTCCCAAGACCACAGGACAGAGAAAATTCGTAGTGGTGGCTGTGGAGTACTTCTCAAAATGGCTAGAGGCGGAGGCAATCCCTACAATCACAGCCCGCCAGATGATAGATTTCGTATGGGGGCACATCATCTGCAGATTCGGCATACTGAGGGTGCTCGTTTCAGACAACGGCAGGCAGTTTGACTGCAACACCTTCAAAGCATTTACGGCCAACATGGGTATATGGCACAAGTTCTCCTCAGTGGCCCATCCTCAGACCAACGGCCAAATGGAGGTCACCAACAGAGCTATCCTCCAAGGATTGAAGAAACGGCTGGATGGGGTAAAGGCGAACTGGGCGGAAGAGCTCAACAGCATTCTATGGGCACTCCAAACTACCCCCAGAACGTCCACTAAGGAAATGCCCTTTGCACTCGCTTTTGGCACAGAGGCCGTAGTCCCCATCGAGTTACAAATCCCCACTCATCGAGTTCAATTTGCTAACAAAAGCACCAACAGTGACAAGTTGAGAAGTAACCTTGATGCCCTCGAAGAGATTAGGGAGGAAGCCCAAGTCCGAACTGCCACTTATCAACAACGAGCAGCTCGCTACTACAACCAAAGGGTCAGGGAAAGAAGCCTAAAGGTGGGAGACCTAGCCCTGAGAAACCTGGAGGCTACGGGAAAGAGAGCGGCGGTAGGCAAGTTAGCACCAACCTGGGAGGGCCCCTTTAGAATAACAAAAGTGGTCAGGCCAGGAGTATACCGAATTGAAAATATGCAGGGAAACCCTGAGCCCCATGCCTGGAATATCCAACACTTGAAAAGATACTTCCCTTGAGGTATCGATAAATGCAAAAGACTTATTGTATTTTAAAAGCATGGTAATAAAATAGGCGATGCTTATCGTCTCAATTCATTACTTGTCTCTACTCACATGGCTCTCATGAAAGAAACAAAAGGGAAAAATGAAACAGGCATAAGTGCCCAAGACCTCAGTTAGGCACAAAACCAGCTGAGATGACGAAGCGACAGTAAGGCCAATGAGCCTGAATCTTGTCCAAGACCTCATTTAGGCACAAAACCAGCTGAGATAACGAAGCGACAATAAGGCCAATAAGCCTGAATCTTGCCCAAGACCTCAGTTAGGCACAAAACCAGCTGAGATGACGAAGCGACAGTAAGGCCAATGAGCCTGAATCTTGCCCAAGACCTCAGTTAGGCACAAAACCAGCTGAGATGACAAAGCGACAGTAAGGCCACAGAGCCCGAATCTTACAGAAGACCTCAAAGAAGGTACAAGGCCGGCGGATCTCAAAGATCTCCCAGAGCAAAAACGGCCGGCGAGGATCTCAAAAAGACCTCCCGAAGCAAAAACGGCCGGCGGGATCAACAAGATCTCCCCGGAGCAAAAACGGCCAGGATCCCGTAAGACCTCTTGGAGCAAAAATGGCCAAGATCTCCCCGGAGCAAAAACGGCCAGGATCCCGTAAGATCTCCTGGAGCAAAAACGGCCGGCGGGATCAACAAGATCTCCCCGGAGTAAAAACGGCCAGGATCCCGTAAGATCTCCTGGAGCAAAAATGGCCGGCGGGATCAACAAGATCTCCCCGGAGCAAAAAAGGCCAGGATCCCGTAAGATCTCCTGGAGCAAAAACGGCCGGCGGGATCAACAAGATCTCCCCGGAGCAAAAACTGCCAGCGAGGATCTCAAAAAGACATCCCGGAGCAAAAACGGCCAACGGGATCAACAAGATTTCCTCGGAACAAAAATGACCTGGAGCCCTGAAACACAGCCCGTCTGAGGCTCGTCAAGAAAGCAAGAAATTAAGCGCTGACTTCACAAAAAAGAAGGAGAATTTTCGAACTCATGAGCCCGTCACACAAACAACGCAAAAGCTGTAGCACAAAAATCCAAGTAAATAACAAAAATCCGAGCTCCTTGATCAGCTGAACGGACGAACTCACGACAAAAGCAAATGATCCCACCCACAGCTCGGATCAACTCACAATAAACGAACGCTTAGCAAAAATGACCCTGGGAGAGGAAAACGACAACACAGCTGAACTCCCCCTCCCAGTGGGGCATACAGCCCACACCGCACCAACTGACAAAGGATAACCTCAAAGGAGACCAGATACCCAAACTCATTACCAGACGGAAAGGTAAAATCGTCTAAAATAAAGCAGCGCCATTCCAAATGAAGTTTAGGGATTTACCCGCTCACCACTCACGTCATAAATGCTGAGGAGGTAAAAGGGGCAACTCGAGGAGAAATTCAAAGGCATGAGCAGATGAAACCCCAGTTTCAGCCCTTATCAAATTGGAACTAAGGGCAAAAAGGCCGGCCCTGCTTATCACCTTCAAAGGTACGCGATCTGACTTATTACTATTAAACAAGGGTTGTATGACCAAGCTCATAATGACGAAGTAATAAGAGAAAAATGAGGCTGTCCTTGCAAGAATCATAAGAACTTGCAGGTCGAGAGTCCAATCCCATGTTAAAAACAGAGCTCATGGATAAGTATAGTCCAACCCAGAAAGAGCTTGCAGATAAGAATGCCTTAGCAAAATAAATGAGTCTATAAGCCAAAAGTTCAGTCAATTAGTAGAATTTCAGTTCTGATGAGTTTGAAAGCAAAAAGAAGAAAACAAGCAAAACAAGTAAAAATAAAGTTTCATTAAAAGAAAAGTACATTTATAGCATGTTACAAGTGCCTACTCCACTGAAGGAAAAACTGTCCTTAAAGGACTTACACGACCAGAGGTACTATTATCTACCATGTTCCCTTTTTAGCTCGGCGGACTCCTTATACTCCCTTAGAGGTCCCCTACTCCCCAGCCGAACTCTATCTCGTTATTATAGGAGAGCTGAATAAGTTGATTTCCATAAGCATCTCTCACTGTTCCGTCATAAGCAGGCTTTCTGTCGCCCAAGTGTGATGCACGATACACTTGAGCAAGCCGAGGAAAATTGACGAGGCATTCTGAAGAGCAATGGAACAAGTGAATGTTAGAAACCTACACACATACTATGTTGGACTAATTTTAGCAGATTACCCTTGCTTATGTTACATGTGTGAATAGCATCTTGTATCTCACAGTAAGCCTCAGAAACCATGTTATTCCATGAGTTTGAGTCAGGAGCAGACATCAGGGGCACCACGAGAACCTTCTCCTCCTCCCCGGGAGAAAGAAAGACAGAAGCCGATCTTCCAGAAGCCCAAGACTTCTTTGGAGCGCGAACCAGGACAAGCACTTTGATGAGAATGGGACACTTGCCTCCGACCTTCTCCGCTACACCCCCATCATCCACAAAGCTGAGTTCCCTATCCTCGGCAGTCGGACCGACCTCGGAAGGGACCCTATAGACATTCCCCACAAAGGCGATCTCAGCCCTGCTAGCAAGGGTCCCCATCTCAGCTATGAAGGCCTCAGGCCTCTCTCCAGAAGCATCGCCAAAAGACGGGGCAGGCTTCGCTCCCGTCAAACCGGAGTCCTCGCTCGGCCTTGAAGCCCGAGGGAACCTGAGAGCTTGAACAACTACTGCGGCTGAGATGGACTTGTCAATACTTGGCTGCCTTGAAGATTCAGCACCGAGAAAGCTCGGCTCCGGAGCTTGGGCAGGAACAAGAGGAGGAGGCCGGCTGGACGACCTGAACGATATAACTTCGACCACTAGTTGGGTAAACCCCCCGCCGATCGTCCAACCAGGAGGGCGTCCGGGGCTACATTCAGGCTCCCCCTGGACAGCGTAAGAATTTTAAGGGGTTCAATCTGATTCATCTTCACCTAAGAAACTGCAAAAAATCCAAAACCGGGGCAAGTCAGAATGGCTCTCAACAAGAATCACAAAAGCAAGATCAAAATGGACATCTATAAGGGACAAGGTAATAAAATTTTCGGCTCGCCTTGACCAGCCCGAATAAGGTACCAAACGGATGCCTCATGAATGTGAAACCCCCACTCAGACAGATAGGTTCAAAAGAAAATATGAAGAGAATAAAATTAGTGGCTGACACTTGAGAAGCAATCTCGAAATGCTATAAAAATCCCATGGAAGAAAAGAAATAAGAGAAAGGAGTTCACGCCTTCATGAAGATTGATTATACCAAAGGTATATGGATCGGAAGGAAAGACCCCCTCCATTCTGGCGAAGGTCCTGAAAGGGAAGAAGGGGGTGATATCGAGAGATACTCCGAGAAGGAGGTTCTTATGCTGAACGAGGTGATGCTAGACTCTAGGCTAGCGGCGTCAGGATCCTTAAAGGATATTCATAGAAAAGGAAGGAAGGCGTATCTGGAAAATAAAAGCAAGAAAGTGAAGACGATAGTACGCACAAAGAACAGAGGAAAGCCAGAAATGGAAAAGGACAGAGGGGACTCGAAAGTCAAAAGGACAAAAAGATAAAAAGGCATTACGAAGGAAGCAGTACATAAACAGACGCGGTCATAATGATTCTTGGGATTTACCCCCTCATCAGTCGAAGCAATAACTGACGAGAAGGTAAAGGGGCAATTGATGACCGCTGGGTTTCTTCACCTCAGTCTAGGGCCAGGCCCGCTAGGGCAGCTCATAGCCTGAAGGCTATTAAGCCTCCTCCAAGAGTCAGGGCCAGTCCATTTAGCTCAAAGACTGAGCTCCAGTCCGATTCTTCAAATAGGCCGGTCTAGCTCTCCTGGCCCGATGGACAGATTCCCTCCGGGTCTAGTCTTAACCTCATCCTCCAGCCCAGCCCAGAACTAGGAGGGAGTTCAGCCCATTCGCCTTGTGGGACCATCTGCATGCGCGCCCGGGGAGAATCAGGGGCCGTTATGCATGGGACAGAGATCTGATTTCCTTGTACGTCCGTATCAACGTAGCAGGGACAGGTGGTCCAATGATACACGTTCTGTTACACGTCACTAGTAGACAAAAGGAAACATATAAAAGGAGAAATACTCTCCTCTAGGTCTAAGTTTTTTCAGTTTTACAGAACCCATTGTAAAACCCTATTCTCTGGATCTCAGATCATCAGTTATTATTAACAAATTAGTCCCTACATTTTCAAAAATCTATTAAAATATTTTTATCTATTTTTATATATATTAAAACGTCCTTATCATTTCTTTCCATCAATAAAATAGTCTCTATCTTTTCTCATATCTATTAAAACGTTCTTATCATTTCTTCCCGTCAACAAAATAGTCCCTACTCATCGTTTCTTTTCGTCAACAAAATCGTCTCTTCCTATATTTTCAGAAATATATTAAAACGTCCTTATCTTTTCTCATATATATTAAAACGTCCTTATCGTTTTTTTTGTCAATGAAATAGTTTTTATCTTTTCTCACATCTATTAAAACGTCCTTATCGTTTCTTTTCGTCAACGAAATAGTCCCTCCTCCTCCTTCTCAAAAAAGAAGAAGAAGATGATGATGATGAAGGAGAAGAAGAAGAAGAAGAAGGAGAAGAAGAAGAAGCAGAAGAAGCAGAAGCAGAAGAAGAAGTAGAAGAAGGAGGAAGAATTGACGAAGAAGAAAAAGGAGGAGGAGGAGGAGGAAAAAAAAGGGGTTAATTTGGTCTTTTACTATATTTTTAAAGGTAAAAATAAACGGAAAGACTATTTCGTTGACGGAGAGAAAAGATTTATGTTTTAATAAGTTTCTAAAAATACAGGGACTGACTTATTAATAATGACAATATTCGTGGACTAAATTATAAATCTCCATTAATAAATTTAATTCAATTTAGCCTGATTTAATCTAATAGTTAATGGCATATCACTCAGCTTATAAGATTTAGATTCTATTCTTACATTCCAATTTTTTACTAAAAAAAGTTAAATAATATTGAATTTAAATAATGGCTCTGTTGAGTTGAGATTTTTTCGAAGTGTTCTATAACTGATTTTTTAGAATTTTATATCACTCTACTTTTATTTTTCATTTAAATTAAAAAATATAACTAATATGGTTAAAATAACATATGTATCTTTTACTTATTTTATTTTATTAGAAGTTAAATGATTTGTATTATTATACTATTTTAAAAACTAATAATTTGTTAATATTTATTAAAATCGAAATATATTAATAGATAAATTATTTAAAAATATACAACTATATGGATAAATAACTTATTTTAGAGAAATATATTTTTAATATTTCACCAATATAAATATAATCTCCTACAAAACGGAAATTACAATTTTTGCATGAAATCGTGGTAGTAATTGGAAAAGAAAAAAAAAGAAAATTATGGGGTCAAAATAAAAATAAAATTTATAATTTAATTTCTGTTTTATAAAAAAATTAATTAATTTATCAATTTTAAAAAATATGATTGATTTTTCTGTTGATTTAAATTTTAATATTATTTTAATATAAAATAATAAATTAATAAATTTTTTTATAAAATTAAAATATTAATTAATAAATTTTATTAAAATTGATAATATTTAACTATTAAAATTAATTGAAAAATAAATTAATAAATTTTTTATAATATTAAAAATATTTAATATATTTTTTAAAATTAAAGGTGAATTAATAATTTATTTTTTATTTTTATAATAGGAGAACTAAATAATACTTTTTCCGAATAGAAATGCTGAAACTTGGGCAATTATCGCGAGGGAAAGCCGTAGAAGCTTTAGCTCAGGGCTGAGGCAGTTGTCTTCCAGCGTCCAAATTACTATTTAAAACTCATTCTCTTTCTTTCATTTTGTTGGCCCATTATAAATATATATCAAACCAGTTCTATGGCTTCTATTTCAGTGCTCGGAATTCCATCGGTAACTGCTGGAAGAGCTTCAACCGCCGCCGCCACCACCCCCACTACCGTACGTTGTCGTCTTCCTACGTATCGAATTTTCTCTTTTTTATCATTCAATTTTTAGACGTTTATGAATTTTGATTGGTGTTTCAGAGATGGAGCAGACCAATCGCTTCTCAACCTTCCGGTTTCCCCAATTCCACTTTATGCGGTTGCTCTTTCTCTCTCTGTCTCTCTTTTTTTCAATTTAAACTTGTATTTTGTTCCTGCGGTGTTTGGATAATTCTAATATTGAAATTTTGGGTTTTTTGTAGTTCAAAGCAGCTCCATGAGTTACAGAAGAGACATTGGGAGAAGAGAAGCAGTTATCTTATCCGTTGGGTTAGTGAGTGGAGCTCTGTGGAATGCTACCATTGATGGAGGAGCTTTGGCATCTGAATTCGCTGACAGTAAGTTTGCCACTTCTTCTTTCGAGTTTTATGCATGCAAGCCCTTACCAGGAAAATCTCTTCTTCAACCCATGTAGTTTGCAAAAGGTTCAATTTAATTGATTTTAATGAAAGTATTTCATTATTTTTAACTTAAAAGAATGTTCATTTTAAATGAAATATAATTTATGCATACATGTTTTTGTAAGAATTCATTTGAATATTTGAATTACTTTTTGACAAATAATTTACTTCAAATGGATAATAAAACATTTTTGGTGGACTTTACATCCGCTCACCTCCTTTTGCAATTGCGAATATTTCATTTATCAATCCAAGTTCAAGTTGAGCTTGTTGTCAGGAAGTTAATTTCAAAATTGTAGGAATGAATTTGAGCATGTTATTTCTTCAAGAGCTCAAATTTTTTTATATGAACCACAGAGGCAGAGTGATGCAAGATAGAATTGTTGAGAATTGAATTTTAATACATGAGGGTATGGGACTTGTATGAAGGACTTACTCTTCTTGGACATATTTTTATGCATGCAGTGCCAGCAATACGGGGAAAGGATTATGGGAAGTCAAAGATGCGGTATCCAGACTACACTGAAACAGATTCAGGTCTTCAGTATAAGGTCAATGATTGGACAAAATATATGTTTTTGAATTTGTATGTTACATTCAAGCATCTCATAGTTCAGTTTTTCTTTCGAAATTCTTTAGTCTTAATCGAAAAGAATGCAGGACTTGCGAGTGGGAGATGGTCCCAAGCCTAAGATGGGAGAGACAGTTGTGGTAAGTTTCTCTCTCTCTCTCTCTCTGAAAGTCATCCAATTTTTCTCTCTCTCTCTCTGAAAGTCATCCAATTTAATCTAAGTAATTTTACTGCTATTGCTTTCATTCTGATTTCTCTTTCCCATTTTGTGGGAAATAATACTACTTAAATTCAAATTAAGACCTCAGTCCTCACTGATTGAGAGATTCAATTCGTTTTGCTGAATACAAGGACTGCAGGGAGTAATATTGAATCATAATCACAAGTTTGAGAGAGAATTTAGTATCTTTAATAAATAGTTTTCCCTTATATACAACAGATACAACTGAGAAAGGAAAAGAAGAAAAGGGCTGGAAAAAGGCAGCTGGAAAGTTACAGTTCAGTCAACCAAAAAATAGATGTCTAAAATTTGAACCTAAATAGAATTTGGTTTGTAAAAATGACTATTTGAGTTAAATAGCTATTACAACTCTTCAACCTTTTTCTGTCTGTCTTGATAATCAGCAAGAAAAGAGATCCTTCTACTGTGTGGTTCAATCCTTGCCAACCTCTCTTCACTCATTACTGTGACAAAAAATTTGGCAAAGATAATGATGATGATTAAGGAGTTTTGGATTACTAAAATATTTAGATGATTCCTTGCATCGGTTAAACACTATTCTTAAAAATTTTTTATTATGGGAATGGATTTCTTCTTCTTCTTTTCCTTTTTTGGTCTTCAAGAACGGATTTCTTCAATGCTGACTATGTTAGCTTTCAACTTTCAAGTCCAATGTTCAATCTGGTTGTTCTATTATCTAGTTGGCACAATGGATATAATTTATGAAGTATGGATTTGTTTTAGGTTGATTGGGATGGTTACACCATAGGATACTATGGCCGTATATTTGAAGCTCGAAACAAGACAAAGGGTGGTTCCTTTGAGGTAAGAAATGCTTCTCCATTTCTGGAGTAGAGGTACATGACTAGCTTAACAATGTTTTGCAATTTCCTGATATGCAGGGAAATGAGAAGGACTTTTTCAAATTCAAACTAGGATCTGGCGAGGTGAAAACTTATTTCCTACTGGTTTAGCAATGTTATCCTTATATTTTCTATAAAAGGATATATTTGCACTCATGCTTTTTGTTACGAACTTTCTCCTTTGGTATTAATCTTGTGTCATGCTCATGCTTTTCTTCAATTTTACACATTTGCATCGTCTACTTAATAGTTTGTCCTTTTTATGAGATTATATCAGAAGCTGGCACTATACATATTTAGTTGTCTGGAACAAGTACACAGATTTGGATTAACTTGAGATTTGAGGGTGATTTGACCATATGAATTTTGGAGCATGGTTCATTTCCTTCCTAAATGTCATTTATACTCAAAACTTTTAATGTTCAGGTAATACCAGCTTTTGAGGAAGCTGTTTCAGGCATGGCTTTGGGTGGAGTTAGAAGGTGCTGCAACTGGTTTTCTCAAATACGTACCCTTTGTCATGGAAATGTCATTGGAATGCTAATATATGATTAAATTTTTGAATGTTCCTCAAAAGATAATTTGCTTTTATAATTTGTGCTCAAGTTTCACGTATACTTCACAGTGATGCAGGATAATTGTGCCCCCAGAACTGGGATATCCTGAGAGTGACTTCAATCGGAGTGGCCCAAGACCAACAACCTTTTCTGTAATACACGGTGTTTTTGCTGATCCTTGTGTTGCACTTATGTGCCTTTCCTCTAACAGCACAATTGTGGGTTTGGCAGGGCCAGAGAGCCTTGGATTTTGTGCTGAGGAACCAGGGACTGATAGACAAAACTCTGCTTTTTGATATTGAACTCCTCAAAATTATGCCAAGCTGAGGAATCAAGGTGCTTCGCTTGTAACATAAAAGATTAGGTTAAGTTTTGTTCCATCAAAGATTAGGTTAAGTTTTGTTCCATCAATCGCCTCTTTTATCTGAGCATGGATTTGTAGTTCCATGTATAACGACTTCTTTGTCCGATTCAGGTGCTGAAAGAGAATAGCCCTTTGCACGAGCCATATTAAAAACTCTACCATTCAAGGGACTTGGAGAATTTAGTTCATGAAGCTGCAAAGGTTTTGTTGTTTATTCAAATATCCCATCTGTCTCTATCATCATATTTCAAATCAATAAATTTTCAAGAATTCAATTCAGTTGAGTTCTTTTTTGCCAATTCTCAAGTTTAGAATAGAAGAATTTAATTCTTTTTAACTTACAAAAGAATTATCTTAAAGAAATAAAATTCATGCATGGCTGTTTAAAAGTTCATTTGAATTCTTTTATTGCTAATTATTTATTCCAAACAAACCTAGTTGGTAAAGTTTTTGTTGTCATTTTAGCGTTACACCATTGGTGAAAGATTGGATTATATTGTAGCTTGTTCAAAATGGATGTATATATGCTCTTTTTTTTTTTCTTTCAATTTGAATGCATCACTGAAAATTATAGGGTCTCGACAAATAGGTAAAATAGCCATTAACATAGCTAGCTATATTCAAAGGTATTCACTCCGGGTGCATCTTCCTTTGATGGTCCTACGAGATCTTTCCGTTCTTCAGATCATTTTACTTTTCAGACTTGCTTAAGGCTTTGGAATTTGGCATTCCAAATATTATGAACTTTGTAATGTATTTAAGTTTCAAGGACATTAACATTAGCTGGCCAATGAAAAGAGAAGAGTAAGAACTCGGGATTATCATCATTATCATTTATTGCTATAGATGCTTCTTCTCTGTTGTGCATTTGAAGGTATAACATCGTTCTATTTGTTTGGAATATTTTTAGTGTTGCTACAGCTTAATTCTCCGTTGCCTCTTGATACAATGTCTTGTTATTATTGAAAATAAAACGGCTTCTTTAAACTGGTCTTTCGAGCAAATGAGACCAGAAGCAGGAGTAATGAGGTGCTCAGGATTTGAGGCGCAACAATCTGAGTTTCATCCTCTTCTCCTGGTGGTTTTCTAGAGTTTTATGGTCTCCTACTAGTCTAGCAGAGTATTATCTAGTTCGTGGTTTGCTTTAGTTGATTGGACAAGTATGGGAACAGGATATGGCACTTTGCTAGGTATGGGTATGCAGGAGGTAGATTTAGTTGGAAAGCTATTTGAGATAGTTGTATGAAAAATTATATTAATTGGAACCATTATTTCATGTGTATATGAGCACGTGCTGGTTGAACAAAAGGCAGGACGTGTTTGGTTTAAGTGAGTTATTTTCTAAAAAATAAATTTGTTTAGAAATAATTTTAATTGAAAATAATTTAATTGAATTAGTGAAAGCAAATTACCTTTTTAAAACTATATCAATCAAACAGATAAAATTTACTTTCTGAAAATTTAAAATTTCTTGATCGAATTATAAACTCTAAATAATGTCGTAAACAAATCCAAATTTCAAACCAGTAACTAGTTTAAACTTTAAAAACAATCTCAAATAAAATGCAACAATAACTCCCAAATGCAACAATAATAATATTAAAAAAATCTCAAGTTAAATGTTCAAGAATTAACGGCGGAAGTTTTCATTAAAAAATATATATTTTAATTAACTGTGGACAAGGATTTGGAGTAACCATTAATTAACTTCCAAAATAAAATTTTGAATCACCATTGGTACTGGAATGTTTTAGGTAACTTGATCTAGTATTACTATCTATTATGAAGGGTTTGAGCAATTTTCCATTTTGTTCAGTTTGTTTTTTTTTTTTCGAGTTTCAATTTAATTTGATTAACCGAAATTAATCAAAAAAATTGAACCCATGGAAATATATATAAAAGAAGAAAAAATAAAAAGAAAAAGAAAAGAGGAAGCGTATCCAGCAAGAGATAGAAGCTACGCTAAATGGTATCATTAACGAGCTAGAACATAGGCTTGCCTAAGTGTCACAAACTACATCAATCTGCATAAAAATTTATGGAAACTGAAACTCATCCATAATGCTATTATTCTTGCTAGTCAACTGAAAGCTTCCGGCGCTTGTAACGCACCATTACCTTTCCTTTCACACCCACGACCATTGCATTCCAGTCGATCTCTGGAAAAGGAGAAACCAGCTCCAATTCAAAATTCCTCAGCAAATGGCTCCATATAGCTTTTATCTGCAAATATGCAAATGGTTCACCAAGGCATCCGTGCCTGCCACCTCCAAAAGAAATATATGAAAATGCCCCTGCCACTTTGTCTTCTTCCCTCCCAACAGCAAATCTGTCAGGATCATATCTGTCTGGATCCTTGTAAATATGAGGAAGCCTATTTGCAAATGCTGGAGATGTTGCAACAATGTGACCCTTGGGAATGTCATATTCTTTTCCCTCCCGGGTTGTCACAGTAAAATCACTGTGAGAGCTGCGTAGCAGCATTATTAATGGAGGATGGAGCCTTAGGGCTTCCTTAATGCACCGATACAGGACATCCATCTCAGACAAAACATCATGATCAACCTTATTCCCATGCTTTCTCATGAGGGTTTTTTGCTCCTGCTGTACCGCAGATAAGTACTCCTTGTAACGGAGGAGATATGCCCCAGTCCAAGTGGAGGTGATGGAACTGGTGTGCTGGCCAGCAAAGAGAGCAGCAATGAGCAAGCCTGTAATCTCAGATTCACTTGTTGGGCGGCCATTTTTGTACTTTGAGTCTATGAAGCACTGCAACATGTCATTCTCTGATTTTCCACCAAGTTTACGAGAAGCTATAATGCTTGCAAAGATTTCTGCAAGCCTCTTGCGAGCCCTGTCACGGCGACGGTGAGCTGGAATGGGCAGGTATGGGAACAAGACACTGATAGGAAGCATTCCATTGTCCAGGTCATGGAATAAAGCAGATACATCGTCAAAAAGCTTATCACGAACTTCTCGACCCAAAAGACATCTACTGGCAGTCAATATAATCAGATGTTCAAGTTCATACTTTATATCAACTTCACCACTGTCTCCCCACTTTGAGAAGTAATCCTGGCCAGTTCCACATAGCAACACAACAATTAGGACCATGGAATTCTTACATTATGTAGGTACATTAATCTGAAATTTGCACAAAGGAATCTCATATCTAAGCAGCAACTTGCCAAAATCCACACCATACTGAACAAAGCCAGTCCACAGCAATAAGATAATAAAATTTAATTTTTGAATAAACAATGCAAAACGACAGGCAGAAACATTCCAAGTAGACACTTTATTCATAAAACAAATAGTGGGTGGTTAAGCCTTTAGTTAAAACAACGACGTATACATGAAAATGTTCTTTACATAATCCCAGAAACTTATCTTGAAAAGTAGTCAAATAGAGCTGATACAATACTTATTCCTGAATCTTTTTCACAGAAAGATACACATTCTTTTCCCTCAATGAATATACTTCCGTCTTTCACTGACGCACCTGACCGACCAAACTCCAGTATAAATGTATTTTTAGTTCTAGTGCCTCGGCCTTCTCAAGGACTCGATGCATTAATGAAAGCTACCAATAAATAGAAAAGCGGTTGAGTACATATCTTTCTACACATCCTTTCAGAATTGAAACATGACCGCATCAAATTCCAATGAATACCATGTAATAAAAAATAAATAAAAATTGTTAAGACTTAAGATATGAGCCCGAAAAGCAAAAGGGAAATGCGACCAGAAACCTCAAAAGCTTACCTCTGCTTCCATGACCATCTGATCGACGTAGCCTTTGAGTTTGTTGACCCTCAGAGACTCTGTAAAGAAGCGGAACTGCTCTTGTCGCACAGTGTAATCGACATCAAACACAACACCTGGGCCAAAGGTAGGCACATTGAACTGATATACCTCCTGCTGGCTGAGGTCTGCCTCTGGGGCCTTGAAGAAGTGAGCTGACACCTCAGGCCCAATCAAGAAGGTAATCTTCCAATGAGCTAGGTTCACAGAGAAAACACTGCCAAGCTTTGGGTACTCTTCACGAAGCATTATAATCGGGCCTTTCAAGAAGCGGATTAATCCTCCAACCAGTGGCCAACCGCTCACAACTGGAGGCAGACGTTTTCTGGATCTAGGCATAATGAAGGTGGAGATAAGCTTGGCCACGATTAGAGTAGCCACGATGAGGACACCCATATTGAGGAGCTTGTTATCTGAATCCATGGCGATTAAGGCGAACAGTACAGATTTAACTGAAAATCAAAGAAAGAATCATAAATATCAGATGAATAAGAATCACAATACTAAAAGGACATCTAAATTCCGATTTCAAAACAGTCTCCAATTTAATTTAATTATCAAAAGCAAAATAAATCTGAATCTTAGACCTAATTGGAGAGAGAAAATCCTGATTCAAATACTTCAATTAGGTTACAACTAAAAGCAAATGAAAACTATCCATAATCCGGGCAAGAAATGGAAGAAGCGGAGAAATCGAGATAATGCAGACAATGAGCAAAATCAAAGACGAGAGAGAGAGAATTGAGTACCCGATCTTGTGATTGAAACGCAGAGAGAATCTCAGAGATGGAAAATGAAGAGGGAGATCATGTGGACTAGGATTGGAGAGTGACCTAGTTGAATGGCATCTCTCTTACGCTCGGAGTTGCTATTAATCAGAGTGTGATTATAAAGATTCAAGAGCTTAATTAGAAGCTAATGATACAGCACTATGCGTGTGTCGTTTTCACGGGACTCATTAGTTTATAGCAAAGAAACGTTGGATGGGAGCGGGCAAGCTCACTGGTTTAGCTTTCAGAAAACAGTGGGCTTGTGCACTGCGGCCTGCAGAGCAATCACGTGTGTTCCTCGTGTTAAGGTAAATAATAATAAGAAAAGAATTATTATTTAATCTTGAAAAATTCATTACTCATCACAATTTTTTTAAAAAAATACCTTAAAATGTTAAAAAGTATATTAATTAATTTTATTTTAATTTTAGAATTTAAATATTTTGTTATTTAATTTGTATAATTTTCAAAAATTATTAATAAATTTTTTAAGTTTATAAAAAAAATTATTAATTAGTTTTTTTATATTTAAATATTTTAAATTTTTTAATAGTATTTAATAGTTAGATTTAACGGATGAATTAGAAAGTTTTTAAAGTGTTTGAGATATTTTATTACTTTTTAAAATTAAAAAATTATTTAATGAATTTTTTTATAATATAGAAATTAAATAATAATTAAAAATAATAATAATTTAGTTTAGAGTAGTTTATGGTATAATTTCTAAAATTTAATAAATCTATAATTTAAATTTTACTATCTTAATAATAAATAATTTAGTCTTAAGCGGCAGCAGATTCAAAAATTTAAATTTAGAAACTCAAATTATAACGAATGATCAATAAAATAAAATATATAAAATAAATACATATAAAAAATTAATAAAAAATTATAATTAAATTATAATTTATTTATTTTTTATTGATTAAAATATATTAATAATAACTACAAATATTTATAAATATATCTTTATAGATGAATAGCTCATTTCTTTCTATTATAAAATCAATTTTAATAATGTTTATTATAAAAAAATTAATTTTACTATGATTATACAGGTAAATTTATAAAAAAATTAATATTATTAAAATAACATAATAATTTAATATAATATTTATTATAAAAATTTGTTTTTTAAATTAAACTATCTAATCCATTAACTATACAAACAACATTTCAATTCCATTTTTTCTAAATTTGAATAATTTAATCTATTATTCATAAAAATAATACTTATTTATATTTAAAAATTTTAAATTTAAATTATCTAACTTATTACTCATTAAATTTATATTTTTAAATTAATATTTTTTAATTTAAATACTCCATAAAACTCGTTAACTAATAAAACATTAATCATAAAACACTTTTATTTATAAAAATTTAAAATTTATTTTTTTTAAATTTAAAATTTATTTCTTTAAATTTAAATAAATTAACAAATAATTTTAATTATATAAATAGATTAAAAATTAATTAAGTGAGATAAATACTTATTAATAATGGTTTAAAAAAACTCCTTTTAATTTTATTACAATTATATTATATACTTTTTTTTATCAATTAAAACTTAATTAATTCAACTGTATTATCCCGTTACTTATACTATTAAAAAACTAATACTGCAGTTACCATGTCACATGTAATGATAATAAATTTGAAAGTAAAATTGATAATAATTTAAAAATTTATGATAAAATTACAATAAAATTAAAAGTATATGATTTTTTTTATGATTATCTATTTTATTAATATATTTTTTTAGGAGATAGAAGAATAGAAATTAAATTTATAATTTTATTGAATTATATATTTTTTAACTATTTAATCAAGTCAGCCTAAACAATTAAATTTTAATTCATATATTATTAATTTTTTTAAATTTATTCTAAATATTAGTATAATTTAAAAAAAAAGTGGTAGATTAACATTATACTTAAGAGTGAGAGATATGAGATTCTACTTTCTTAATCCCCGATTCTCATTTTAAAAAAAATAATTTTAAAAAATATCCTAAAAAAATTATTTTTTATTTTTAATATTTTTAAAGTAAAAGCGCCTTTTAAATCTTGACAAATTTTAAAATAATCATATAAGCTTCTAATAAATTTTTTTGTTCAAAGACGCTCGGACTAAACAGTAAATTTATATTAAACAATATCCTTAAGTTCAGTTACACCCTCCTGTTGTATAGCAGGATTTTTTCCACTAAGACGAGTCTCATTAGTTAATGAATCCTAGAGAAATTCCTAAATTCATCTGTGTTACTCTACTCTCTGAACTACCGTAAACCTGACAGGCTTCGGTAAAATAGTCCGGTGGAATATTGTGCAATTGAAACCAAAATAGAGCCAAGTTTAGAGGCACTTCCAATGGCTTCTCCCCTGTTAGCAGATGATGAGTAGTAATAAGTAAGAAATTATAAAAAGTCCAAGGACTGCCATTGATAACCTTTATAAGTCAGTCTCGTGGAAAAATTGAAACAAATAAATTTGCAGGTCAATTTCCTGAATAAAAACGTTTCAATCAGGATGCCACAAAGAGGAGAAAGTGTTTCTCATTGCTCCAAAATTGACTCAACAGATTGTTATGCAAACGTCCCACCAAAGTAGATTAATTCATTTCCACGCTGTTTTTGGCGTGACTAATTTATTTGGACGCTGTCATTAGAGGCTAACAAATCAAGGAAGATGGCATCGCTTTCGTCAGCTAACGCGAGGGCTTCAAATTGAGATTTTTGTACTCAGTGTCCTGCAATATATGTTGTGGAACAATTTGAAGAAGAAGAAGCTATCGAATAATTTTTGAGAGAGAGATGGAGTGTTGGAATGATGATGACCATGGAAAAAACTATTAAGAGAGCAGAAGAGAGAGAAGAAGATGTTAGAATGGTGAAAACAACAGCTAAAATCAATTTAATGACGTTAACAGAATATTTAAATTGATCTAATTTATTTATAAATATGATTTAATTGAACTTTACTGAATAGTATTTTTGAACAAAAGAATTGGTTAGGAGCTTATCTGACTATTTCGAAATTTATCAGAAATTTAAAAAGGCTTTTTATCTATTTTTAAATTTAATTATATTAAATATTATTTTAAATTATTTTTTAATATTTCATAAGCAATGTATTTAATAAGATTATTTTCTTAACAATAATTTTAAAAGTAATATTAAATAGTTAGGATATTAGATAAATTTAAGAAAAAGCGGTTGGTAATAATTTTAGTTAAAATAAGATCAAGACAAATTATTATTATAAAATTATCAATAAAAATTAAAAAAATTGAATAATAATATAATAATAATTTTTAATATATTTAATAGTAAAAAGGAGTAATTTAATAATTTTATAATTTAATAATTTTATAAGTTTTCAATAAATAACCGTAGGATATATTTAGTCAAATATTAAAAAATTAGAATTTAATTGATAAAAAATAAAAATATTGGATGAAATTGCAATAAAAGTAAAGTGTATTTTTTAAAAAAAGTAAGATTTTAATTAGCAATAAATAAATACGGCAAAAAATAAATACAAAATATAATTATAATAAAATCAAAAATCAAAAGTATAAATTTTTTTTACCATTAACTCTAATAAAATAAGTGTATAAAATTAAATTATGCAATAAATAAATAATTTTTTAAAAAAATTATGTATTGAAATTGAAATTTTAAAAATGAAAAATAAATTTTTTGTATTGAAAAAATAAAGAGTGGAAGGAATAAAATAAAATAAATAATTAAAATTAAATGAATTAAATAGCATAAATATTAAAGACAATAAAGATTTATTTAATAAAAAAATTAAAAAATTTAATTTTATAAAATATGTTAATGGAGCAATTTTAAAATAAAGTCTAACTAATAAATTTTTTAAATATATAAAATTTTAATGATAAAATTTTCTATTATATATAAAATTATCTAAATACCCTTATATTTTTTAAGAGACTTTGACCCACGCTAACTCCACCTCTAATCCTAAGCTTTTATATTATTAATAAAATAATCATTCCATTAAATTTACTATAAATCAATAATAAATTTAAAAAATTAAACTATTATAAAAAATAAAATTGAAAAACTAAACCGTTACAGTTTAATAATAAATTTTAATAAAATGACTGTTATAAAATAAAAATTTAAAAACTAAAATATTTCTCATTAAAATTACTTATATTAAATTATAAGTTTTAATAAACTTTAAGAATTATATTATAAATTACCTTACCTTTAATGAGTGCTCAAGATGTTGCGGAATGGATGGTGTGAGATCCTATCCTGTTTGGATGTATAAATTATTAAACTATATTTTAATCTTTATAGTTTAATAAAATCATCAATTCAATCGCTACATTTTTAAAATCTACTATTGAGTTAGTAATATTTGAATAAATGTGTAAATTAGACTTTACTTTTAGATTTATATTTAACGTTACGTTACGTTCATGATAGACTTTACTCAAATACTTTTTACTAACTCCTTAAACTTAACAAAACATATAGTTCGGAACTCTAATTTAAATTTTATTTTTATAATTTACTTTAATAATTTTACCAATTATTTTCTAAGATCATTAATAATTAATAAAAATAAAATTTAAATTATAAAATCATTAAAAAACTTTTAAATTAAATTTTTTTATTTAATTGAAACCTCTCAAATCCAAAATTAATAAAAAAAGAGTGTAAAAATATTATTTTTTTTTATAAAAAAAGCCACAATCCTCCATATCCCTTCTATTAAGAAATCCAAAAATTACTGCAATTCAAACACGCAGCGGAAAAATAAAATCTCTAGTTTCCTTCACAAGATCCGAGTGTTTTATTTATTTCGAAAGGAATGATAAGAAACTAACTCTCAAAGATAGATAAACTATGTGCTTTTTCAATTTGCAACTCAAAAACGATTTCTCCAAAAAATGCACACACCTCTACAATTCGCAGCATGAGTTTTATACGTTTTAAGTCTTTTTGTTTTCCCACAATTCTTTTCGCAAAAGAGTTGTGCTCATAACCCACTATCACAATCTAACATATATTCAAATATCTTACGTGACAGTTTGTTTTGTTAAGGAAAACCGAAAATATTTTATCTGGAACAGTTAAAAATAAACTGCAGATCTTTTAAATATTATTTTATAATAATAATTAATATTAATAATAATATCTTTATTATTATTAATATAACACATCAACAACGTTTTTTTGTGTGTGACCCAATAGACTCACATTAATTGGCAATAGGCAGAGTCCTACCAGGCCCATAAATGATAAACGATCTCTAACAAGACATTATAACTACCCAACTAATATGATATTAGATAGTCCTATAAAGTCTAATAAATAGAACATGTATTAATTCCTTTGTCATACGATATATAGTTTGAACATAAGTCATGATCAATCTCAAACTTTATAATGTTCAAACTTATGATTTCTCGATTTCTAAGTAGACTGATAAAATTAAATGATATTGATTACACTATCAATTCATTTGAGCACGGCCATGCATTTCTCAGTCTCACTTATCGAGGGGCACAGAAGATATCTCTCTCAAAGAGAGACAAATTCTATCTTGATTGTTCAATATCCTCTACATAATTTCTGTTATGCTCAATCATAACCTTTATGAATTGTCCGATTAAAAACAATGTTTAGTTATATCAAAACATAACAGTCCTTATGTTGGAAACTATAACAATTTCAAGTCAAAGGATTAAGACATAACTACTTTGAGATTCACTTATGACTGTTATAACTCATGTAGTGATCTCAGTACGGGTCCATCCAATACTTTATTCTCTAACAAATATCTATGATTATTGAATTATATCAATATATACATAATCATCTTATGATTATCAATCAATAATCATACTAGTTATATTTAATTATTATCAACATAATAATAAGTAATCAAGGATGTTAATCATCATTATGTAACATGCAAACAAATAATAATGATAACAAAAACCTCTTTTATTAATAATCAAAACGACATATAAAAAAGTCCAAGATAATGGTTTAGGGCAAATTCACTAACACCTTCAACTTTCTATGTGGAATTAGTGTTGGCGAACGAGTATGTTCACGGGCTTGTTCGCGAGTCAGCTCGCGAGCTTGTTCATAAACTTGAAAACGAGCTGAGCTAGCGAGTCTAAAGGAGCCGAATACCGCTAAGTTTAAACTCGGCTCGTTTATTAAACGAGCCTAAAAAATGAGCTCGAGCTCGACTCCTTCAGAAAACGAGCCGAACTCGATCGAATTTTTATCAAGTCGAGTCTTGAATAGCTCACGAACAGTTTAGTTCGTTTACACCCCTATGTAAAAGATACAAAAAGCCATAGACCAAGAAGACCAACCCAACAAACATAAAGGAAAATCAAACCACTCAGCAAATATAGAAAAAAAAAAAAAAAAGCCAATGAAGGACAGACCCAAATCAAAGGAACCAAACTCATGTATCGACTCAACCACCGAAACACAGGGCCACCGCCAGAAACATTCCACAGCCATATAATCGCCCAGACCAAAATGGAGCAGCAAGAATGACCAGCAGAATTAGGACCACCAAAATAAACATGCAACACAAGTAAATAGAAGGCCCATGGCATAGGAAAACTGGACGCAGCTTCGAAAACTGGACGCAGCTCCAATCACTACTCAGGGAGGAGATGCGGTAGAGCTTTCGCAGGAGCGGTGGTCACCAAGCGCAATGATGCTGTCTCAAGGTACTGACATCACACAGTTGATGTCGCTCTCCAGACAATCCAATTAGAGCAACTCCACAGCATATCAAGAAGAAACCCTCGCAAAGTACCACTATAGATCGGCAAACAATAAGACAACCACACAAAACCAAAACGCCTCCCCACCCATGGTGAGGGGTACCGCAGAGATGGAGGCAACAACAAAACAAAAAACAAGAAAACCAGAAAAGAAACCCTCCAGGGAAAGGAAAACTATAACACAGAAAGACCCCGCAAACCAACGAAACCTAAGACAACCAAAAACAACAAATTCTTCATCGACAACTTGCCTTCTCTTCCCTATTCTTCTCTTTCTTTTTTTTCTCTGTCTTTCTCTCTAATTAAAAAACTAAATTCAATTGTGATTGAAAGCAATAAAATTTATATGGACAAAGAACGATATAAATTTCTAGTTTATGTTTTCCTCTATTTTCTAAAGAACGAAAATAAAAGCTAGAAACACAATGGAGTTGAATTGAATCCAACTAAGAGATACACCTATCTCAAAGTAAATCTGATCAAACATCCAACATCGATGAGTGACCCATCTCACGAAATAGTCAAAGTAAATCCGATCAAACATCCAACATCGATGAATGACCCACCTCACGAAATAGTCAACATGAGAACAAAAATAAGAAATTTCCAATTCAATGGTAATGTTCTTAGATCCAATCAGGGGTAGGTTCAAGGTGTATTTTTTCAAGTACCCTAATTTCCTTTATTCTTTTTTCCTTTAGTGACACGTAACTATCGTCCTGCATTTGTATCCTCCTGCCACCTTCATGTTGGCTGTACGTACGGACGTACTGTGTCCTTTTTCATTGCCAATCGACCATTTAATTTCATCTGGCGCCATCTAGACATGATCCCGAACGTCACGGGATTTGTCATCTCACGGGGCGAGAGGGATAAACAGGGTCAGGCCTACCCACGTAGGCTCGAGCCCGGTTCGACTCGTCAAAGTGAGTTTCAAACTTATACGTGAGGCAGGCGTAACTGTTGGGGCTTAATAAGGTTGAGGCTTGGCCCAGCCTGAGCCAGAGTGTCCAAGGCCCAGTTATTATCAAGTGCCCATTTACTTACTCATTAATTATTCCATGATATAAATCCCAAAACTCCAATTATTACTGTGCAGCTTTAGGAGAGTTCTTGCCAAAATGTCTCCTCTTCGCCTTTACCCATTTCAAACTTACGCTTTTGATTTCACTTGTTGCTCTGCCTATTGCGCTGCTTCTGCCATCTTGCCCTTTCTCTTTTCTATTTTTCCTACCTTTCTGAATCGAGGTACGTCCTACTGTTCTCATGGCTTCTGCTAGAATTCTTGATGTAGTGGGTCTATTGTCCTCTATCACCCCTTTCTTTCTCATTACTTTTCCAACGACTATTCTGACACCACTATCTATAAAATAAGGGCTCCCTTATCTAATGAAAGGATTGTTCTCTCCTACCCACAGTCGACGAGTCTGATAGATGCCCAACAAGGGCACAACCTAGTCTTTTTTGTCAAACACTATGATTTCAGCTGACCTTCCCTTTTACCCCTTTCTTCATTGAGGTCTTTCGTCATTTTAGGGTGACTCCTCGAATGTTGTCCCCTAATTCCATCTTGTTCATGTACTGTTTCGAGTCTGTTTGCTTGTGCTAGGGTTTTACCCCTTCTATTGAGCTGTTCTACACCTTTTTCCGACTTGTTAGGTCTACCCATGAGTTCTACTAGTTTGGTCCTCGGGCTGGGTTGTCTATATTTGCTAGATATAAGGACTCAATAAAAGGTTGGGCTGAAGCTTTCGCCATCATCAAGCTAAAAGAAAGCTCGGGGATCAATTGGGATGTCGACCTCTCTTAGGGAGAGGTCCCCCAAGGTTGTAACGACTTTCTTAGGTTAAACCTAGTGGACCAAGTTTGCCTTCTCTAACTGACCTCTATAAAGAAGAAGTATGACATCTGACTGACCTCTATAGAGAACAATAATGACATCGAGAAGTGCATGGTTATGTCCACTCTATAGTACTGCCGGGAAGCTAGTATTCTTTTCTAATTTTCTTTCCCTTTATATTTTTCTTCTATTGTTTTGGGCTCTAATTGAATTGATATTTTCTTTTCAGCTTCTGAAGTATCAATGGACACCATCAAGCTCCCCAAGAATTTCACCCTGTCCCAAGAGAGCATGAAGACGACTCTAGCCACTTTTAAGGCCAACAAGATTGTAGCCGATGTGACCCGGGAGGTCTTCCAG
Organism: Manihot esculenta; assembly: GCF_001659605.2. Taxonomy (NCBI): domain Eukaryota; kingdom Viridiplantae; phylum Streptophyta; class Magnoliopsida; order Malpighiales; family Euphorbiaceae; genus Manihot; species Manihot esculenta. The sequence continues at coordinate 33,434,852 of NC_035168.2, read as the reverse complement.
GCCGCGGATCCTGCTTCTACAGCTCGTCGCTTTGCCCCTACCTCTGTGCCTTCTATGGCTTTGATGCCCGTGGCAGAGGGCTCTCGCTCCGCTGCCTCGAAAATGTTGATTCCCTCTAAAGCGCCAGCTTTTTTCAAAACTCCTCCTGCTCCCAAGAAAATCCCTAAGGAGCCTATCACGCTCAACAAATCAGCTGGGAGTAGCTTGGAAGAGAGCAACAGGATTGCTCCTCTGGATGTCCACCTATCCAGGTCGTGGGGGCTATCATGATAGGAGCAAGGACACCAGGCAAGCCCAGACTATGGAACCTGTGACCGAAGGCAAGGACACCAGGCAAGCCCAGACTATGGAACCTGTGACCGGAGGCAGTGCTGCTAAGCATGCACGTACCTTGGAACCAAGAAAGAATTACCTTATTTTCTACCTAGTAACATTAGAAGGCTCAACCAAGAAAGAATTACCTTATTTTCTACCTAGTAACATTCTTAGATATCTTGGGAGATGTCCTTGTAAGCAAAGAGGGTTCCAAGTAACTTCATGTGAATATTCCTGTATTATCCCTTATTGATCCCGAGAAAAGATGGTTATCGGTTTAAGGTGGTTCCAAGAATTTCTTCAAAATTGGAAGCAACTAAAAAAAATATTCAAACAAACAATAATTTACAAATGGAATCTGCATGCAAACTTCTTAAATATATTTTATTTTAAATATATATATCATTTTAAATTTATAAAATAAAATTTTCAAAATAAAAATAACAGTACAATGTTACTAGGGCGAATTTAGAAAATTCATGTTGGGAAAACCTCATATAATGTCACCCCGCACAAAATCAAGACGTAATAGAGTAGAAGAGTCGAAAAAAGTTTAGTCGGTTGAAATAGAATAAATCGCCATAGCAAGTGAAGATAAACAAAAAGAATGTTCAACAAACACCAAGCGTTTTTTCTTTCAAGTCCAATGGAGTTGGAGCTTTCAAAGCTAAATCCTCACAAGGAATTTAATGACAATCTGTTCTTGCATCATACAAATAAGAGATTATGGACATTCGATAGTTCCCAATTTTTATACATTGGTTGCAAAACACCATTTTCACGATGATGATGCTTTGGCGGACCCGCAATAATTACGAGAAAAGCAACATCAGTCATCATCCATATAAAAGAATGAAATAAAACTTCACACCTACCTACTGACATCACAATTCACAAGGGCAATGACACAGCATATGATAAGGAATTCAAAATCGATTTCCAAAGATGCACAAGTTCACAACAATAAATGATTTGTCAGGGTGAGAACTGAGAAATGATCAAAGGAAAACAGAAAATTATGTAAGTTATTTATAAATCAGGTTTTTGCGCAATGCTGCAACTGACAACTGTGTAATTTTTGTAAGGAAACAGAGGGTAATTTAAGCAAAGAAGATCAGCATACCATCTCTTATCATTACTATAATCATTGAAATCTAAAAAGGAAATCAACACCCAAGCAAAAAGGGGGAAATTACTCAGTTTTTATTTCCTCTTTCAATCTCCCTCGGTCTGAATGCTCTGATGACCCTGAAAAGGTATATCCACTATGACCCCGCCCCGAATCTAGAGTAGACTGATCTGTAGACATAAGGAGTCCATGCTTATGCTTTCTCTTCTTTGCACTTGATTGCTCCCCAACCTCAGACAAAGAACTCCTATGTCTGCTACTGTGTGTTGAGGCTGGATGTCCCCTTGATGAATGTGAGTTTCTGAGCCTGGAACTTTGGCTTGGAGTCCCAGAATGATTAGAAGAGTTTATCAATGAAGATCCAGCAGACATCTGATACAGTCGTTTTGACTTCTTTTCAGCTTCTTGTTTCTCAAGTTCTTTAGGATCATGGTAATGGACAAGAGAAACTCGCCTTGAAATATTTCCCACTGTAAATGCAGAAAATGATGTCAACAGCACATAAATACACAATATAACAGGATTCACACTGTTCAGTCAATCATAAGACAACCACACATTTCTTAACAATGACAATAACTCAGAACGCAATCCATTATAATTGATAACCAACATAATATAGTTTTACATTAGTTAAGCCAAGGAAAAATTAATAAGTTGTATAAAACCCTCAAAAAGGATATCTTTGGAGATTATTTTTATGACATACTAATTGAGGCACTTCCAAATTCCAATCTTAACCATCCAGCAATATTTAGGTTTTCCAATATGTTGACCACCTGTTAGCAATAAGGCTCAGAAAATTAATCACTAGTTGATTTTTTACAAACAAAATTGCAAATTCAGATTTACTAGAAAGAACCAGGCATATTAAGTAGAAATAACCTTCCATCTCCAACTGCCAATGCCAATCCCTGGAACTTTTTGGTTTTGTTAAATTTCAGTTATGATGCCGATAAACTCAGCTTCATTCAAAAACCTTTTTATCATAAAATCCAGTATACAAATATATTTGTTGACAAATCCGCAGTCTAGATTCTTGATCAAGCATTACTTTAGGGATAAAACCAAGGCAGGATGGGATAAGGAGTCATTCACCATCTTGGTCCCAGGGTTCCCAAAGGGCTGGTTCTGGGGAGTCTCACACGTAGCACTGTTGGGGAACCCCTGGGATCAGGATTCCTAGATCAAAGAGGGGAACAGGGAATCCATACCCATTATCACATCTAGCATTAATGATCAAGAGTTTGGGTTAGAAATCCTTTGGCATCATTCAGTTCTATCTGTAGTCATTTTCCGCAATTCAAATTGACATACAACCCTTACACATGCAAATAACACCCAGCCACAAGATTTTCAAAGCATCACTTGTAACAAATATGCAATGACAATCTCTAAATAAAGCAAAAATCGCAATGATTTTTCTTATATAGAAAGAACAAAAATTAATTGAAACAGAAGCAATAAATACATGGAGAGTTGAGCAATTCCAAACAATACAGAATAATAAACAATCTAAAGAAAGTAAAAAATCAACAAATATTTGCTCAAGAAAGAATAGAAAGTAATTGAAACAAACAGAAGTAATAAAACATGCAGAGTTGAGTTATCCCAAACAAAAGACATTGTATATTAGAAGTTGAGGAATGAAAATGAAGACAAATTTGTGTAATTACCAATTTTTGTTTCAGATTCAGAGGATACGAAAACTGTTGCATCTGGCTCTTCCATAAAAGAGCTGACAACATCATATACTTTTCCTGACACAGCAAGTATGCAAGATCAAAATCATTGTCAATTGCCAAAAATTGCACTCAGACAATATTGGTCCACATGTATTATAAACTAGCAATATTAAATTAAGAAAATGGCGTTAACAGGATAACATGTTGCAAAATAAATTCTCCTTTGCATGATGACTGTAGAAGACTTTTATGGATACCTGATGAGCCCTCAAAACTGCCCAAACATCCATCACGATGGAGACTAATTGATATTTCTTTCCCTTGAAAATCAGGAAGCTGCAATACAAGAGTGAGCAATGAAACTCGAAATCTAAATGTCTGACTCACACAAACAGAAGGTGGCTCAAGGGCATAGAGATGAGAACTTACTTCGTTATGGGGCCATTGAATGAGCCATAGCTCTGTGGAGTCCGTCAATGAAAGATCAACAAGCGGTTCTCTAATATCTTCTTCAAATCCTGCTTCAGGCTTGTAACTCTTCTCCTCAAGATCCATTGCACAATAACTATAACAAATAGAATAAATAAATCGGTAAATAATTAACAAGCCATATCATCCAACACCTACCGAGCATTGGGATGGTACCGGGTAGGATACCAAACCGTTAACAAATACACTGTCCAAACCCGTTTATAACTCATAATTAATATTTCAATAAAATTCAGATACCCATTTCAATAATCTCACAAAAACAACTCTTAATCCATTCACAACAGTCTTTATTTCAAAGAATTTTCAACAAATCTCACAAATACAATCCAAACACATACACATAAATCTTAATAATTCCACAAATTTCAGAAACACACGTCAATAGATATCACAAATATTAGAAAGCACATATCTAAAGCCACAATCTCAAACCAATTCAAACCTGCAGTGAATGAGGACGCGCGAGGAGCAGAACCGGACGGTAGAAGGACTGGACCCGCGGACGCAGCGACGAGGACCAGAGGAAGCCGAAGGAGAGCGAAGAAGCAACCAGAACCGGACGCAGCAACGACGTTTGCAGCGTGACAAGCAAAGGGACGACCGGCTCGAGGAGGGAGGCGCGCGGCTGTACCAGAGGAGAGACCGAAAGGGGCAGGGGAGGGGATGGGACGGGCGGCAGTGTTTTTGAGTTGGGGATTGGAGGGTTTTAGTTTTATTGTTTACTTTTTAATTACGAATTTTTTATAGTTTATATTATTTAAAATATTTTTATATCATATTTGTATCAATTTTATCTTTTAAATTATAATTTTTTTAAAGATAAATAATATTATTTATAATATTAAAAATACTGAATATAACATGTGTATTAATTTATAATTAATAATATTTTAATTTGTCTATTAAATTATTGTTTTTTAGAACAAATAATAATATTAAACAAAACATTATAATTTTCTATTATTTTTAGAATTATCTGATTCAATATTATTTTTTATTTATTTTCTCATATAGTGAAAATTTTCACTTTTATTATAAGAATTTTGAAGAGATTACCCACAAATTATATCCAAAAAGTTATAAAATATATATATTTTTTTTCTAAAAATATAGATATTTATTAAAATGACCATAAAAAATATCAAAGTTACATAAGCAGTCCAAGGCCTAAATAGGAGAAGCACCATCAGAACAATATAAAGGTCTCTAAGCCCAAAAATTAAAAAATCCAATTAACCTCAAATCCTAAAAACTCAAACCTCCTAAATGGGACAAAGCAATTTCAGTTGTGTCGTTCTGGTCCTCCAGACACCGACCACTATGGTCAACAAAAACTAAATAAAACCGATTAATCTTCTCAAGCAAATTGAAAGGACCTTCAAAACAGATACATCTATCAAGATTTACAGGAATTAAAAAAATTCTAGATGAAAGAAGAATAGAGATTTAACAATTTATACTCATATATGTCGTCGAATCAATTGAAGACGACGAAGACACGGGAAGATCAATCATCTATAATTAAGTTAAATCATTATTTTTAAAACTAATAAAGAGCTAGCAGATCGTCATCACAAATAAGCGATGAAAGAAAAGTACATTCGAGACTACCACTGTTTCTTTACACCATATTCAACCTTGAAGAATATAAATTTTGGCCGTCACCTACAAAACTAAAGAAAATCAGAGAAACAAACAATACCAAGGCACAAAACAAAATTCTATCACTATATGCCTCGCTCGCCAAAGAAATACAAAACTAATATATACCCTCATATAGATGGGGAGGGAGACAACCCACATTCGGACGAGGAAGGAGAAGCCTCTCCTGTCCAGAAAGAGTAGAGACAGCCACACAAATGAGACCTCTTACCTCGAAAAGAAAGAGCAACAAAAAAAAAAAAAAACTTTCTTGGAGAGAGAGTTATATTCTTTTTGATTTTCTGTAAAAATTAAATGACACAGTTAGAATATATTAATTGACTGCATAGTATTATAGTAATAAAATAAATTATGTTTTGATTCAAAAAAAATAAATTATGTTAAATCTATTACTATAAGGAGTAGTCATGGGAGCAAATGGGAGCAAATATTGTATGTATTAGTAACTTTATATTAACAATAATTATTATATATATATAATTATATTAACAAAAACGGTTATTAGAGTAGTCGAGTGTGATTATTATTATGAAAATTAATCTATAGTACACAAGTATAAATTCTTTTAATTAACTAACAAAATGAATGGAGAGTTGTAAAATTGAAAAAATGACATTAAGGATCTGCTGGAAATGCCTCCGCTGGAAACCCTTCAACTTCAAATCAAATCTAAGAAATTATCGAGAAATATGTCTATGTAAGAGATGGTGAATATGATTGATACAAAAATTGATATACAAATAATAATAATAATGCTTGGTAAGAAAGATTAAATGTGATGGAGAGAAATAATATGTTTAAAATTTAAATAAAATTATTTATTATTTTAATTTATTAAAGTTCAAACAATACTAAAAATAAGAGTATTTTAATATTATATTTAATCTTGATAATATTATATTTAAATTATAAAAATATATAATCAACTGATAATTAGTATGAAAATAATAGTATACAATGTGGTGTGAAAACTTAGATTAAATCTTTTAGAGCTCAAAGGTTCAAATTTTATCAAAAACAATATATAAACAATTTATTTAGTGGGCTTCGGGTAGAAAAGTATCTGTGTATAAGTATAAAAAGAAAAATAATATTATTTTCATATAAAGTAAGAAAATATCATTAATTTTATATATTTTTTAATATAACCTCCAATCAATTGCTTTATTTTGAAATTATTTTCAAAATTAATAAATTTTAATTTTTCAATTCATATTAAATTGAGATATATTAGAAATGTAACTAAATTAAACAAAATGAATTTTACTTATTGAAATGCACTTTTTATTTATTCAGTGTGAAATATGCATAGATTAATTTATCATTATTTAGCAAATTTTTTATTTATAGATTTTTATTCCTATAGTTATTTACATTATAAGGGCAACATAGTAATTTTAATTTTTTTTTAAATTTTAGAAAAAAGAGAAGAAAAAAAAATACTACTTTAGAAAATGTTGGTAACAGTTTGAAATAAGATATTTTATTATTTTAATATTCATATAGCACAAAAATAGATCTAGAATTATTTTCACATTCAAAAGAGTTAAAGCAATAAAATTTATATTATTTTAAATATTTTTATTGAATTTCATCATTTTTAAAAATAATTTAATAATGATACAATATAAATGAAAAAGATTATTAATAAATAAATAATCTTTCAACACCTTGCTAGGATTAGCGTTGATGATCATACAAAATAAGGTATATAGAGTTATATAAATAAAAAATATACACTCATTTCCTATTATAATTTTTATTCATTTTTTTCACATATATTAATTAATATAATTTTTAATTATATTTATTTTAAATACATTAAATTTTATTCAATATTAAAAAATATTTTTAAAAAATTTAAAAACTAAATAAAATTAAATAGAATTATAATAATTAATTTATATATTATTATAAATTTAAAAAATAAATAATAATTTTAATGATGATGGTGATGTGTGGAATGATACATTTAACAATTCCAACTTAAACAACACAAAAGTTAAAGTATTAATTGTGCACTAAGATTGGATTAATTTATTACATTTTTATAATTTAAATTAATAAAATTATTTAAATAATAATATTAAATTGATTTTATATATTTTATTGAATTTTTATATTAATAAAAAATTATTTTATACCTAATTATTATATTTTAATTCTAACTATATTTTTTATTTTTTAGTTTTTTATTGATTTAAATTTAATATTAATTAAATTTTTTATATTTTTATTATAAAGATAATATTTCAATTCAATTATTTTTTATTTTTTTAATTTATAAAAAATTAAAATTAGTTATATTTCTGTGTATGCAATATGTTCTGAAAACACATTATTTTAATATTTTACAATTATTTCAGATAAAATAAAATTTCTAATTTTATAAAATTAAAATTAGCTACATTTCTTAAAAATGTTAAAATATTGTAGTCACATTTATGATAAAAAAATTAAAATAATATGCATAAATTATTTTAATTTTTTATTTTAACCCTTTAAATTTCTGTAAAATTAAAATTAGTTGTTTCTAAAAAACTTAAAATAATATGTAGAAATTATTTAAACTTTTTATTTTATGTTTTAAAATTTCTGTAAAATTAGAAGCAAAATTATAATTTTTTATATTTCTATTTTTAGGATTGTATAATTTGCAAAATTTAAAAGTGTTTAGTTTATAAGATTAATTATATTTTTTTATCATTTGAAATGTATTACTAAATTTAACTTTTTTATTTTTATTTTTAGTTGTTATGTTAGTAAAATATAAGCAGTTGAAACCTAAATGAATAGTTTTTCATTTGTATTTTATAATTAATATGAAGTTAATTAGGTAAATTTTATTTCAATAATTGAATAATTTGTAATTGTAAATTAATGGTTATCAATAAATGGGACACATTGATGAAACCTGAAAAGAACATAAAGAATATTTTTTTTAAATAATAATTAAAAATTACGAGCATAAAATTTGAGATCTCTCAGATTTATTCATATATACTTATTATCAAGTTAAATCAGCAAAAACATAAAGAATTAAAGAATATGATAGATTGATATTAATGATAGAAGATCTTGTTAGGGTTTGTGCAGGTGGAAGCAAAGAGCAAATAGAGAGAAGAAGAATACTTTCTGTCCCTTCTAGACAGGTGAAGAGAAGGTCTGGTTCTTTAATTGAATCTAATGCTCCAAACACTTGTACTGTTGTGCAGTCCATAATAGAAAAATAAATAAATATTATTTTATACTTGTATATTTTTTATTCTAAAAATTAATAGTTTAGCACTTATATTTTAAGTTAAATTAAAAATCATTCTATTAAAATAGTATTTTTATTGAATAAAGTTTAAAATATTGATACTAAATTATTTATTTTTAAAAAAGAAGATGGCTCATTATAATATTTATTTTTTTACATTAATTCATATTTATATTTTAAATTTTAAAATTTAAAAAATAAAGTAAAATCTTTTAAATTTGTTGAGGTATAATATCATAGTATCAAATTAAATTTAAAAATAGTTAACACTAAATTATAATATAGTCATTTAAATTTTATTTGACTAACAAAATAATTTTTAATATATATCTTATTATCTAATAATTTTATTTTTTTATCAATTACATTATTTATCCTTATTCTTATATTTATATACACATCTGATATGACACAATACACCATAAAAATTGAGCAGATCACTAACGGACTTCACCAACGGATTGAAGTCCGTTAGTGATACTAACGGATTCACCGACGTAATATTTGTATCATATTGTTCACTAACGGAAGAAACCATCAGTCAAAAGTCCGTTGGTAAAATACTAACGGACCTTTTCCCGTTAAAAATCTTTAAGAATCCGTAAGTGAATTTATTATTTATTTAATGTAAAGGTTTTTTCACTAATGGACTAATCATTCCGTTAGTGAATTGTGGAGCCAAATACACCATCCTAAATAAAATCCCTAAATCGTGTGTTTGCTAAATCAAAATCACTCTGAAATCTGAGTTTGCGTCCAACCTCTCGGTCGTTCACTGCCGCCGGCATCCTTCGTCCGCCGCGATCAACGGTCCGCCGCCGTCCACCGCCGACAAGTGCGCCCTTTCTCGGCATCACTGTCCACGAGTGAGCCCGTCTCTCTCACCAGTCTTTCCCTTCTCGATGGACAGTGTCCACGGGTACCCTATCCATCTCTTCATTTACCATTTTTAACACGATATATATTTATTTGATGTCATTCTTCTTCCATTCTTTAAGTCTGTTAGTTTTCTTGTAATTTTCATCTAGAGTACAAGTTGTCTAATTTACTGGACTGCTCTTTGTTCAGCTTAGGTCAAAGATTTTCGATGTTTTTTAATTTATCTTGAAATGTCGGGTTCTTTGGACTTTTCGTATCTTGAATTCTTTGTTTAATGCCGGGTGCACTTGAAATTGCCTGCAAGTGCACCAGCAGGAGGAGTTGAATTGTTGGAGTGTGTTGGATTTCAGTTGGGGGAGGAAGGTGGGGAAATATGGTGTAACACCCGGCTAGACTCTGATATCGGAATTTCTACCGTCCGGTGGAATCTCGGATGTCGAAAACCTCTAGAAGGGTAAAATCATGTTTTTGTAAAATGTTTTAATGTATTTTTATGGTTTTAAGTAAGAAAGAAATTGAGTTTTGAATGAAAAAGGCCATAGAGGGAAATCCAGGTTCGGCCGTCGAACCTCTTATTCGGCCGCCGAACTTGCATGAGTTTTGGAGGCACTTTAGGCTTCCGAAGGTGGCCTGGCCAGTCCCTATAAGAAGCCCCATGGCTGAAAATGGGCGAGTTTCTTCCCCATTTCCGGCCAGAGGTGAGTCCATGCCCTCCCGAGGTTGATTTTGATGTTCTTCCTCAAATCTTTCAAGTTTTAACAAATGGTTACTTGGTTTTTGAAGTTTTTGAAGCTAAGATCAAGTTTTGGAGCTTGGAGACCCAAGGAGCGAGATTTCTCCCATCTCCAAGTTAGGATCGTCTTTCCTCTCGATCTTCAAGAGGTAAGCTTAGATCCTACCTTTCTTGTATATTTTAAATAAGTTTTGAGAGGTTGTGGGGTAGAAATGCATGTTTAGGTTAATGTTGAAGTTTATGGTTAATGTATGATGTATATGTATGTTTGATGTGTTTGTTTTGGGGTTTAGGTTAGTTTGAGACCCCTATTTGCTTATGGAAGTATGTATGCTTATTTTGGAAGTGTTGGTTTTGAGTTGGATGGTTTGGGAGGCAAATGTGCATTGAATGGTTGAGTTCTGCCACTTTGGAAGAACTCAAGTTCGGCAGCCGAAGGGACTTTCGGCCGCCGAAGGGACTTTCGGCCGCCGAATCTGCCTGTGGAGGCAAGCCTTTGGCTGCCGAATCCTGCCCCCGAAAGTGGACTTTCGGCTCTGGAAGGGAGTTTCGGCCGCCGAAGGTGCCGCCGAACATGCATGAGTTTCGTCTCTGGAAGGAACTTTCGGCCGCCGAAGGTGCCGCCGAAAGTGACTGAGTTTCGGCTCTGGAGGGACTTTCGGCCGCCGAACCTGCCGCCGAAAGTGCCTTGTTCAGCCTTCCTTTGCATGTTTTCCATGATTGTTTTAAGGTGTTTTAGGGGGTTTTTGGGGAGTAGTTTAGAGTCATGTTCATGTATGTTTTGTCCCTCATTTGAGTCCACCTGTGTAGGTTCAGACCCGAGGAACCGTGGACCCCAGCAGTGAGTTAGCTGCTTCAGTGTCTTTTCAGAGCTAGCCTGAGGTGAGTAGAATAACTCCTTATGTTTCAAAGTAACTAAATCAATTTTGAGCATGTTCATGCATCACGAATGCTATGTGATATACTAAGTTGTTTGCATTAGAATACACGAATATGTTGCATTGCATACTATGATGTTGATGTGGATAGATGTTGGATGATCCATTAGTCCTCAATATGATGAGATATGATATGATATGATGTGGAAGTCCAGGTGTGGCCTGTACTACGCCCCTGACATAATGTAAGAGAAAGTCCGGGTGTGGCCTGCACTACGCCCCCGGCACGAGTGGATATGTATGATATGATATGTGTAAGAGAAAGACCAGGTGTGGCCTGCACTACGCCCCTGGCATGATTGGATTATGTAGAGGGCTATTGGTGACAAGTCCATCCTTAATGTGATTTGTTTGTGATGTGATGCATTCCATGAGATCATATGTTTTTAAATAAAATGTTTTACTATTCTGCTCACTGGGCTCTAGTAGCTCACCCCGTTCCCTTAATCCCCCAGATTTGCAGGTACGGGCTAGACTAGGAAGTCACCAGGATTAGAAGTCACGTTTTCTGTAATAGCTAGTACGTGAACATGAGAAAGATTATGATGTAATGAATAGTATTGAACAGTCATGTAATGCAATGATGTTATTGAGGTTTAGAGTTGTGCTTGACCCTAGTATATTGGTTAATCCCTTTGTACATGATCTATAAAATGTTTTCTCAATGTTTATGTAAACCAAGCTTAATGTATATTATGTTACCCCATTGGAGCATTTGATGAGGGCTCCAGTGTGGGGTTTGATGTTTATGCTTATGAGTTGTGCATGCACAGGTTAAGCTTGGTGAATGAAAGAAAGAAAGTTAAAAAATTTTTATGTATATGTTTGATCATGTATGGGATTTAACAGGTGTACAGGATGTATGTTAGGCTTACTACGGGTCCCGGCGGCCTTATGCCGATCTGGATCCTAGCGCCGGTAGCGGTCCGATTTTCGGGTCGTTACATATGGGCTGCTATGGAGGTACTTAACGAGGATAGAATTAGATTGATCAATGAGGTGATTGGGTTATTAGAACCTACGAAGGTGGAGGACAAGCTTTCTGTTGCTCCTGCTGCGGTAGAGGAGCATGTTGAGTCAAATAAGATTGACACCCAGGTATGTGAAATCAATGCAAGTGCACCAGCAGGTAAACTTTTTGAATGGTGTAAATGGAAAATAAAGACACATGAGAATATAAACATAATAGTGGAGAAAAGGGAAGAGATGATTGATGGGCGATAGGGAAAGGAGAGGGGTCTACATGTTTGATATTTGTGGGAACCATTTGTCAATCACTATCTGGGTATAGCAATTAGTGATCATGGAGAGTTAAATCTTATCACTTGCATTACAAGATAATATATGGTGACAAATTTTTAATTACTCCAATCCTAAACTTATCTACCTGTCATTATCATTTATTCTAAACAACTCCACATCACCTTAAGTCTCATTGACTAAACAAGTGCCTGAATAATCTAATTCGCCCTGTTAGCCTACACAGGTTAATTAAATTAATTACTATGATATATAAAAAATAAGTGTAAATGTATGAATGTTGTTTTCAGTGACACCTAATGAATAATTATTAATTCATGAATCCATAGCACAATTGGATCAAATAAATTAAGATCAAGAGACATGACTAAACTCAAAAGCATAATTAAGATGCTTTTGTGAAGTGGGGTTTCTGGTGATGTCTCTATATTGGGTGTACCTCTCCAACCACTGTACTAATTAAGCTGAATCAAGAGAGAGAGACACCAGCAGAAAAGAAGAGAAATAGAACAGTGAGAGTGCAGAAGAAAAACCCAAAAGGCAAAGAATGTAAAAAGAAACCCCATGTTCTATTATCAATCTCTCTCTCTCTCTCTCTCTCTCTCTCTGCCAACATTTTCTACTGATTTTTTTTCTGAAAACAATTGTTTGCGGTGTATTGTAGTAAAAAAGAAAAAAGAAAAGGTACGAGAGTAAAAAAGAAAAAAGAAATTGCACCTGCTGGTGCACTTGCCAAGTGCACCAGCAGGTGCACACTTGAAATTGCACCTGCCGGTGCACTTGGCAAGTGCACCAGCAGGTGCACTTGAAATTACACCTGCCAGTGCACTTGCCAAGTGCACCAGCAGGTGCACAGGAAATTGCACCTGCTGGTGCACTTGCCAAGTACACTAGTAGGTGCACACTTGAAATTGGGATAATATTGACCTTTCACAAATTGACCCTGTTAAAGGTTTGGCCTTTGTGCTACTTTCTTTCAGTTTATCTTAACCAGTAACCATTATAATATATTGCTTTTAATTGTATGTTGGAACTGCAGAGTTTGGATTTCTGGTAATTGGGCACGAGTTCGACTGCTACCCCAAGCAAAGAATCCGTGATGTGAAGAACTGGGATTGGTTCCGCAATGAACTTGAGGAAGATAGTGAGGATGGTGGGAGTTTTACGAGTAATAGAATGCAGAGAAAAGGAAATGGGAGAAGAAAGAGGAAGAAAGGTGGAGGCAATGACGAGGAAGAATTAATTGATGACGAAGATGAGGACAAGCTGGATGATTGAATTTTAATAGACTGAACAGATAATTCTGCTGATATTGTTCATAAATGTTAGTTTGCTGCTTATCTTTTTCTTTTTGTACACTATATTCTGCTGTAATGTTTTCTGAGTCTAGTTTGCTATAATGTCTAAAATAGAAATCAATTACTGGATACAAGCTTTCAAACATTCCCATTTGTAGTTCCATTATCGTTGCAGATAAGTAGATGAGGAAGCTTGGGGGAAAGTTTATAGTTTTAATGTAATTAAAATCTATGATGCACTTGCAGATTTCAGAGGAGACACAATCATGTCGTGATCACATGAATTGTTTAAATTTATTTAAAATTAGCGGATACAAAGTTTCAAAATGGGAAGCAATCAAAATTGGTAAATCAATCAATTCACTGAATTTACCAAGAGAACAATAAGCTCTGGTTAGTGTCACCAACGGAAAATTCCATTGGTGATCCGTCACTGTCACCAACGGACAATTCCGTTGGTGATCCGTTAGTGTCACTAACGGATACAAATTTCCGTTGGTGAATAATTTACCAACGAGGATTTTCCTGACGAAATAAATCCGTCACAAATCTGTTAGTGAAAAATTCCACTAACGGATTTTCAAAGCTCACCAACGGAAATTTCTGTTGGTGATTTTGCAAAATCTTGTAGTGATATTCACTCAAAATATATCTTGGATTATCATCATATGGTGGAGTCACGTGGCAATATTTTAATAAATTGTGACACTCAGTCACACAAGTCTCATCCATAAAAAAAGAGACCAGGTCATCACGATGGTCAGTATTTGGAATTACAGAAGATTCGCCCTCTTGTGACCGATCAAACCTTTTATGACATCTAGGTTACTGTAAAGGATATTATACAGTAAATTCCTATTATACCTATAATCACAAAATCTCTTATTCACTAGTCGATATTAATAAGATTTTTAGGAGATTCACCAACTAACTCTGTCTTCTTACAGTATAAAAGCAACATCCCTATTACGTGCAGGATCTTTTATCCACTAGCTGATATTAGTCGGATTTTTAGCAGATTCACAAACTAACTTCGTTTTCTTACAGTATAAAAGCAAAGCATATACAGAATTTAAGGTATGTATTATTATGCACTTTTCTTAACTTCAAGCAATCTACTTACTCTAACCCTCTCTGATAATTTATTGACTTGAGCGTCGAAGTGGCAGCTTATAGGCGCCAACCACCTCACTTCCTTTATTTTGCAAAGTGATAGATTTCAACTCCTTTTCGGCCACACTATTTGAAAGAGCGAAAAGTTGAGTTACCAATAGAAAAGTCAACGAAGAAGACAAAGAAGATCTACTCATCCTTAAAATATGGAAAAGAGCAGAAGCAGGGGTTACCTTCAGAAAATGAGAGAGTAAGAGACCGAGAGTACGAGTCTTTTTAGAGCAGAAGAAAGCAATTGAAAGTAAAAGTGGTAATTGTAGGAGAGAGGAAGATTTTATATTGTTTTTTCGGTGGCTGGTTTAAATGTGGATCGAGAAGCAAGGCAAAGCAGCATTGATGACTAGTACATGTGAAGAGATGTGGGCATGGAGAATCATTTTGTGCATGCCACGTATCCAAGACCATGAGAACAACTGTAGTCTTCGAATTTGAAGAGTTGAAGACTGATGGGGGACCTCTGATATGACATAATATTCACACAAAATATGCCATAACCTATCATCATACGATGGAGCCACATGGCAAGCCCTAATAAACCGTGACACTCGGTCACGCAAGTCTCACCCATAAGAACAGAGACCAGGTCATCATGATGGTTGGTACACGGAATGATAGAAGGCTCGTCCTCTTGTGAATCATGAGATCTCTTATCCTCTAGTCGGTACTAATTGGATTTTCAGTAGATTCACCAATTAACTCTATCTTCTTACAATATAAAAGCAAAGCATACACAGAGTTCAAGACATGCATTCTTACACATTCTTTTTAAACTCAAGTAATCTACTTACACTCGTCCTCTCTGATAATTTATTGACTTGAGTATCGAAGTGGCTACCTATAGATATTAACCACCTCACCTTCTTCCTTTTACAGAGTGACAAATTACTTTCAACACTTTTCGGCCACATCAACATCATTAATGAAAATTTAAAATATAAAAAAATAAAAATTATTAACTACATAATATAATATAATATAAATATTGATGAATTGAGATCCGATGGGATCTCCAGATGCAGACACCTGGACAGTAGCTCGATTCGGTGGGTTAATCGCTAATCCATGATTGGTTTAATGAGGGGTGGATGACTTAGAGATTTTGTATAGGTCCCTCCATACTCGATCTTGAGAAAGGAGACCTGCAAAATATGAGAGGACGATCAGGGATCTACCGGAGATGCTCCAGTGGAGACCTCCGATGCTCAAGTTAGATTTAGAATTACTACAGAGATGCATTAATGCCAAGAGAAAATAAATAAATAATTATTGAGCATTAAAGAGAAGGAGGAAGTTCCAGAGAGTATGCGTGAGAGTATAAGGAGAGAGAGAGAGTCTAAAAGAGAGAGAGCCCCCATTATTGGGCTAGTTCTGAGGTATATATACACCTTGATCATTCTGATGACCTCCAGTGCCAAGTCCCATCAAATCGGACGTGGACACCTTTAGCAGGTGTGTCAGACGGCTCATAGATGCAGTGTCAGTTAGTCCATACCTTGTCCATCATATACATCATGTCAGTTTGTTTTACTGCATGTGCATTTAAGACTTCGGAAGGGGCTAGAGGGGCCTGACCATCATGTTAGATATAGCGGTCCGATTGTTGGTCGTTGAAACCCAAGCGCTGGTAGCGGTCCGATTATCGGGTCGTTACATTAAAGGTCAACACCTTACCATGGGTTCATCAGGTTGTGTTCGGCTCACACGACCAATATAGAGGTGGGTCCCTTCTGGTCACTTAGGTCGGTCGCGCCTGCATTCAATACCTCATTGTAGTAGGCTTTGAAGAGGTTTGCTCGTCCGCTCCAGGCTTTGGCAAGGTTAGGAGTGTTGACCATCTTTGCTGAAGGTTTGTATTTACTCTCGGATTGTATCAGACCGTGCTTGGCCTACTTGGCCTTTACTGAGATCGATCCTTTTTAGTTGCTAAGACCTGGTCAGGAGGCTGCCAACCATGACATTGAAAAGGCTAAAGGAGAGGAAGTTGCATAGGTGATCGCCGCGCTAAAAAATCAGTATGAAAGGGAGATGAGCCGGCTGTAAGGGCTTCTCCAAGACAACCGAGCTCAGAATGAGAGAATCGCTCTCTTGAAAGTGCAACTTGCTGAAGAAAGGTCTGCCGTAGAAGCTTCTGTGGATTAGAGAGAGAAAAGCCTCGCTACCCCGTCTATACAGCTTGAGGAGGAAATACAATGATTGTCCAGGGTGTTAGGGGAGGCAAAGCTGGAGTTGAGCAGGGATCGAGGGGAGTTGAGCAGGGATCAAGGGGACTTGAGCGCCTTTGAAGTTGCAAGGAGTCGGCTTGAGAGCGAGGTCCATGATCTTACTGTTCGATGCAAAGATTATGAGAAAAAGATCGTGGATGCTTGTGAGAGTGTTGAGTTGGTGTTCCGGAGCCATGTAAACAATATCTCAAGTCAGACGAGTTCAAAGGCGAAGTTTTTTTAGTAATCTACTCTTTTCTACATGACAAGCTTCAATTACAGCCTTTAAAAAGCTCAGGAGTCTCCTGTTATCCCGCTCAGTATTCTCCATACTATAGAGTATGATTATGATGGTGAGGAGGTGCAATATGACCGTAATGACCATGCTCTCCCCAAAGTTCATCCTCCTGCTCTTCAAGGAGCATTAGCCCATTTTGATCAGGGTACCAGTTAGGTCGGTGACGGTCCACTTAATCTTGAGGCCACAAATGCCCATATGGATCCTCCTTTGGCAAGTGATATTGTAGCAACTCTGACTGTTGTGACTGCTGACGCTTCAAAGAACACCTTTGAAGTTGAACCTGATCTGACTGGTGACCTCGCTTCTTCCAGGGAGAATTGAAGTTTTTTTTTTATTTGTGAATATGTGTTAGGCTTATATCTGCCTTGCCCTTATTGATAAAAGGTTTCTAATTTCTTGTAACACACATTTTTTGTTTTAATGAAATCACTTCTGTTTCTTGATTACAATTCGATGCTTAATATTTCTTGCCCTTCTGTTTGAATTTTTCTTATTGGGCATGTTCAACCCTATCGTTTATATAAAATCTTAATGTCTCGTTAGGTCAGCAGATCATTTATGACTTATTTTAGCCCTGATGACATGTTGATATAATGATAATGAAGATTCAAGTAAATGAAAAAGTAATAAACAAACTATTTGATAAAGATTATAGAAACTATCGTAAACTGCTCATTTCAGAAAGGACCTTCTAGGCTTTTCAGGGTCTGATTATTTTAGCCCTGAGTATTTTTTTACGAGTATTTGAGTTCTTGTGCATCTTTTGAGCTTTTTGTTTTCGACCATCGTCCGAGCATTTTGTTCTTTGGTTAGCTTTTGGACTCTTTAGTCTTGACTCTTTGTCCGAGCTCTTCCGGGCTCTTAGCCTCGAGTTTTTGTCTGAGTGCTTTTAGCTCTTTGTATTCTTCCGGGCTCTATTATCCTAGTAGTCTGTCTGAGCTCTTTTGCTCTTTTTCCTCTTCTAGACTCTTAATCCTAATTCATTATCTGAGTTCTTTTGCTCTTGTTGTTTTCTAGGATCTTTACCCTTGATCCTTTATCCGATTACTTTTGTCTTATTGTTTTCCAGGATCTTAGCCCTGGATATTGTTCGAGCACTTTTTCTCTTAGTCCTCTTTCGAGCTCTTAGCCCTCATTCTTTATCCGAACACTTTTACTCTTGTCGTTTTTCAGATTCTTTAGCCCTGATTCTTTATTCGATTACTTTTACTCTTATTGTTTTTTAGACTCTTAGCCTTGGGTCTCCTCTGAGCACTTTTGCTCTTTGTCCTCTTTCGGGCTCTTAGCCCTAATTCTTTATCTAAGCACTTTCGCTCTTATCGTCTTTCGGGCTCTTTGCCCTAATTGTTTTTTAGAGCATTTTTGCTCTTAAGTGTCTACTGGGCTCTTAGCCCTGATTTTTCTTTCGAGCATTTTTGCTCTTGTACGTCTTTTGGACTTTTTGCTTTGGATCTTAGTCTAAGCATTTTGCTCTTGAATGTCTTTTGGGCTTTTTGTCCTGGAGATTTAGTCCGATTATTTTGCTCTCCATATTCTTTCGGGCTCTTTGCTCTTAAGTGTCTTCCAGGCTTTTGCCTTGGACCTTAGTCCGAACATTTTGCTCTTAAGCGTCTTTTGGACAATTAGCTCTAGTTTTATTTTCGAGCATTTTTGCCTTTAGGTGGCTTCTAGGCTTTTGGCCCTTGGTATTCTTCTAAGCATTTTCCCCATGGGTGTCTTCTGGGCTCTTAGCCCTAAGTCTTCTTTCGAGCATTTTGCTCTGAAGCATTTTCTAGGCTTTTAGCCCTGGTTTTATTTCTGAGTGTTTTTGCTCTTGTGCTTCTTTCGAGCTTTTTGTCTTGCACCTTAGTCCAAACATTTTGCTCTTTGGTCGGCTTTTGAGTTTTTGCCCTTCAACGTCTTCTAGACTTTTAGCCCTGAGTCTTCTTCTGAGGATTCAGGCTCATAGTCTTACTGGCGATTTTAAGGATTTAGGCTCGTAGCCTTTACTGGCATTTTTGGGATTCAGGCTTGTGACTTTACTAGCGATTTCAAGGATTCAGGCTCGTCGTCTTACTAGCAATTTTAGGATTCAGACTAGTGGCCTTACTAGTAATTTCAAGGATTCAGACTCATGGCCTTACTGGCGATTCTGGGATTCAGGCTCGTAGCCTTATTGGCAATTTAAAGATTCAGGCTCATGGACTTACTGGCGATTCTGGGATTTAGGCTCGTGGCCTTACTGGCGATTTCAATATTCAGCCTCGTGGCTTTACTGGCGATTTCAAGTTTCAGACTCGTGGTGTAATACCCGGCTAGACTCCGGTATCGGAATTCCTACCGTCCGGTGGAATCTCGGATGTCGGAAACCTCTAGAAGGGTAAAATCATGTTTTTATAAAATGTTTCCATGTATTTTATGATTTTATGTAAGAAAGAAATTGAGTTTTGAATGAAAATGACCATAGAGGGAAACCCAGGTTTGCCTGCCGAACCTCATGTTCGGCCGCCGAACATGCATGAGTTTTGGAGGCACCTTAGGCTTCCGAAGGTGGCCTGGCCAGCCCCTATAAGAAGCCCCATGGCCGAAAATGGGCGAGTTTCTTCCCCATTTCCGGCCAGAGGTGAGTCCATGCCCTCCCATGGTTGATTTTGATGATTTTCCTCAAATCTCTCAAGTTTTAACAAGTGTTTACTTGGTTTTGAAGAATTGTGAGCTTAGAACAAGTTTTTGGAACTTGGAGACCCAAGGAGCTAGATCTCTCCCATCTCCGAGTTGGATCGCCTCTCCTCTCGATCTTCAAGAGGTAAGAGTAGATCCTCACCTCTTTTCATGTTTTGATTAAGTTTCATGAAGGTTCATGGGGTAGAAATGCATGATTAGGTTAATTGTTTAGTGTTAAGGCTTATGTGCTGTTATGGTTAATGTATGTTGTATATGTATGTTTGATGTGTTTTGGTTGGGGTTTAGGCTAGTTTTGAGACCCCTATGAGCTTATGTATGTGAGTATGCATGTTTTGGAAGTGTTGGATTTGAGTTGGAAGGTGTTGGGAGGCAAATGTGCATGAGGGCTGAGTTCTGCCACTGCTGGAAGAACTCAGGTTCGGCAGCCGAAGGCACTTTCGGCCGCCGAACCTGCCTGTGGAGGCAAACTTTTGGCTGCCGAACCCTACCCCCGAAAGTGGACTTTCGGCTCTAGAAGGGAGTTTCGGCCGCCAAAGGTGCCGCCGAACATGCACGAGTTTCGGATCTGGAAGGAACCTTCGGCCGCCGAAAGTGCCGCCGAAGGTGCATGACTTTCGGCTCTTGAGGGACTGTAACGACCCGGAAACCGGACCGCTACCGGCGCTAGGATCCAGATCGGCTTAAGGCCGCCGGGACCCGTAGCAAGCCTGATATACATCCTGTTACCTGGTAAATCCCATACATGATCAACATTTTCATAAAAAAATTAAAACTTTTCCTTTACCAAGCTTGACCTGTGCATGCACTATGTCTGAACACATAGAACCCCTAGACTAGAGTCCTCATCAATGCTCTAGTAGGGTCAGCATACCCTATGTCAAACTCAGTCCATCACATCTCATCATAAAACATAAAAAGATCCATGTACAAAGGGATTATCCATACACCAGGGCCAAGCACAAAACTATAACTCTGAATACATTACATGTCATAACATGTCTGTACATAACACAACTTACTTACATCATGTCCACTATACTTCTATTACATAAACATACCCATAGCCCTGCTCTTACTCTTGTTGACTCTGACTTCTCTGGCCCTGAAAACATGGGGTTAAGGAATGAGGTGAGCTATAAAGCCCAGTGAGCAGAATTATAAAATATTAAAAACATATGCCATCATGGAATGCATCACATCTCAAATATATCACATCACGGATGGACATGACCTCAAAACTCCCTCTATCGGTGCCCGGCCCCCAAAGGAGCTCACACAAGACTTTCATTACATAGCATAGTGCCCGACCCCCAAAGGAGCTCACACAGGACTTTCAATCATGACAGATCTTGGCTATTGAGGTCGCCTGGTCCATCCACATCAATAATAAACAATGCAATGCGTCATCTTCGTGATTGCTAATGCAATACACCCTACTATAACATGACATTATGATGCATGGAATATGCTAAAACATTCATTTAAAAACATAGGGTCTAGTTCCACTCACCTCTAGCAACTGCTGGGCTAACTCTGGACTCACTCTGAAGCAGCAAACACTGCTAAACACCTCGATTCCTCAGGTCGATCCTACACAGGTGGACTCAAATGAGGGATCAAACAACTCTAACATAGCTCTTAACAGTCCCCCATAAACCCCTCTAAAATACCTCAAGCATGCATGGAGAAACAAGCAAAGAAAGGTTGGACAGGGCACCTTCGGCGGCACCTTCGGCGGCTGAACCCCCTCTCTAGATCCGAAAGGCAGGCACTTTCGGGGGCAAGATTCGGGGGCTGAAAGATCTTCCAGAGCCGAAAGTCATCCACCTTCGGTGGCATGTTCGGCGGCCGAACCTTCCCTCCAGAGCCGAAAGTCCCAACTTTCGGGGGCAAGGTTAGGCGCCAAACCATGCATCCACAGGCAGCTTCGGCGGCCGGAACTACCTTCGGCGGCAGAACCTGAGTTCGTCCAAAACTCAGCCTCTCATGCATACAAGCCTCCCAAACCTTCCAAACACCCAAAACATGCATCCAACCTCTCAAAACCATGCAAAAACCCTTAACCATGCAAAAAGGAGCTTAAAGCAAGCTTAAACTCCCACAAACATCATCATAAAGCATACATAGGCATAAAGGGTACATAAACCCTATCATGCACAACCATGCAAAACCATGCAATCCTAACCCTTTTCCCTTCATAAAACTCACTTAAAACATCATCAAAGCCAAGGATCTACACTTACCTCTTGAAGATCAAGAGTTGGTGCGACCCCAAACTTGAAGATATGGAGAATCCAAGCTCCAAAGTCTCCAAGCTCCAAAACTTTGCTCAAAGCTTCAAACTCTTCAACACAAGGAGAAAAATCATAAAAACCTTAAAGAATTTGAAGAAAAACCATGAAAACAACCCAAGGAGAGCATGAACTCACCTTAGCCCAAGAATGGAGAGAAACCTCCCCCTTTTTCCGGGCAAGGGGCCTTTTATAGGCGGCTTGGTCAACCATTTCCGACGGCCAAACCTGCATGCAAACCTCTACCACGTTCGGCGGCCGAACATGGGCTTCAGAGGCAGCAAAACCATGCAACGTTCGGCGGCCGAACTTCACTTTCGGCGGCCGAACCTGGCCAATGCCTCCTTGGTCTTTTCTCTTCAAAACTCAAATCCTTTGCATTCAAAACCATAAAACACTTAAACCCCTTTTAGAAAACATTTATTTTACCCTTCTAGGAATCTCCGACATCCTCGAATTCTAGATTCCAACGAAAATCCCGCCGGAAAGTAAGAATTTTGATGCCGGCGTCTTCCCGGGTATTACAGGGACTTTCGGCCGCCGAACCTGCAGCCGAAAGTGCCCTATTCAGCCTTCCTTTGCATGATTTTCTATGCATGTTTGTCATGTTTTAGGGGGTTTTTGGGGAGTAGTTTAGAGTCATGTTAGTATATATTTGGTCCCTTATTTGAGTCCACCTGTGTAGGTTCGGACCCGAGGAACCGAGGACCCCAGCAGTGAGATAGCTGCTTCAGAGTCTTTTCAGAGCTAGCCTGAGGTGAGTAGAATGACTCTTTATATTGCAAAGTAAATAAATAAATTTTGAGCATGTTCATGCATCACGAATGCCATGAGATGTATTAGATTGTTTGCATTAGAATTCACGAATATGTTGCATTGCATAATATGATGTTGATGTGGATGAACATTGGATGATCCATTAGCCTTCGTATGGTATGATATGATATGATAATGATATGGTTCGGAAGTCCAGGAAGACCCATTCTACGTCCCTGGCATTATGTAAGAGAAAGTCCAGGAAGACCCATTCTACGTCCCTGGCACATTGGAATGTTATGATATGTTATGTAAGGGAAAGACCAGGACCCATTCTACGTTCTGGCACTATTGGACATGTAGAGGGCTATTGGTGACAAGTTCATTCTTAATGTGATTTGTTTGTGATGTGATGCATTCCATGAAAGCATGAATCTTTAATATAATATTTTACTATTCTGCTCACTGGGCTCTAGTAGCTCACCCCCTTCCCTTAATCCCCCAAGTTTGCAAGTACGGGCTAGACCAGGAAGTCACCAGGATTAGAAGTCATACTTTATGTAATAGCTAGATGTGGACATGTATTGTAAAATGTTATTATATGATGTAATGTAAAGAATTGTATTGAGGATAGAATTGTGCTTGGCCCTAGTGTATGTTAATCCCCTTCTGGTACATGATCCTTGTAATGAAATGTTTTAATGATGTTTATGCAAACCAAGCTTAATGTATAATATGTCACCCCATTGGAGCATTTGATGAGGGCTCTAGTGTGGGTTTTATGATTATGAGTTGTGCATGCACAGGGTAAGCTTGGTGGATGAAAGAAAAAGTTTAAGATTTTTATGTATATGTATGATCATGTATGGGATTTAACAGGTATACAGGAGGTATGTTAGGCTTGCTACGGGTCCCGGCGGCCTTAAGCCGATCTGGATCCTAGCGCCGGTAGCGGTCCAATTTTCGGGTCGTTACAGATTGATATCAGAGCCCTAGGTTCATATGGTCGGACCTATAGTGTGTCGGGCTCATAGGTGTTATAGAAGGGCAAGCACAATAGGAAAATCATGTCCACTAGGAAAGGATGTAGAGTCCTGTCTTGAATAATGATATGAAATGCCATGATTTTATGCATGTGCATTAATGATATGCTATGTATGTGATATGTGTGATGCGGGTACATGTGTTTCCACATGAACCATTTGATGCTAATGCTTTATGTGATGTGTGCTGTTTTTCAGAAAACAGGATGAGAGAAACTCGTCGATCTGCACGATTGTCTGGAGTACCACCTCAGGATGAGGGCACGGATGCCCGTCCCCCTGCCTTGCCTAGGGCAATGTCCTGTAGGTCTAGTAGGAAGAGAGTGTCAAGGGACCCTAGAAGGTCTTTTGATATGAGCAGAAGAGGAACAGTTCAAGGAGGAGTGTCAGAAGATGTGGAGGATGATATGGATGTGGATCAGAGGAGGGATGGTAGTCTTGGTGTGAACATGTCTGAAGAGGGCATGGGAGAGTCTCAGGGAGGCACTCAGGCCTCGGGGTTTATTCAACCACCCCAATACCCACCCTTTTCACAGAATCCCGGGTATTCGATGGCAGGTACATCGGATTTTCCCAGTTTTAATCCTTATCCTTCTTACATGCCATACCCGCCTTTCTACCCACCATACCCACAATACCCTATGTACCCACCCCCATCTTTCTATCCAGGTACAGAAAACCCTAACCCAGGGGATGTTGCACCTCCTCCCCCACCAGTAGAACCTATGGTCCCAGAAGCCCAAGCACCTAAACCTAACTCATCTGGAGGGAGCAAGGTCAAGATGACTGACTATTTGAAGTTGGATGCTCCTAAGTATGAAACAGGTGATGATCCGTTTGAGTACCTCAGGACGGTCAAAATGATAACAGATGAGTTGGGGGCAGATGACAGTAGAGCCATTCAGATGGCTGGGTTCACACTGAAATGTAAGAAGGCCTGAGAGTGGTTTAAAAACTATGTGAACCCGAGGTTGGATAGTCTATCCTGGGAAGAATTTGCTAATGAGTTTGCAGGATGGGCTTTTCCTGATAGCTCAAGGGAGCTGAAAATGATCGAGTTTGAGCAGTTGAGGCAGACAGATGAAATGAGTGTAGATGAGTACACAGATAGGTTCTTGGAGTTGTTTTCGTTTGTAGGACAAAATTTGGATACAGACCAGAAGAAGGCAAGGAGGTATATCATGAGGCTTCATTCCAGGTATTCCTCCTTGATCTAGTCAGCAGAAAGGGAAAGCTTCCATGCCATAGTGGATATGGCCCGGAGGATGGAGGCTAGTGCAATAATCGAAGGAAAGTTAAGCAGTCAGTGGCACAGTCTCCTGGTTCCAAGACCCCAGGTGGGGGAAGGTTAGACCCTTCATCTTTGAGTACAACAGCTTCAGGCAGTAAGAGGTGGGGTAACACCACCAAGAAGCCAAAGAAGAACAAGTAATGGAACAAGATAAAGTCAGGTCTAGGATTAGGAGGTGGCTCGAGCTCAAGTGCAGACAGTGCAGTGTGTATGAAGTGTGGGAAGCCGCATAAGGGAGTATGTCGGTTTGGGACGACAGCCTGCTTTAGATGTGGGCAGGAAGGACACATGGCACGGGAGTGTCCTAGAGCAGCTTTTATGGCATAGTCTCAGCAGACAGCTTCTGGTAGTATGGCTCAGCCAGTAGCTCCAGCCGCGATGCAGGCCAGTGGCAGAGGCAGAGGAAGAGGAGCAGCCTCTTCTTCAGCGGGTTTCAGGGGTGAAGGTCCATCAGCTCCAGCACGGATCTTCACGATGACACAGCAGGAGGCAAATGCATCAAACACCGTGGTGTCAGGTAATCTCATCATTGGTTGTTCAGATGTTTATGCCTTAATGGACCCTGGTGCATCTCATTCTTTTGTTGCTCCGACAGCCATTGAGAGGTTGGGTTTGATGGTCTCTGGGTTAGAGTGTCCTCTCTGGGTCAGCGGGCCCAAGTGTGATTCATCAGTGGCAGAGTCAGTCTGCCGGTTTAGTCCTGTATTTATAGAGGATAGATGCCTTCCAGCCGACCTAGTGGTTCTAGATTTGACAGATTTTGACGTCATTCTAGGGATGGATTAGCTATCTATCCATGGCGCTACCTTGGACTGCAGGGACAAGGTAGTCAGATTCAGAGGTCAGGATGGGTCAGAGGTCGTCTTCAGAGGAGACAGGAGGGGTACACCTAGAGGTCTGATATCATCCTTACAGGCTCGTAGGTTGCTTAGGAAGGGATGTCAGGGTATTTGGCTCATGTGAGAGAGCTAGATAGTCAAGTTAAGGAACCAGCCTCAGTGCCAGTAGTCAGAGAATTTTCAAATGTCTTCCCAGACGAGCTTCCAAGACTACCACCTGCTAGGGAGATAGAGTTTAAAATAGAACTGATGCCTGGAACCAGACCAATCTCTATCCCTCCCTATAGGTTGGCACCAGCAGAATTGAAAGAATTGACGGATCAGTTGCAAGAGCTGGTAGATAAGGGTTTCATCCGACTGAGTACCTCACCTTGGGGTGCTCCAGTGTTGTTTGTGAGAAAGAAGGATGGATCCCTCAGACTTTGTATCGACTACAGGCAGTTGAATAAAGTCACTACCAAGAACAAGTATCCGTTGCCTAGGATTGATGATCTATTTGACCAGCTAGCAGGAGCAGGTTGTTTCTCCAAGATAGATCTAAGATCCGGGTACCACCAGTTGAGAATAAGAGAAGAGGATGTGCCGAAGACAGCATTCAGGACCAGATATGGGCACTATGAGTTCCTTGTGATGCCGTTCGGGTTAACCAATGCCCCTACAGCATTCATGGATCTCATGAACAGGGTTTTCAGACAGTATCTGGATCACTTTGTTATTGTCTTCATTGATGATATCTTAGTGTATTCCAGAAACGCAGAGGAGCATGCCCATCATCTGAGAACAGTTTTGCAGACCTTGAGGGAACATGGCTTGTATGCCAAGTTCTCCAAGTGTGAGGTCTGGTTGAAGAGCATCTCATTCTTGGGGCATGTTGTGTCAGAGAATGGAATTGAAGTGGACCCCAAGAAGGTAGAAGCTGTGGCTAACTGGCCCAGACCCACTACAGTGACAGAGATCAAGAGCTTTTTGGTTTGGCAGGTTACTACAGGAGGTTCGTTCAGGACTTCTCTAAGATTGCAGCTCCTATGACCATATTGACTAGGAAGAATCAAAAGTTTATGTAGACCGACCAATGTGAAGAGAGTTTTGAAGAGCTAAAGAGGAGGTTAACTTCAGCACCGGTGTTAGCTCTGCCTACCGGTAATGAAGACTTCACAGTTTTCTGTGATGCATCCCGTGTGGGACTAGGTTGTGTGTTAATGCAGAATGATAGGGTAATTGCTTATGCTTCTAGACAGTTGAAGAAGCACGAGTTGAATTACCCTACACATGACCTAGAGATGGCAGCTGTAATCTTTGCACTCAAGATGTGGAGGCATTACCTTTATGGGGTTAAATGTGAGATCTTTACAGATCATAAAAGCCTGCAGTACATCCTGAGTCAGAGAGAGTTGAATTTGAGACAGAGAAGATGGGTAGAACTGCTTAGTGATTATGATTGCAAAATCCAGTACCATCCGGGTAAGGCGAATGTTATGGCAGACACCTTAAGCCGAAAATCACTTGGCAGTCTATCCCATATCACGGCAGAGAGGAGACCGGTGGTAAAAGAGTTTTATAAGCTCATTAATGAAGGTCTACAGTTAGAGTTGTCTGGTACAGGGGCTTTGATAGCCCAGATGAGAGTGACACCCATATTTCTAGAACAGGTGGCTCAGAAACAGCACGAGGACCCAGAGTTAGTGAAAATTGCCAGGACTGTTTAGTCAGGCAAGAATGATGAGTTCAGATTTGACAGCAAGGGGATCCTCTGCTATGGGAATAGATTGTGTGTACCAGATGATGTGGGTCTGAAGGGAGACATTATGAGGGAAGCTCATAATACCAGATACAGTGTTCACCCTGGAGCCACCAAAATGTATCAGGATCTGAAAAGAGTCTATTGGTGGCCAGCTATGAAAAGAGAAGTGGCACAGTTCGTGTCAGCCTGCGAAGTATGTCAGAGGGTGAAGCTGGAACATCAGAAGCCGGCTGGAATGCTTAACCCACTGCCGATTCCAGAGTGGAAATGGGAGAATATCGCTATGGACTTCGTGGTGGGGTTACCGGCAACATCCAACAGACTAGACTCCATATGGGTGATTGTGGACAGACTGACTAAATCTGCTCACTTAATCCCTGTCAGGAGTGGCTATTCTGTGGATAAATTGGTGCAGGTATATGTTGATGAAGTTGTCAGGTTGCATGGGGCTCCTGTTTCAATAGTGTCTAATAGAGGACCCCAGTTCACCTCCAGGTTTTGGCGGAGTCTGCAGAACGCTATGGGTACCAGGTTGGATTTTAGCACTGCTTTCCATCCTCAGACTGATGGACAGTCAGAGAGGACCATCCAGACTATAGAAGATATGCTCAGAATGTGTGTGCTAGATTTTGGCGGTTCTTGGAGGCAGCATCTACCCTTGGTGGAGTTTGCCTACAATAACAGCTATCATGCTAGCATAGGTATGGCTCCATATGAAGCTTTGTATGGGAGGAAGTGCATGTCACCTGTCTGTTGGGAAGAAGTTGGGGAAAGGCCCTTAGCAGGGCCTGAGTTAGTAGAGATCACCAGCAGAGTGGTGCCCATTATCAGAGAAAGGATCAGAACTGCTGCCAGTCGACAGAAGAATTATGCAGATATCCGCAGAAGACAAGTAGAGTTTCAGGAGGGGGATTTGGTATTGCTCAAGGTGTCTCCTATGAAAGGGGTGATTCGGTTTGGGAAGAAAGGTAAGCTAGCTCCGCGGTACATCGGACCCTTTGAAATCTTGCTAAAGATCGGGAATGTATCGTATAAGCTGGATTTACCTGCTTCTATGGAGAGAATCCATCCGGTTTTCCATGTTTCAATGTTAAGGAAGTTCGTATCAGATCCGGACAAGGTTCTTAGCGAGCCTGATGTGGAGATCCAAGAAGATCTCACCTATGTTGAGCAGCCAGTGCGGATCCTAGACACGCAGATCAGAAAGTTGAGGAACAAGGAAATCCCGATGGTGAAAGTCTTTTGGAATCACCACAACATTGAGAAATGTACCTGGGAGACACGGGAGTCCATGCTCCAGCAGTATCCTCATCTCTTCTAAGGTGAGTGTTATGTGTTTTGTATGTATGTTCATGTTTTATGCTATGCATGTGTTGTTTGGTGAACATTCGGGGATGAATGTTCTTAAGGGGGGGAGAATGTAATACCCGGCTAGACTCCGGTATCGAAATTCCTACCGTCCGGTGGAATCTCGGATGTCGAAAACCTCTAGAAGGGTAAAATCATGTTTTTATAAAATGTTTTCATGTATTTTATGATTTTAAGTAAGAAAGAAATTGAGTTTTGAATGAAAATGACCATAGAGGGAAACCCAGGTTCGGCCGCCAAACCTCATGTTCGGCCGCCGAACATGCATGAGTTTTGGAGGCACCTTAGGCTTCTGAAGGTGGCCTGGCTAGCCCCTATAAGAAGCCCCATGGCCGAAAATGGGCGAGTTTCTTCCCCATTTCCGGCCAGAGGTGAGTCCGTGCCCTCCCATGGTTGATTTTGATGATTTTCCTCAAATCTCTCAAGTTTTAACAAGTGTTTACTTGGTTTTGAAGAATTGTGAGCTTAGAACAAGTTTTTGGAGCTTGGAGACCCAAAGAGCTAGATCTCTCCCATCTCTGAGTTGGATCGCCTCTCCTCTCGATGTTCAAGAGGTAAGAGTAGATCCTCACCTCTTTTCATGTTTTGATTAAGTTTCATGAAGGTTCATGGGGTAGAAATGCATGATTAGGTTAGTTGTTTAGTGTTAAGGCTTATGTGTTGTTATGGTTAATGTATGTTGTATATGTATGTTTGATGTGTTTTGGTTGGGGTTTAGGCTAGTTTTGAGACCCCTATGAGCTTATGTATGTGAGTATGCATGTTTTGGAAGTGTTGAATTTGAGTTGGAAGGTGTTGGGAGGCAAATGTGTATGAGGGCTGAGTTCTGCCACTGCTGGAAGAACTTAGGTTCGGCAGCCGAAGGCACTTTCGGCCGCCGAACCTGCCTGTGGAGGCAAACTTTTGGCTGCCGAACCCTGCCCCCGAAAGTGGACTTTCGGCTCTGGAAGGGAGTTTCGGCCGCCGAAGGTGTCGCCGAACATGCACGAGTTTCAGATCTGGAAGGAACCTTCGGCCGCTGAAAGTGCCGCCGAAGGTGCATGGCTTTCGGCTCTGGAGGGACTTTTGGCCGCCGAACCTGCCGCCGAAAGTGCCCTGTTCAGCCTTCCTTTGCATGATTTTCTATGCATGTTTGTGATGTTTTAGGGAGTTTTGGAGGAGTAGTTTAGAGTCATGTTAGTATATGTTTGGTTCCTCATTTGAGTCCACCTGTGTAGGTTCGGACCCGAGGAACCGAGGACTCCAGCAGTGAGATAGTTGCTTCAGAGTCTTTTCAGAGCTAGCCTGAGGTGAGTAGAATGACTCTTTATATTGCAAAGTAAATAAATAAATTTTGAGCATGTTCATGCATCACGAATGCCATGAGATGTATTAGGTTGTTTGCATTAGAATTCACGAATATGTTGCATTGCATAATATGATGTTGATGTGGATGAACATTGGATGATCCATTAGCCTTCGTATGGTATGATATGATATGATAATGATATGGTTCGAAAGTCCAGGAAGACCCATTCTACGTCCCTGGCACTATGTAAGAGAAAGTCTAGGAAGACCCATTCTACGTCCCTGGCACATTGGAATGTTATGATATGTTATGTAAGGGAAAGACCAGGACCCATTCTACGTTCTGGCACTATTAGACATGTAGAGGGCTATTGGTGACAAGTTCATCCTTAATGTGATTTGTTTGTGATGTGATGCAATCTATGAAAGCATGAATCTTTAATATAATGTTTTACTATTCTGCTCACTGGGCTCTAGTAGCTCACCCCCTTCCCTTAATCCCCCAGGTTTGCAGGTACGGACTAAACCAGGAAGTCACCAGGATTAGAAGTCATACTTTATGTAATAGCTAGATGTGGATATGTATTGTAAAATGTTATTATATGATGTAATGTAAAGAATTGTATTGAGGATAGAATTGTGCTTGGCCCTAGTGTATGTTAATCCCCTTCTGGTACATGATCCTTGTAATGAAATGTTTTAATGATGTTTATGCAGACCAAGCTTAATGTATAATATGTCACCCCATTGGAGCATTTGATGAGGGCTCTAGTGTGGGGTTTATGATTATGAGTTGTGCATGCACAGGGTAAGCTTGGTGAATGAAAGAAAAAGTTTAAGATTTTTATGTATATGTATGATCATGTATGGGATTTAACAGGTATACAGGAGGTATGTTAGGCTTGCTACGGGTCCCGGCGGCCTTAAGCCGATTTAGATCCTAGCGCCGATAGCGGTCCGGTTTTCGGGTCGTTACACGTGGCCTTACTGGTGATTCTGGGATTCAGAATCGTAGCCTTACTGGTGATTCTGGGATTTAGACTCGTGGCTTTACTAATGATTTCAGGATTTAGGCTCGTGGCCTTATTAGCGATTTCAACCTTATTAGCCTTTCTCTTACTTTTAAAATTTATCTACAATAAAAGCTTGCACAGAGTATATGTAACGAGAATGCCCGTTGTTAATTGAATAATGTTTAACAATGAATACTGTAATGTGCAAGATGCTTAGTTTCACATTTCAAATGAATGCCAATATTAATTATGACAAACCATATCATCTCATACAATTCAAAGAATCTAATAAATAATATTTCATATGCGTAAATTTTTCACAGTTTTCAAATCACATAGTAGTATGCTTAAACAAATAATCTTTTTATTAGTGAATTCATACTAATATTAATCACCGATGAGAATTTTTAACCTACTCCAAAACACTATCATGCTCGTGCTTATATACACAAGGATTTTATCTAAGATTTAATTTTTATAACTAGTCATGATAACCAAAATACTTTGAACTAAAGAAGTAATTGTACAGGTTAGTTAACTCATGCACGTCACTTTTCTCCCACGATTGCTTGATCCTCCTCATTTTGTGCTCCTTCTCACGTCGACATCTTCTATGTGGTTTCTAGATTTAGCTTGTGATCAGATCATTTCACTATTTTGCTTCCTCCTACACCCTCATGTTGTTGTTATCAGCTTTTATTAGTTTGCCATGTGGATCTCAATGGATTTTATTTAGAAACTCCGGTGATAGAATAGTCTCCTTCGTTCTTACAAACAACGCCAATTGATGAACTGAGATCTGATGGGGTCTCCAGATGCAGACACTTAGACAGTGGCTCAATTCGGTAGGTTGATCGTTGATTCGTGATTAGTTTGATGAGAGGTGGATGACTTAGAGATTTCATATAGGTTTCTCTATCCTCGATCTTGAGGAAAGGAACCTGCAAAATATGAGAGGATAATTAGGGATCTATCGGGGATGCCTCGATGGAGACCTTCTGATGCTCAACTTGGATTTAAAATTACTTCAGAGATGCATTAATGTCAAGAGAAAATAAATAAATATTTGTTGAGCATTGAAGAGAAGGAGGAAGTTCCGGAGAGTATGCGTGAGAGTATGAAGGGAGAGAGTCTGAGAGAGAAAGAGAGAGAGATAGAGTCTAAGAGAGAGAGAGCCCTTGTTATTGGGTTGGTTTTGGGGTATATATACACCTTGATTATTCTGACGACCTCCAGCGCCAAGTCCCATCAAATCGAACGTGGACACCTTTAGTAGGTGTGTTAGGCGGCTCATAAATGCAATGTCGGTTAGCCCATATCCTATTCATCGTGTACATCACGTCAGTCTATTTTATCACATGCGCATTTAAGACTTCGAAAAGGGTTAGAAAGACTGACCATAGTGTTAGAGGTCGGCACCTTACCATGGTTTCATCAGGTCGTGCCCGGTTCACCCGATCAATATAGAGGTGGGTCCCTTCTGGTCGCTAAGGTTGGCCACGTCTACATTCAATGCCTCATTGTAGTATGGGCTTTTAAGAGGTTGTCCGTCCATTCCGGGTTTTAGTAGGGTCAGGAGTGTTGACCATCTTTGTTGAAGGTTTGTATTTACCGTCGGATTGTATCAGACTGTACTTGACCTGCTCAACCTTTATTGAGATCAATCCTCTTCAGTTGCTAAGACCTGATCAGACTGTAGACACGTGTGTGTCGTGATCTCTACTGCTCCTATTTTTTATATATTATCAAATATGAATTAGAGTTTTTTATTTATGAAAAATATCCACATAATTTATAGCATCAAAGTATCAAATTAAATATAAAAAAGTTATCACTAAATTACAGTATAGTGCGTAAATTTTATTTGACCAAGAGTTTTTTATTTATAAAAAATATCCACATCATTTATAGCATCAAAGTATCAAATTAAATTTGAAAAAGTTAACACTACATTACAGTATAGTGCGTAAATTTTATTTAATTAATAAAATAATCCTTAAAATATACTTATTTTTACCTCAATAATTTTATTTTTATCACATTATTTATCTCTTATTTCCATTGATAACATATAAAAAATACAACCATTGAGATTACGATACGTGTACACGGTCCGACCAGATCTTAGCAACTGAAGAGAATAGATCTCAGTAAAAGCCGAGCAGGCTAAGCAAGATCTGATATAATCGGGGGTAAATACAAACCTTCAGCAAAAGATGGTCAGCACCCCTAATCCTGCCAAAACTGGAAGCGAGTGACAAACATTTTTAAAGCTCATACTACAACGAGGTATTGAATGCAGATGCAACTGATCTTTGCGACTGGAAGGGACTCACCTCTATATTAGTCAAGTGAGCCGGGCACGACCTGATGAAGTCATAGTAAGGTACCGACCTCTAACACAATGGTCGGCCCCTCTAACCCCCTACGAAATTTTAAATGCACGTGCGATAAAACAAACTGATGTGACGTACACGATGGACAGGATATGTGCTAACCGACACCGTATTTATGAGCCACCTGACACACCTGTTAAAAGTGTCCACGTTCGATATGATGGAACTTGGGTCTGGAGGTCATCAGAATGATCAAGGTGTATATATACTCCAGAACCAACTCAATAACGGGTGCTTTCTCTCTTAGACTCCATCTCTCTCTCTTAGACTCTCTCTCCGCATACTCTCCAGAATTTTCTCTTTCTCAATAATTATTTATTTATTTTCTCTTAATGCTCAATAGTTATTTATTTATTTTCTCTTAGTATTAATGCATCTCTAAAGTAATTCTAAATCTAATTTGTGCGTCGGAGGGTTTCTATCGGGACATTCCCGGTAGACTTCTAATCGTCCTCTCATATTTTATAGGTCCCTTTCCTCAAAATCGAGTATGGAGGGACCTATACAAAATCTCTAAGTCATCCACCTCTCATCAAACTAATCATGGAGCAATAATCAACCCATTGAATCGAACCACTGTCTGCATCTGAAAACCCATCGAATCTTAGTTCATCACCTGTATTTATATACCTATAAGTTAGTAAAAATTAGAAAGGTACAAAAATAAAAATAAAACTTTATAAATTAAAACATATAATATTTCATTTTATTTAATATTATAGATATGAATTAGAGTTTTTAATTTATGAAAAATATGCACATAATTTATAATATTGAGTATAAATATTTAATAAAATATTTTAATGCATAATATTTATAATTTATTTTTTATATATATTAAAAATATATTTTTTATTAATCTTTTAATTATATTTATTTTAAAAAATTAAATTTTATTAAATATTAAAAAAAATTTAAATAAAATTTTTAAAAATAAAAAAAATTAAATAGAATTATAATAATTTATTTATATATTATTATAAAATAAAAAAAAGTGGATAATAATTTTAAAACGACTAAAAACGAATGGTCAACAAAAATTATAAAATGATAAAAATATAAATATGTAAATATAAAAGGAAGAAAACATTAGTATTGCAAAAAATATCACTCTTTAAATATAAAAATTATAAATATATTTTTTATTTAAAAATTTTAATTTAATTAAATAATTTAGTAGTGTTTTATTTAAGCTAAAATGGTTAAAAATTGTATTAATATTAACAATAATCATTAAGAAGCTATATTGACATTTAATTATAATAAATTAAATTTTTTTATAATATAAAATAACATTAAAAAACTAACTAAAATAAAAAAATCGTAGTTGAAAAATCAATTAAAATTATTATTTTTAGTGACGTATATTTGAAGGTGTCGCTAATAATAAAATTTGCAACGATATAATTATTGTAAACGATTTTATTTCATTAGTAACGTATTTTTTTCATTATTATAATAAAAGTCTAAAACTTTCAAGGATACATTATATCCTAAAATTTTTAATGATAAAATTTTCTACTATTAAATAAAATTTATTGGTCACTATAATACATCATTCAAATTTTTAGCATTACTTATAACCTAAGATTTTTAACGATAAAATAAACTAAAAATTGTTTAAAATTATATTAGTATTTAACAAAAATGATAAAGAAGTTATATTTACATTTAATTCTATTAAGTTAAATTTTTATTATAATCTAAAATAATGTTATAATGAGTATATAATTATAAATAATTATGTCAAATTTCATAATTATTATAATTTCAAATAAGAGTAATGGTA
This sequence comes from Manihot esculenta, assembly GCF_001659605.2. NCBI lineage: Eukaryota > Viridiplantae > Streptophyta > Magnoliopsida > Malpighiales > Euphorbiaceae > Manihot > Manihot esculenta. The sequence continues at coordinate 33,399,046 of NC_035168.2, read as the reverse complement.
TGGAAGCCAATTAATAACATAAAAGTTTATATTAAAAATAATATTTTTCACAATCATATTAATTCAAATTAAAAAATATTTAAATATTTTGTTTTTATATATTAAAATTTTAAAATAATAACATGCACCAGAATTTCTATTTTTAAATGAAAATGGATTATTAATAATTATTTAGAATTCATGCAAAAAAATTTTTAACTTGACCAGAGAAATACTATGAACAAATTATTTTTTCAAATTATTGTCAAACACTCTCCAGTATAATAATTAATAATTATTTATAATTTTTATTTATTTTATTTTTTTATATAAATTAAAAAGATAACTTGTTTTATTAATTTTTTAATTATATTTCTATTAAAAAATATTAAATATTATTTTTTAAATAAAATAAAATTAAATACGAGTATAATATTTAATTTTTTAACTTTAAAATTAAAAAAAATAAAAAAATATTAGATGAATGAGATAGTTAAAAAGATGTTAATAATTCATATACCCTTCCATCTTATAATTTTTATTCATTTTATATTTTTAAATATATTTAAAAATATAATTTCTTTTATTAATTTTTAATTATATCTATTTTAAATATATTATAATTTTATTAAAATATTATTTTGAAAAATATTTTGAAAATAAAATTATAATAATCGATGTTATTATAGTTAAAAAAAAAAAGAAAATAAAACAATAATTTTAAAATAATAAAAAAGAAAAATACACAAAAAAACATATGAGACAAGTAATAAATGCCCTCCAACTAATCCAACTAATGAAATGAGCAATGCATTTAATCCATTGCAGCTTTTGAGAAAGGGTAATTTAACGAGATTGATTTTGGTCAATAAATGTACTAATAAGCAAGTTCCAGGTTTGAAAATTTGCATCCAGAGTTACTAGATGATCTTTAAAATATTATCTAAATAATTATACATTTAAGAAAAATATTTTTATAAACAAATTAGGAAGGAATGCTGAAAACAGACCTTAATGTTATTTTCCCTGCCTCTAGCACTGTCTATTAAATTAAAGAGAAGGAAAAAAAATAAGCAGAAAAATCAGGTTCAATGCGGAGCATGTACTATAAGTTGAAGTGCAAGAGCAGCTGTAGAAGGTGAGAAAGCGCACAGTACGTGCAAACAATGAAGTTAAGCACAAAATAGAATTAAGAGCAACTTGGAACCTGAAATGTAACAAATCTCACTTGAAAATTTGCCAGAAACATACTCCAAAAGAGGATGCCTAGTTCTAGAGGTGGCAACAGTATTGTACAGTTTGTATTTGTCTAAATATACTTCATTCCCGAGATATATTGCTGTCTAGAGATTATAGTCTGGGCTACCGTATAAATAATTCCTAATATCCCCAATATCTTAATCTTAATCACATCTGATATTATGATGGATGGGAGATTAAGGGGCACCGTTATCAGTGGCGTCCAGTCTGTCTGCTTTGTATAACTCCACACGAACCTGTTGAACAGGATATGACTAGGGAACGTTAGAATGAGAAGAGCTAGATTCTTTACTGCAAAGAACCAATCAGGACCCCCAATCTCCAGGCCCCACCCAGTATTCCCATGCCACACATCTTCCCAAATGCTGTATAGGGCCGTCAATACCAAATAGGCTGATATAGCCACTGCAACAGGGAAGTACCTCTGTTTGTCCCCAAAACCAGCCACAAAATCAGAGTCCTGGTTCAGAAGCAGCAAAATTGGAGCAAGAAAGAATATTGCTTGATTTGATCCTCCAGTCAGATTGACATTCAGGATCAGGCATATAGCAAAGCACATTATTGTAGCAACGTTACCAACTGCAGGCATCCAGGCACCCTCTGCTGCCATTCTCTTGATTGTGAAGGTTGGCACAGTTGAAGCCCTGCGTTGCTGCATGAACCTCATTCGTGGAGCAAAACTAGCAGAACTGCTTTGACTGGATTGGCTATGTCTAATTCCACCCCTTTCAAGAGACTTTTCCCGCATAAGTGAGGCAAGTTCAAACTTAATCTCCAGTGCTATAAGCATAAAGATTGCTGCATATAAACCAAGAAGAGAGGTCCTTGCCCCCTCAACCGCCAGTAGAGTTGTAAGCTTCCTATCTTCTTCTACCATGTCTGCAACTCGACCATCTTCAAGGATGCTTTTGATTCTAACCTGACCTTCCAACAGGTATGTCACAGGAAAGAGAGCTACAAGTAAAGCAAATACCCATGGGAGCAGCTTTGTGCTTGAAGCAGATGGAAAATGGGTGAATACAACAAACACACAGGTGCAGACCATGGTTACAACAATGAGGGCATGCAGAACAGCAGCTTGCAGGAAGTACTCGGCTGATATATATATTCCAAGAGCAATTCCAACTGCGATGGAGTAAAATGCTCTTAGCTCTACCACATACTTTATGGGTATGATAGATGTCAGAGCTGCTAAGGTGAGTAGAATTGCTGTGATAAGCAGCCAAGATGGCCAAGTAGGTTTTGATGCCATGAAGCCATAGATGGAGATGTCATCAGATGACTGACGAGCTGCTTTGATTATGTCAGAATGATAAGTCCACGCTAATGGTATTGGTGGCTGCATTAAAATAAATAATGCACCTGTTGCCACCACTAGCACTAGGCATCTCTTTGCAGACTGCATAAGGAAGAAAGGAACCAATCAGTAATTCAAAAACATTCATTTTGAATTAACTGAAAACATAAAATTAGAAAAATATTAGGTTATATTAGCTATCCTATAAATAAAAATGAAAACAGCTGGATAAGAAAAAAGAACAAGGGCCTTCTATTACATGCTTCTACTTCTACTCATTATCATCCATGCCATCCCATAAAATTTTTTTTTCCTCCAGAAAATAACCTGGTTTAACCTAACTTCCAAAAATTATATTGGTTAATTTAGTTTCCTTAGTAAACAAGTACAACAAAATAAACTAAAAATAAAAAAGGAAAAAGAGGAACTTGAAAGGAAACCAGACCAGGACATGAGAGAAGTGCAGAACAACAATTGGCACACAAGCCAATCCAGTCAAGACAATACAAAAGCCCAAAAGTAAACCATCTGAGGGAGGCCTTCCATTCCACCATTGGAGAGCTTCAAAAATAGTTTCGCGGCAAAACCAAACTGACACAGCAACCACACCAGCATGTACACAACCTTGCCATGGTTTCATCCTTGACACTGTTCGTGACTTATCCCTGCAAAGAAAAACATTAGAAGATCAAATATGCACAAAGAAACATGAATAAGTAGGTTCAGAAAAATAAATGTCTCAATTCATAAAACATGTACACACTTGTAAAGCAGTAATGGGGGAGTAACGGCCAGTAATAGCACAGCTGAAACCCATACAACAGATTTTGACGAAATAAACAGCATGGCCAACTTCGAAGAATAAAGGCATGTCAAAATCCAAACTGCTTTGGGTCCAATCCGATGATCCACAGATAGTCTTCTCGCTAAAGCCAAACCCACAAAAGTTGTCATAATTACCATATAGCTTGGGTACATCACATCGTCCTCCAATCCATAGAAGTATATGCCCGAGTAATTAAAAAAACGATTCTCAATATGGCATAACAGCAATGCATGGCTGACCAAACCAACCTCAACCAAGAAATGAAGTTTTGATGGAAGAACAGCTAAACCAGGAATAGCCATGGCTAGGATGACACTTGCAACTATGAGTTTGCAAAAGGACTTCAAGGACATGCCTGCCAACCAAATATTCAAATCCCAGAAATTATGCAGAACAAACCATATGACCATCAAGCTCCCAAGTGCTACAAAAGCAAAGTATGATGCCAAGCTCTTCTTTGTGAAAAAGCGAGCTAAATAAAAGCCAGCGACTGAAGGCAGTGGAAGGAACTGCAAAATAGAGGACAAATGAAATAATATTTACTGAATACTTAAAATATAATTTATTTTTCTCTCATGAGCTTAGAGAGAAATCAATTAAGACATTGGACAAGATGTATATATTATTTCAACCTCTTGACATTCAAAATAATATCATTTTTCTATTGAGACTAGTAAGAATTAACCAAGAAACATTAGGATCTTAATGAACAAGACAAAATCAAAAATAATTTTAGTACAAGGCAATGCAAAATCCAAAGGGCACTGCTTATAAAATAGAAACCAAAATTATTAAATGGAAAAGAAACATGGAAGAGTTTGTAAAAAACAACCCTAAATATGAGCATGATAAACTATAAATAAGATATACTCACATCATTAAAAAATAAAAATAAAAACAAACACAAAAGTAGAGAAAAACAAAATTAATAACAGATCCTACATGTACAATTACTGTGTCAGTATTTATACATGCAATGTAGAACCAATAGTTATTGAAGGGATTTGGGGGAAGAGACAAAAATTTTCTTATGACATAAAACCTTGACAACTGGACTCCATGATGTAAAACCTTGCTTGACACAAGTTTGAGAAAGCAGGGGTAATTTACACAGACGATGCACCAACTTATGATATATATAACAGTAAGGTACATAGACTTCATTTTGCAACATAAAACCCCCTCAACTTCTATTTAAGTAACATAGCACCCAATTTTCAGCTACAAAAGCAGGTTTCTAGGTTACTTTGCTAATGTGGAACTTATTAAATTAAAAATCCATACATTTTCTTTCTCATGTATAATATTTAATTAATTTTCTAAATTTCTTTTAAAAAAAATCAATCAAATAATTTGTTTATTTTTTGTTTACAATATTAAAAAACTAATTAAATATTAGAGATGATAGAGAAAATATATGTATTTTTAATTTAACAACTGTCATGTCAGCAAAGTAACCGTTTGTGTAAATTACCCAGAAAGAAACTTCCTTTCTTATGGCCTCCCCATCGTGCAACCAGCTTGTGGTCATTATATGGAACATGGAAAAGAAAACACCTATTTCTGTAATAGCAACATCAACTGGTGAATTTCCTTTGAACTTTTAAATTAAATTGCCTAGCTCATCTAGTCAAGGACAGGCAATACATGTCTAAAGATTCTTTTTCTCATTAAAGTCATAAATATATCCTTTCAACAGCTATGACGTAGTCTCAAAGCCATAATTTCCTTATCCTTCAATCACAGACTTTTCAACAGCACTTCTTCATAGCAATTCTAAGACTGCAACTCTAGCCTGAAGCTGAAATTGCTCCAAAAATTCAATTTCATGTAATACGCTCATAAATCTGAATACCTTGATTTTCAATGAGAACTTAAGATCATCCCATGTTTTAATCATTATGCCAATTATTTCCTGAACAAACATCTAAGCACAAGTGTTTTTAGCATCAAGGATTCCCCATTCTCAAGAATGCTGCTGAATGCCAAAACAAAAGCCAACATATCTTTCAATACCAGAGTCTCCTTTACTTATGGCAGTCAATGTAACAAACACCTTTTCTAGCAGTCAAAAAATGAGAACACCCTCTTTGTGAGCTCAAGGGGCTGTTTCTTTATTTCTATCCTACAAGTTAAACTTCCTGGCTTTAGTAGAACCAAAATTAAGTGATGCCTTTATTTCTTCAATCTACTCATCATAGAAAACCAACACAGCTATATCTCCCGATGAAAATATTAAAAATACATGTCCAGTAGATATGTATTTTTGTTGGCTACAGTAATAATAACCTTATAGGACAATACATTAAGCATCTAAACTAATATAGAATACCAAATGAACCCAAACAGAAATAAATATTTGAATCCTAAAAATAGATTTCAAAATTGTGAAATCCTCTCTCTGGTTTTCTTATGATATGAGCTGAAGTAGGGTACTTTCAGTTTCATTCATATGCATTTATACAGGATTTCAATGATGAACTTCAGTGGACTTGTTCCCTAATTATACAATCAAACTACAATGTGAACAACTATGAGCAGCTTTGAGATATAACCCACATACACGTTTAAACATCCCAAGACTGAGGCAATCACATAATAATATTTCATCTATAGCTCATGGTTGTAAACATAGACAAATAAAGAGGAAAAAAAAACGGAGTCAGTATTAGGGAGAAAGTCCATACCAACATGGGAAATCCCACAACGATTGCTCCAGCAGCACTGACCATTACAGTCAAAGCAGTAAAAGCTACAGAGCTGAACGCATCAGAAATCATACCCAGAGCATAAGCACCAGCTCCAGCAGCCCCTCCAAGCATAGTCAGGGTCACAAGGACATAATTAAGTGGCGGAGGAACCTGAATATACCGCCCAAATGAATGGAAAACTACTCTAACCTCCAAACATAGCACAACCACAACCAAAGCAATAGCACCATTTACAACGCGTATACTATGCATCTGATGCGCATGCTTAGTAACCCACCAAAGCGCGCCCCTAGTAGACGCATAAAGTTGGAACAAGAAAGGGATGAAGAACAGAAGAAACAAATCACAAACAGAAGCAGCCGAAGAAAATATTACGGAATAGTGAGACGCAATATGAAACATCAAAGGAAAGAATAGCAAGTTCAAAGTATGAAAACAACTCTCGAGAGGAGAGAGGATAAAATTATCATCGGGAACCTCTCCCCCATGATATTTCGCTTCCTGTTTGGATTTGAAGGAAGAAACTCGAGGAATTGCAAAAAGCCAATAGAAAATGCAATTGAAGGCCATGAGATAGTAAGAAGCGTTATTCATCCCAACGGCGGAGATGGTGGCCCAGGTGAACATGGCGGAAGCGATGAAAGGGACGCAGGCGAACAAAAGGCGCTCGAGAGCGAGAACGATAGTAGGGTTTTCCAGTTGGATCCACTTGAACTGGAGGGAGGCCCATACCCCGATTAGAAAATTGGCGAAGGCGCAAAGTAAAGCAGCGAGGAAGCCGAGAGGGACAGAATAGAATGTGGTGATTAGGGAGGAGCTGAAGAAGAAGGCAATCTGAGCTGCGATTAGAGAGAACCAGACTCCAAAAAATGCTCCAGATTTGAGGTTGAGGGAATCAAGGATGTAAGCGACCATGAGGCCAAGGGTTAGGGTAGCCACCACGGGGGCGCCACCGAGGTCGAGAAGGAAGGCAGCACAGGGGACGAGAGCGATGGCAATTCTGGTGTTGTGAGCAAAGGAAGAAGGCAAGAAACGAGATCTAGAAGGAGCGGAGGAGGAAGAAGAAGGGGAACGGAAGTGGCTATTAGGGCTAGGATTTGAGTCAGGGGAGTAAGCGCGGCCATTGTTGAGGGAGGAGAAAGCAGGGGCACTTGCGGAGGATGCTATGTAAGGTCGAAACGGTCGAGCTTGAAGCTCCGGCGGTATCATCTTCGCCGGATTAGATTGTGAGAGACAGTTACTGGAGGTTACAGTGGTCTGATCGCGGGGAAAGAGCGTGACCAAAAGAGGGAGAAATCTCCGAATTGGGAATCAAGGCTGTTTTGGTCATCTGCGGGTTTTGGAGGTAGGTGACGTGTTTGGATAAATGGAGATCGTTAGATCATCGATTAAGTGGCAGAAACCCTTTTTGCCCTTTTGAGATAAATTTATTCTTGTTTTCACTATGCACTAAATAAGCTTATTTAAGTTTTTTACCAAACAAGTGCATAACCGTACATCAAAGACAATTAGATTATAACATATTAAAATATTTTTTTAATAATAAAATACCATTTTAATATTTTTAGATATTATTTTTAATTAAAATAATATTAAAATTATATTATATTGGTTTGAAATCTTTTTTATTATTATATTTATTTTTAATTTATTTTAATTAAAAATAATATTTAAAATTATTAATATTTTAATATATAAAATTTATTTGGCCTCCTTATTAAAATTAATAATAGAAAAATAAATAGATTTTATATCATATAAGTGAAATTTGAAATATATAAATTAAATATAACATAAAAATAAAAAGTAAACCCTAATAAAATAACTATCAAGTATTTTTTAATATTTAATAATTATATTCACTTTATTTTTATGATAATTTATTATATTTAATTTTGAGCAGTATTTAATTTTAATAAAAATATTTATCAAATAAATTCAATTTAATTTTTTATTATTTTTATTTTTAAAAATTTTAATTATTTTAATTTAATTTTTATTAAAAAAATTATTATATTATTTTTAATAATATAAAAATATCAAACCGTAATTAAAATTAAAATATTTTAATTGAATTTTAAAATATTAAAAATAAAATATAAAATATATAAATTCTATTAAAAAATATAATCGATTAAATTAAATTAAATTAAATCGAATCAGATCAATTTGATTTAAATCAGTTTTAAATTAAAATTAATTCGATTTAATTTTTATTTACATTAAAATTTTAATTTTTAATTTATTCAGTTCGATTCAATTTTAAATCAAACCGATTAAATACATATCCTAAATGATACTCGGTTGTTGAAACCATATGGTTTTTCCCTTTTTCATCTACCAAATTCGATATTGCATCACGGCCCACACACTCACTCCCCCAATTTAAATGTTTTGTACACTCTTTTTTTCCCTTCATTCACTATTTATCTACCTCTTAAGCTTTATTGTGACATTACATCCTCTAACTTAATCGAATATAATGGTAAAGTGAGAAAGTGTTGTTGAAAAATTTATCATTGCAATAATAAGTAGTACTGAGCAGTATTCGGTTCAAATCAAAAAAATTAATTGAACTGAATTAATTTCAAAATTTAATTCAGTTTTTTATTTAATTTTATTCGATTTTTAATTTTAAAAATTTCGATTATTTCGGTTCGGTTTAGTTTTGATTAGAAAAAAAATTAAAAAAACCGAACTGAATCGATTAGTGATAATAATATGTTATTTTTAATAATATAGAGAAATTAAATTATATTAAAATTAAAATATTTTAATTAAATTTTAAAATATTAAAAATAAAGTGTAAAAAATAAAAAAATTATTAAAAATCAAAACTAATCAAACCGAATCAAATCGAACTGAATCAGACCGGTTCAATTCGATTTGATTTCTGATCAAAATCGATTCGATTCGATTTTCATAAATACTAAAATTTTAATTTTCGATTTATTCAGTTCGATTCGATTTTAAATCGAACCGACTGAATAGTCACCCCTAATAATAAGCATTCCCCAATTTGCCTTAAACCTTCATTTGAAGAGAATTGCTCTTCAGCCTTCTATCTACTTATGCTTTGAGATAATTTTGAGTTTGTTTAGCTAATCCATAGTATTAAAAACAATTCAACAATGGATACGTTTCTCTTAAGCCTTCAACCAATTCAAACTTGAAGAAAGGCCAAGCCCACATGCTACTTTGCCAAGGTTCACAATAAAGAGGATCCGGCCTCACTAAGTTTAAATAGTGGGATTCAAGATGGACTGAGAAAGAGAGAGAGGACTGAAAATGTCCAAACTCTATAAGGGCTTCAGACCAAAATCAATAGGTTAGTGAAATATTATTATTTGTCTCTTAAAATTTAAATTCAATTATAAAATTATCATCCACTTATAAATTTAAATATATAAAATTTAAATTTTATTAACTTTAAATAATAAAATCATTATTTACTTTTTAAAATTTAAGTTCAATTATACACTTGTAAAAGATTAGATATTATATATTTATAATTAAAATTTGTAAATGTTAAATTTTATTAAAATTCAATAAATTATTATTATAAGTAATTTAATTCTCCTAAATTTATAACTAATTAGGTTAAAAATTAATTTCACTTGTATATATTATAAATATTTTTTATCTTAAAATAATATTATAATAAACAATTTATTATAAATGTTAAATAAATTAATTTTATAATTATTAAATATTAGATATAACAAGATAAAATGTACAAAGCTACAGTAATTATTAATTGTAGCTATAACTATAATAATTTATGGTAATTATTAAATATCATATATAATAAAATAAAGGAAAAATTATTTTTTAATTTCTAAGGTATAGTTTAATTAACGAATTCGTCCTCTATTTTTACAATCCAACTCTTTCGTATTTAAGATTTAATTCCGTCAAATTAAAGTTCATTTCATAAAAAATGTCGTTAGCGACAGGAAAAATTACTGAAGTATCATTTCTCAATATTTTAGTTTCTAAAATTTAATTCATACAAATTTATAAGTTTTTTTCTCAAAAAATTAAAGTAAAAAATACGTTTTTATCCCTAAAATATTACATAATTAACAGATTTATCTTTCTATTTTTTGAATTTAATATTTTAATTTCTAAAGTGTAATTTCATTCTGAAAATCTCAAATTCAATCTCCATAAATAAATAAAAATTTCAATAAATTTAAGATTTAAATTTAGCAAAAATAATAAAATTAAAATATATAAAATTTAAAATAATAAAAATTTAAATATATAAAATTTAAATTATTAAAAATAAAAAGTTAAAATTCAATAGAAATTAATTTTATGATGTCGTTCGCTGTTATCACTGCTCGCCATTTAAAAAATTTATTAAAATGTTCCTGACATTTTAAAAAATCTACTAGTTAGTTTTTCTGTTAATTTTAGTAGTTAAATATTATAAAAAAAAAATTTAAATACCCTTAATATGGAGAGATTAAATAGTAAATTTTTTAATAATTTAAGAGACCAATTAATAATTTTTTCTAAACTATAAAAATTAAAAAATAAAATATTTAGTAATAAAATTAATAAAAAAACTAATATTTTTTAAAATGTCAGAGATATTTTAATATATTTTTAAAATTAAAAAATTAAATAGCAAATTTTTTTATATTATATAAACTAAATAATAAATTTTTATTTTATTATTGATAAAAATAATTTTAAAATTATATTTATTATCTTTCTGTTGATCAAATTAAAATTATTTACTTAGCATAAATTTTAATAGAAATTTTTGACAAGAAGATCTTAAATTTTTACAAAATTAGACCTCAACGTGTTTGAATTCTAAAAATAAGGGACAAATTCATTAATTATACTATAAAATTAAAAAATAATTTTTTCTATTTTATATAAAAAAATCATGAACACAATCACTTTTCAAAATAATTTTTTAAAAAATAAATAAAGATGATAAACTAAAATTTGTTAATAATCTTCACTAATTTAATAATTAGACCATAATATTATGGATGAATTGAAATCTTGAAATTTCAAATTGATATAAAAATTCCACCAACGTACTTCCACCTGGAAATTTTTTTAATCACTTTTGCGATCTTTAAGTTTGTACGTAATCTTTCAATCGGTTTCAAAATGGGTGGAATCATGGAAGTACAACCTTAAGTTTTTTCTAAAACAATAATTTTAAGTTGGAGTTAAAGATTATCTTATTTAGAAAAATTAATTTCTTTTATTAATTTTATTAATAAAAAGCACGAAATTAATGTTTTTAATAAAATTTTTATGTTTATGATATAGTTATTATAAACTTTATTTTAAATTATAATATAAATTTTAATTATAAGGACTAAGAATTTTATATTTATATAACTCTAAATCGTAAAACTAATCTAAATTAAATTTTGAATAAAATATAATTTAAATTTAAATAAAATATCAACCTCACCAATTAATTTTAAATTTTAAAAATTACAATAATTTTGATAGTTTATCAAATTTGGATTAATTTATTATTATCATACTTAATTAAGGACAAAATAATTGAATTTACAATAAAAAGAATTACGCCATTTCACTCAAAATAAAACTTTTATATTTACCTTAATAAATATTAATTTACCACTTAAAAATTAATTAAAAATAATTTTTAATTAAAATAAATTATATTTTAATTTTTAAAATTTTATAAAAACATATAGTTTAATTTAAATATTTATAAATTTAATTATAAAATTTTATTTTATAATAAAATAATCTCTTTAATTATAATTTATTTCTATATTTTTATAAATTAATTTCTAAATATTATAATTATTTAAATATTAATTTTACGTGTTTATTAAATTTATTATCTTAAAATAAATTAATAAAATAAAAATTTTAGTACAATATCCATTTAAATTCAAATTCAAATAGTAAATTCAAATTCAAATAGTTTTTTTAGTCCAATTTTCCCTTCTCAATGATTTCTTTTATTAATAGGATAAAAAAGAGCTATCCCATTTTTTATCTTATTCTTATTTTATTATTTTTTATATATAAAATATTAAAATTAAAAAATTAATTTATAAATATAAGAATTTATTAGTAATTATATTATTTAGAAATTAATCTATAAAAATATATGGATTTATTTTAATTAAAAATATAAAATTTAAATTTTAAAAATTATTTTATTAATTAAAAAAATTTAATGCACTAAATTTAAAAATACAAATATTAAAATATAACTTTTATTTGTAATTTTTTAATAATATTTATCAGTATTAGGATAAAATTCTCATTTTGCTAACCGCGTAAAAATACATGACTATTTTTATTATAAATTAAAGTATATAACTCTACTTAGAAAATATACTAAATTAAATGATAGTTTTTCTTTTAGTTTTATATTTATATATACCCTTAATAAAAATTAAAATTTTCAAACTTTATTTCGGTTACGAGTCTAAAAAAGTTTTCTGTACACCTAATTTTTTTTATAACTTATAATCTTAAATATTTTTAAAAAAATTTCGACACATCTAATTCTCTCTCCTAATCGTTACTGATATGCTTATTTTGTATTTTAAATTATTTTTATTTTATATTATTTTTTTTATAATAATTTATCATAATCAATTAAGAATATACATTTTTATTTTTTAACCAATTAATAAAAAAAAATTAATATTTATATTATTTTATATTTTAATTTGAATATTTAAATTTTAAATAAATCGACAAAATGTTTGTGTTTGAGTATAACTTTTGTCAATTTTTAAAATCAAAATTAAAGATAAGTAATTTAATTGTTAAATATATCTTTAATTTAATTGTTAAATATACACTTTATATTTTTAACAGTAATAAATTTTATTTTATAATAATAATTATAAATATTTTATAACAGATATATTATTTAATTTAAAATAATAGTATATATAAAATAATTAAAAAGAATATATCTATTATAAAATTTTTATAATTATTAATACAAAATAAAATCTATATACCATTACAGTTATATTATTATTATTTTTAAAATTAAATATATAGTTAATTATGAGTTAATATTATTTTTATATATGAAATTAATTTATATTTTAAAAATAATAAAATATTACATTTAATCTCCTATTTAAATTTATATATTTTAACTTTTGAAAATCGGTTAAAATTATACTCAAATATAAGTGTTGGACTAATTTATCTAAAATTTAAATGTTTAGATTAAAATATAAAATTATGTAAATATTTAGTTTTTTTAATCATTTAATTATTAATTTATAATTAAAAAATAATAACAATAATACATGTAATATGCGAATTAGACTATTAAATTTAAAAATTTACACATTGACTACAATTACACCAAAATGTAAAAATTAGGCTAATTTAACTAAAATTAAAAAAATTAAATTAAAATACAAATACACACAAACGTTCAGTCTTTTGGCCTTAATTTTTAGTTATAAATTCGCTCCGGCTATGTACAAATCATGTTTCCACCGCTACACTCATAACATATTTCCTGAAGATAATGTTGATATTTTAAATGTGATAAAGAGTAATATTGACATCTTAGAATCTATGGTTCTAATATTAGTTAAAAAAATAAATAGAAATATTGATTATATACATATGCGTCAAAGATTATATATATATTAAGCATTATCCCAAACACAATATAAATATATATTGAGCTGAAAATAAATCACATATTATTGAGATGTTACGGTATATATATATATAGAGTGTAGTAAGTTATTTATATATTCCGCAATACTTTAAATTTCTTTTTTATTTATTAAAAACATATGAATTTATTATTATTTATTGTCATTTTAAATAATAAAATAATATATATATATAAAATAAAAATATCATTATTATATATTTAAAATCTTAATATTTGTAATAGTGGTTGGATCTTCTTCTAGAATTAAAAAGAAAATAAAATGTCAAAAGATAAATAAATATTGTAAAATGAAAATATATAGCAAATTTAAATATTATAATTTTTTTTAAAAAAAATTAGTCGAATTCCAACATAGCTAGACTTTTCTTAAATCAACAACACTCAATAAAATATAAATTCTATTTAAATCAACTTGTGAAAGTTATTAATTTTAAAAATAGAACCGCATCAATTAATCTAATTAAAACTCAATCTCTTTTAAATTTCAAATCACAAAATCACTATTTAATTAATGGTTAAAAATTAAACTAAACCGCAATAATTAAATAAAAAAAGCTAAAATTCACCAATTTAAATATTGAGGCTTTTGCTATAAATTATTGAATTCAATAGTAGGATTTTAATTTAAATAAGGAACTGGCTAAGAATTTTAGATGATTGTGGATTGATTGAATTGAAAAAAATAAGATTTGTATTAAAAAGGATTTTATTTTATTTTTATTTTTTTATAATATCAAGGGCTCTACAGGAAAAAAATAATGATGCTATGGTTTCAGGATGAGTTCGAAACTAGAGTAAACTTATACTTTTGTATGATTGAGATCTAAAATGGGTTCAGGATTAATTGTTTTTTTATGAGTTTAGTCTTTGTTTTTTCATTCTCTCTTTTTATTTCTATCTCTTTTTGTCTTTTTCAAGCGTTCTTTCTCTGTCCTACACTCTTACTCATCTGCTATCTTCAAACGGGCAGTCTATTCACGAGTACGAGGTATTAATTCTCATCAGACGACTATTTAATTCTTCTTGGCTCTTTTTGGATACAATCCCTATTATTGCAGGCTTTGTTCTTATGCGATCATTGGTAATTGGTCAGATTCATCTGCCCTAAACACCTTTGAACTTTATTCGGCCCATGGGCTCAGAGCTCAGTCAGTCTGAGCCTCGTCTTATGCAACGCGCTATGGGCTTGTATCGGATTGTTCCATGCCTTTTTTTTTATTTGGGCTGTAGCAGACTTGGTGGTTAGAGGCTTATTAATCATCAAGTGCTTCTTTATTCCCTTACCAATTATTCCATAATTAGTGAGGGAGTAAATTTCGAGACTTCCATTACTTTTACTCTGCTCAAGGAAGGGATTTCGATAGGTGTCGTTTCTTTCTTCTTTTCTAATTTTGAATTTTGTTTTTCTCCCGTTGCACTCGTTCTCCCATCACCTCTGCTATTCCATTCTCCTTTCTTTTGTTATCTCGATTCTCCATTTAGAGGTATGTTATTGCTCCTCTTATGGTTTCTATTGAAATGCCAGCGGTGGAAGATCTAGCTTCTTCTGTCACTCGTCTTCTTTACTTTAACGTCTTTCCTACAGCCTAATAGACACCAAAATCTTTAAGATTAGGGCTCCTCTGAGTATGAGAGAATAATCCTTTCTGACCCGTCATCCAGAGATTTAATAGACATCCAATAGGAGCGTAATTTGGTATTTTTCCTCAAGCAACACGAGTTTGGATTAAATTTCCTCTTTACCCCATTTTTTATTGAGGTTTTCTAGCATTTTAGGATATATCTCCGAATGCTAACACTGAACTCCATTCTATTCATGGGTTTCGCTCCTTCCATCGACTTATTTTCTACCTTTTTTTATCTGGTTATGTCTATCCATGGGTTTTATTATTTTAGTCTCTAAGCTGGGTTGTCCTTTTTTAACGGCTATAAAGATTCAATTAAGGGTTGAGTAGAGCATTTTGCTATCGTCGAGCTAAAAGAGAGTTCAGGGGTCGAGTGGGACATCAACCTATCTTGGAGGGATATACCTCAAGGCTGCAACAAGCTCCGTAGGTTAAATCTTATAGATAAGATCTACCTTCTCCGATTGACCTTATGGGTAAAAAATATGATATCGAGAACTGCTTGCTCATGTACTCCCTGAAGGATTATCATCAAGTCGATACTTTGGAGTTTTTCTCTTGCATTTTCTCTTTTGCTATATTGAGTTCTAACTAAATCTTCATTTCTTTTTCAGTTTCTACTGTAGCAATGGATAAGATTAAATTTCCTAAGAATTTTACCTTGTCCCGAGCGAATCTTAAAGAGACTCTATTAGCCTTTCAGGCTAACAAGTCTGTTGTCGACTTCACTTGGGAAGTCTTCTTCCATGCTGCGACCCCAACATCATCCATCCGACCTGCTACTCATAGCCTCACACCTCACTAGCTTTGGTGTTGGTTCCAGGAGGCTCTCATTCTCCTGCCTCTAGGATGTCAACTCCTTCTAAGATGTCGGCTTCTTTTAAGACACCTGCTGCCCCCAAGATGGTCCCTAAGGATCCCATCATTGTCAGTGAATCGAGAGAGGGTAGCTCGAAGGAAGGCACTGAATCTCCAGAGTGCTTCTCCTCTTCAAGCTGTTGGGGACATCGTTATCGAGGGTCGTCCTACTAAACGAGCTAGGACCTTTACACGAGCTAGGACCTTTACGTCTACTGGGGCCGACCCTCTCCCGTCTGCTGATAAGGGGAAGATGGTTATGGAAAATATGTCTTCTGCCCCTAATAAAGATGTGTTGAATTTTGTTGAGGTCAGTGTTGATTCTACGCCGGCCTCTATAGCTAAGATGCTATGTATTAGAGTATTCGGTGGAGTTGCCAAATGTCTCTAACCCCTGATTCCTTGGAGTTGTCTGTAACTTGGCTTGCTCCACTAAGCAACAATCCGCCTGTAGTTCGCCCACCTTAGAGACTCTTAGGGACGATTTGAGAGAACTACTCCTTATGGTAATTTAATTGCCTTTCCTCCCTATATTCCAGGTTTATGATTTGTAGACATTGTTCTTATTTGTGACAATCCGTAGGTACATTTATGGAGATTGATGCTCGAAATCAATCCATCCAAAGCTCTATGGACCGTCGTGTCGAGTAGGTGCGATGAGATGAGAACTTGGCTGCCACGACGGTATGTCGTGAGCATATTATAAATTTCAAAGGGCAAGTTGTAGACCTCATCAGGCAGCTTAAAGAGTTAAAGGGAGGTGTAGACCTCATCAGGTAGCATATCATAAATTTATTTATTTTATAAATCGAGTTCGAACTTATAAATACAACTCGAGTCGAGTTCGAACTTTTAAATTTATTTTCTAATCGAGTCTGAACTTATTAAATCTCAGCTCGGCTCGATTTGAATACAGCCCTATATCTTATTTATAGATATTATCAATAAATTCTATCATATTACATCATATAAAATTGTAAATATTATTTATGATTAAAATTTTTTCTATTAAAATTTTTTCTGTTACAACTACTGATGTTGAAAATATTTAGTGTAAGCAATTAATTATTTAATATTTCAATCTATCTCATAAATATATTCTCGACTATTTAAATTTGTGAAATACAACAAAATATTATGGACTTACACAAATATTTAAATTTTTAAGCGATTTACATATAGTATATAAAAAATTAGTAAAAATTAAATAATAATTAATGAATCACACGGGAAGAAAAAATATTCTCACTCTTGATTGGCTTCTCCCCTTCACACATAAGATTGTAATTTACTTCATCAGTGCTTAATTTTGTGGCTCCCCACCACATATATTGTAAACTAGAATAAAAATAATAAAAAAAAAAACTCCAAATTAACAGTCGTTTGTTTCTCGGGGATGGCAGAGTTTTGAAGTTGAAGCATGTGCGTGGCCTCCCTATTCTTGAGAGCTCATGTGCTGCTTTTGGGCTCTATCAAAATCAAAAGAACGTGCTCACCAGTTTACCACCTTTTTTTCTATTTGCTTAATCATATGGCCACAGAATTAAAACACCAATTTTCAACTGAATGTCTTCACTTATTTCGTGGGTTTTAAGAAACCAAAGCCTTGTGATGTCACATGCAATGACTGTATATTAATAATAATATCTCTATTTAACAAAAATGAAACTGATTTGTCTTTAATTGAGCTTTTCTTCAATATGCATTGTTTCTCTCTGATGCCACCAATGCTCTCCCACTCTCTTTTCAAACATCTATAAGAACAGCATGTTGGTGGACCTCAGCTATATATAATTCCTCACATGCGTTGTTCTCAGGCAAACGGGGCTGGCTTTTGTTTTTTAAAAGAAAAGATGATAATCAGTCTCAGCTTAATATTCTTTCATTGACTGGCCTCACAGGAGAAACTATGCAAGACCATGAATCGATCACCGGCCTGACAATTAATAGCTGATGGTTATTGTGATAAAATATCATGCATTCTCATGTGAACTTTCTTTTATATATTTTGTAATGTTAATGTGACATCCATAATTCCCCAAGTTGGCTATTTTATATTGAGGCCTTGTTGGTCTCGGATCTGGTGAATTTCGTCAAAGTCTCGGTGCTTGGGACATTGACAGTGAACTTGTGTCAAACAACTTGTGACCAAGATTGAAAAGCTATGTTAATATGTTAGCTTCTCTTGGCTTTCGGCATATGGTAAGGGAAAGTTAACTTTTTTTTTTGGGGGTTTGGTCATAAATCAATCGTAGACCCAGAATTTTGGTTTTTAGTTCTTGATGAGCAGAAACGAAGGAAGAATATATAGTGTAAGTTTTGTTTGGCGTTGTTTAAATTTGTATTGCTCCTCTTCCTCTGCCCATTTCTAGGGCACTTTGTCCCCTCCATGAGACACCTAGTTTGTCTTTTTCTTCCAACATGGAGACCTTGAGACCAAATCTAGCAAATCCCGATATACATGTCCTAATATATTTCGCCAATTATTATTTTACTATTTTCCTCATCTTCAATGATCTAATACACAACAATGAGTTTATAAATTCTAATAACGTAATGCCATGCACACAGCTTTTTAAGCAGCTACTTCAATATACTATTAGACTACAAGACTATATGTGCTTGTTTCAAGCTTCAGTAAAATCAGCGGAGAAGTTGCATTGCCTTTTGTGCATTCAAGTATAAGATCTTTTAGCTGTTTGTGCTTGCATTTATTTTCCTTTTTCAATAGTAACAAATTGTCATTTTTATGCAACTTCTGAACTAAGGGGCAAAATTTAAAAAAAAAAAAGAATAAAAAAAATTAGTGTTAGTATAAATATTAATTTTTCGGTTACCGATTATCCCTTATTCTTTTCAAATCACATAATCGGACTGTATTGCTTTCCGTTGGACTTGAGTTTACGGTGGACTCGATCTGCCCCGCACATTCGGATTAGAGTTTGAAATGTTGGGTCGGTCTGCTTAAGGAGAGTTTGATGGGTTTTGGACCAGTATTTTCTTCTTGACCCGACCCCAGCCTCGTCCCAAGTCACTTACTAATTCATCCTAATATTTTAATTTTTTTATAATATTTAATTATTAAATTAATAAAAAATTAATTAGTAAATTTTTTAAAACTTTAAAGTTTTTTGAGGTTAGAGAAAGACTTTTGGCTTTTCTTGGAAGAAAAAGAATCCTGGAAGGATGAGACTAAGCTAGCTGTAGAGCATATGGCAATGTGTGGCATGCTTAATTTACTGAAAATGCATGGTTACCACAACTACTACTAGTCATCTTGTTCACAAATTTCTCAGTCAGCTGGGTGGTGGGTCAGATATACATGCACGCACTTTCTTGACTTGTAGCTAGCTCTAGCCAAGAAGAAAATTTGAATCAAACATGGGTGTTTTGGATTGATATGAGCTTCCTATTTTTAGATTTCTATTAACAATTTTTGGGTTCCATTGGTCGGCTTCCAATCATAATTTTGTTGATACCATGAAGTAGGGTCCTTGAAATGACACATGATATGATTCACAGCCCATGTCACATTCTTTCATATTCTCTTGCTATTAGTTCAAGTCAATCCAAGATTTAATTTTCCATTTTCTGGGACTGTAATTTAATTAATTTTATAGCTTGATTAATTGCAAGTCAATCAAAAAGCTCGGAAAACGCCACTCTTCTTCCTTAATCTGGTAGTTTAGGCGTATGCAACCCGTGAACTAGAAAAATACAGAGAAATCTGAAATGGGAGAGTACGTAAACCATTTGACCACCTTTTTCAAGGTTAGCTAAACTTATACACATAGTATTCCTTTTGAAAGTCACTTAATTTGCATGATTAGCAGACTTCAATGCCCTGCTGTATTACAGGAACATAATTAGATAATATGCATGTGAGATTAGGTTTGAAGGGCCGGTTCCGGGCCATTTCCTATTCATCGAGTCGATTTGATATGATATAATTTACAGATTGAATTAAATCGACCTGATTTTTTAGATTTTAATACAGTTTTAATTTTTTACAATTTTGATAAGTGGTAAAAATTATGATTTTTTTTGGATTTTGACTCTTATTTAATTCAAATGCTAAACAGTCATAAGTTTATATTTGTAGATAAACAATATTTTTTACAAATAAAAAAATGTATATATATTTAATTATTTGATGATTAACTTGTCTACATATTTATTAAATGATTTATTTTAAAAATTTAAAATCGAACCGAATTATCAATTTAAACCATTGATCTCGATTTTGATTAAAAAAGAGAATCCATAATTAACTCCAACAATAGATTTTGGTCCGATTCAAAAACTGAAATCAGTTGATGGCTCTGGTACCGGGTTTACTGGTCTGGTTGAACACGTCTATGTGAGATAGTTTGGTAAAAAAAAAATTAGTTATATTGGGCTTGAAAAGATCTCATTTTCTCATAGCCATAATCTTATATGTGGGTCTCAGACTCAGCAGCATATATGGTGGTGGAAACTTCCCATATCCACCACTGCAGACAATCTCCAATCACTTGTCGATCACCATAGAATTCATAATCATAATGGTAGAGTCCAAGCCAATTTTTTAGCCAAAAATGAGACAACAAAGGCCTAATTAAGGTCATGTGATGTATAATCTACTGAGTTTTCATGCACATCTCCATGTGTAGTGCTGCCTAAAACCTCTTCTAATAAAAAGCAAAATATGGACTAATTCTATAATAGAAATATGGATGGAGGCCCCTCCTGTTTAAATTTTGTTTTCTGTTACTGTCAAAGTAGATACAAAGCAAGCTTCTCCTCCGATTACTTGATCGAATGGTATCCTTTCTCCCTTAATCAGAGGTGATATAAATCACTTTTAAAATTTGGGAAAAAACGTTTTGTACTCCGAACGAGTTTGCCTGACATAAATCTAGATTAATCGAACCAATAGATTTTAGATACGGAATATGTACATCCATCTCTTTCCTGGTTACTCTACAAGGATTTAATGCCTGCCCATGTTAATTATTGCTTGAATGATTTCCTTCTTTTAATTGCACATTACATCTGCCTAATCTTATGTATTATATTAGGAGAGCATTTATGATTCAATACTTAATTATTTTTTGACTAAGGCTTATCTTTAGCTAGTGATTGGGTTTGAAAATCGACAAAAGCAAGTTTATTCTTATAAAAATTTCTGTAATAGCCTGATTAGAAAAAGAAAAATAAATATATAAATAAATAAATAAATAAAATAGGTACTTGTAGCTTGCAGGTCATTTTGACCAATTAGAGCAGCATCTAATCACAGCTTACCAGACAAGGCCACGTGTGTAGGACCTCCGTAGCCTCTACTTCCTTTACATTTCCTTCTCCTTTTTGTGTATTTTTGAATATATATATCATTTCCCAGAATCCCCTCCAGAACCTGTTATTTAATCTTTTGCCTCCTCCCCTGTTACTGCAGCTACCCAGAAACAAATTCCAGTTGCTTTTTTGCCTGGGCGTGAGAGTATCAGGATTCAGGAGAGCCCTTTCACCTGTTGCTTGTATCATCTGCCAGGATCACAGGATAAGCCACCACAGTTTTTAGGTGAATCCTTATTGAATTTGAAGGCTCATATGACATGTTGTTGAGCTCTTGTTCATAATTTTTCAGTACTAGCCTTCCAAATTATTCAGAGATGTTGCCAAGCTATGATCCAAATGACAATGAAGCAGGCTTGCAGCTTTTGGAAGACCTGACAACAAATGCAAGTCAAATACAACAGCAGGTGTTAGAGGAGATACTAACAAAAAATGCAAATACAGAATATCTTAAGGGCTTCCTCCATGGCCTTTCTGATAAGGAGAACTTCAAGAAGAAAGTACCCATTGTAAATTATGAAGATATCAGGCCTTTCATCGAGCGAATTGCCAATGGAGAGCCTTCCACTGTCATTTCATCCCAGCCAATCACTGAGCTCCTCACAAGGCATAACACTTTTATTTTGTTCATCTTTTTTCCCAGTGTTGTTTCCATGAATTTCGTCAATTTTTTTCTTATCGAGTTTATTATTTTGATGCAGCTCCGGCACTTCAGGAGGACTGCCGAAAATGATGCCTTCAACTGCTGAAGATTTGGACAGGAAGACATTATTCTACAACCTCCTTGTGCCTATAATGAATAAGTAAGACAATCCTCTCCAATCCCATTCTCATAAAGTTTACTGTTTCTTGAACCATTAATGTAACAGGAAAAAGGGGGCAACTGTACTGAAAGAAAATACAACTTTTTCTCAGATATATGGATGGCTTGGACCAGGGAAAAGGAATGTACCTTTTGTTTATCAAACCTGAAATCAGCACCCCTTGTGGCTTGATGGCTAGACCTGTTTTAACCAGCTATTACAAGAGCAGCAACTTCAGAAACCGGCCATTCAACCGGTACAACGTTTATACAAGCCCTGATGAGACAATATTGTGTCCTGACAGCAAGCAGAGTATGTACTGCCAATTACTTTGTGGATTATTGCAGCGTGATGATGTCTTAAGGGTCGGTGCAATTTTTGCATCAGCTTTCTTGCGGGCTATCAAATTCTTGGAGGATTACTGGAGAGAATTATGCTCCAATATAAGAACAGGTTGCATCAGTGACTGGATTAATGACCCTGATTGCAGAAACGCTGTTTCATCAATCTTGAAAAGCCCGAATTCAGAATTGGCTGATTTGATTGAGTATGAATGTAGTAACAAATCATGGGAAGGGATAATTAAAAAGCTTTGGCCTAGAACAAAGTACATTGAAGTCATTGTTACAGGTTCCATGGCCCAATACATAACAACTCTTGAATTTTACAGTGGTGGGCTCCCTTTAGTTTCAACCATGTATGCTTCTTCTGAATGTTACTTTGGGATCAACTTCAAGCCACTGAGCACACCTTCTGATGTCTGTTACACCCTCCTCCCAAATATGGCTTACTTTGAATTTCTACCTGTTGAGAGAGAAAATGGAGACGTGATACAGGATTTACAATACAATGGCGTTTCTGATCAGAATTGCATACACAAGGAAGATGAGCTGAAGAAGAAGAAACACATGGAAACTGTGGATCTTGTAGATGTCAAGCTAGGCCACTACTACGAGCTTGTGGTCACTACTTTTACAGGTAAGTTTTTACAATCTATGAGAGAAGAGTGATGCCCCAAATTTTTGTAATCTGCTTGCAATATTCCCACACCCCACAAGCAATTATTTTCTGAATAATCTGATAACTGTGCAGAGACTCACACTTCAGCAATATTTTGTTTTCATTTGTTTTCAGGGCTATACAGATACAGAGTCGGAGACATTCTTATGGTGACAGGCTTCAATATGAATGCCCCTCAATTCAGATTTGTTCACCGGAGAAATGTGGTATTAAGCATTGATACTGACAAAACCAATGAAGAAGACCTATTAAAGGCAGTGACACAAGCAAAGATTCTGCTCGAACCACTTGGTTTCCTTCTCACCGAGTACACCAGCTTTGCAGACACTTCCTCAATCCCAGGTCACTACGTACTATTCTGGGAACTCAAAGCGAGAGGAAATAATGAACCAGGGGAGCTTGATCATATAATAATGGAGCAATGCTGCTCCAAAGTAGAAGAATCGCTGGATTCTGTTTACAGGAGGTGCAGGAAGAAGGACAAGTCAATTGGACCCCTGGAGATAAGGGTGGTGAAACATGGAACATTTGATGCGCTCATGGATTTCTGTCTCTCTCAGGGATCCTCTGTTAATCAATACAAGACACCAAGGTGCATCAAATCCGAGGCAGCTCTAAATATTTTGGATTCAAGGGTGGTGGGAAATTTTTTCAGCAAGAAAACTCCTTTCTGGGAGCCATTCAGAATGCAAAACTAAGTAAACAATGTTTTTATTTTCTGGGAATACCTTTATCCTGTTCTGATACTGATGCTAATTGCTATGGATCTCCTCTGCATTTTGATTAACTCTAGTCTTGTCCTGAAATTTTTCCTTTCTGTGTATCCTGAATCTTTATCCAAACTAGATTATTTAGAGGAATCTGTCTGTCTCTACTTTTCAAACTAAGAATTACTTGTTCATTTCCAAAAGTTGATAAGTAAAATTTTCAACTAATGCATGGAAAATTATGGCAAATAAATATAAAAGAATGGCGTGCCGACACACATGAGCAAAGTGATGTAACTTTGATGAGTTGAATAGAAAAACGTGAAGCTTAACTGAAAGCTGTGGTCATGTAGGAAAAAGGTGACATTTTTTTTCACCTATTAAATTCAGATGAGATGGAGATTTGCAGTATCACTTTCAAACACTATCGTTATCCACCAGTCTGCATTGAACAAAAATCCAAAATAAACCCAACTGGTAGAAAATGAAGAATCAATAGACATCCATGGAAGTGAACCCAATCAAATGATAACATTGTTTAAGAATAATACATTATTATTTAGACAAGGAAAATTAGAAATACAAGCAGAGTTGTCCAGAGATGAAGGCAAAGGCTAAAATGAGGCCACGAGTGCTGAAAAGTTAGGCGGAGATCCATGAACCATGGACATGGCAGAGGAGGGGACAGCGAGAGCAACCCAAGGAGACAAATAAAACTGTACAAACAATAGAGAGAAATTTGTACGTAGGCTGGCCTTTCAGCTTTGTCTCTTGCATTTATAGGGAACATGTGGCCTTAACCACCACTAGCTCTACCAAGCACATCACTGAGCTTCTCATCATCCTACACATTCATTATTCTTTCATTGTTTTCAAGCAGAAGAAAATTTGACGTGAATCCTTGAGCTCATAAAATGACATGTTTCTGAAACAGTACTGTTCGAACATTGATCAAAATGAAAAAATGTAAAAAAAGGGTGTTGGAAATTCCAGTAGATGTGTTTGTTTGTTTGAGTTTGGCAGTTAGTTAAGGGGATACAAAGACCCAGGCACACGTGTGTTGGAGCAATGTTGGGGACATTTAGGAGAAAAAGACAAGGTCTGTAGCTGTCTTTTAACTTGAAATAAGAGGGATAAGGTCACGTCGTTATGCCATGGAGTGAAAATGAAATTTCCATATTGGGTGGGGCAGCGTTGTCGTTGCATAGCAATTGAAGGATTGACGTAATTGAGACAATGAGAAGAAATTATAGCGGAGCACGAGTGTCTATTGGGCCTTCTTTTTGTATGGATATATGTGATCATTTGCTATCACTATGCATTATTAGTTGGACTATTTTTACAATAAGGGACTACAATTGATGCTACTCTCCAGCAACATACACATACCCAAGGGCTTTAATGCAAAATTTATATATATTTTGATAATTGGAATATTTCCTACACTAGTGAGTGAATTCTTTTTCCTAATTGAGTTAGAGTATACGTATTTCTTTTTATCTTTTAAATTTATAGATTTAACAATGTTTAGAGAAGAAAACTAATACGATACGTGATGTGTTACATATATTTTATTAAATTGTAACTCCTGTGGGAGGATTCGATTGCTGTGGAAGGACGGTATTCTGAGTATGAAAAGTATTGGCTATATATTAAGTTTTCTTTTATGATTGCAAAAGATTAAAATATTAATTTAGATTTTATCGTATTTTTTTTTTAAATTTCAATTAAAATTAATTTAAATAACTTTTAAATTTAATTTAATGGAGTACGATTGCTAAATGAGAATAAAAAATACTATGGTTGACTAATGTTTTGAAGGGTAAAAAACCGTTATAACCTTCGTACTATTTGAAAAATTTTCATAAAATTTAAATAAATAGTTGAATAATTTTTATATAAAATATAAGATAAATTAAAGTATAGTCTTTAAAATTTCATAAAATTCATAATCTGAATATTGTTTTTATTTTTTAATAATAAATAATTTAGTTTATAAATTTTTATTTTATTAATAAAATAATTATTCTTTTAAATTTATTATTAGTTAAAAAATTATAAAAATTAACTCAAATTAAAAAATTATATTATTTTAAATATTAAAATTATATGAATTAAATTATTACAAATATTAAAAATATAAGAATTAAATAATTAAATAAAGTGAAATTTGAATGATTAAATTATTAGTTAAATGGTAAACTTTAATAAAATAACTATTTTATTAATATAATGAAATATTCTTGGAGAGTAAATATGATAAATAAATATAATAATAACAATATTATTATTTAATAGTACTTTAACTTTTAATAATATAAAAATATAGAATTAGTGAACTTAAAGATGTTCAAATTTACATTTTTATGATTAGGTCAATTCATTAATTTAATATTTTTAATATGAAATTTACTATATGTTATAATTATAACTCACCTTAATACTAATATGTTATTTTAGTTTTTATGAATTTTTGTATGCACACATAAATTCGCATTTTAAAAAATAATTACCTTTTTATAAACAGAAAAAAACATAAAAAAATCTATGTATTTTTAAATTTTATTAATATTAATAATAAATAAAAAATTAAAAAAAATTAAAACTAAAACGGCTCTAGACCGACAAGTTTAAATGACTACTTTCAAAAAGAAATGTTCGATTGGTTTTTTTATTAAATGTATATATTTATATTGGTCGATTTAATTCTTTTTAGCTTTTTTTTCATAAGTGATGTATTATAAATTTTAATTGGACGAATCTTATAAATCTATATAATTTAATATACAGAAATATTAATGTTGTTGATGTGTTGTAATTTTTTTGAATAAGAGAACGTTACAGAAAAGAGAGAGTAAGAGAAAAAGAGAAACAAAAACGCAATATAAAGAAGATGGCCATGTGAAGGCTGATTATGTAGTTGGTGTTCTTCTAATTGCTTTTTTAAGTTTTGTTCGCAATAGCCATTGAACAAGGACAAGAGATTTTCTTTTTGATCATCACCTATCCTAACTCTTTCTCGTTGTGGATAGATGGGATGGAGTTTTTTCTTCTCTTCTTTTATTGTTATTGTCTTTTCATTTGGTCTTTTTCAAGTCTCTGGCACTAGACTTAACGAGGGGGTTTGCATATAATGGAATTGTTAGAAAAAGAACTTATATCCAACTATATGTTGCTACTAAGTAATGGCAAATTCCTTTCAAGATTAATACAAATACTGATTGAATTATATACAACAACTATAAAATTTCGTCAAAAATGAAATGAAAATTATATTAGACGTCTGCAAGAAGTTATAGAGAATTGAGAAATAATTTCAAGAGAGATAATACCAAACGGTTTGTTTGCAACATATTTATAGCCCTATCTTAAGATATAACTGTTAGAAAAAAGTAAATTTAATTCTCATAATTGCCCAAAATGCCCCAAGTATCAAAGTATCTATATTTTAAATATTTAATTTATTTTAAGTTCAATTTTAATTCACAATTTGGAGTCTCCTCCAAAATTTTCCCACCAACTTAATTTAATTTTTTTGGTAATTTAAGACTTATAAATTTAAAATATTTCTCATATATGGAATTAGATAACTTTCACTTTTCACTAACTATAATATCTAACAAGGGCCTATTTTTAGGATCTCGACTCTAACTTCCAATGGGAAGGATTGATATGTGCATATATCTGGTGGTCAACGATCCTATCATACCATCGTTTGACTGGACTTTATGGCATTTCCTTTCTCTGTTCGCTTTTGTCGATGGATAAATCTTATAATCGAAGACCTGTTATTTGTTATTCATGTGCTTCTGTTTCTTGGGGTTGTTTGCTTAGCTTGCTTCAATGCCTAGTTTTGGAGTTTGGCAACTGTGGTTGTAACGACCCGAAAGTCGAACTGCTACCGGCGCTAGGATCCAGATCGACTTAAGGTCGCCGGGACCCGTAGCAAGCCTGACATCTAACCTATAAACCTGTATAATCCCATACATGATCAACAACATACATAAAAATTAAAACTTTTCTTTCCATTCATACACCAACTCAACCTGTGCATGCACTATACATAACATAATCATAACATTGATCCCTCTGTGGAATCTCATCAGTGCCCCCAATGGGTGACATAACATATGCTGAGTTGGTTTTCATAAACATCATAAAAATCTCTAAGATCATGTATAAAAAGGGATAGCAACAATCTATGGTCAAGCACACCTCTAACATCCATAAACATCATCTCATTACATATCTAAACTGTACTTTTACATTACATCAAAATCATTTATCATATCCACACTAACTAATACACAACCCAAACTTCATTACTCTATCCGGACTTCTGCTCTATCCTGTACCTGCAAGCCTGGGGGTAAAGGGAGAGGGGTGAGCTAAAAGCCCAGTGAGTAGAACTATAAAACATATTAACACTATGCTCTATGAAATGCATCATAACACAGACAATTCACATAAGGGTTGGGTGAACTTGTCACAAATTAGTCCAAGCTAACTCTGTGCCAGGCCGTAGCATGGGGTCCTGGTCTTCCTGTCATAACATACATTACTTACCATTGCCCTAGGGCCTCCTCTGGGCTCCTGGTCTTCGAGTCCTATAACCATGCCAGGCCGTAGAATGGGGTCCTGGTCTTTCCTTACTATGTGCCAGGCCGTAGAATGGGGTCCTGGTCTTCCTGTCATGGACTAATTGGGTCATCCAATATTCACCCACATCAACAACAATCGATGCAATGCGGCATATTCGTGAAAACTAATGCAATCATCCTATTGCATAATCATGATGCATGAAACATGATAAAACATTTAATTTTCTCAATTTAAAAGATTAAGTTTAGTTCCACTCACCTCTGGCTGACTCTGACAACACCGAAGCAGCTGAACTCACTATTGGGGTCCTCGGTTCCTTGGGTCCGAACCTACACAGGTGGACTCAAATGAGGGACCAAACACACCTGAACATAACTATAAACTACTCCCCAAAAACCCCCTAAAACATCATGAAACAATCATAGAAAAACATGCAAAGGAGGCCTGGACAGGGCACTTTCGGCGGCAGGTTCGGCGGCCGAAAGTCCCTCCAGAGCTGAAAGTCAGGCAGGTTCGGCGGCACCTTCGGCGGCCGAAACTCCCAGACAGAGACGAAACTCATGCATGTTCGGTGCACTTTCGGCGGCCGAAACTGCCAGACAGAGACGAAAGTCTCCTTTCGGGGGCAGGCTTCGGCAGCCGAAAGGCTGCCTCCCCAGCCATGTTCGGCGGCCGAAAGTCCTTCGGCTGCCGAACCTGGTTTCTGCCAAAGGGCAGAAACTTGGCTCCTTTTGCACATTTCGCCTCCCAACCTTCCAAACATGCCTCAAACTTATTCTACAACACACATACACCAGCATGCATGTTCCTAGGGGCCTCAAACCATCATAAACCCCATCTACAACACATCAAGCACCCACATTGTTCATGAACATACATTTATACCCATAAGCATAACCATAACCTAAACATGCATTCTAACCCATAGATCTACTTAAAACTTACTTAAAACATGCGATGAGCTTAAGATCGGCTCTTACCTTTTGAAGATCGAGAGAGAGAGACAACCTAAACTCGGAGTTGGGAGAGATTGGGTTCTTGAACCTTCAAGCTCCAAAACTTTGCTCAAAAGCTCAAATCTTCAAAACAAAGTTAAAACAAATGAAAATCTTGAAAGATCTAGAGGAAAAACATCAAAGATTGGTGAGGGACGGCGGAGAGCTCACCTTGGGCGAAAATGGGGAAAAAGCTCGCCCGTTTTCGACTAAGGGACCCTTTTATAGTGGCTGGCCAGGCCACGTTCGGGGGCCGAACGTGCCTCCGCATGCATGCCATGTTCGGCGGCCGAACTTGAGGTTCAGCGGCCGAACCTGGACTTCCCTCACTTATGCCTTCGGGGGCCTAAAGCACTCCCGAAGTGCATGCATGTTCGGCGGCCGAACTAGGGGTTCGGCGGCCGAACCTGAGTTTTCCTCCAATGCTATTTTCATGCAAAAACTCATTTCCTTTTTACTTAAAACCATAAAACACATTAAAACATTTTATGAGAACATGGTTTTACCCTTCTAGAGGTCTCCGACATCCAAGATTCCACCGGACGGTAGGAATCCCGATACCGGAGTCTAGCCGGGTATTACAGTGGTGATGTGTGATAGCGGTTGTCGAAGCCGTCAAAAATAACCTATGATCAATCAACAAATAAATTTGCAGATAGTGGCAATAGGGTCGAACCACAGGGAATTGACACCAAATATTTTCCTAATGATGACTAAGGCAAGTACTAACAAATAAGTAAAAGAGGGGGGTTTGTTTTGATTTCTGTAAATCTAAAAAGCAAAAGAGAACAATAATTTAATTAAAAGGGAATTTCTATGAGAAAGAGATTCTAGTCAAAGTGTGAGTCTAATTCAGTTTGTTTAGAATTGATCATTGATTATTAAAAGACTGCTATTTGATTTCAATAAATTAGTTTTGGTTGTGGAAGACGCTTCTCACAATCCAAATTCCTCCTTAGTTCTAGTTTGATTAGGAAACGTTCGCTAATCAAACACTAATCAACAAGTTGCCAAGGAACGTCCTTAGGGTATTTAGCATCGAACAACCGTTCACCGCATTAAGACTTAGAGAAACCCAATTCTATCCTTGCCAACCGCGTGGTCAAGGCTAGGTTATGCAACTGATTATATTTATGTTCAAATAATTTAAGCAATTACGGACCTAAATCATTCAAACAATTTATCACTCAAGCAATTTAAAAGCAATGGGCCTTTATTGATTCTAAAAGCAAAGTAATAATTATAGAAAAGATCAGATTGCATAAATATTGAAACCAACAAGAGTTCAACAATGGAGTATTAAACCTCCCAATTCATCACAAATCTGAATATTCTCAACTTCAACTAGAAAAGAATTAATTTAGCCACTCATGGTAACTAAAATACACAAAATAAAGAAGAAAGAAAGCTGCTGTATGTGCTGGAGAATTTCTGAAGTTTTTCAGATCCCCTGGTATGATGTAGATGCTGCACTTTTATAGCTGGAGTTTTTCCCAATTCCAATTTGATTAGGGTTTTCAAATCCCAAGTTGATTTGGTCTTCTTTGTAGTCTTTGATTCCTCCTTGGATTTTGTGTTTGATTGAGAATGGAACTCTCTAAGTGAAGGGCGTGGCTCTTGGGACTGATCTGGTGGTGTTTGAGATGGATTTGGACTTCTCCAAATTAAAATCTGACTTTCTGCACTTTTCCCGCTTCTGCTGTATTTTCTGCTGTCAAAGTGATAGGGGCAGTGATTTGGGCAGATCGCTTGGCCTATCTGCCCCGATCGCTTTCTGTGAGTCTGTCCAGTTTGTCTCTGCGAGTGATTTGGCCAGTTTCTGCGAGTGATATGGGCAAGTTACTGGCCTAATCACTTCTCTGCGTGTTTGGCTCCGGGCTTCTGTTTCTGCGGGTGATTTGGCCAAGTCATTGACCCAATCAGTCTCCTGTGAGGTAGTTCAGGTTTCTGCTCAAGCTTGATCAGGGCAATGATTTGGGCAAGTCACTGACCCAATCACTTTTTATGTCATTTTCTGCACTTTTTCTCCATTTTTCCAATTTCTTCCTTTTCTGTAAAAACAAGGTAAAAGCCATAAGTTAAGCTAAAAAATGTGTAAATAAACTATAATAAAGATATCAAAAATGTGGCTAAATTATGCTTGATCAAATACCCCCACACCTAGCTTTTTGCTTGTCCTCAAGCAACAAACAACTTAGCCAATCAAGTCCCCCTTTTCTTTTGAGCCTAAATACCACCTAATCAGCCCCCCTAGACTCCTAATTTGAAACACTACAGTGTAGGATGCATGTACTAAGGTTGTCCCCTTCTTTCCTTGTTTCCTATCACTCACCATGGCCAAGGGAAAGTTTTTGATTTGATCATGCTTATTATTTTATATTAGGTTTAATGCAATCCCTTAAGAGTGACTTGCCCTGTTTTAAGCATTTTTAATTACCAGCACTTTTTATTCTTGCCTGAAAAAATCACCAACCTTTTTACGCGATGGTGCATATGGGTGATACACCCCCGGTTACTCAGTTGGTCACTTGTCCAAGTGGTTACTAGCTCTGTTCATAATCTTAGACCATCGAAACTTTATTTTTATGCTTGAAAAAGTCACCAACCTTTTTACGCGATGGTGCACATGGGTAATACACCTCCGGTTACTCAGTTGGTCACTTGTCTAAGTGACTATTAGCTCAGTTCATAGCCTTAGATCATAGGAACAGGTTGTGTTTTGTGCTTTTTGATTTGCTGAGTTTTTCTTTTTCTTTTTCCTTTTTATAACAATTTGGGCAAATCAACTCAAAGAGAATTACACTAACTTTTTGTTGCATGGATTTTATTTTCCTTTCCTATTGGCCACAGCAGTTTTAAGAACTCAATTCAAGAAAAAAAAACTTCCTCAGTAAAGGCTACACACTGTGCATGGTTCAATTTAGGTTTAAAAGGGTGGAAAATCAATGGGGTCATGAGATAGGAAGCTCTTTTAACCTTGTTATCTATGCTGAGTAGAGCAAAAGCTAGGTCAAAATTCTGTTTGTGTGTGCAAAGAGTGAAAAATGTGTGGAACAAATTTTTGTGTGTGTTTATGGGGCAAAAGGATGCAAAAAGGAAACAAAAAGAAAACAAAAAACAATGTAATCAATGCAAAAAGATAACCTAACAGTAAATACCCCCACACCCATTCCAAACATTGTCCTCAATGGTTAAACATTTATATAGAAATTAAAGAGAAAAGGGAAAAGGACTTCCTGGCCTGAGGGTGATTTGGCCAGTGATCTGGGCCAATCACTGGTCCAATCACTGTCTGTCACGGTGCTGAGGCAGAAAATGGTCTACTAGCAGGTTCAGCAGGTGCTCCATCCTGTGCATTCCATCCTCAAGTCTACTGAGACGAGCCTCGACTGTCTGGTTGGGGGCTGCGTCTTCAGGTGGCTGAGGTGCATCCTGCTGGGGGGCTGCTGGAGGTACTTCATTGGCTGGTTCCTGTCCTATGTTTTCCATTGTTTCCTCTGCTGGGGCATCTGTGGGGGCTGCCTGCTGGGTTTTGGTGAGCTGGTTGGCTGTTCTCCTTCTGAAAATACGCTCATGGCGTGGTGTGATGGGACCTGCAGGTGTAATGGAAAACATATCCCCTACTTTGCAAATCAACCCCATATCATCTAATGTGCGTAGGTCCAAGGGGGTTGGTTTGTGGGTGGGGGAAAGGTCAGTGTGTGCAGGGTGTAACAACTTGAGATTCACTGCAATGGCAGTGATCAG
Organism: Manihot esculenta; assembly: GCF_001659605.2. Classification (NCBI taxonomy): domain Eukaryota; kingdom Viridiplantae; phylum Streptophyta; class Magnoliopsida; order Malpighiales; family Euphorbiaceae; genus Manihot; species Manihot esculenta. Next base: position 33,365,595 of record NC_035168.2, on the reverse strand, counting down.
ATGGCCTAAAATCAGGGGCCTGTGATACTGAATGATGCTGGCTAATTGGGTGGCAACCCAATATCCAAGATGGATCTTCCTGTGTGTGTGCATGCACCATAGTATGTACAGCTCAGTTCTGGTCAGGATGTTTGAAGCATCCTTCCTCCCCGAAAATGTATAGGCTAAGAACCTATGAATATACTTGAGACTGGGGTTTCTGAGGTAGAGGTCCTTGGACCTGGTGGGTGAGTATGCATCTGGGGGATTATCACATAGTTCCTGATATGCAGCACTTGGATTAAATGTAGCAGGGAAGTCCCAAGTAGACTCAGGGCATTCACAGCCCATGGCTATGCCAAATTCCTACAGGGACAAGCGAAATCGCTGTCCTAATAGCCTGAACCCCACTGTCCCTGGTGTGTGCAGATTGTGCATGGCCGTTTTGTCAAAATAAAATGTGGTGTAGAACTCGTGTGTGAGTTCCAGAAAAGAGGGCATGCGCAGGGAGAAAAATTTTTCCCAACCAATAGCTGAGATGAAATTGTGTACCTGGGTATGGAGTCGCAATGCGCCAAGGGTGCCATGATGTACATACTTACCTGGGTGATATGGCAGAGAGGATATTTGGTCCAGCCTGATGCGCTCAGAAGCTTTGTTGAATGTTAGAGCTTGGGTGATGTGATCTGGGCAGGGTGGTTTGGGCAAATCGCCAGGAAAATCGCTGGGCAAATCGCTGGGCGTATCACTGGGCACATCTCTGGGCGTATCACTGTGCAAATCGCGGGTCATATCACTTGGCACGCTACTGGCCTCATGACCCGCGGGATGTGCAGCAATGATTGTCTCTGTTTCCTGCTCTAGGTGTGACAGTGGAGTTGGTGACGGCGTTCTTAGCCGTTTCTGCCCCTGGCCGGTGGGAGTGGTGGCTTTCGGTGGCGTTTTGCCTTCAGGGATTGCTATCGGGTCTGTTGGGGAGGTGTATGGTGGTGCGATCCTCGTCGCTTTGTTTCGCCGGCGATACGCCTGGACTTTCGGTGAGATGGGTCGCCCGGATGTTGTTCCAGTAGCCGGTGGTGTTTCGGCGCTGGTGGTGGCTAGTGGAGGTATGTCCCATGCTTTGTCATCGCTGTCAGAGGGGCTGGGTCTCGGTAGCCCTAGTTTCTTCCACATGAATGGTCCGCCGGTAGCCTTCATTTTGCTCCTAACCATGGTGGTCTTGAGGTCGCCGGTGGTGGTTATCGGTGAGATAGAGCGTCGGAGAAGAAGAAAGCGAAGAGTGAGGTGAAAACAGTAAGATCGCGTAAAAATAAAAAAAAAGTAAGGAAAATTTACTTAAAGTGATTTGGGTAGTTGAATTGCCCTGATCATTAATTGCTGGCCCTCTGGATTTCTTGACAAGGTGATTTGGGCAAATTACTGGCCCAATCACTTTCTTCCTTGAGGTTGCTTGGCTGGTACTGTTCACGCCTCATCTGATGGTGTGTTGATTTGGCGATGTGGTCTGGTGACTTGGTCAAATCACCTATGTAAATCACTTCTTTGGTGCAACTGCTCGGTTGTTTTTGTTCTGTCTGAGATGAGCCCTGTCAATGTGGCCTGTCGATGTGGGCAAATCACTGCCCCAATCACTTGTCACTATGCTTCAGTCTGGTGATCTGCCCAGTGATTTGGGCACATCGCCCCAGTGATTTGGGCAGATCACTACATCTGGGCTGCCTCCTAGTAGCGCCCTGTTTTCTGTCTTGGGCTGGACATCAGTGTCTTTCTCAGCAGTCTAAGGAAGGGGGGTCCAAGGGAACCTCCTCCACAAGATGGATAGTAAAGCCTTCATAAAATTTCTTCAATCGATGTCCATTGACTTTGAAAATTTTGCTTGTTTGTGGACTCCGTATGTCAACAGCTCCATGTGGATAGACATGCTCAACCAAGAATGGCCCAATCCACCTAGACCGAAACTTCCCAGGGAATAATTTGAACCTGGAATCAAAAAGCAAGACTTTATCACCAACCTGGAAGTGTTTTCTGAAGATATTCTTGTCATGGAAGGCTTTAGTCTTTGCTTTGTAATCCCATGAAGCTTCATATGCATCATGCCGGATCTCTTCAAGCTTTTGAAGTTGCAATTTCCTGTTGGTGCAAGCTTCTTTTTCATCAAGGTTGCAGCTCTTCACAGCCCAATAGGCTTTGTGTTCATGTTCCACGGGTAGATGGCAAGCTTTCCCATAAATCAGCCTATATGGGGACATCCCAATTAGAGTCTTATATGCTGTTCTATATGCCCATAAGGCATCATTGAGGTGCACACTCCAGTCCTTGCGATTTGGGCAGACCGTTTTCTTCAGAATGGACTTGATCTCCCTATTTGATACTTCGGCCAGCCTATTTGTTTGAGGATGATAGGCAGTAGAGGTTCTATGGATGACATGGTGCTTCTTGAGGAGAGTTTCTACTACCTTGTTGCAAAAATGGGTGCCTCAGTCACTGATTATGGCTTCGGGCAGACCAAATCTTGAGAAAATGTGGGATTTTACAAAGTCACACACTGTTTTTGCATCATCAGCCCTTGTTGCTTTGGCCTCAATCCACTTGGACACATAATCCACAGCTAGAAGTATGTAGGTGTTGCCAAAGGAAGGTGGGAATGGCCCCATGAAGTCAATGCCCCATATGTCAAAGATTTCACATACCATGATGGGTGCTTGTGGCATTTCACTTCGGTTGCCAATATTTCCCGTTTGTTGGCATCTTGCACATGTCCTACAAAATAAATAAGAGTCTCTGAATATGTTAGGCCAAAATAACCCACTTTCAAGGATCTTCAAGGCTGTCTTGCGTGGCCCAAAGTGACCTCCACAGCTGTAAGAGTGGCAGAAAGTTAGGACAGAAGAGATTTTATGGTTGGGGATGCATCTTCGGATCACTTGGTCTGCACAATGCTTCCATAGGTAAGGCTCATCCCACACATAATACCTTGCCTCTTTCTTGATCTTGTCTCTCATGTGTTTGGGCAAATCAGTAGGTAAATCTCCTGTGGCAAGGAAAATTACAATATCAGCATACCATGGTTCTTCTTCTTGGACAGCAAAGAGGTGCTCATCAGGGAATGTCTCATTGATGGGGCATGGCTCCATTTCTGAAAGTATCCGGCTGAGGTGGTCAGCCACGAGGTTCTCCTTTCCCTTCTTGTCACGGATTTCCAAGTCAAACTCTTGTAACAGCAATATCCATCGCACCAGCCTCGGTTTGGGCTCCTTTTTCTTGATTAAATACCTCAATGCAACATGGTCTGAGTAGATAATAACCTTTGTCCCAAGTAGATAGGACCGAAACTTCTCCAATGCAAACACAACAGCCAGCAACTCTTTTTTTGTGGTAGAATAATTGCATTGTGCTGTATCTAAAGTGCGTGAGGCATAGTGAATGACATGAGGAGAGTTACCTACACGCTGTCCCAGCACTGCACCTACAGCAAAGTTGCTGGCGTCGCACATGATTTCAAATGGAAGGGTCCAGTCAGGGGGCTGGATGATTGGGGCAGAAATCAGCAGTGATTTGATCAAATCAAAAGCTATTTTGCAGCTGTCATCAAAGTTGAATGGCACATCCTGCTGTAACAACCTGCACAAAGGCTGGGTTATCTTGGAGAAATCCTTGATGAACCTCCTGTAAAAACCAGCATGTCCAAGGAATGATCTAATCTCCCTAATGCTGGTTGGGTAGGACAGATTTTTTATGGTGTCAATTTTAGCTTTGTCCACCTCAATTCCTTTTGTTGAAACAATATGGCCTAAAATTAAGCCATGGCTGACCATGAAGTGGCATTTCTCATAGTTGAGAACCAGATTAGTCTCCAAACACCTTTGAAGTATTTTCTCCAAGTTGGCTAGGCATTTATGGAATGAGTTGCCATACACCGTGAAATCGTCCATGAAAACTTCAATAATCTTCTCCACATAGTCAGAAAAAATGCTCATCATGCACCTTTGGAAGGTGGCTGGTGCATTGCAAAGACCGAAGGGCATCCTCCTAAACGCGAAGGTGCCAAATGGACATGTGAAGGTGGTCTTTTCTTGATCTTCAGGTGCAACAGGGATTTGATAAAAACCTGAATATCCATCAAGGAGGCAGTAATGGCTCTTTCCAGCAAGTCTTTCAAGCATTTGGTCCATGAAGGGTAAGGGGAAGTGGTCCTTCCTTGTGGCTGTGTTGAGCTTCCTGTAATCCATGCAAACTCTCCACCCATTTTGTACACGAGTGGGTACTAGCTCTCCTTCAGAATTAGGGACAATGGTAATCCCAGTCTTCTTTGGCACTACATGGATGGGACTCACCCATTTGCTGTCAGAAATGGGGTAGATGACCCCAATATCTAAGAGTTTCACTATTTCCTTCTTCACAACCTCCATCATTGGTGGATTCAGCCTCCTCTGTGCCTCACGAACAGATTTGCACTCATCCTCCATAAGTATCCGATGCATGCATGTTGAGGGTGAGATACCCTTTATGTCCTCCAAGGTCCACCCAATTGCTTTCTTGTGCTTCCTTAACACATCAAAGAGTTTTTCCTCTTCTTCTTGGCTGAGCTGGTTGGAAATGATTATTGGGAGTGTATTTCCAGCCCCCAAGTAGGCATATTTGAGGTGATCTGGTAGGGGCTTCAGCTCTGGTACAGTTGTTGTCTGTGTCTCTGCCTGCTGTCTGCTGGTTGATTGGGGCAGATCTCCTATTGATTTGGGCAGATCACTTGCAGAAACTGCCCAAATCACTGTCTGGTTTGTCTCTGTGCTGTTGCTGTCCACCTCTTCATATTTGCACAAATCAGCATTGAGTGAGTCTTCAAGATCAAAATCAAAGACTTCTTGGCTTAAGTCATCAATGATATCAAGGCCATAAACAGGAGAAACATCTTTAGGGAATTTCATGGCTTCATAAACATTGAATTTGATGATCTCCCCTTCAAACTCCATGGTTAATGTGCCATCATGCACATCAATTTTGGTTCTTGCTGTGCTCAAGAATGGCCTTCCAAGTAGGATGTCAGAGGTGGTATTGCTCTTGTCTTCCTCCATGTCAATGACATAAAAATCAGCTGGGAAGACTAGTTGGTCCACTTGCACCAACACATCCTCTAACACTCCTTTGGGGTAGACAACAGACCTGTCAGCCAATTGGATCACAATGCTGGTGCCTTTGAGTGTACCTGCATTCAGTAAATTAAAAATAGAGAGGGGCATGACATTGATTGAAGCTCCAAGGTCACACATGGCTTTCTTTATCCCCACATTGCCTATCTTGCATGAAACAGCGAACATCCCTCTATCCTTGCATTTGACTGGAAGCTTCCTTTGAATGACCGCTGAAACACACTCCCCCACACTTACTTTTTCACGCTCAGCAAGTTTCCTTCGGTTGGTGCATAGCTCTTTGAGAAACTTGGCATACCTTGGAATTTGCTTCACAGCATCAAGTAGGGGAATGTTGATTTCCACCTTGCGAAATGTCTCAAGTATTTCTTTCTCCTCTTTTTCTTTTTGGGACCTTGCAAATCTCTTTGGAAAGGGAGGAGGTACCTTGAATTTCTCCACAGGTTGTTGGTTCTGTTTTTGACTTGACTCAGCTTGATCTGTCGATTTGGGCAGATCACTCTCTGCCTCCTCTGGTGCTTTGGGCAGATCACTGCTAGGCAGCTCAGTCTGTCTGGCGATTGGACCAGTGATCGGGGCAGAGCGATCGCAGAAACTGCCCTTATCACTTTCTGGCAGATTTTCCTCCATGGCCTGTTTTTGCAATTTATCAGCCCTATTGTCTTGCAACTCCTTTCCACTCCTCAATGTGATGGCACTAGCATTTTGTCTTGGATTTATCTCAGTTTGGGAGGGCAGCTTCCCTTAAGACTCATATTTGCTCATTGAAGAGGCCATTTGACTCACTTGTTTCTCAAGACTTTGCACAGTATTTGCTAAATTCTGCACAATCTCTTCAAGAGGTGCTTTGGAGTTCTGAGGTGCAGCTTGAGCTTGATTCCTTTGCTGGTAGCTTGGATATTAATTTCCCCTTGCATAACTGAAATTTGGATGGTCCCTCCAATCTGGATTATAAGTATTTGCATAGGGATCATACCTTCTTTGCCCATTGAAACCTCCAACAGCATTGACTTGCTGGTCTTCCTCTTGAAGGGATGGACATAGATCAGTTGGGTGGTTGTTGGCACATATTCCACATGGCTTGGGCTGTTGAATTTGCTGAACTTGTTGGGTTTGACCCACAACAAGGCTACAGACAGCATTGGTGAGATCAGAAATTTGGGATGCCAAATTGGATGTACTCACCTCATTCACTCTTCTTGGTGGCTGTTCATGGTCTTCAAACTGTTGAGATGCTGCTGCCATGGTGGAAATTAGATTCCTCATCTCTCGAGGTGATTTATGTCGAATTGATCCTCTACACGCTGCATCTATAAATTTCCTTTCCGCAGGTAGTAGACCTCCATAGAAGTACTCAATGAGAGACTTGTCAGAAATATCATGCTGAGGGCATCTTGTGCACAGCCTTTTGAACCTCTCCCAGTACTCATATAAGTCTTCAGAATGCTTTTGCCTTATGCTACTTATCTCTCGACGGATGCCTATGGCTTTTGAGGTAGGGAAGAATTTGTTCAAGAATGCTCTTACCATATCGATCCATGATGTGATGGATCCGGGCGTCAAGTAGAATAGCCAATCTTTGGCATAGTCTTCAAGAGAGAAAGGAAAAGCTCTAAGTTTGACATGGTCTTCGGTAATTCCTTGAGGTCTCATGGTGGAGCACACAATGTGGAATTCCTTCAAGTGCTTGTGAGGGTCCTCATTTTCAAGGCCTCTAAATCTGGGAAGGAGATGGATCAGACCTGTCTTCAATTCAAAAGGTACTGTCAGTTCTGGATAAGTTATGCATAATGGTGCTTGGTCTTCGGCTGGCATATCCAACTCTCTGAGAGTTCTTTCCCGTGGCTGTGGTTGTGGTGCTTGAACAGGGACAAGCAGATTTTCAGCTTCTTCACAGACAGCAGGTTGTTGTGCCATTGCTGGATTTTCTGCCATAGCCAGAAATTCAGTTTCTGGTGTAAATACAGCAGTAGCTGGTGCGGTGATGGAAGTTTCTGCTGGTGCAGAAATTTCTGCAGTAGGGGCAGTAGGTGATCTGTGAGATGGCGTTGCTGATGAAGATGCTTTTGAGGCTTGGTTCCTCAAGTTAGCTTGCTTCCTTAAGCTCTTGGCAGTTTTTTCAATTTCAGGGTCGTAAAGAAGAGTGTCTTTACGGCCAGACCTGGTCATAAAGGGAAAATACGTTAGTTTAAATCAATTCCCCGGCAACGGCGCCAATTTTTGATAAGCGGTTGTCGAAGCCGTCAAAAATAAACCTATTAAACAATCAACAATAAACTTGTAGATAGTGGCAATAGGGTCGAACCACAGGGAATTGACACCAATGATTTTCCTAATAATGACTAGATCAAGTAAATAACAAGTAAATAAAAGAGGGGGGTTTGATTTGATGAATTAAAACTAAATAGCAAAAGAAAGCAATAATTTAAAGATGAGTAAATCAATAAGAGAAAAGCTTCTAGTTGAAGTATGGATCTATTTCAGATTGTTTAGAATTGATCATTGATTCTTTAACACTCTTATTTATTCCAATAAATTAGTTTAGGATGTGGAAGACGCTACTCACAATCCAAATTCCTCCTTAGTTCTAGTTTGATTAGGAAACGTTCGCTAATCAAACACTAATCAACAAGTTGCCAAGGAACGTCCTTGGGGCATTTAGCATCGAACAACCGTTGACCGCATTAAGACTTAGAGAAACCCAATTCTATCCTTGCCAACCGCGTGGTCAAGGCTAGGTTATGCAACTGATTATATTTATGTTCAAATAATTTAAGCAATTACGGACCTAAATCATTCAAACAATTTATCACTCAAGCAATTTAAAAGCAATGGGCCCTTATTGATTCTAAAAGCAAAGTAATAATTATAGAAAAGATCAGATTGCATAAATATTGAAACCAACAAGAGTTCAACAATGGAGTATTAAACCTCCCAATTCATCACAAATCTGAATATTCTCAACTTCAACTAGAAAAGAATTAATTTAGCCACTCATGGTGACTAAAATACACAAAATAAAGAAGAAAGAAAGCTGCTGTATGTGCTGGAGAATTTCTGAAGTTTTTCAGATCCCCTGGTATGATGTAGATGCTGCCCTTTTATAGCTGGAGTTTTTCCCAATTCCAATTTGATTAGGGTTTTCAAATCCCAAGTTGATTTGGTCTTCTTTGTAGTCTTTGATTCCTCCTTGGATTTTGTGTTTGATTGAGAATGGAACTCTCTAAGTGAAGGGCGTGGCTCTTGGGACTGATCTGGTGGTGTTTGAGATGGATTTGGACTTCTCCAAATTAAAATCTGACTTTCTGCACTTTTCCCGCTTCTGCTGTATTTTCTGCTGTCAAAGTGATAGGGGCAGTGATTTGGGCAGATCGCTTGGCCTATCTGCCCCGATCGCTTTCTGTGAGTCTGTCCAGTTTGTCTCTGCGAGTGATTTGGCCAGTTTCTGCGAGTGATATGGGCAAGTTACTGGCATAATCACTTCTCTGCGTGTTTGGCTCCGGGCTTCTGTTTCTGCGGGTGATCTGGCCAAGTCATTGACCCAATCAGTCTCCTGTGAGGTAGTTCAGGTTTCTGCTCAAGCTTGATCAGGGCAGTGATTTGGGCAAGTCACTGACCCAATCACTTTTTCTGTCATTTTCTGCACTTTTTCTCCATTTTTCCAATTTCTTCCTTTTCTGTAAAAATAAAGTAAAAGCCATAAATTAAGCTAAAAAATGTGTAAATAAACAATAATAAAGATATAAAAAATGTGGCTAAATTATGCTTGATCAATGTGTAAGTGAGGAGCCATCAATGATAATTGGTGGAACCAATTAGGGGTGAGCATTCGGTCGGTTCGATTCAAAATCGAACCGAACCGAATAATGCCAAAATCAAAATTTTAATATTTATAAAAATCGAACCGAATCGATTTTGGTCAGAAATTGAATTGAACCGAACCAGTCTGATTCGGTTCGATTCGGTTCGGTTTGATCGATTTTGATTTTTAATAATTTTTTTATTTTTTACGCTTTATTTTTAATATTTTAAAATTTAATTTCTCTATATTATTAAAAATAACATATTATTATCACTAATCGGTTCGATTCGGTTTTTTTTATTTTTTTCTGATTAAAATCGAACCAAACCGAAATAATCAAAATTTTTAAAATTAAAAACCGAACCGAACCGAATTGAATAAAAAATTGAACCGAATTTTGAAATTAATTCAGTTCGGTCGATTTTTTCGGTTTTAACCGAATACTGCTCACCCTAAAACCAATACATAATTGCAAGTCTGTTTGGGTTTGGTTTGTTTTTGTGTATAATTTTAGTTTGGTTGCTTTTTTTATTTGATTTTTTTTTAATTTGAGCCTTTATCTTTCTATAACTTTTTTATACAACCCTATGGGTATTGAACAAATATAATATATTTAACATCTATAAAGAAAAAACCTCTAAAAAATTCAAATTTAGTTCCGATTATTTTTAACTATAATCATTTTCAAACTAAAATGGTTTGAACCATATCAAATTTGATATATGAGATCTCAGAATAGATTTAGGCTTAGGTGAGTTATAGTAAGCTTAGTTTCTATTTTCCTTTTCCTTCTTTTTATTCCACTTTTCTTTTTATCGGGCATGTAACCACCGTTCTATATCTGTATCTCTCTGCCACATTCACGAGGATAGCTTGTATGAAAGTACTGCGCGTTCATTTAATTCCTTCCGCCGCCACTTAAATACAATTCTAAGCATTGAGAGATCCGTCTTTCTTTGGAGGCTGATGGGCATTTGGCTTAGATTGTCCCAAGCCCACCTAAGTCCTATCCAATTCACAAAATTGTCACGGTTTCATATTTTAGCAGTCGCTTGGAACCGTGCGGCACTTGACTTGAATACCTTCAAACCAAGTCAGCCTTAAAAATCACCCGATACCCTGTGAACATGATTTCCCCGATTAGTCAAGGTTATATAAGCGAACACCGAAACCAACAGGCAACATTCCATTAGAAGTCTCTCAGTAGGTACAAAAGAAAAGAATTGAACATGAGAATTCATGAACATGCTACTTATTTTATTGCGAGGGCAAAATAGTAATTATATATTATCATTGATACCATCGTTATAATAATTCTTACCTCCCTTATAGACAGAGGGGACGGTCTACAAGGAGTGAAGGCACAACTCAAAATCTCCGTAAGCTTACGGTAGCCAACTGGATCCACCTGCTAGTGGCCAACTAGTCACCACTTATATGGAGCTTATTCTTTCATTGTGTATTGGACCAGCATTTAGTTGGTTCTTGTTTCTTGTAACTTGGATTGCATTAGGCCAAGTATCTAGAGCCGAACAATCATCAAGATCGAAAAGCTAACAAATCAATAATCTAATCTGAACCAATATGGCCGATCTTATGAAAAGAGCAACATTAAGCAAGAGATATAAATGTTTGAATCACTTATAAAAAATTACTTTCAGGTTTATGAATTATATCAAAATTAATATTTTTTTTAATTTAATATTTTAATATGTACATTTAGAACACATTAAATTAAAAGAAGTTCTGTCGTGGAAAAAAGTTAAACTATTTAGGTTAAATTATTTATTTTTTATATATTAAATGATATAAGTATTAATTTTGACATAATATAAAAATTAAAAAATATTATATATTAAAAATTTTTATTAATTATTTTAAAAATAATTAATAAAAAATAAAATATATGAATCTCTAATTTAATAAAGTCAAAATATAAAATTAAGCTATTAAATTTTAAAAATTAAAAAACCTATATGATAATTTTGATATATTGAGGCGGTGAAGGAATCTCAATACTTCGGGATTCATCTATTCCAGGCAAGGTGAAATCTTAGTCTGGACTGCGTCATTTCAGTCATCAATTTGCGGGTTGGGTCAACCTCATCCAAGCCTATTGGACTGAGATATTCTTTACTATTATAAGAGTAAGTTTTGTTAATAAGTTTTTCTTCATTTAATTACAATTAGTTTTTTCATGTATAATTTAAAAATATATCTTATCTTGATTCTATTTATTTAATTAAACTATAATTATATATATATATATTAATAAAATTAATACAATAAAAAAAAGTGATTTTAAAGAAGAAAAAATTTCATTAAAAGAGAACAAATAAAAAAATATAAAAACAAATATAAATTTTAATTTTATTGTATGAGGTTTCATTTTATTAAATTATTATAATTTTGTACGTATTAATAATTTAAATAAAATAATAATTTAATATCTAAATAAATAATTTAGTAGAAATAAAAAAAATTATACATAAACCGCAATTTTACTGTTGAAATTAATTTATTATTTCAATAAAATTATAAGGACTAATAAATAGATTTAAAATTTAATATATAAATCTGCTAAATTATAAAGAGTAAGGTATAATTTATTTTTATAAATATTAATAATTTTCATTATAAAATTAATAATAAAAATATTTATATTTAGTAAATGCTAATAAATACAAATGCACTTAAACATCTAAGTGAACCGCATTGTTGCCCTAGAAAATTTTTAATAAGATTAAGGGCTGAGATGTGATGACATTGCAAATCTAACGGTCGACATATCTCATCCAGGTCCTTTATATACATCATAATTCGCGTTTTATTTTTCTCGATAACACTCGCAGCATCCTAGCACTCCTTAGCTGTGGCGGCGAGTTTCTAGGGTTTCTGATTTCTGCAAAGGAGTTTAACAGAAAAAATGGTGAGACGAATGGCCTAAGGCAGCTTCGTTTTGATTCTAATACGTAAATTTCATTTATTGGTATTATTATTGCATAGATCCTGAATGGTTTTCTCATATCATCCGTTGTGATTCTTGAAGGTTCTTCAAAACGATATCGATTTGCTTAATCCTCCGGCTGAAATAGAGAAGAGGAAGCACAAGCTCAAGCGACTTGTGCAATCTCCCAACTCATTCTTCATGGTAAACTTCTATTTCTAAATTAACATTCGGGTCATTTTTTCCTTGTTGATTTTGTGGCCACATAAGATTAGAGGGTTTGATATCTTTGCTTTTCTGGGTTTTCTTTTGGTGCAGGATGTGAAGTGCCAGGGCTGCTTCAATATGTAAGTTTTTTCTTTTTGGAAAAAACAAATTCTTTAGCTATCCCTTCTAATTTAACTGAAGACTTTAGGATTTTGGTTAGTCAATTTTATTTAAGAAAAATCTATGAATATATTGCAGAACTACTGTGTTCAGTCATTCGCAAACCGTGGTAGTCTGTGGCAATTGCCAAACTGTTTTGTGCCAGCCAACCGGTGGGCGTGCAAGGCTTACAGAGGGTTGCTCTTTCAGGAGAAAGGGTGATTGAATATGATACTTCGCTTGCTTTCTGCCAGTTGGTGGTAAATGTTGGGAAGAGTTATTTTTAAGGGATGATGGTGTCAACGAGTGAGATCACTTCTGGGTTTTGCCTCTGATGTGGAATTTTGTTAGCAGAAAGTTTGTAGACCTCGTGTTTCTATTTCAGGATTGTTATCTGATTTTGTTTTGTTGCTTGAAATCTGGCCTCATTGACATATAGTTTATTTTATTATCCTTTTGCACTTTTATTATTCTCTCTTTGCTGTCTTTTAAGTTTACTGTTATGGTGCCACTTTATCAGTAATGCCAGTTCTGGAAGTTAAACTGGTGTTCTTATTTTGCATAAAGTGAAATACCATCATTTTCCTCCTCTGTGTCATAAGCTGTTTGTAAGGTCCGGTAACCCCTATCCAGGGGAATTAGTTGATTTGTGAAGGACTTGATGTTGGCTTTGCTAGGAGAACAGGAATTCAGAGAAAATTCTGTTTATTGTTTGGGTTAGTGAAGAGTTTTGCTGTGGATCTTTGTATGATAAGGCATAATGTCACCTAGTTGTGTTTTGCTGTAAGTGATTGTGAATGAACTTAATTTTCCTGTTTGAAATAGACATCAAATTTTTATTCATTATATTGGATTTCTCCTTTCACTCTTACATCACGAAGATGCATCTTCTTAAATACTTGATCTTCAGCAGTCTTAGATGTAGGAATGCATGTTCTTTTGCTGATTTATTGGTGGTTTAACGATTGTGTTTCTATTTTGGTATGGTGGTTTATTGATTATGCTTCTTTTTTGTGCAAAAGGGATAATTGCATTGATTGTATCATCTGACATCTTTGGTTTGTGGGGACGATTAGAAGTATTAGCTCTCTCAAGGGTTTTAGGAATTACTTGGGGAAGGTGGGAATTTGATTAGTTGAAAGCCTGTCTTTGAGTTAGTGTTATGATGTGCTTTTTACCTGGAAGATGGGAATTGATCAATTGAAAGTCTGTCTTAATTTTTTGTTGTGATGTGTTGTGGATTTCTTTTGCTTTTTATGTATGTTGCTGCAAGGCAGTGGTATTGTAGCTGGATTGGACAATGGTCGACTTGGGGAGCCATTGAAATGCCTACATTAATAAAGTTATTAATGAAAAGTTTAGTGGTATTAGTAAGGTTCTAAAATGTTTAGAAAAGAATCCCATTTTTTGAAACAAGTTAATCAATTAAAAATGGTTATTTTTTAATGGGAAAATATTTCTAATGATTAATATTTTGAATGCTCCAAATGTCAGAAAATTTTCATAAAATTTATATTGATTTTGTTATGCAGGTTGAATGTTGGAATTATATATTTCACTGCAAGCAGAAGATTTTTATGTTTATTCAATATCCTTTGCGTTTTGTTAAATTGCTAAACATAAATCTCTTGCGAATTTTTAATGTCTGCTCGCCTTAAATAACTTTAAATAATTTGTGTATTAGTTATAGGCTGATTATATATGTACGTGATTGTACTAATTAGGTCAACTCATTTAGTATACATTGAACAACCGAGTGAAAATTATGGGCATAAATAAACTGAGCATGAGTGAGTTTGAGTTGATTTTGAGCTTTACTTTAATCTCAGAAAAGTTTAGATTAAACTAAATAGTTTTTGTTAAATACTTATATATAAGCTAGTTTGCTGATTTGTGAAAAATGAACTTTTGAATTTCAGCAATTAAAATATTTAAAAGCACCAGCAATTAAAATATTTAAAAGCTCAACCAGTAAATTTTAGAAAATTCAAATTTGATTTATATAAATTTATATAAAATTTAAGAGAAGTTCTTTTATGATAATTAAAATTTGTTTTCTGTGCTTGTTTGGGAGTCAATTCATAAGTAGACGTGCTTATTCTAAGTTTGTTTAGGAGTTAATTCGTAAGTTTGCTCATAATAATGAGCGGATTAATATGAATATTAAATTTAGTACATTTAAATAAATTTAAAATTTAAGGTTAACGTTGATTCATTTAGATTTGGTGAAAAGTATAATTTAATTAATATCTGAATTGATAATAATTAAATATCAATTAGTCATATTAATAATTTATTTAAAAATTGTGAAAATCTAGAGTTTAATTAATAAAATTGAATTATTGTTGATGTAAGATTTAATTATTATGAATTTTATTGATTTAGATGGTCAATAATTTATAATTTTAAATCTTAGGTTGGTTGTTTAAGGGATTAACTTGAAATAATGACCTTTAGTTATTAGCATAAAATTGAAGAATAAAAATGTAATTTTTATTATTTTCTATTCCTTTCTAAGGGGAAAAAAAGAAGACTAGTATTGCTTGGAAAAAGAGAGAGATGAAGGAGGGTAAGTTGTACGCACTTCACTCATATTCTATTTATTATAAAATTTTTCATCTATTTAATTATTTAATAAAATTGATACATAAGAAAAAATATTACAAAATATTTTATGTGATACTTTTGTATTTTTAATTTCTTATTTTTACATTGTGCACTGTTAAGTGATTTTATGTAATTTAAGATGAAAGGTATTATGATAACGGATTGAAACTAAACGATAATAATACTAGAAATTATATTAATTGATTTGTTTTTTTTTTTTTTTTCTATTTTTGCTATATAAGCTAAGAAAACAATGTATTATAAATCTGAATTTTTTATGTTATGTATTTAATGTATAAAATATTAATATTATTAAAGCTTTAAAAAGAATTAGAAACGAGAAGGAACTGCAATTGAATTGAACTATAACTGTTTTTGAACTGAAATAAAATAATTTCAAATTCAAACTTGTTCAAATCGATATGCTTACAATTGGACTAGGAATCAGCCAGTGGCCTATGCTATGCTATCTCCCAGTCTAGCTTAAGCTGTCCCCTTGGCCCAACTCATTATAATTTTATTTTGATCAATTTTATCATTCCAATACAATTAAATTAAAGAAAAATTATTTCTTAATTTTTAATTTTAAAAAATAAATTAAAATATTATTAACATTTTAAAAAATATTTTAATTAATTACTATATAATTTTAACATTAAATATTTTATTATTTTTAATAAACTTTTAAAAAATTTAAAATATCAATTAATAAATTTTTTTAAAGTAATTAAATAATAATTTTTTCTAAAATAAATAGTTTAGTTATCAATATAAAATATCATATTTGCTTATATTTCTTTTGAAGTTATGCTTATATATCGGGTCTTAAATTTCTTTTTTTTCAAAATTTAAAAACTCATCTTACCTTTTTTTTTTTGAAATGAAAAAACTCATCTTACATTAATCATAAAATTGAAGAGAATTGTATAGTCATCACAGATTTGCAGTGACTTGCTTTCTGTTATTCCTAAACTTTCTTTATCATCTTATCCTCTGTTACTATTTATCTTTTTCCTCTTTTTTAATTTATTTTATAATTAATATTTATAATTTTAATTATTTAATTTTATTAAACTTGGATAGACGGAAATTTTGATGAAATTTATTTATAACAGACTTATAATTTTATGCATATATAGTAATAAAAGTTTAAGTAATTAAAATTAAGAGTTTAATATCATGAGAAATAAATAAAGATAAAATTATCAATACATATTGATCTAATAACATTTAAAGAAAGTTATGAGTTGTTATTATAAAATAAAGTCACATAGCAATAATTTAAAAAGTCGATATACAGTTCCACTTGTGAAAGAAAAGATCCGGATACCATTGCATCTGGTTCTTTATCAAGATCCGTTCTCTTTTGAATAGGTCAAATTTTCATATAAAGTTACCGTTAACAGGCACAATATAACAGATCCCTATTATGTCTGTAATCGCTGGATCTTGATCGATTAGTTAGCAAAATTAGCCGACCACATTATTGTCAGATTTTTAAAAAATGCTATAATTAACTCTATTTTCTTACAGTATAAAAGTTAATGATCACATGGACAAATGTATGCAATTCTTATACAATCACTCTTGAGTCGTAAACAATTCCTTATACTCGTTCTATTATTCAGTTTACTGACCTAAGCGTCGGAGTGGCTACTGTAGGCGCCAACCACCTAACGCTCTCTTTTTTGTAGAATTAACCAATTGCAGTATAGCTCTATTTTAGCTACATCATTGGTTCCATTGGCAGAAAATTCATGAAAAATCCATTGAGTTTTCTCCGTTCATTTGGATTAAGACCGATCTCTTATCCCCTTTTCTCTTAAAAAGAAATTTTTCTCTCTCTTAAAATGGCCAGTAATTCACGAGCTGCTGCTAAGATTGCTACCAATGAGGGCACTATCAATTATTCCACTCCTTGCAATGGATAGAACACACTGCCTATGGTAAATGAAGTAGATCTCAATGATTTGAACAATGAGTAAATACTCCAATATATCAAAAGGTTGCAGGCTACTCTCGAGCAATGCAAAGC
Source organism: Manihot esculenta (assembly GCF_001659605.2). Taxonomy (NCBI): domain Eukaryota; kingdom Viridiplantae; phylum Streptophyta; class Magnoliopsida; order Malpighiales; family Euphorbiaceae; genus Manihot; species Manihot esculenta. Next base: position 33,348,712 of record NC_035168.2, on the reverse strand, counting down.
TCTGGAGGAGGCATCATGCATGGCTTCTAGAGGAAGGGAGAAAGCCTTCATTGATATCCCAAGGCCTTAAATAGAGGTGATATAGACGCAATCCAAAGGGAAGGCCAAGTTTGAAGAAGAAAAGTCACCAGACGATACTCTGAAAGACGTCGATTGGAAATTGGTATGAGCTGTCCAAATGTACAAAAAGGAACAGGAGGATGACTATGGTTTGGACGATGCCTCACCCCTATCAGAAGAGATCTTAGCAGAAACTTTCCCAACCAAGTTCAAGCTACCCAACTTGGGCAAATATGACGAGACAGAAGATCACAGAAGTCATTTGACGATCTTTAGGAGGACCATGCAGTTTCAGGATGTCAACGATTCCGTGTTATGCTAAGTGTTTCCGTCAACACTCATAGGTTTGGCTCAGAAATGGTATCAACATCTGAGCGCAGGTTTAATTTAGAACTTTACGCAATTTGTTATGTTATTTAAATCCAGGTTTATTACTTGCATACCTTCTAAAAAAACTCTCCTTTGACTTACAGAAGATCTGCCATGGAGAGGGCGAGTCTTTAAGGACCTTTATCTAATAGTTTAATGCAAAAACTATACAGGTGGGGGAATTAAACTATGAGATCAAATGTAAAACATTAAAAAAAGGAACACGCAATGTCAAGTTCATGGATTCTCTAATTAAGAACCATCCGTTATGTATCAACAACTAATGGATAAAGCACAGAAGTACATCAGGCTGGATGATGAAGTCCAAGCATTAAGAGAAGACAAAAGGACGAATCAAAAGCAACACTAGAAGCTAGAAAGGCGAGGATATGAGTAAACCATAGAAGTTATCCAGTCTCCCGAAGGAGGAATGACTAAAGTTGTAACGACCCGGAAACTGGACCGCTACCGGCGCTAGGATCCAGATCGGCTTAAGGCCGCCGGGACCCGTAGCAAACCTATCCTGAACTCTGTGTACCTGATAAATCCCATACATGATCAAACATAAATACAAAAACTGATAACAACGTTCTTACCACTTACCAAGCTTGACCTGCATGCACTATGTCTGTAAACATCCACTCTCATAGGGTTAGCATAGCACAAGTCAGCATTGGTTCAACACATTTCTCATCAAGAAACGTAAAACAGGATCCATGTACAAAGGGATTATCCATACACCAGGGCAAAGCACAACTCTATCCATAAATACATTACATAACTAGACATCATATTATAATACACCACTTTGAATTACATCATGTCCACTACTATCTATTACATACACTTCACCCTAGCTGCTATCCCGTGCTATCTCTGACTGGCCCTGTAAAACTGGGAATTTGGGAGAGGGATGAGCTACTAAAGCCCAGTGAGCAGAACATAAATAAAAGCAGTTAAACATATGCTTTCATGAAATGCATCACATCACAAACATATCACATCAAGGATGAACTTGTCACCTATAGCCCTCTACATATCATATCATAATATGTCCAACTTACCAGGGGCGATACGGCCTCACCTGGCTCTCTTATATAGCTCATATCATAACATGTCCAACTTATCAGGGGCGATACGGCCTCACCTGGCTCTCTTATATAGCTCATATCATAACATAGTGCCAGGGGCTGTAACAGCCCGGAAACCGAACTGCTACCGGCGCTAGGATCCAGATCGGCTTAAGGCCGCCGGGACCCGTAGCAAGCCTGCTGTGAACTCTGTGTACCTGTGAAATCCCATACATGATCATACATATACAAGAAACCATTTACATAAAAAATCATGTATACAAAAGGATTACAACTCTGCTAAAACAAGACTCTTACATATACATGTCCATACTAACTATGACATACCCTTCTCTTCATTTGTGCCCTGCTGATACCTCTGGACTCTGAACCTGCAAGACTGGGGTTAAGGGAGAGGGTGAGCTATACTAGCCCAGTGAGTAGTACATATAAAACATGTTCTAAAACATGATCTCATGGAATGCATCACAACACAAGTAAATCACATAATCTCAGACGGACTAATTCACAATGCCCCCACATTGCCCGGCCCGCGAAGGAGCTCATCAGGTCTTCATTCAGCACCCTATGGTACCGTGTGCCCGGCCCTTTCAGGGCTCCTCAGGTCTTCATTTAGGGGGCTAATGAATCCAAGCTACGCCCGATCTGTACATGCACTGATTAATGCAACATCTTCGTGCTCACTAATGCAAGACTATAAACATGGCATAAATGATGCATGACACATGCTAAAAATGTTTGAGTTCTCATATTAAAAGATTTCGTTCAGTTCCACTCACCTCTGGCTGACTCTGTACTGACTCTGCAGGTTCTGAAGCAGTGCTCACTGCTGTAATCCTTGGTTCCTCTGGTCCGTTCCTACACAGGTGGACTGAAACGAGGGACCAAACGAACTCAAGAACATCTCTAAGAAACTCCCCAAAAACTCTCTAAAGCATCCTAGAACAATCACATAAAACATGCAAAAGAAAGCTGGACAGGGCACTTTCGGCGGCAGGTTCGGCGGCCGAAACTCCCCTCTAGAGACGAAACTCATGCATGTTCGGCGGCACCTTCGGCAGCCGAAAGTCTCGTCTAGAGACGAAACTCAACCTTCGGCGGCACTTTCGGCGGCCGAACCTTGCCTCCAGAGACGAAAGTCCAAATGTTCGGGGGCAAGCTTTGGCAGCCGAAACTGCCTCCACAAGGGGTTCGGCGGCTGAACCTTCCTTCGGCGGCCGAACCTGGTTTTGCCCGTTGGGCAGAAACCTGCTCTGTTTCATGCAAACCTCACCCAAAACCTATCCAACATGCATAGCAACTACTCGCAACTAGCATATACCATATAACATGCATAAAGAGGTCTAAACCTATCCTAACAACTCCAACAAACATAGCAAACAACACTTAATCATGCTGATACACCAAAATCCTCAAAAACCTCCCTTAACCTAAACATGCATAACTACCCATACCACTTCCATAAAACCTTCAAAATCAAGAAAGGACGTTCAGGATCTTCACTTACCTCTTCCAAACAAGAGATTGAACGATCCCTACGTGGAGATATGGAGAAATCCTCTCTCAAACTCTCCAAGCTTCCAACCTTACTCTTTGTCTCAAAAACTTCAAAAACTTCAAAACCACATGAAAATCCATCAAAACCATGAAAGATTTGAGAAAACACATAAATCACTCAAGGAAGATCAAGTCTCACCTCAGCTCGTGCAAAGGGAAAGAAAATCTTATCCATTGGACTGACCTAGGGCCTTTTATAGTTGGCTGGCCAGACCAACTACGGCGGCCGAATGAGAACCCGAATGCCATGCACGTTCGGCGGCCGAACCTTGGCTTTTCTGCCTTGGTGCTTTTCTTGCAAAACCTTACTTCTTTAAACACTTTAAAACATGAAAACGCTTGCAAAACCTTACTTCTTTAAACACTTTAAAACATGAAAACGCTTTCAAAACATAGGAAAACATAATTCGTACCCTTCCAGAGGATTCCGACATCAGAAATTCCACCGGATTACAGGACTTCCGACGCCGGACTCTAGCTGGGTATTACAGGGGCGACCTGGTCTTTCTGGCTCATGCCATATCATCTCATATCATGTCCTCTCATCTCATATCAAGGGCTAAGGATCATCCAATATTCATCCACATCAACAACATATTATGTAATGCATCATATTCGTGGATTCTAATGCAACACAATCTAGTACATATCATGGCATTTTATGATGCATGGATCATGCTCTGAAATTCATTTGATTTCTTAATTAAAAAGATTAAGTTTAGTTCCACTCACCTTAAGAAACTGCTGGGCTGGACTAGCTCAAAACCAACTAACTCTGAAGGCCTCCTCGGTTCCTCGGGTCCAATCCTACACAGGTGGACTCAAATGAGGTACCAAACAACTCTAACATAACGCTAAATATCTCCCCAAAAACCCCTCTAAAATATCTCAAAACATGCATGCAAAACAGGCAAAGGAAGGCTGGACAGGGCACCTTTGGCGGCACATTCGGCGGCCGAATGCTCCCACAGATTCGAAAGTCAGGCACTTTCGGAGGCAGGTTCGCCGGCCGAAAGCCTCCTCCAGAGACGAAAGCCAGGCACTTTCGGCGGCACCTTTGACGGCCGAAAGTCCCTTCCAGAGCCGAAAGTCCATTTTCGGGGGCAAGGTTAGGTGGCCAAACCAAGCATTCAAAGGCATGTTCGACGGCCGAAACTACCTTCGGCGGCCGAACCTGAGTTCATCCAGAACTCAGCCTCTCATGCACTTCAGCCTCCCAAACCTTCCAACCTCCCAAAACATGCCTCAAACCTCTCTACAACATGCATAACTCATACAACAAGCATATAGGGGTCTCAAACTAGCCTACACCCCCAACAAAACTCACATAACATGCAATAACATACTTTTGTCACAAAGGGTATCAAAACCCTAAACATGCATACCATGCAACTCATGCATAAAACTCTCTTAACCCTTCATAAAACTCATTTAAAACATCATAAAGCTAAGGATCTACACTTACCTCTTGAAGAACAAGAGTTGGTGCGACCTCAAACTTGAAGATATGGAGAATCCAAGCTCCAAAGCCTTCAAACTTCCAAAACCTTACTCAAAGCTCACAACTCTTCAAACCAAAGAGAAAACTCAGGAAAACTTTGAAAGATTTGAAGAAACATCATGAAAACAACCAAAGGAGAGCATGAGCCTACCCTTGCACGAAAAGAGAGTGAATGCTCACTCCATTGTCGGTCAACGGGGCTTTTATAGGTGGCCAACCGCCTCTCTTTCGGCGGCCTAAGCTGCATGCAAAACCAGGCAACGTTCGGCAGCCGAACTTCTCCTTCGGCGGGCGAAACCATGCAATGTTCGGCGGCCGAACTTCACCTTCGGCGGCCAAACCTTGCAAATGCTTCCTTGGTCTTTTCTCTTCAAAACTCAATTCCTTTTGCATTAAAACTCTAAAATCATATTTAAAACATTTGAGAAAACACATTTTACCCCTCTAGAGAACTCTGACATCTAAGATTCCACCAGATGGTAGGAATTCCGATGCCTGAGTCAGCCGGGTATTACAAAAGTATAAGAGTTATACTCTATTGAATGACTCACGTACACGTATTATAATATGGATCAGAAAGAACGACAATGAAGTTAGATGGCCTCCCAAGCTTAATCCAGAGAGAGTCGAAAGGTGAGATAGGACCAAGTACTACCATTTTTACGAAGACCATGGACATACAATGGAGGAGTGCCAGCAGTTAAAAGATGAGATCAAGAGATTAACAAGGGATGACACGCTTTGAAAGTTTTCCAGAAAGGATAGAGAAAAGAAGAAGCCCGAACTTGAGATAATAACTTTTAAAACTCCTCCCAATAATGAATTTGTAGGGGTTCTACAAGTGATTACAGGAGGTCCTATCAGTAGTAAAGGAAAAAACAAAGCAACAGGAAGTAAGATTCAGACCTACAGACAAAGCAATAGGATTTTTTCAAAATGACACATTGGTTGGCAACATTCGCCTAAACAGGTATAAAGTGAGACGAGCCTTAGTGGATATAGGTAGTTCCATTAATCTCCTCACCTTAAAAGGTTTTGATAAGTTGGCTTGGACAAAAATAATCTTGTTAAAAGTCTTCTATCCGTTAGTAGAATTAAGAGATAAAACTGTGGCAGTACTAGGCACCATCAATCTCCCTCTTGTATTGGGTGATGAGAAGCATAAGGGGGAGCTACATGCGGAGTTTGTGGTGATAGATATCCCATTGGTGTATAATATGATACTCGGTCGCCCTGTGCTATACTGTCTTAGTATAATCATTAACATGGGTGCTATATGTCTTAAGTTACCAGCTCTAGGGGGATTAACTATAGTCCGAGGCAATCAGAAGTTGACCCAAGACTATTACAAACACTCTACAAAAAGCTTCAAAAAAGTGACAATGCCGATTGACCTGTTAGAAAAGCCTAAATCACACATAAAACCAAAGCCAGAAGACCTAGAAAAAAAAGGTCCAGTTAGGTAAGGATCGAAAAGTACGGTTTGGTACTGCATTGAAGAGTGAGACAAGGAATTGTTTAACAAAGTTATTAAGATGCATATCGACCACTTTCACCTGGTCTCCAAAAGATGTGATAGGGGTATACCCGACTCTTATCACCTACAAGCTATCCATCGACAAAATAATAAAATCATTACAGTAGAAGAAAAGGAAGTTTGCTCTGGAGAGACAGCAGGTGATCAAGGAGGAAGTTAATAAGTTGTTAAGCACAGGATTAATAAAGGAAGTCCAATATCCTATATGACTTGCCAATGTAGTACTAGTAAAGAAGACCAATAGAAAATGGAGGATGCCTGTGGATTTTATAGACTTGAACAAAGCATGTCCAAAGGATCATTGCCTGCTCCTATCTATTGACAGGTCAGTGGACTCGACCTTGGATCACGCAATGATTTTCTTTTTTATGCCATTTCAGGTTCGGACTAAAGAATGCAGAGCGACTTATCAAAGGCTAGTGTCAGGTATCTTCAAAGACTTGGTGGGATCAACAGTTGAGGTGTACGTGGATGACATAGTGATGAAGAGCCAACCCTTAGAAAAACACCTAGATGATATCTAAAAAGTTTTTGATATACTGGATAAGGCAGGTAATGGGTGTTAAAGCCACCAATAATAACCTATTCAAAACCAACAAGTATGAATTGCGTATAGAGTGAATAAGATCAAATCTATAGGGAATTGACACTAAAAACTTCAAGTCATAAACTAGAAAAATAAATAATAAAGTAAAAGGGAGGTTTAATGAAGAGAGGAGACAAAATAAAAATCAAGACAATCAAAGAAAACAAATGTCAAGAGAAAATCAAATCAATACAAATAAAATTCTAGTTGAAGATTAGGATCCATTTCATTTATGGGAATTGATCATAGAAACAAAAATACCTTTATTTATTATAATAAATTAGTTCTAGTTATGGAAGACGCTGCACATAACCAATCTCTTCTTAGGTGTAAATTAATTAAGAAATGTTCGCAATTAACCTTAATCAACAAACAACCCAAAGAATACCTATTAGATTTAATTTATCAACCGCCTTAAGAATTAGAGAGATCCAATTCTAACCAACAAACCAAACCACAAGGTGAGTTCGACCTAGATCATGTAATTTCTTAATTGTTACTTGTTGTTGAATACCTAAAGTAATTATGGACTTCAAACATCCAATCTAATGGTATATCACTTTGAAAATATGAACAATGGACCTTATTGATCCAATAACAAGGTAATAATAATATTAAGAACTGAAATTGTATAAATATTGAAAGAATAAAAGATGAATAATGATATTTAGATCTCACAATCTATGAAGAAACTGAAATTTTAACCTAACTCCAACTATAAATAAAGAGTTTAGCCACTCATGACTTGAAATAAAATACAAAAGAGAAGAGAAAAAAAAAATTCAACTATAAGAGATGGTGATTAAGATGATATATGGCTATCCATAAAGACCATATTAAATAGATACTGAACCCTAGTAGAATCCTTCCAAAATTAGGAGAGCTTGATTGCTCCAATTGGGGGATCCTTCTTTAATTTGTTTCTATTCAAGAGAGGACACCTTGATTTGAAGAGGATATTTACCGCGCTGAAAAGGTGGGGGGGATCGCATGATGTCCGTGACTTTAAATGAGGAGACCTGATATTTTTATTTCAAATTTTAATTGGTTTTCCACTCACTATCAGTCTGCTTTTGCTGCTGTTTGGCGTTTTGTCCAGAGATTTGGGCAAATCTTTGGTCAAATCGGTTCAATCACTGCATATTTTCAACTTCTTTTCTCATGATTTTGGCTCATCTTTCCTATCATTTGCTTTTCTATAAAAACATGACAAAAGATACATAATTAATAGAAAATCACTTAGATAGGTGATAGAAAAAGAGAATATATGCTAAATTTATCCTCTATCAGCAGGATAAAAACTGGAAAATTTTTAGGGTACATAGTTTCAGAAAGAGGTATAGAAGCGAACCCTGGAAAAATCAGTGGCTACTTGGCTTGTATGTTGTTCCAAACTTTTCACAAAATTAGCATTAGCAAAAGACTTAACAATATCTTCAAGAGGCATACATTGCTTTTGAGTAGGTGCTTGTTGAAGGTAATTGCGCTGAAAATTCTAAAAATGGTTAGCTTTTGTATAACTGAAATTTAGGTGATCTCTCTAACTAGGGTTGTATGTGTTGGAGTATGAATCATATTTTCTTTGGCCGTTGAATCCCCCGATAACATTGATTTATTATATGGCAAGAGTCTAATAAGCCGATACACGGTCCCACCCATGGAAGGAAAGATTCAAACACCGTTGCACCCGGTTCTTCATTAGGACTCGCCCTCTCTTGAAGAGATCGAGTGTTCACATAAAGTTACCGTTAGCAGGTACAATCTAGTAAATTTTCGTTACGCCTGTAATTGCGAGATCCCCTACTGATTAGCTGGCGAAAGTAGCCAGCCATATCATTATTAGATTTTCAAAAAATATTATAATTAACTCTATCTTTTTACAGTATAAAAACTAACGATCACAAAAATAAAAGTATACAATTCTTGTATAACTATTATTGAGTTCTAAACAATTCCTTATACTCGCTCTATTCTTCAGTTTAGTAACTTAGAGTATTGTAGTGGCTGCCGTAGACACTAACCACCTTGCATTCTCTCTCTTGTTGAATTAACCAATCGTAATACAACTCCATTATTACATATATAACTTTTTCTGAAATTGAGTTTCTCAATTACTTTTTCTTTTTTTCAATAAGATGGGAAATTAATATGCTAAATTTAGAATTTTTAATATTTAATTAAATACATTTATAATCAGATTAAATTGATAAAAAATATTAAATTTTTATCATTTTTAGCGTTAATAATTGATATGTCAACATATTACTCCTTATATTAAGCAATATAAAAATATTTTTATATTCACTAAATGTTATAAATTAAATTTAAAAATAATAGTATCCAAATCTCAACCAATTTAAATCGAGTTCTCCTTGACGTTTACAAAGCCTGGACAATCTTAGAGCATATTTAATTGTAGAAAACACCCTATTTTAAAAAAAAGTATTTTCTAGTTTTTTTTTCCAAGTTAAAAAACGTGTTGGTTTTAATTATTTTTTTTTTACTCTAATCGGCAAATAGTTTTTCTTTTATTTTTTAAATTTTCTAAAAAAATGAAAATATTAAAATAATTATTTTTCACTTCTTTTTTATTATATTAAAAAATTGAAAAACACGATTTTTGAAAGTGAAAAAAATAAAATTTTACTTACTGACAAAGTTTACATTAATAAAATATAATTTTTATAAAATATAATTTTTAATAATTATATATATTAATTTTCTCTTTATTTTAAATTAATATAAAAATATAATTGGAGATAGAAAGTATCAAAGATATTTAAGCTCATGTAGTGTTTTAAAATTTAAAACTATTCTTAATGTGAGCTTTTTTTTTTTAAAGTAGATGCTTAATTGATAAAAAGGTCTAAAGCTACATTACAGAACAAATTCAAATTGAAACAAGACTCAACAGATTTATAGGATCTAAAACGATTAACAAAAGAAAGAGCCACAAAATTATTGTCAAAAAAAAAAAAAAAAAACTATAATCTTGCTCAATAGGAAAAGAGTATATCCATAATTGGGCGAGGAAAGGAAAAAATCGCTTCCGTCCAATACGGGCAATCACTGCCGCACAGAGTTGGCATAACAGAGATCTCTAATTTAAAAAAACAAAAAACTCTTCCAGAGAAAACTCTCTATCTACAACAATTGAGAGAGAATACTCACAACCCTTAACGTGGGCCTTAGCTCCTTGTGGACATTATCATTGTCAATTCCATTGGAGAGAAATCCTAAGGATATTTTTTTTTTAAATAATTGTTTAATGATAAAATCCACGTTTTTATAAAATTAAGTTTGGTTTTAATTCACTTGCATCCATCCCAGCAACCCAATTATTGATCGTGTTGATGGGGTGGAGTTTTCGACCCGGTTGTGAGAGTCTTGGAATTATGTCAAATCCATGTCTTCTTGGTGGGATACTTCAAATTGGGATGCAGAGATCAACAACTCATGAGTTGTCCTTTCATTATATAATATAAAAATCTAATATAATGCAGATTTCCACGTCGGATATGATAATATTATTAGTTCACGTCGTCCACTTGGCGTTTGATTTAATTAAATACTAAAATTTAAATCATATGTGGCCGGCAGATACGTTGTTATTGAAACATATTTTAACTGTCGGATTTGCTACGTGCTTGCGTCTTCTGCCAACGATATTAATGCTTTATAACTGATTTTATTTCAAGCATCTAATTTTATTAGGGTTAAAAATTAATTCCATTTGATATTTTTTTTAAATAAGATTGAATATTTTTTTATTAAAAAAATTATTTATCATAAAATTATAATTTAAAAATACCCATAATTATTAAAAAAAAAAAATCAATTTAGTCTTTGAGTTTGAGTTGCTATTGAACTTACAATTTCAATTTGGATACATCTTCAATATTGTTGTTAAATCGAGTCAATTTATTGCTAGTTTACGTGCTGGAATTGCCATATGTATTTGTAATTTTTGTAAATTATAAACTCATATGCTTAATGTTAACAAAATAAAATAAAATAAAATGTCAGTTTGAATGGTAAAATTCCTAACAACCAATTGGATATCTTAACTAATACTTTATCAAAAAAAAAAAAAAACCTTAACTGATAAACTTTCCTCCACTACCGTAATCATTTAACTTTCCGACAAGTTGATGAACCCACTTTCCTTTTACGAAGAAAGTAATTTCTGATCCTAATCTAGTTAATTTTAATTTATTAAGCATAAAATTCTCCTATTTCCTAGTTTACCCTTATTTTTACTTTTTTAATATATTTTACTTATATTTGCAGCAAGGTTATTTGTGTCATTTTTTACTTATATATTTTTATTTTTTAATTAACATATTAATTTAAAAAATAATTTATATAAAAATATTAAATTATTTTGAATCAAATAAGACTTCAGAATTTCTATTTGAAATCGTAAGTCAATATTTAACATATTAATATAGAAAAAAAAATGCTTAACTGCAATTACTTTCTTAAGTATCTTTATTTTATTAGTTGAATAAATATTTATTATATTAATTATTATTTTTTTTACTATTTAATTAAAAATAAATTGTATTTTAATTTCTAAACTTTAATGTAACTAATAAATTAGTCTCTATATTTTAAATATTCAACACTTAATTTTCTATATAATTAATTTATTTAAATTAAAACTTTTTCATTTATAATTTCATTAGTCGATCGATCAAAAGAAGAAATAACATTTTAAATATTTAAAATATTCTCACCAATACTTAAAATCTTTTTAATATAGATAAAGAGTTTTATATTATATAAATTACACTTTTATTATTAAATTTTAGCATAATTGACGAATCAGTCTTTATATTTTTAAAATTAAATTCTCAAATATCTCTATATTTAATTTGTCTATAATGACAGTTTTTCCGTCAATACTTAAAAGAAGAATTTTATATTATATAAACTATACTTTCGTCCTTAAATTTTAGCATGATTGACGGATTAGTTTTTATATTTTTTTAAACTAAATTCTCAAATATCTTTATATTTAATCTGTCTAAAATGACAGTTCTTTCATCTATTATAAATATTAATTCAAAATTAGTGGATCATCAAACTTTTTCTAAAAGTACAATTCTTTCTAAAATACTATTTGTAAAAGTTTACAATCTATTTAAAAGTTATTTATATAATAGTCTGAACCAAATAACTTTTAAACCCATTTTCTATTTGATCTAAATTTGCAACATCCTCATCGTAATTGAATTGGATATAATTGCTAAGTTAATATCGGACCCTCGGATATTGTGGTTCATTAGTATTTCGGGTGGCTCCACCTCGTCTCGCACGAGTAACTCCTTTTTTACAGGCCCACTAGTTTCACATAATTTTTTTTCTCTGGGTGGCTCTTATACCAATTGTAACGGTCTGACTCAAACTAACTCAAATAACTTTTGGATTCATTTTCTATTTTGCCCAAAATAGTTAACCTAAATTATTTAATAATATTAAGTCATAATTTATATATTACGAATTCAATTGATAATCTGCCGATGTGGGAAAGATTACTGTATCAAGTAGCTAAATGTTTCAACTTGATACTACTTAAAAATAATTAAAATTTTAAGTATTTTTTTTAAAATTTTAAAATTATAAGTATTGATTTATTTTAATAAATAGAAATTAAAGAATAAAAAGTATTAAAAATTAATTAAATGAGATATTATAAATAAAAGTTAGTGGGAGATTTAAGTATTATTTTAAATAAAAAATAAAGAATTAAAATATTTAAATGATAATATAGAAAGATTTAAGTGTATGATTTTAAAAGTATAGAGACTGATTCATTAATTATACTAAAATTTAAGAATTTAAGTATAGTTTATTTATTTAAAAAAAATAATAAATATATTTTTATATTTTTAACAGTAAAAATAAATAATTTTTTTTTAATTTAAATCGACTGAGTATAGTATACAATTTTAAAAATATAAAAATTAATTTATTAATTATATTGAAATTCAGAGTAAAATGTATTTGACCATCATCAATTACGCTATCATATTTTTAAATTAATTAAATGAAAAGCGTTGGAGAATTGCTTATGAAATAATCGGGATCATATTCCTCTTTAAACGTGTATATGACCAAGTAAAATGATAGAAGATGGTCAATGATAAAAGACAAAAGACCAGAAAGGTCATAGTCATATAGTTATATAAGTAACAGTATACACAGTAAGCGTTGATTTGGTCTTCTTTGAAGAACTCTGAAGTCTCTTCGTACCTCTATCTCTCTCTCCCTGCCGTGTAGCTTCGACGAGCGCTGTTTCTGTGAAGGAGCAGAGCTCGCATTTCCAAGTTGTGCAAGTTGTTACAGCTTACACACATACAAAATCGTTCATTTCTCTATAGAGTTGCCATTGTTGACTGTCCCTCTTTTCCTTTTTAATTCATGAGACGGTGATGAGACAGAGATGTAGCTCTTTGGCTTTTGCTTCTTCTTATATCAAGTCATCGATCGTCGTCGGTGTCAACTGTCAACCCCCCCTCCTTTTAGTTTTTATTTGATTTCCTATATATTACTCGGAGTCTCAATCATCTCTAATAAGAGATAGATATAAAAGGAAACGAAGGGCTAAAGCGAAGAACAGGCACTGCATCTGCATGCACTTGTTTATCAGCTTTCAGCTTCATCTTCTCTCTTTGCCGGTCAACAACGTTACCTGCAATGTCATCTCTTTCAGCGCGAACGGGCAGACACAAACAACGTTACCAGGATCATCTTAGGCTTGTAGCTGGGTAATGTCTACATCTCTGTCTATAATTTCTTTCTGTATTTTCATTTTCAATTTGAATTTTGCTTTTAATTGAAAGAATTAGACTTATTTATGGATCTTCAGTTGCCATCTTTCGATTCCATGCAGCATACTTTCTCTAGTTTCTTCGTTTTTTTTTTCTTTGTATTAGAAACTAATGTGTAACATCACCTGTACCCTAAAATCTAGAGAAAATTTAATTAACTAGGGTTTGCTCTTCAGTCTTCAGACAAGCGATACAGCTTTAGGTAGAAGATATAACAAGAAAGTGAAAATATATTTACGAATTTTAGTTCGTAAATTGTCATAATTTCATCATTAAGCTGGTAATAATTAATTTACTTCAATAATAATTTTTTTCATAATTTTATGAGTAAATTTAGTAGCTATTTTTTATTGTAATATTTTTACAAATATATATAGATTTACATAAATCTACTTATAGAATTTTACTTTTTGGATATATATTAAATAGAGTTAATATTAGTTTGAAAAAGAAAAATATATTTAATATTAATAAATTAATAAATTAACTATATACTATATTACCTCTAGACACGAATCTATTCCAGAATACTAATAATAGTTATTTTGTGATAAACATAGACAGAGCTGGACCAGATAATGATTCCAGTTCACTCATTATTGTATAAATATTTGGTTTCTGCCATCTATACATAGTAATATTTATAATATTTTAAAGAAAGAAAAAGAAGAAATACTAAAAAAAAAAAAAAAAAAGAGTCGCTTTCATTCGTTAACTAGTCGTTTTCCGCAGTAATAATGACATTGTTAGGTAGGTTGGTCCAGTGCAGATGGATTTCCTTTGTTCTTTACGCATTTTCCTTTCACCTTCCACAAAATTTCATTCTCATCTTCTTTTACTTTTAAGGGCATGAGTTTAATTCTTTTATTTTTTCTGGCCCTATGAAGTTCTTCAGTCTTAGCAAAGATAGCTAGTTAACATTTCACAAAATTTATTTTCTGCATGATAGTGAATGAACTAATAAGGAATCATGCAAGTTTTTATTTGGCTTTGATAATCTAAAGGGTGTGAGATTAATTTATGAAAATCTGTATTAGCCTTAGTTTTGTAAGGAGTTCATTTGCTTAAGAAGTTCAACTTTCTGGAATAATGAAATGAAATTGAAGGGAACTGTGAATTTAATTTGATGAAAGTAGACATATTAATTTGGACCAGGCGATGGATTTCGCTCTTGTTATCTTTTGGCTATTACCATATATGCTGGAGAAATTTTGGTATTAGGATCTTAAATTTACTTAAATCGAGTCTATATAGACCCTAAGTTTAAAATGATATTGTGGTCCAAACCTATGCATTTACACTATGGTATCCCTTGTGGCGAACTACTTAAATCATTCAACTACTTGGAGGACACCTTGTTGTGGGATTCCCTTTTTCTGATTAATTTACCCTTTTGTGGTGCAAAATTATAGGTGCATTCCTTATAAACTTGACAAGAACGTTCAGGATAAAAACTGTAGGGTGGAGGACAGTGTACGTGTCCTCATGATTTCTACCCCAAATCGTAAAGATCTTGTCTTTCCAAAGGTACATTTTCACATTCTTCCAGCTTCGTTTTCTTCCCAATTTGGGAACAACATTATTGGCATTTGAATAAAAGGTTTAGACATACTGCAAGAATGCAAGTAAATGCTTTGTGTGCTGTCAAAATTGATGCCATTGTTTGATTTTTCAAGGGTGGATGGGAAGACGATGAGACCCTTGATCAAGCTGCATGTCGAGAGGCCATGGAGGAAGCTGGAGTTACAGGACTACTTGGTGTATGTCACTTTATTTTCTCTGCTTGAGATTTCCATGATTGTTTCTTGCATTTCCGTTTAAATTCAAAAATCTTGAGAGCTTAGAATTCAGGTTCTGTTTTGAATTCACTTGTTACAGGAAAATCCACTAGGAGTTTGGGAGTTTCGAAGCAAAAGCAGCCAGAATAGTGGCAGCTTATTAGGAGGCTGCAAAGGCTACATGTTCGCTTTGAAGGTAACCGAAGAGCTTGACCATTGGCCAGGACAGGCTAGTTACAAGAGAAAATGGGTCAGTATTCACTCAGTAGCCTTTTGTTTTTCCCTATGGGAAATATTTGCCTGACCAAGACACAGATAAATGGATGACCTACCTTCAAAATTTCCCCCATGTTAACCATTCATGTGATTAACTATGTGGTTAATGTTTCAGCTTAGCACAGAGGAAGCATTTGAATTTTGCCGGTATGAATGGATGAGAGAAGCTCTTAAAATGTTTCAGGCAAGTCTCTCCAAGGACAATGCACATGGTAAAGAGGAAGAGCCGACAGAGAGTGATCAAATGTTGTCATCAGGTTGCTTTGTAAAGACATCTGGTGTCCAGCACCTTGAAGAATCCTCGGCCAAGCCTTGTTTAATGACTATCTAGAATCAGTTACTGAAACTGTAGGTCATGTTCCAGTTCTGTAAAGATTGGATCATTGTACAGTACTGCAATTAAATTAATGGATAAATGTCTGATTCTTTTCTGGAGAAAAAAATCCTGGTATTACATGTGCTGCTGCAATGGCCAGACTGTTAATTTAAGAATGCTTGGGCCTGATGCAGCCAGCCATGCAAAATAAAGGGCCCGATTTACAGTGTAGAAAAAGCAGTTTTTAATTTTATTTTTAACTTTCTAAGAAAATTTTCAATTTTCATTTTTAATAAAAATAGAGAAAAATAAAACAATGAGTTCATTTAATAATAATAAATTTCAGTTCAATCTTTTTTTTTTTTTGTAAGAATCTCATTTTTTAGTACGTTTTAGCTTTATTGGTACTCAAATTCAAATTTTAATTACTTAAATGTTACTGAACTCGGGCATTAGTAATAAATTGTTATCTTACTACTTAAAAATGTATAACTATAAGATAAAAATTTATAATCTTACTTAAAAAATTTTAATATGGTTTGATAATAGAATTATTTTTTTATTATTTATAAAAAATATAGTATTATTTTGATAATAAAAAATTGATTAATTTACTTTTATTTTGAAAATTGATGAAAATAAATTTATTAAAAAACTGATACGATATAATAATCGCTCAAAGTAAATTATGAATCATTACCGTGAGATAAAGTCATGTAACAAAAGTCTAATAAACTTATATGTGGTCGCGAAAGTTTCACCCATATAAAGAAATACTAGGATACCGTAACACTCGATATTTCGCCAAGACTTACTTTCTTGAGAAGATAGAGTGTTCATGTAAAATTACTATTAATAGATATAATCTAATAGATCTCCACTACAACTATATATGTAGGATCCCCTATTTACTAGCCGGTATCAATCAAATTTTCAGGAGATTTGATAACCAACTCTATCTTCTTATAGTATAAAAGCAAATGTACACAGAAATCAAGGTACGCATTCTTACACACTCATTCTAAACTTCAAGCAATTTATTACATTTGTCCATTCTAGCAAGTTTACTAACTTAAATGTCGGAGTGGCTGTTCATAGGCGCCAACCACCTCATATCTTCTCTTTTACAGATATATCAATCGCAATTCAGCTCTATTTCCAGTCACATCATTTGGTTTCATTGCTGGAATATCCATTGAATTGTTCTTGTTCATTTGGACTAAATCTGATTTTCTATTCACTTTCTCTTAAAAGATACTTTTATTTTCTTTTATTCTCTAAATGACTCACAATGCACGAGCTGCTGCCAACAAAGGTGCCATTATTTCTTCCACCTCGGATAGTGGACAAAACACCCCCTCTGTGGTATATGAGATAGAGCTTAACAATCTGAATAATGAACATGTAATACCCGGCTAGACTCCGGTATTGGAATTCTTACCGTCTGGTGGAATCTCGGATGTCGGAAACCTCTAGAAGGGTAAAAACCATGTTTTCATAAGATGTTTTAATGTATTTTATGATTTTAAGCAAGAAAGGAAATGAGTTTTGTATGAAAATAGTCTTGGAGGAAGACCCAAGTTCGGCCGCCGAACCCCAAGTTCGGCTGCCGAACATGCATGCGCTTCGGGAGTGCTTTAGGCCTCCGAAGGCATAAGTGAGGGAAGTCCAGGTTCGGCCGCCGAACATGGCATGCATACGGAGGCACGTTAGGCCCCCGAAAGTGGCCTGGCCAGCCACCTATAAAGGGGTCCCCATGTCTGAACGGGTAAACTTTTCTCCCCGTTTTCGGCCAAGGTGAGTTCTCTGCCGTCCCTCATCGATTTTGAGCTTCTTCCTTCGAATCTTCATGATTTTATTATGAGTTTTCACTTGGTTTGAAGATATTTGAGCAAAAGAGCAAGTTTTGGGAGCTGGGAGACCAAAGAGTTGATTTCTCCCCATCTCCAAGCTAGGATCGTCTTTCCTCTCGATCTTCAATAGGTAAGCTTAGATCCAACCTTCCTTGTATGTTTTAAACAAGTTTTATGAAGATCTATGGGGTAGAAATGCATGTTTAGGTTATTGTTGAGTTTATGGGTTTCTATTATGTTTATGAGCAATGTGGATTGTTTGATGTGTTGTAGTTGGGGTTTAGGATAGTTTGAAGCCCCTAGAAGCTTATATGCTTGAGTTGCATGTTGTAGACTAGGTAAATGCATGATGGAATGGATTGGGAGGCATTTGTGCATGTTGGAGCTGAGTTTCTGCCCTTTTGGGAGAACTCAGGTTCGGCAGCCAAAGGGACTTTCGGCCGTCGAACCTGCCTGTGGAGGCCAACTTTCGGCTGCCAAACCCTGCCCCCGAAAGTGGACTTTCGGCTCTGGAAGGGAGTTTCGGCCGCCGAAGGTGCCGCCGAAAGTGGCTGAGTTTCAACTCTGAAGGGACTTTCGGCCGTCGAACCTGCCGCCGAAAGTGCCCTGTTCAGCCTTCCTTTGCATGATTTATGTGATTGTTTTAAGATGTTTTAGGGGGTTTTTTGGGGAGTATTTTAGAGTCATGTTCATGGATGTTTGGTCCCTCATTTGAGTCCACCTGTGTAGGTTCGGATCCGAGGAACCGAGGACCTCAGCAGTGAGATAGCTGCTTCAGAGTCATTAGAGCTTCAGTCAGAGGTGAGTGGAATAACTCTTTATGTTTCCAAGCAAATAAATAAACTTTGAGCATGATACATGCATCACGTATGCCATGAGATATACTAGGTTGTTTGCATTAGAATTCACGAATATGTTGCGTTGCATAACTTGATGATGATGTGGATGGATGTTGGATGATCCTTTAGTCCTCGTATGTTATGGTATGATGATAATACGGTATGGATGTTGCAGAAAACTCTTGAGCAATACAAGGCTCAGGAGGAGGCATATTTATTGCTCTCAGAATAAGGGAGGAGGCTTCCATTGAGACTCCAAGGACCTGGACGGAAGCGATTCAAATACAGTCTAAAGGAAAGGCCAAACTGGAGGATGAAGAGTCATCAGACGAGGCTCCAAAAGGCATCGACTGAAGGATGATCTGTGCTGTACAAAGGTACCAAAAGGAGTAGGAGGAGGACTATGGCTTCAATAATGCCTCGCTCATTTCAGAGGAAATCCTAGCAGAAACCTTCCCTACTAAATTCAAGCTGCCAAGTTTGGATAAATATGATGAAATAACAGACCTCATGAGTTGCCTAGTAATATTCAGAACAACAATGTAGCTTCAAGACATCAATGATTTTGTACTGTGCCGAGTCTTTCTGTCCACGCTCAGAGGTTTGGCTCAGAAATGGTACTAATATCTGAGTCCAAGTTCTATTCAAAACTTTACTCAATTTACTATGATGTTTAAATCCAGATTTATCACCTGCGTAATACCCGGCTAGACTCCGGTATCGGAATTCCTACCGTCCGGTGGAATCTCGGATGTCGGAAGCCTCTAGTAGGGTAGAAACATGTGTTCATAAAATATTTTAAGGTATTTCATGGTTTTAAGTAAAATGAAAATGAGTTTTTGCATAAAAACAACCTTGGAGAAAAACTCAGGTTCGGCCGCCGAACATGCATGCCTTCGGGAGCGCCTTTAGGCCCCCGAAAGCATAAGTGAGGAAAGTCCAGGTTCGGCCGCCGAACCTCAAGTTCGGCCGCCGAACATGACATGCATGCGGAGGCACGTTCGGCCCCCGAACGTGGCCTGGCCAGCCACTATAAAAGGGTCCCTTAGCCGAAAACGGGCGAGCTTTTTCCCCATTTTCAGCCAAGGTGAGCTCTCCACCGTTCCTCACCGATCTTGAGTTCTTTCCTTCCAATCCTACTCGATTTTCATGAGTTTTTACTTTGTTTTGAAGATTTTCAAGCTTTGAGCAAAGTTTTGGAGCTTTGAAGTTCAAGGGAACTCAACCCTCCCATCTCCGAGTTTAGGACGTCTTTCTCTCGATCTCCATGAGGTAAGAGCCAATCTTAAGCTCATTGCATGTTTTAAGTAAGTTTTAAGTGGATCTATGGGGTAGAATGCATGTTTAGCTCATGGTTAGGTTTATAGGTTTTATATGTGTTTTTGAACAATGTGAGTTGCTTGTTGTGTTGTAGTTGGAGTTTTTGTTGGTTTGATGCCCCTAGGAACTTGTATGCTTGTTTGTGTGTGTTTGGGAATGTTGTAGAATAGGTTATGCTTGATTGGATAGTTTTGGAGGCAAATATGCATAGAAGAGCTGAGTTTCTGCCACTAAGGGAGAAACCAGGTTCGGCAGCCGAAGGAACTTTCGGCCGCCGAACATGCTTGTGGAGGCAGCCTTCGGCTGCCGAAGCTTGCCCCCGAAAGGAGACTTTCGTCTCTGTCTGGGAGTTTCGGCCGCCGAAAGTGCCGCCGAACATGCATGAGTTTCGGCTCTGGAGGGACTTTAGGCCGCCGAACCTGCCGCCGAAAGTGCCCTGTCCAGCCCTCTCTTGCATGTTTTTCTATGATTGTTTCATGATGTTTTAGGGGGTTTTTGGGGAGTAGTTTAGAGTTATGTTCATGTTTGTTTGGTCCCTCATTTGAGTCCACCTGTGTAGGTTCGGACCCGAGGAACCGAGGACCCCAGCAGTGAGTCAGCTGCTCTAGTGTCTGGTCAGAGCTATCCAGAGGTGAGTGGAATAAACCTTTATGTTTTCTTAAGTAAATCGATTATACAGTTTTGAGCATGTTCATGCATCATGGATGCCATGTGATGTTTAGGTTGTTTGCATTAGAATCCACGAATATGTTGCATTGCACATTTTAATGTTGATGTGGATGAATGTTGGATGATCCATAGCCCTCGATCCATGATGTGATGATGTGATATGTACGGTACGGAATGTAAGACCAGTGGGACCCATTCTACGTTCGCTGGCACCATGTAAGAGAAAGACCAGGACCCATTCTACGTTCTGGCACAGTTGGACCATGTTATGTTATGCTATGTAAGAGAAAGACCAGGACCCATTCTACGTTCTGGCACAGTTGGACTATGTAGAGGGCTATTGGTGACAAGTTCATCCTTGATGTGATTAGCTGTGATGTGATGCATTTCATGATGCCATATGATTTAAATGTTTTTATTATTCTGCTCACTGGGCTCTAGTAGCTCACCCCTCCCCCATTTTCCCCAGGATTGCAGGTACAGGGTAGACCAGGAGATCCGTAAGAGTAATGAAGTCATGTGTATGTAAAAGTACAGTTTTAGTCATGTAATGACTTTGAGGATTAGAGGTTGTGCTTGACTATATCTATAAGATATCCCTTTTAATACATGATCTTAAATATTTTATGATGATTATGCAAACCAGCTCAACTTATGATGTATCGCCCTTTGGGCATTGATGAGATCCCACAGAGGGGTCATGATTATGTTTATGTTTATGTACAGTGCATGCACAGGTTGAGTTTGGTGTATGAACGAAAGAAAAGTTTTAAATTTTTATGTATTTTCTGGATCATGTATGGGATTAAACAGGTTTTCAGGTTGCATGTTAGGCTTGCTACGGGTCCCGGCGGCCTTAAGCCGACCTGGATCCTAGCGCCGGTAGCGGTCCGATTTTCGGGTCGTTACAGAATGGTATCAGAGCCCTAGGTTCATAGGATCGGACCTAGAGTGTCGGGCTCCTAGATGTTATAGAAGGTCAAGCACAATAGGAAAGATCATGTCCACTAGGATAGGATGTGGAGTCCTGTCTTGTATGATGATGTGAAATGCCATGATTATATACATGTGCATTGATGCTATGATATGAATGATATATATGTGATGAGGGTTCATGTGTGCCCACATGAACCATATGATGCTAATGTTTGTGTGATGTGTACTGTTTTTCAGAAAACAGGATGAGAGGAACCCGTCGATCTGCAAGATTGACTGGAGTACGACCTGAGGATGAGGGCACGAGCGCCCGTCCTCCTACATTGCCTAGGGCAATGTCTTGTAGAGCAAACAGAGAAAGTGTGTCAAGGGACCCTAGAAGGTCTTTTGATGCTAGCAGAAGGGGGACAGATAGAGGAGGAAGTTCTTCAGATGTGAGGGAGGTTATGGAGGAGGATCAGAGGAGGGATGGGAATCTGGATGTTAGCATGGAGGAAGAGGGGACAGGGGAGTCGTAGGGAGGCGTTCAGGCCTCGGGGTATGGTTTTCCACCCCATTATCCACCCTTCCTACAGGGTTCAGGGTATCCGATGGGAGGTACATCGGATTATTCCAGCTTTAACCCCTATCCTACCTACATGCCTTATCCACCTTTCTATCCACCTTACACATAGTACCCAGCTTATCCACCCTCACCCTTCTATCCAAACCCGGCAAACCCCACCTCGGGGAATGCTGCACCCCCACCTCCACCACCAACAGAACCAGCAACCCCAGTTACTCAACCTCCTAGACCTAGCTCAGCCGGTGGGAGCAAGGTAAAGATGACAGATTACCTTAAGCTGGATGCTCCCAAATACAAGTCAGGGGATGACCCCTTTGAGTATCTGAGAGTAGTGAAGACAATAACTTATGAGCTAGGGGCGGATGATAGCATGGCCATTCAGATGGCAGGGTTCACCTTAAAGTGCAAGAAGGCACGAGAATGGTTCAAGTGTTATGTGGACCCGAGACTAGACGGCATGACATGGGAAGAATTTGCAAATGAGTTCGCTGGATGGGCTTTTCCAGACAGTTCCAGAGAACTGAAGATGATTGAGTTTGAACAGCTAAGGCAGATAGAACACATGAGTGTGGAGGAGTTCACGGATAAATTCTTAGAGCTATTGCCTTTTTCAGGGCAAGCTTTAGATACCGATTTGAAGAAAGCCAAGAGATATGTTATGAAGCTGCATTCCAGGTACTCCTCGTTGATTCAGTCAGTTGAGAGGGAAAGTTTCCACACTGTGGTGGATATGGCTCGAAGGATGGAGGCGAGTGCTATAGTTGAGGGGTCAGTGAAGCAGTCAGTGATCCAGTCTTCAGGGGTTAAGACCCCGGGCAGAGGAGGGTCAGGTCTCTCTTCTCAAGGATCAAGTAGCAAGAGGTGGAATAACACCACTAAGAAGCTGAAGAAGAATAAGTTTTGAAATAAGTTGAAATTCGGTCTGGGATTCGGCGGTGGCTCGAGCTCAGGTTCAGACGGTACAGAATGCCAAAAGTGTGGGAGGCCGCACAGAGGAGTGTGTCGAGCTGGGACCAATTCATGTTTCAGATGTGGACAGGAGGGACACATGGCTCGGGAGTGTCCTAGGGCACCTTTTATGGGCCAGCCCCAGCAGACAGCTTCTGGCAGTGTGGCACAGCCAGCAGCTCCAGCCACAACTCAGGGCAGTGGCAGAGGTAGGGGGAGAGGGGCAGCCTCTTTTTCTGGTTCCCGAGGTGAAGGTCCATCAGCTCCAGCCAGGATCTTCACCATGACGCAGCAGGAGGCTAACACATCCAACACCGTGGTGTCAGGTAATCTCGTCATTGGGTGTTCTGATGTGTATGCATTAATGGACCCGGGTGCATCTCATTCATTTATTGCTCCGAGAGCCGTTGAGAGGTTGGGTCTGATAGTCTCTGGGTTAGAGTGTCCCATATGGGTCAGTGGACCCAAGTGTGACCCGTCAGTGGCAGAGTCAGTCTGCCAGTACAGTCCAGTTTTTGTTGAGGGAAGATGCCTCTCCGCCGACCTTGTGGTTCTAGATTTGACAGACTTTGACGTCATTCTAGGGATGGATTGGCTATCTACCCATGGTGCTACCTTGGACTGCAGGGACAAGGTAGTCAGGTTCAGAGATCAGGACGGGTCAGAGGTCGTCTTCAGAGGAGACAAGAGGGGTACACCTAGAGGTCTGATATCAGCTCTTCAGGCTCGTAGGTTGCTTAGGAAGGGATGTCAGGGGTATTTGGCTCATGTGAGAGAGCTTAGTAGTCAGGTCAGGGAGCCAGCCTCGGTGCCAGTTGTCAGAGAGTTTCAGGACGTCTTTCCAGACGAGCTTCCAGGTTTACCACCTGCTAGGGAGATAGAGTTCGAGATAGAGTTGGTGCCTGGAACTAGACCGATCTCTATCCCTCCCTACAGGATGGCCCCAGCTGAGTTGAAGGAGTTGAAAGAGCAGTTGCAAGAGCTGGTAGAAAAGAGCTTCATCCGACAGAGTACCTCACCATGGGGTGCTCCAGTCTTGTTTGTAAAGAAGAAGGATGGGTCCCTTAGACTTTGTATCGACTACAGGCAGTTGAACAAAGTCACTACCAAAAATAGGTACCCTCTGCCAAGGATCGATGATCTATTCGACCAGCTAGCAGGAGCGGGTTGTTTCTCCAAAATAGATCTAAGATCGGGGTACCATCAGCTAAGGATAAGGGATGAAGATGTGCCAAAGACAGCTTTCAGGACCAGATATGGGTATTTTGAGTTCCTTGTGATGCCGTTCGGGTTAACCAACGCCCCTGCAGCATTCATGGATCTCATGAACAGAGTATTTAGCCAATACCTGGATCACTTTGTTATTGTCTTCATAGATGATATCTTAGTGTATTCCAGGAACGCAGAGGAGCATGCCCATCATCTGAGGTTGGTTCTGCAGACCTTGAGGGAACATGGCTTGTATGCCAAGTTCTCTAAGTGTGAGTTCTGGCTGAGGAGCATTTCATTCTTGGGGCATGTAGTGTCAAAGAATGGAATAGAGGTGGACCCTAAGAAGGTAGAAGCTGTGGCTAACTGGCCTAGACCCACGACAGTGACAAAAATCAGGAGTTTCTTGGGTTTGGCAGGTTACTACAGGAGGTTCGTTCAGGACTTCTCAAAGATTGCAGCTCCTCTGACCAGGTTAACCAGAAAGAATCAGAATTTTGTGTGGACCGACCAGTGCGAAGAGAGTTTTGAAGAGCTTAAAAGGAGGTTGACTTCGGCACCAGTATTAGCTTTGCCAGCTAGCAGTGAGGACTTCACGGTCTTCTGTGATGCATCCCGAGTGGGTTTGGGTTGTGTGTTAATGCAAAATGAAAGGGTGATTGCTTATGCTTCTAGGCAGCTGAAGAAGCATGAGTTGAATTACCCCACACATGACCTAGAGATGGCAGCAGTAATCTTTGCACTCAAGATGTGGAGGCACTACCTCTATGGGGTTAAATGTGAGATCTTCACAGATCATAAAAGCCTGCAGTACATCCTGAGTCAAAGAGATTTGAACTTGAGACAGAGAAGATGGGTGGAGCTGCTGAGTGACTATGATTGCAAGATTCAGTACCATCCGGGTAAGGCGAATGTTGTGGCAGACGCCTTAAGCCGGAAATCACTCGGCAGTTTATCCCACATATCGGCAGAGAGGAGGCCAGTGGTGAAGGAGTTTTACAAGCTCATTGAGGAAGGTCTACAGTTGGAGTTGTCTGGTACAGGTGCTTTAGTGGCTCAGATGAGAGTGGCACCTGTGTTTCTGGAGCAGGTGGCTCAGAAACAGCATGAGGACCCAGAGTTAGTGAAGATTGCCAGGACTGTTCAGTCAGGCAAAGATAGTGAGTTCAGATTTGATAGTAAAGGGATCCTCCGCTATGGGAGCAGACTATGTGTACCAGATGACATAGGGCTAAAAGGAGACATTATAAGAGAGGCTCATAATGCAAGATACAACATTCACCCCGGAGCCACCAAGATGTATCAAGATTTGAAGAAGTTTTATTGGTGGCCAGATATGAAGAAAGAAGTGGCACAGTTTGTGTCAGCCTGCGAAGTGTGTCAAAGGGTGAAGCTGGAACATCAGAAGCCGGCTGGAATGCTTAACCCGCTACCTATTCCAGAGTGGAAATGGGAAAATATAGCTATGGACTTCGTAGTGGGGTTACCGGCGGCGTCCAACAGATTGGACTCCATATGGGTGATTGTGGACAGACTCACCAAATCTGCTCACTTCATCCCTGTCAGGAGTGGCTATTCTGTGGACAAGTTGGCGCAGGTGTACGTCGATGAGATCGTCAGGCTGCATGGGGTTCCTGTTTCAATAGTGTCAGATAGAGAGCCCCAGTTCACCTCCAGGTTTTGGCGGAGTCTGCAGAATGCCATGGGTACTAGGTTGGATTTTAGCACTGCTTTCCATCCACAGACGGACGGACAATCAGAAAGGACCATCCAGACCATAGAGGATATGGTCAGAATGTGTGTGCTGGACTTTGGCGGTTCTTGGAGGCAGCATCTATCTTTGGTGGAGTTTGCCTACAATAACAGCCATCATGCTAGCATCGGGATGGCTCCATATGAAGCTTTATATGGAAGGAAGTGCAGATCTCCTGTTTGCTGGGAAGAGGTTGGAGAAAAGGCCTTGGCAGGGCCTGAGCTAGTAGAGATTACCAGCAGGGTAGTACCCATAATCAGAGAAAGGATCAAAACTGCTGCAAGCAGACAGAAGAGTTATGCAGAAATCCGCAGAAGATAGGTAGAGTTTCAGGAGGGGGATCTGGTATTGCTCAAGGTGTCTCCTATGAAAGGAGTGGTTCGCTTCGGAAAGAAAGGTAAACTAGCCCCACGATACATCGGACCCTTTGAAATCTTGCAAAAGATTGGGAATGTGTCGTACAAGCTGGATTTACCTGCTTCAATGGAAAGAATCCATCCGGTTTTCCATGTTTCAATGTTGAGGAAGTTTGTGTCAGATCCTAGCAAGGTTCTTAGTGAGCCTGATGTGGAGATCCAAGAGGATCTCACCTATGTTGAACAGCCTGTACGGATCATAGACACCCAGATCAGAAAGCTAAGAAACAAGGAAATCCCGATGGTGAAAGTCCTGTGGAACCACCACAATTTGGAAGAATGCACTTGGGAGACACGGGAGTCTATGCTCCAGCAGTACCCTCATCTCTTCTAAGGTTAGATCTCTATGTGTTTATGTGCTATGTATGTATGTTATGTTTTATGCCATGCTATGTGCTAGTTGAGGAACATTCGGGGACGAATGTTCTTAAGGGGGGGAGAATGTAATACCCGGCTAGACTCCGGTATCGGAATTCCTACCGTTCGGTGGAATCTCGGATGTCGGAAGCCTCTAGCAGGGTAGAAACATGTTTTCATAAAATATTTTAAGGTATTTCATGGTTTTAAGTAAAATGGAAATGAGTTTTTGCATAAAAACAACCTTGGAGGAAAACTCAGGTTCGGCCGCCGAACATGCATGCCTTCGGGAGCGCCTTTAGGCCCCCGAAAGCATAAGTGAGGAAAGTCCAGGTTCGGCCGCCGAACCTCAAGTTCGGCCGCCGAACATGACATGCATGAGGAGGCACGTTCGGCCCCCGAACGTGGCCTGGCCAGCCACTATAAAAGGGTCCCTTAGCCGAAAACGGGCGAGCTTTTTCCCCATTTTCGGCCAAGGTGAGCTCTCCGCCGTCCCTCACCGATCTTG
Source organism: Manihot esculenta (assembly GCF_001659605.2). Classification (NCBI taxonomy): domain Eukaryota; kingdom Viridiplantae; phylum Streptophyta; class Magnoliopsida; order Malpighiales; family Euphorbiaceae; genus Manihot; species Manihot esculenta. The sequence goes on along the minus strand of NC_035168.2, from coordinate 33,321,432 downwards.
AGTTCTTTCCTTCCAATCCTACTCGATTTTCATGAGTTTTTACTTTGTTTTGAAGATTTTCAAGCTTTGAGCAAAGTTTTGGAGCTTTGAAGTTCAAGGGAACTCAACCCTCCCATCTCTGAGTTTAGGACGTCTCTCTCTCGATCTCCACGAGGTAAGAGCCGATCTTAAGCTCATTGCATGTTTTAAGTAAGTTTTAAGTGGATCTATGGGGTAGAATGCATGTTTAGCTCATGGTTAGGTTTATGGGTTTTATATATGTTTTTGAACAATGTGAGTTGCTTGTTGTGTTGTAGTTGGGGTTTTTGTTGGTTTGATGCCCCTAGGAACTTGTATGCTTGTTTGTGTGTGTTTGGGAATGTTGTAGAATAGGTTATGCTTGATTGGATAGTTTTGGAGGCAAATATGCATAGAAGAGCTGAGTTTCTGCCACTAAGGGAGAAACCAGGTTCGGCAGCCGAAGGAACTTTCGGCCGCCGAACATGCTTGTGGAGGCAGCCTTCGGCTGCCGAAGCTTGCCCCCGAAAGGAGACTTTCGTCTTTGTCTGGGAGTTTCGGCCGCCGAAAGTGCCGCCGAACATGCATGAGTTTCGGCTCTGGAGGGACTTTAGGCCGCCGAACCTACCGCCGAAAGTGCCCTGTCCAGCCCTCTCTTGCATGTTTTTCTATGATTGTTTCATGATGTTTTAGGGGGTTTTTGGGGAGTAGTTTAGAGTTATGTTCATGTTTGTTTTGTCCCTCATTTGAGTCCACCTGTGTAGGTTCGGACCCGAGGAACCGAGGACCCCAGCAGTGAGTCAGCTGCTCTAGTGTCTGGTCAGAGCTATCCAGAGGTGAGTGGAATAAACCTTTATGTTTTCTTAAGTAAATCGATTATACAGTTTTGAGCATGTTCATGCATCATGAATGCCATGTGATGTTTAGGTTGTTTGCATTAGAATCCACGAATATGTTGCATTGCACATTTTAATGTTGATGTGGATGAATGTTGGATGATCCATAGCCCTCGATCCATGATGTGACGATGTGATATGTACGGTACGGAATGTAAGACCAGTGGGACCCATTCTACGTTCGCTGGCACCATGTAAGAGAAAGACCAGGACCCATTCTACGTTCTGGCACAGTTGGACTATGTAGAGGGCTATTGGTGAGAAGTTCATCCTTGATGTGATTAGCTGTGATGTAATGCTTTTCATGATGCCATATGATTTAAATGTTTTTATTATTCTGCTCACTGGGCTCTAGTAGCTCACCCCTCCCCCATTTTCCCCAGGATTGCAGGTACAGGGTAGACCAGGAGATCCGTAAGAGTAATGAAGTCATGTGTATGTAAAAGTACAGTTTTAGTCATGTAATGACTTTGAGGATTAGAGGTTGTGCTTGACTATATGTATAAGATATCCCTTTTAATACATGATCTTAAATATTTTATGATGATTATGCAAACCAGCTCAACTTATGATGTATCGCCCTTTGGGCATTGATGAGATCCCACAGAGGGGTCATGATTATGTTTATGTTTATGTACAGTGCATGCACAGGTTGAGTTTGGTGTATGAACGAAAGAAAAGTTTTAAATTTTTATGTATTTTCTGGATCATGTATGGGATTAAACAGGTTTTCAGGTTGCATGTTAGGCTTGCTACGGGTCCCGGCGGCCTTAAGCCGACCTGGATCCTAGCGCCGGTAGCGGTCCGATTTTCGGGTCGTTACAATACCTCCTAAAGAACTCTCCTCTAACTTGTGAAAGATCTACCGAGGAGAGTGTGAGTATTTAAGGAGCTTCATTTCACGTTTCAATGCTGAAGCGATACAAGTGGAAGAGCTAAATAATGAAATAACATGCGAAGCACTGGAAATGGAAACTTGCAACATCAAATTCATGGATTCATTGATCAAGAATCCCGCCGCTACTTATCAGCAGCTGATGGATAAGGCTCAAAAGTATATAAGGCTTGATGACGAAGTCTAGACGCTAAGGAAAGATGAGAGGATGAGTCAAAAGCATACCCAGAAGTTGGAAAGGCGAAGGTATGAAGGAGACCGCAAGAATTATCTAATGTCCCGAGGAAGGATGATTGAGGTAAGTACAAGAGTTGTACTCCATTGAATGACTCACGAAAATACATTTTAATGTGGATCAGGAAAAATAATAAGGAGATAAGATGGCCCTCCAAACTCAATCTTGAGAAAGCCGGCAAATGAGACAGGACCAAGTATTGTTGTTTTCATGAAGATCATAGACATACAATGGAGGAATATCGACTGCTAAAAGATGAAATTGAGAGATTGATAAGGGACGACATGCTTTAAAAGTTTGCCAAAAAAGACAGAGAGGAAAGGAGACCCGAGCCTGAGGTAGGGTTATACATGTAATTGGAGGATGCCCAAACGATGGCAAAGGAAAGAACAAACGTGTCACTAAGGACATCTTGTCTGTAGAATAGGAACCATGAGATTTTCCACAATGACCCGTTAATCATCAATGTCCGATTAAACAGGTATAATATGAGGTGGGTCTTTGTTGACACGAGTAACTCCGTCAATCTCATCATTTTGGATGTTTTTAATAAGCTAGGATTAAATAAGAATGACCTTGCTAAGGTCTCCTATCCATTAGTGGGATTAGGAGATAAGACTGTAGCAGTACTGGCAACCATTAATCTCCCCCTTGTGCTGGGTGATGAGAAACACAAGCGGGAGTTGTATGCAGAGTTCACGGTGGTGGACATTCTATTCGCGTACAATGTAATACTTGATCACCTAGTCTTAAACTGTCATGGGATAGTTATTAACATGAGTGTTATGTGTCTAAAGCTACTAGCTCCAGAAGGATTAGTTGTTGTTCGAGGCAGCCCGAAATTAGCACAAGAATGCTACAAGCATTCAACAAAGAACCTCATAAAGGCAACGATGTCCATCGATTTTTTAGAAAAACCAGACTCCCACATGAAACTAGAGCCAACAGACCTGGTGGAAGAAGTTCAGCTAGAAACCGATAAAAAGGTACGATTTGGAAAAGTGTTAAGCAATGAAGTATAGGATAGCTTAATAGAACTGCTAAAATGCAGAATGACCACTTTTGCTTGGTCTCCAAAAAATGTAATGGGTGTCGAACCATCCTTAATTACCCACAAGTTTTCTATCAACGAAATAATAAAGTCAATATAGCAAAAGAAAAGAAAGTTTGCACTAAAGAGGCAACAAGTGATTAAGGAGGAGGTTAACAAACTCTTAAGTGCAGGATTGGTAAAAGAAGTCTAGTATCCTAAATGGCTCGCCAATATAGTACTAGTTAAGAAGGCAAACAAGGAGTAGAGGATGTGCACTTCATTGACTTAAACAATGCATGTGCAAAAGACTACTATCCACTCCTGTCCATCAATAGGTTAGTAAACTCTATCTCGGGACACACAATTTGTAACGACCCGAAAATCGGACCGCTACCGGCACTAGGATCCGGGTCGACTTAAGGCCGCCGGGACCCGTAGTAAGCCAAACATACATCCTGGAAACCTGTTTAATCCCATACATGATCAAGAAAATACATAAGGAGCTTAAGATCGGCTCTTACCTCTTGAAGATCGAGAGGGAGACGACCTAAACTTGGAGAGCCAAGAAGATGAGCTCCTGAGTTCCCAAAGCTCCAAAACTTGTTTCAAAAGTTCAAAACTTTCAATGCAAGCTTAAAACTCAAGAAAAAATGGTGGGGATTTGGGAACTCAGTCGTTACACAATTGTCTCCTTCCTTGCTGCAATTTCAGAATGCCACCAAAACTTCATGGACCCCGAAGATGCAGAAAAAAATATTTTCATCACTGACGAAGGAGTGTTCTGTTACATGGTGATACCATTTGGATTAAAGAATACAGGGGTAACCTACCAAAAGATGGTGTCAGGAATTTTCAATGACTTGGTAGAAGCAACAGTTGAAGTATATGGACAATATGGTAGTGAAGATCCGATCCTTAAATGATCACCCAAGTGATATCCAGATGGTTTTCGACGTACTAAATAAAGCAGGTATGAAACTTAACCGTGAAAAATGTAATTTTAGGGTAACGGCTAGGAAATTTCTAAGGTATATAGTCTTTAAAAGAGGCATAGAAGCAAACCTAGAAAGAATTAAAGCCATCCAAGACATGGAGGCACCCAGATCCATAAATGACATACAAAAATTAAATGGACGAGTCACAGCTCTTGGCTAGTTTATATTATGCTCGGCCAAGAGGTGCCTCCCGTTCTTTAAAGCCTTAAAAGGCAAAAATAAGTTTCTATACTCATACGAGAGGACAAGGGGGAGCAAAGACCTGTCTACTATGCCAGCCATGTCTTGAAGGGGGCTAAGTTGAATTATCCCTCTCTCAAGAAATTAGCGTTCGCAGTATTGATGTTTGCCATAAAATTGCATTCTTATTTCAAGTCACTTACCATAGAGCTAAGGATATATTATGCTCTGAGAAAGGTACTTTATAGGGTAGAGTTGTCAGGGTGGTTGTCCACCTGGGCGGTAATGCTATTAGCGTACAACATCAGGTATGTTTTGACAAATGCGATGAAAGCCCAAGTTGTAGCTGATTTTATTGCAGAGGTGACTGCACCTCTAGAGACTTCAGAACCACCGGTTGAGGAATGAAAGGTCTAGGCTGATGGTGCCTATGGAGCCGGGGGTTCTGGAATTGGAATCCTCCTATAAAGTCAGACTGAGATAAAACTTTGTTAAGTAGCCAAACTCGCCTTCAATGCCACTAATAACGTAGCCGAGTATGAGGCTGTGATTATGGCATTGAAGATTATTGCAGAAATAGGTATACAAAAGTCTGTTATTTTTAGTGACTCACAATTAGTTGTTAATCAATGCTAGGGACAGTTTAAAGTTCGAGAGCCTAATCTCACCAAATATGAAGAAAAAGTTTGTTTATTAATGGCGAGGATCAAAGATAGGCAGGGTGATTGTGAACTTTGCCAACTTGCCATAAGCGACAATGAAGAAGCTAATCATCTGGCAAAAATGGCGGTGGCAGGTGAAAAACACTTGACTCAGCTGTTCCAGGTTGAAGAGCTATATACTCCGACAACCGATGAAGAGGAGTCTTTTCCCATCGAGGAAGGTGAAACATGGATGACTCTGGTGCACAAATTTTTGCTGAAGACGAATTTCCACCCGATGAACTGTCGGCTAATCTAGTAATAAGAAGGTCCTTTAAATATGCACTAATCAATGATTGGTTGTATAGGAGGTCATCAACTCAATCATAGTTGCAGTGCATAACGGAGGATGACGGCCGGTGGATCCTCAAAGATATCCATGAAGGAGACTATGGAAGCCATGAAGGAGCTCGAATGATTACCCAAAAGCCATTCATACAAGGATATTACTTGCCAACAGTAATGCAAGATGCAAAGGAACTCATCCAGAAGTACCAGCAATGTCAGGTGCATGCAAGCATTCCATGAACCCCCAGTGAGATGCAAGCAGCAATTGAAAGCCCCTAGACTTTCTTTCAGTGGGGGCTAGAAATCCTTGGCCCTTTTTCAAAAGCAATGGATCAAAAAAATTTGTGATTGTGGAAGTGGATCATACCCTTTTTCAAAAGGTATATAGTCTTTAAAAGTGGATCCTTGGCCCTTTTTCAAAAGCAAATGGGCTGAGACAAAGACAGTTCAGTCCATTATCGCCTAACAGGCAATCTCTTTCGTTAGCAAGAACATATTTACTCGATTTGGAATTCAAGTGGTAGTAATCACTGATAACGAAACTCAATTTGTGAGTTTTAAGTTTAAAGATTTTTACAGGAAATGAGAGATTGACTTAAGATTCAGCTCGGTATACCATCCTCAAACCAATGGAATGACTAAGGTGACAAATAGGATAATCCTGCAAGGGTTAAAGAAAAGGCTTGATAAAACTAGGGGTAAATGGTCCGAGGAGTTACCTCATATCTTCTGGGCATAGAGAACAACCCCGAGAACAGCCACAGGAGAAACCCCATTCTCTCTTGTGTATGAGGCCGAGGTAGCAATCGCCATGGAGGTCCAAGTAATCAGTTTTAGGACACAGCACCTTGAGATTTCAGGGGACCCCAAGGAGATATAATTCAACCTATATCAAGTTGAGTTTTTATGAGAACAAACTACAATAAAAAAGCAGTATACAGGAACAAGATATCCCGGATGTTTAATAGTAGAGTCAAACTACGAGTCCTTAATGTAGGGGATTTAGTCCTTAAAAGAACTGATATAACAGACGGTAATGCCGGGTCTGGTAAGTTGGGTAAAAACTGTAAAGGACTGTTTAAGGTCTCGAATGTTATTCGCCTCGAGTCTTATAAGTTGATCAAGTTAGATAGCTAGGTCATTCTCCATTTTTGAAATATTTGTAATTTATGAAAATTCTATCAATAATATTCAATAATGTATTTTTTCATGTATTGTATTATTCAGTTATGAGCAACGATAGTTTGTCGAAATTAAAGATCATTAATCAAAGTGTTTTTTCAATATAAAAAGCCACAAGACAAGTATTCGCCAGGCTTATGATAGGATATTAGTCCCAATCATTAAAATTATTTTTAAGGAATTTTATGCCAAAGCCATAAGGCGATATCTGTCAGGCTCATGACCAGATGTTTTTCCCGACTATTAAAACTTTCAAGGTATTTTTATAGCAAGGCCACAAGGCGGACATTCACCAGGCTGATGATCGGGTGTTAGCCCCGTTAACAAAATTGATCAAGTTTAATTTGATGATTGATCTGTGAAAATATTGGACGAGAGTTCTGGTAATGATCGAGTATCGATCCTAAAAAACTTGGTGAAAATAAGTCAAGGAAAAAAAAGGGGATTTCATTCAAAAGGAGAAATTACATGGGAGGGACCCTGAAGATGCAGAAAAAACTGTTTTCATCACCCGCGAAGGAGTGTTTCGTCTTGTGCGAAGATGACTAAAAACCCTGAATACCCTATGGCGGAGGAGGAAAAACTTATTTTTCTAGTGCTTCAAGAAGGAGGGTATCTGATCGAAGAGGGTGTGGCATTTTCCACTAAAGAACCGTAACTCTTTATTTTTTCAGATACCCAGCTAGTACAACTTCGAGAATATGGCTACGCTTGGCTCAATATTGTTGTTGAAATAGACAAAGTGAAAAGCCACCGAAATCCTCTAGCTATTCGAGTGAAGCTGCACAACTGTAAGCTTTTGAAAATAAAGGACTTCAACAAAGAATGGATCCATAGGAAATCGAAGAGCTACCTTCAGTTGCTCTTTGTAAATCATGATTGTATCCTCTACTGGGATCTAATCGTCCACACGTATGCTCAAGTGTGGAGCATAAACCCAAAAAGTCTCCAAAGAGATCTGGTAGTTGTCATGCAATCAGTCTACATCCTTCTAATTCAGCATAAAAGGGATGTCTTTCATAAGGATGCTTTTATTATTGTGGATTGTAATGTGAGAATGAAAAATTGGGTGATCGAGTCTTTTTCGAAGAGCAGAGAGCAGTTGAGAGCAAAAGTAGAATCTAGAGGAGAAGAGAGTTTTTATATTACGATTTTGATAGAAAGCTTTAAATTTGGCTCGAGAAACAAAGTAATCATCATTTATGTCCAGGAATAGACGAAGCGACATGAGCATGAAGAGTCAATCCAGACAAACCACATGCCAAGATCGTGAAGACAACTGTAACCTTCGAATCTAAAGAATCGAAGACTAATGGAGGGGACATCTAATGCAACATACTAATCGCCCAAGGTAAGTCATGTACTATTACCATAAAATAGGGTCACGTGGTAAGAGTCTAATAAGCTGACACATGGTCGCGAAAGTCTCACCCATAGAAAGGAAGGTCAGGACACCGTAATACTTGATACTTCACCAAGACTTATCCTCTTCTAAGCAAGTCGAGTGTTCATAGAAATTTACCGTTAGTGGATTTAATATAGCAGATCCCCACTACAGCTATAAATGCGAATCCCCTATCCACTATTATCTACTAGCTTGTACGAGTCAAATTTTCAAGAAATTCAATAATCAACACCATTTTTTTACAGTATAAAAATAAATGTGCATGGAGATAAAGGTATGCATTCTTACACACTCATTTTAAACTTCAAGCAATTTATTATATTCCTCAATTCTAGCAAGTTTACTGATTTGGGCGTTGGAATGACTGCCATAGGTGCTAATCATCTCATATCTTATCTTTTGATGATTGACTAATCGCAATTCACCTTTATTTCCAGTCACATTAAAAAGAAGTAGTAACTTTTTTTTTTAACATTTTAAGTAATATTTTTAAAAAAAAATTAACTTATACATTTAGCTGATGTATTAATAAACATGACATCTTTGTAAAAGTTACTCTTATATATTTATCTAAATTGAACTTATAGATTTAACTATTCAACCTATCATATAAATTTATGCAAATGATAGAAGAAAATTTTTATATGTTGAGTTTTTTTTTTTTTTAATTCAACAGATTCTATAAATTTTCATTTAAAAAAAAATAAATTAGTCTAAATTTATTTTAATTTATATTTTTATTAAAATCACTGCTATAAATATAAAAATAAGCAAAACACTGTAAATTTTTTTCTTAAATAGTTTAATTTAGTCATAACTATTATAAATATAAAAATAAGCAAACCACAGTAAATTGTTGTCTTAAAGAGTTTAATTGTAGTCATAATTGTTAGGGTTCTGCACAATTGTTAGAGTTTTATATATCATATAATTTCAATAAAATTATACAAATATAATTGTAGTATTATTTAATTATTAAATATTTTTATTATTTTATTTAGTCAATTTAATTAGTTAATTATAATTTATTCTATTTATATATATATATATTTTAATATATAATTCTAATAATATGTTTTATATATCATATAATTTCAATAAAATTATACACATATAATTATAATATTATTTAATTATTAAATACTTTTTATTATTTTATTTAGTCAATTTAATTAATTGATTATAATTTGTTCTATTTCTATATATATATATATAATTATACTATTAAAATATAAATTATTAAAATAATTATATATATATTTATAATTATTATTATTATTATCTATATATAATACTATAAAATTATTATATTTTTTAGTATTAATCAATGATTAAATATTTATAATAGTATAATTTAATTAGTTAATTAGAGTTCGTTCTATCCAAATAGATTATATATATACACAATACTTTCATATTAATAGAATTATACTAATAAAATATAAATTATTAAAATAATTATATATAAATTGATATGTATATATATTTATAATTGTTATTAGTATATATCAACGTTAATTATACTTTATTTTATTTAAATAGATTATATTATATATTATTTTTATTAATCTATATTAATAGTATATTAATTATTAAAATTAATTATACATGCATATATATATATATATACTTGTAATTATTATTATTACTCCAATATATATATATAATTACTAACTAAATTATATATTAATAAAATATAATTTGATAAAATTAAAAATAAAATAAATTAAAATAATTGTAACTATTTTAAAAAAATACTATTAAACTAAATTATATAATTTTAAATATTATGCTGTTTTATTTAAAATTATATAATTTTACTATAAAAAATAAAAAAAATTAAATATATTTATCACATAATAAAAATTCATTTTGTTCAAATTTATATTTTATGAAAACATTGAAATAAAATTGTTGAAAGCTCTATTAATTTTTTTTTGTCTTTTTTTTTAAGAATTTAAAAATTATAATAGAAAGATCATATTATATTTAGTTATTTAATATATTAATATTTAAATAAAAATATTATATAATATTATAAATATTTAATATTATTTTAAAATTTAAATGTAAAACTTAATTGTTAAGTAATAAATAAAATGCAAGAACTTTCTACTAAGTGCTAAAATAAAAACTGTGAATTGCACCCATCAAGGAAGAAAAAAAGACACCCTTAAATTCTGGGACGTCACATTCGTTAACAAGCTTATTTAGAGGCTCCCTCTAATTTTATTTATTTATTTTTGGCGGTGTTGGACTCTTTCAACTCTCTTTGACTAAATTCGTGTTGACTGAAATACCTTTTTCCAATTTCCCCCGAGAATTTCAGACTTCAGAATTTAGATTACGCGCTTTTCAAGTGGGACAAGAAAGTCCTGCCCTCTGTGTATTTACCAAAAAAATTAATATTTAGTTCTTAAAGTATAAGACTATTAATAAATAGTGTTCAGTTTTATAAAATATATTAATATTTTTTTAAAATTTTAAAAAATTTATTAATTAATTGTTTTATTAATTTTAAATATTAAAGTGTTTTACTATTTAATTTTTATAATATATTTTAATTTTATAAAATATTTATTAATTATTTTTTTATATTAAAAATATTTTAAATTTTTTTATAATAGTAAACGATTAAAATTAATAATTTTTTTTTAATATCTCATATACATTTTAATATATTTTTTTTAAAATGATAAATTAATTAATAAATTTTTTATATCATAACAAATTTTTTGAAATTCTAGTTTAAATAAGTTTAATTTAATATTGATGTTACACGAGACTTGTCTAAAATAGACAGTAAACTATCATAATAAGACATGGTCTCGTGATAAGAATATGATAATCCTATACGCGCTCACACCTGTAGAAAAGAAGATCAAGGCACTTCAGAACGGTTTCAGGACTAGTAGGCTTTAGGTCGGATAGACCCGCGCTTTCAACTTTAGACCTAGTCTGCATAAGGAAGTTACCGTTAAACAATTACAATCCAGCAGATTCCCTTTATACCTGTGATCACAAGATTCCCCACTAATTAGTCGGTGAAGATCTCTTACTAATGAGCCGGCCATATTATTGCCAGATTATCAAGAAATATTATATTTATCTCCATCTTCTTACAGTATAAAAGGAGAATAATCACAGAGGCAAATGTACGCTATTCTCTTACATCACATCTCTTGTGTTCTAGAGATTATACTCGACCTTCTTTTTAACTTATTGACTTGAGCGTTGGAGTGGCTGCTGTAGGCGCCAACCACCTCACGTTCTCTGTCTTGCAGGTTGACCAATCACAACACAACTTTGTTGGATCAATCACAACATAACTCTATCTGGCCACATCATCAATTTATTTTCAGCAACATTATTTGGTTTCATTACCGAGTTATCCATTGAATTCTCTTTGTTCATTTGGATTAAGATGGGTATCTTATCTCCATTTCTCTTAAAAAGAAATCTCACCTTTTTCTCTCGACATGGCCGAAAGTTCTCAGGTTGTTGCTAAGGTTGTTACCAACAAGGACGCTATCATTTCTTTCACCCTTGACAGTGGATAAAACATGCCCTCAATGGTCAATGAAGCAGATCTCAGCAATCTGAGCATTGGGAAAATGCTCCAGTATGTCAGAAGGTTATAGGTTACTCATGGCTCCCAGGGGAAGGGAGGAAGTCTCCATTGATACCTCAAAGCCCCAAACAGAGGCAATCCAGACATGGTCCAAAGGAAAAGACAAGTTCGAGGAAGGAAAATCCTCGGACGGCACTCCAAAAAATGTTGACTGTAAGTCGATACAAGTTGCCTAAAGGTACCAGAAAGATGACAAAAGGATGAGCCAAAAGCAAGACCAAAAATCGGAGAAGTAAGGAGATGAGGGAGAACCCAAAAATTATCCAGTCTCTCGAAGAAGGAATGGTAAGGATAAGAATTATACTCCCCTGAATGACTCACGGACATATATTTTAGTGCGGATTAGGAAAAATAACAAGGAAGTTAGATAGCCTCCTAAACTCAATCCTGAGAAAACTGGGATGCGAGATAAGATCAAGTACTGCTGTTTTCATGAAAACCATGGACATACAACAGAGGAGTTCCGATAGCCGAAAGATGAGATTGAGAAGTTAATAAGAAACGGCACACTTCGGAAGTTCATCAAAAAGAGTAGAAAAGATAGGAGGCCCAAGCTCGAGGTAACAATTTTCGAAACCACCACTAATAATAAACCTATAGGGATTATTCATGGCAGTGCAGGAGAACTAAGTATTGACAATAAAGATAATGCCACAGATGTTCAGCTCCTGGGTCGAACTTCGAGTTTTGAAAACGGTCAAGTTAGACGACTGAGTCCTTTATTGTATCCTTAGAAAAATATTTGTGATTTATAAAAATGTTATAAAACTAGGATGCATTTTTCAAGCTTCTTTTTTGATAAGAAAGGTAGAGACGTTGGATGATAAAAGCGTTGAAAAAAGAACAAAACTATAATTTGGGCATTGGACCGCAAAAACAAACATTTATAAGAGATCGCAGCTCCGTTGGGCATGGGTCTCACATATAATCCGAGTGTTGGTCCGCGAAAATAAATATTCATAAGAGACCGCAACTCCATTGGGCATGGGTCTCTCATATAATCCAGGCATTGGTCTGCGAAGACAAACATTCATAAGAGACCGTAGGTCCATTGGGCATGGGTCTCACATATAATCTGGGTATTGGTCCACGAAAATAAACATTTATAAGAGACCGCAGCTCCATTGGGTATGGATCTCGCATATAATCCGAGCATTCATCTGTGGAAACAAATATTCATAAGAGACCACAACTTTATTAGGCATGGGTCTCGCATATAATCCGGGCATTGGTCCGTTGAAACAAGCATTCATAAGAGACTGCAGCTTCGTTGGACATGGGTCTTGCATATAATTCAAATGTTAGTTCAAGGAAAAAAACATTCATAAGAGACAGTAGCTCCGTTGGGCATGGGTCTCACATATAATACGGGCGATGGTTCGCGGAAACAAATATTCATAAGAGGTTGCAGCTTTATTGGGCATGAATCTCGCATAACAAGGCATCTCATGCCAGACCGACCTTCCGGGTGTTAGTCCCAAGAAGTTTCTAAAGTATTTAATGAAGGGCCTCAAGGTAGGTATAAGCCCAACCTACTGAGTATTAGTCCCACTTCACAAAAAGTTTTTAAGGCATTTGATGCGAGACTACAAGACGGGTATACGCCAGGCTGACTAACCAGGTGTTAGTCTCGAAAGGTTTCTAAGGCATTTGATGCGAGGCTGCAAGGCGGGTATATGTCGAGCCGACCTACCTAGGGAGTGTAGTTTTCAGTTTAACCAAAAAATCAAATCGAAATTTTTATTCGATTTGGTTATTTGTTCTATTCGATTTGATTCAGTATAGGCTGGACCGTGAGACATATGATATTTAGAAGAAGTGAATTCAAATGCTCACATAACTTTAGTGAGCAGTAGTGAGCAATATGCATAATATTGTTATACTTGAGTTTACAAAACAATATCATTTAATAATAGACATATGGTTTGCACCTGAAGGTAAGATTTGAATAAATCTCACTTGTCAATCTTATAGCTTACACTATATAATCAGACACTTATAAGAAGAGTTCTCATCATGATATAAGAATATGTCTTAAGATCATGAGTAGTATAGTGAATGAGTTAGAAAATGCTCGTCATATTTTAATTGATAAACAGAATGTTCAAGCGGTCATATACTCTTTATCAGGATCACATGAAAAATGCTATTTACCCACAGCGTCCATATTAAGTATATGGAAGATGTTATGTACTTTTTAGAGTTAGAGTAGAAACGTCTACGTTTAAATCCAATGAGTACAAAAGTGTACACAATTAGCTCTAATTCCTTAAGAAGAAAGGGGAACTAGTGAAAACATCAAGGTGGTAAATAGTATGAGATAGAACGAGTTAAGCCCAACAAGAAACAACAATAAAGAGAAGAGTGATGCAGAGCTAAAGGTCCTTTCGGATAGAAGAAGGAAAACATTGCTAAGATCAAATATTTTAACTGTATAGAATATGATCAAAATACATTTGTGGAATTTTAATGACTTCTTCTATAACTATGAACAAGATGGATATTCGTTAGGAAATAATTCTAAAGTGGAGGTGAAGGGTTTAAGTGCCTACAAGCTTGCTATATGTAGTAAGCAAATTCTATTCGTACATAATATCCAATTTGTTCCATAAATTCAATGGAATTCATTATTTGTGTTAGTGTTTATTAAACTTATTTTTTTTTATTTTTTATGACCTAGGTGTAAACTTATTTTAAGTACAAGTTCTAGTGTTCTAGATATTTCATGAATGCTCATATTGACTTAGAAGTTATATATAATTTCAATAGTATTTTTTTTTCATATTTTACTACATTTGATACTTCTATAAATGATGTAAATACGTAATATGCTATGCTTGGCCATAGAGGTTAAAAGATATACAATAATTAGTCAAAGTGAGTCTATTAGGTAATATTAACAAAGTAAATATGTCCACTTATAAATATTATCTAATTTAAAATTATCTAGGAACAAAAGCTAAATTTCTATTATGTTTAATTTTTTCTAATAAATGTGATTATATGTATGTGGGGCTAGATATAGGGGGCATCTATTTCGTAATTAATAAGGTCATGTCTATTTGATATCTTATTAAATTGAAACTTTAAGTTACATCATTAATTTTTTGTATTTAATTGAGAATCAATTAGATAGAAAAGCAAAGACTTTAAGAACAAATCGAGGTAGAAAATTTCTGTCATAATAGTTTAGAAATTGTGTAATAAAAAGGAGAAATAGAATCCTATTAGGTTAGGTCAATAATGAGATGACCTCATTTTGTCAATCATCTATTGGGGTGATACATTATTAGTAATAACTATTGAACTTAACTTAATACTCACATAATCAGTAACTGCCACTCCATATGAGTTATGAACTAAACACAAATTTGTTTCTGGACTTTAAAACCATAGGGTTGTAAAATTGCTCATGAATCTTCACATAAATTTGGAGGATCAAAGGAAAGAATATATTCTTTTCAAGATATTTTTGAGCAATTATAAGGATATGTATTCTTTAGTGAGTAAGAGAATGAAAGTTTAACTGAATTTGAATCATAATGGATCATATTCTTTAATTTTTTTTCTGAAGCATATGGAGATAGGATAAGTTTTATCTCTATATTAAACTCATGACTAGACTGCTTTCACTATAGAAATTTTTTGACAGATACACGTCCAAGTGGGAGCAATATGGATACAGATGAATATGGTAATTAGTTTCGTAATTGCATCTTGAAGTGAGTGTAGTCATCGAATCTGGTCCGAGTGGGAGTAACATGCACATTTGATGAGTCAATAGATCAATCTCAGCTACGAAGAACGTGTCATCTAAGAATTTTCCATTGTCATTTTGAGATTGAAGGGGAAGTATTTATTATTACTCTTGATGGAGATGAGTTGACAAATGTATTCCTTAAACTCTTAGATCTTCAGCTAAGAAAAAAAGTAGATTAAAATAATAGAATGAAAATTGGAGTCAATAAATAATTAATCAATGTAGAGTTGCAATTAGGACATAAAGCGATTGAGAATTAGTGGATTCTCAAAGTGAAGCGTAAGGCTGATGGTAGTATCAAGAGATACAAAACTCATTTGGTAATTAAGGGGTACACACAATAGGAAGGAAAATATTATAAGTTTTTTTTTTTGAACCTGTTGTGAGATTTACCTTGATAAGGTTAGTTTTTTTTTATTAAACTGCATTAGTTGCTAACTTAGATCTTAAATCACATAAAATGGATGTGAAGACTATTTTTTCTCAAATGGAGAATTAAAATTTACATGAAACATTCTACAAGTTTCGGTGTAAATGGCCAAGAGCACAAAGTGTATAGATTTTTGAAGCCATTCTAAGATCTTAAACAGTCTTTGGGATTATAATATATTAGATTTCATAATATCGTCGGCTTTTATAATTTCATTGTGATTAATGAGGATCATTGAAAATATACATAAAAGATTAAAGAATAAATTAGTAATCTTGTCATTGTATGTAGATGACATATTAATAGCTATAAATGATAGTGAGTATATTGCAACCATTAAGGTTTAGTTATCATCTTTTGAGATGATCGGGATGAAGAAGTTGCATACAATCTTAGAGTCAAGATTCTAAGGGATCATGAAGAAAACTGTTATCTATTTTCAAGAGCAATATATCATGAAAGTCTCAGAGTGATTGAATATGCAAGATTTCAAACCTATAGATACTTCTATTTTCAAATGGAAAGTTTTAAGCCGTAAATTATATCCTAAAAATCTAAAAGGGACAGCTCAAATAAAAGTATTCCATATAAGAGTAAGGTCAAGAGCCTATAAGAGTAAGGTCAAGAGCCTAATGTATGCTGTGAAGCATACTAGACTTGATATGTTTTATGCTATTAGTATAGTAAATCAATCTGACCTTACACGAGCACACTGGATATCGTGAATTGGATATAGAGATATCTTAGACGTATCTTAGATTATTCATGATATTATCAAGGAAATAGTTTACAAGTGGGACATACTATAGGGATGCAGAAAGGAGAGAAGAATTAAATGAGCCTAAATCTACCTTAGGAAATATCTTCTTAAGAAGTAAGAAGTTATAGTTTACTATATTAGGAATATAGATACACATAACTTGAATGTCTTTTTTACACATGAAGTGACTTTTTGAGTTCTCTAATGAAGACTAGTATGAAAGACACTTTATACAAACTAGTGTAGTGAGTTAGTGTGGAATATAAGATAATAAGTTAATTTATTTAAATCATTATTACAATGGTGCAATTCATACATACTATTTTATATTAGAGATATAATTATGAGAAGTATGTCAGATAGATAACTAATGCCTCCTCACACGGAATTGGTTTTATTATCTCGTGAGATAATAAAATACAAAACAGTTATAAGTTTTTCTTTTATTTACAAATAAAAAATTGGGAGTTCAAAAACTTATTAGATGATTATGAATGATTCAATCTGATGAGATATTCCTAGAAAAATAAATTGAATTAAGGTTGAGAGTATTGAGATATGAGAAAGATCATATGGAAGTATCACATTTATTTTGTATTTATTAACCGGTCAATTATGTTTATCTGTGAATAGATCATAATTATAGATATAAAAGAAAATAATTGAGATTATAAAAATATTCAATGTGATAAATGATCTAGGGTATTGCATACTGCAACTACTCTGAATTTTACCATTCGAGTAGTTATATTGCCCTAACAGACATATAACATTTGAGTTCTTAAAGTATGCACATGTTATACAAGTTTATTTTTTAAGTATGCAATTGCAGTGCACATATCATCATGTCCTATCATGTGTGAATGAAAGATGAAATAAAATTATATACTCAAAATAGAGCATAAAAATTTTAAGTCTAAAATAAGATTCTGTATTTTATTTATAATAGTCCGTTTTAACTTATTTTAAATAATTTTTTTTTAAAAATTGAATTTTAAATCTTTGGCAATTACATGGCAAACTCTTTATTTCTCTCCAGATGATGGTTAATGAAATTGTCTCTCTGTACTTTAAAAAAAATTGATCTCCTCTATCTCAGAAGGCTTTATCAAAACAATTTTTATAAGAATAAAATTTTTCTCAAGATTTTTTTCTGGTTGGGTTAATTTTTGTGGATGTCAGACTACCTCTTGTATGGGTTGGGTAATCTCATGTGTTCATGTGGAATAAAAAGACATCGATTGTGAATATGAGAATATCCAGATACTTGCATACTTGTGAAGTATACTGCAATTTCAGGCAATCCTTAAACTATAAATTATATGCATGATTCGTAAAAAATACATGATTATGCATGGGTGATGTGATATAAACTTTAGTATATTGTTTATTTATTTCAATTCTAAAAAATTTATGAATTTTCATGCATATAAAAATTTAATTATTTAATTTTAAAAATAAAAAAATTATCCGCTAATTATATTAAAATTCAAATATTTAAATTTATTATTAAATTATTATATATTTCTAAGAAAATTTAATTACAAACATATTTTATTTATTTTTTATTGGTTACTTGACCACCATAGTGGGTAACTTAATTTAGTATAATGTTCGAGGATACAATTACTTATTTAATAAATTTAAATTCAGATCTGTATTTTTAGAATTTCTCATTAAAAAAATATATTATTATATTTTTTTACTTGAAATGGGGCTAGCCTTTAAACTAAAAGTGTACATATTAAAAAAATTGGAGTCGATAGATACCAAATCTCAGTCAAATGAATCCTAAAAATATTAGGTCAAGGGAATATCACTTGAGTGACTCATCTTTTAATAGTCGGAAATGAGGAGATAAAACTCCCTTTTTCCCAATTAGCATAGCCCCCAGTTCCCGAGTTGGGTTAGGTTTGGCATCTCCCCAAGGTCGAGGCATGCAGGTAAAATTTATCACTCTACTTGGAATTTTTGTACCTTAGCTACTTTTATTATATATATATTTTTTTTTAAAAAAAAGAAAGATCTTTAAGTAGAGCAAGAGGTCTATTTTGTCGATTGCAAGAGACATGCAATCAACTGTGAAATTTCTAATCCCAATTTGCCTGCACATGGCAGGAGAAGCTGCTTTTGGTTTGATGCGCATTTAATATAAATTTTGTCTTCAAGAAAGTAAAATTATGATTATTAAATTGAATATTTGTATTTATATTTATGTAAAATTAGTTAATACATAAGATAAATGTATAAATTTAAATATAAAGATTTAATGTAATAAATAACATTCTAATCAATAAAAAAAAATTGCATGTACGCATAGGGGATTAAATCCTGAGGATATTATGATTTTTTTATAATAAACTTGATTTTTTTAAGTTAAAAGTTTTAACCACTAGCTACTAGCTAGCTTAAACACTTTAAAAAATGAGTTTGACCATTCTTTGTCTATCGCTATCTTTAGGTTCCGTCCTAAATTTTGACTCTAAATCCACTCATCAATAGCTTATCTCTTTATCTTGTACGAATTAATTAGGAATTTTCCTTTAGGGGCCACACATGTGCGTGCCCGCAAACATATGCATGCAATAAAATATGTATAATATATTTAAAAAAACATAACAATACAAATTAAATGATTTTAAAAATATTGATATTATAATATATACCAAAATTTTATATTAACTTTAAAAATTTAAACATAAAATCTAAAGAAATAGATTATATAATATAACAGTATAATAATAATAATAATAATTAAAATTATAGAATGACATGAAAAAAATTATAGTAGGGGCTCTATGATGCAAAAGACATAAAGAAGGAGACGGGATTGGGGATTTGCAAGGCAGAAAGGCTGACAGCGGAGGAAAATTATCGAGTGTTTTCTGTATATATGCTACTTACTAATTAAATGTGGATCTCACATTCAATTATTCAAGAAATAACTAATATTATATACGATGGTCTAAAATATAATAAAAGGTTGAATTAGAGTGTGTTCATAAACTTAGACCGAATAGTTCAGGCCTCCCTTTCTTTATTCTTTTTTTTTTTTTTTAACTTTTAGTAACATGTAACCGCCACTCTACTATAGTACAACATGTCGTTGTCACGTAAGACCATACGTACGGAAGCACTGTATTTTTTTATTATTGTCAGACGGCTATTTAATTTCCTCCGGCGTCTGTGTTGACATGATCCCAAATGTGTAAAAGTCTGTTACCCCACTGACCCATTAAGTCAGTTGAGCTGGATCCCTCTCAATTGAGCCCGAACCTTGCTCTGTCCATCTTACTGGCACAAGGTTTGAACCGCGCTTACATGGATAGATCGGCATGTTGGCTTTCACAGGGCTATAGCTTGGTCTTCCCTCATGGGCTCAACTGTGACCTAGGTATTTGAGACCCAACTGTTATCAAATACCCCTTTATCCGCTCATTAATTATTTCATGATTAATGAGGGGGTAAATCCTGAAACTCCAATTATTACTGTGCGGCTCTAGGAGTGCTTTTGTCAAAACATTTTCTTACCGCCTTTACCCATTTCAAATTCATACTTTTGATTTTACTCTCGATTCTTCTTCTTGTGCTGCTTCTGCTAACTTGCTCTCCTTCTCCTCTATAATATCTGCTTTCTCGCTTCGAGGTATGTCTCACTCTTCTCATGGCTTCTATTAGAATCCCTGATATCGTGAGTTTAGTGTCCTTCTTCCCTCTTTAATTTCTTCTCTAGCTAGTAGGCTAACACCACTATCTATAGGATTAGGATTTCCCTTCTTAATGAGAGGATTGTTCTTCCCAATCCATGTTCGATGGGCTTAATAGACGCCCAGCAAGGACTAGCCCAACTCCATCCTCTTCATGTGTTGTTTTAAGTCTATCTGTTTGTGTTGGGATTTTTTCCCCTCTGTCGCGTTGTTTTCCACCTTCTTTTGTCTCATTAGATTTAACCTTGGGTTTTATTATTTTGGTCCCCAATGAGGGTTGTCTATTTTTGCTGGATACAAAGTCTTGATAAAGGGCTGGGTAGAGGCCTTTGTGGTAGTCGAGCTAAAAGAGATCTCAAGGATCAACTGGATGTTGATCTCTCTTGGGGGGAAGTCCCTCAGGACTGCAATGACTTCTCCAGGCTGACCCTATTGGACCAAGTCTGCATTCTTTGACTAACCTTTATACGAAGGAAGTATGACGCCCAGAAGGGCATGTTCATATCCAACTTCCAGGATTGCCGAGAAGCTGGTATTGCCAACTATTATTTTTCTTCTTTTCTTCCTTTTGCTTTCTTTTGTTATTTTGAGTTCTAATTTGAATTGACATCTCTTTTTCAGCTTTTACCGTTTCCATGGACAACATTAAGCTCTCGAAGAACTTCTCCCTATCCCGAGAGAGAATGAAGGCCACACTGGATGCCTTCAAGGCTGGAAAAATGGTGGCAGACGTGAACCAAGAGGTCTTTCAGGCTGTGGCCCCTGCTACAGTAAACTGGACTACTGCCCCTGCTCCAACTTTAGCATTGGTACCTGCTGCAGGGGGTTCTCGATCTGTAGCTTCAAGGGCCTCCATCCCTGTTAAGGCGCTGGCTCTAGCCAAATCTCCGATAGCTCCTAAGTCAGCCTCCAAGAAGCCTATTGCCATCAGGGAGTCTATCGAGAGCGATTCGAAAGAGGGCATTGGGGTTGCCCCTTTGGATGTCCCACCTCTCCAAGTTGTGGAGGGCCATTGTGATTGGAGGGGCAGCTAGTAAGTGAGCTCGGACCTTAGAGCCTGCTACCAAGCGAGCTCGGACCTTAGAGCCTGCTACCAAGCGAGCTTGTGCTATGGGGCCTACG
The DNA here is from genome assembly GCF_001659605.2 of Manihot esculenta. Taxonomy (NCBI): domain Eukaryota; kingdom Viridiplantae; phylum Streptophyta; class Magnoliopsida; order Malpighiales; family Euphorbiaceae; genus Manihot; species Manihot esculenta. Next base: position 33,300,215 of record NC_035168.2, on the reverse strand, counting down.
AAGACAACCCCTCCCCCCTCCATTGACAAAGGGAAGAAGGCAATGGAGCAGTTATCCTCAGCTCCTGACAACGAGCTCTCGAATGTTGTCAAAGTGACTCCTGAATCTATGCTGACCTCAACAACTAAGATACTTTGTAATAAAATATTTGGGGGGACTCTGAATGCTTTGAATCCCCATTTCCTAGCTCTCATCAGCCACCTTGCCTGCTCCACCAAGCAATAGGCAGCGTTCAGCACTTGTTCCTTGGATGATCTCGAAGACAGCTTGAGGGAAATGTTCCTCATAGTAAGCCATCTGCTCTTCTCAAAGGTATTTCTGAGTTCTTTGACTTTCTTAACTTTGTTTTTCTTTTTCTGTGGTAGGCCTTTAGGGTGCCAGGAATTGATCTTTTCATAGCTTGGTGGAGTAGCGCATAGCTGAGGAGCGCTGTGATGAAAACATCATTGCCACTGGTGAGGCCTGCAGACAAATCATTGAGTTCAAAGAGATTATTCAAGACCTTACTAAGAAATTGGGGGAGATGAGGCTAAAGGTTGCCTAGGCCTCCCAACGAGTTTCTAAGATTGAGTCTCAGCAAGACGAGGCCTTAGCATAACTGTCCTTTTTAGAGGAGTTCTGCTGTTAGCGTGATAAGGCCAGGGCCCAGTGTGATGAGGCCTTAGCTCGCACTACTGTCCTCCAACAGGAGCTCAGCAAGCACATCGAGGATCTGAAAGGCATGGCTTCGGCGGCGGAGTAGTCTCATCTCCAGCAACAATAACTCCGTTAAGAGGTCATTGCTCTAGAGGAGAGGTGTTGCGCATTATTGAGGGATACCAAGCCTATAGAGAATAGGGTCCAGTAGGCTTATGAGGAGCGCTTGCGGGAGTATAAGGACTGTGTAAAGCTAAAAGCCAAGATCCAGCAGTCCTGTGAAGCACAACTTGAGAAGTACAAGGCCTCCGAGGAGATGAAAGGAAGAATATATAGGGAGGCCTTCCATATGTTCGCTTCGGGCTACAATCAAGACCTTAAGGCAGCTAGAGATGCCCCCTCCACTCCGTTGGCAAACCTACGAGCTCCTGAAGTGGACTCCAATGGCGAAGAGGTGTGCTATGAAGAGGACGACAACCCTTTGCCTAAAATGGCTCCTCGCTTGCCTTCTGGACTTCAAAGGGAAGACACTATAAATAAGCCCTTAAATGACTTAGTTAGTTCTGGTTCTCCCTTCCCTGTTGCCTCTGTAACTCGTTCCAACAATCAATGTAGATTTATATTTCATTATTTTTCCCTCTGTCTATTTTTGCCTTTTATACTTATTGAATTTATTTGTATGTCTGCACTTGAACTGTTAACTTGTGAATGTTACTGAGCTGGTAGCTCGTTAATTTTGATTTGTTTATGTTTGTATACTTCGACTGTTTTTGTATGTACAGCCTGTGGACTTCACCGGGCCGGCAGCCTGTGAGCTTTGTCGGGCTGTTAGCTTGTTTAACTTAATTCGTTTATGTTTATATACTTAGCCTGTTTTTATCTATACAGCCTGTGAGCGGCTGTCAGCTCGTTTAACTTAATTCGTTTATGTTTGTATACTTAGGTTGTTTTTATGTATATAGCATGTGAGCTCTGCCGAGTTGTTAGCTCGTTAATCTTGCCTCATGTGTATCGCGTCTTTCCTGTTGTGTTATTTCTCCATTTTATGGAATGTCTTGGTACTTTTTGCTTTCTGTTTACTTGAAGCCTTTATTTGGACTAAAGTTTGGTTTTCTTACAGCTCTTTATTTCAGCTCGTACTGCTCTTTAGCTAGCTGAGTTTTTCAATTTTTCCTTCATGTACTTATTTATGGAACTTAATAATAAGGCTTATTTTTATCTTAATTTTTTCTTGATTTTATTTGCCTAGGGCCCTTAAGGGCACGGAGCTCGTTTTTGAGGTCGGCTTGGCATTTTAGCTCTGTGAGCCTTGAATTAGCTTTTTCATAGGCAACATCATTTCGTGAAGTGGGTATTACAATGTCTCAGGTTAATTTAATTAATTTTTTTTATGCCAGGCCTTTTCGTGAGATCGGGAACTCATTTTCCAGTGGTTCGAGTTGGAGCTAAGCTTTCTACTGGTATTATTGCAATCCATGACCTTGATGAGGTCGGATTTGAGTTTTTCACTCGTGTTCCTGTGGTATGAACCTTCGTGTGAGGTCGGATCCAAGTTCTTATTTATTATTTTTGTGCGATCCAAGCTCTTTTTGTGAGGTTGGAGCCAGGTTTTTGTCTGTTTGCTAAGCCTTATTTGTGCCGAGGTCCCTTCTTAGGTCGACTGCGTATTTTCCAGTTTTTCTTCCTTAGGCTTATAGCCTTTGTTGACGTTGGGCTTTTATTATTGGCCTTTGTTCCTCTGCTGGTTTTGTGGTGCCAAAGGTCATGTTCTGGGACCGGTCACCTACCTCACTGGAGTCTTCTTCTCCTCAGTCGGTTTTGTGGTACCGGTGGTCATGTTCCGAGACTGGTCACCTATCTCACTGAGGGCTTCGTCTCCCTAGCTGATTTTGTGGTGCCGGCAGTCATGTTCCAAGACTGGTCACCTACCTCACTAGGGTCTTCTTCTCCTTAGTCGGTTTTGTGGTACCGACAATCATGTTTCGAGACCAGTCACCTTCCTCACTAAGGGCTTCATCTCCCTAGCCAATTTTATGGTGCCGGTGGTTATGTTCCAAAACCGGTCACCTACCTCACTGGGGTCTTCTGTACCTACTCAGAGATACTAATAGGAAGAGAAAGATGACAATTTTATTCATGCTTCCAAAAAATAATAGATTACATTGCATGCCTTTATGAGAAATACCTCTTCAGATGTTAGATGTTCCAGGCGTGAGGCTCTGGATTTTCTTGCAGGTCTTCAATTCGATACACCCTAGGATTGATTACCTTGGTGATTCTGAAGGGGCCTTCCTAGGTTGGTGCTAGCTTCCCCATGGCTGCCCTCTTTCCCGTTGCTTCCAATCTCCTCAAAGCTAGGTCTCCAACCTTCAAGTTTCTCTCTCAAACTTTTTAGTTGTAATATCAGACTGCCTTCTATTGATAAGCGGCTATTCTTATTTGGGCCTCTTCTTCGATCTCTTCTAAGGCATTCGGATTGCTCATCAACTTCTCCCCATTGGTGCTTTCATCACTGAATTGGACTCGATAAGTAGGAATCTATAGCTTTATAGGGACTACAGTTTATGTTCCAAACGCTAATGCGAATGGTGTCTCCTCTGTTAGTGTTCGAGGTATAGTCCGGAATACCCATAGGATGCTGTGTAGCTCGGCAGCCCAGTTTTTCTTAGCACCATCCATATGCTTCTTTAGCCCTTGGAGAATAGCCTAATTTATCACTTCAGTTTGGCCATTTGTCTGCGAGTGAGCCAATGAGGAGAACTTGTACTATATGCCCATGTTCCTTGTAAAGTCTTTGAAAGATTTGTGGTCGAACTGCTTTCCATTGTCTGATATGAGCATTCAGGATATCCCAAATCGGCATATAATATTGCCCCAAATGAAGTCTATTATCTTCCGGACTGATAGTGAGCACAGCTTCTGCCTCAGGCCACTTGGAGAAGTAGTACATTGTCACTATCATGAATCTCCTCTGCCCTACAGTCTTAGGGAACGGGCCTAGGATATCTATCCCCCACTATGAGATTGTCCGATATGAGCGTTCTGGGTATCCCGAATCGGCATATAATGTTGGCCCAAATGAAGTCTATTATCTTCTGGACTGTGATAGTGGGCACAGCTTCTACCTCAGTCCACTTGGAGAAGTACTCTATTGTCACTATCATGAATCTCCTCTACCCTACAGTCTTAGGGAACGGGCCTAGGATATCTATCCCCCACTGTGAGAATGGACATGGACTAGATATGCTCGATTGTGGCATGGTCGGGCTGTTGATAACATTGGCAAACCTTTGATAGATGTCACATCTTCTAACAAACTCTTATGCTTCTTTTTTAGTTGTGGGCCAGTAGTACCTCTGCCGAAAGATCTTATTTACCAATGTAGTTGCCCCTTCATGAACCCCGCAGACCTCCTGATGTATCTCTCAGACTACCCTGGCTACCTCTTCCAGGCCTACACATCTCTGCCACGGGCTGGATTTTGTCCTTTGGTGTAAGGTTCCCCTCACTGCTTGGCAATTGGTAGCTTTAGTTGCGATTTTCCAAGCTTCTGCTTTATCCTCGGTAACTTTCCTGCTTCCAGATATTCCAGATATAGGGTCATCCAACTCCGTTATTTTTCAATCTGCATGAAAAGAGCTAGCCTTTCGAAGGTAGAGGGTATCTATTTGTTGCACATATACTTCATCTAGGAGTTGTTCTAGTTCTTCTTCAGACAACTTACTGAGTAGGTTTGCTTCATTTTCTTCCCGGGGTATTCTTTGATACTGGACAATGATCCCCTGCTCTCCGAGCTCAACTTCTAAAGTTCGTACCCTGGCTAAGTATTTCTGCATGGTGGGATCCTTTACCTAGTACACTCCTATTATTTGGTTTACAATAAGCTGGGAGTCGTTGTTTACACTGAGGTCGGTTGCCCCCACTCCCAAAGCTATTTGTATCCCATGTATAAGGGCTTCGTACTTTGCCATGTTGTTGGATATAGGGAACCCGAAGCGTAAAGCTTAACACACTCTGAATCCATCTGGCCCTTTCAACAGTACTTCTGTCCCACTGCCTGTGGAGCTAGATTCTCCATCTACAAATAGATTCCATCTGAATTCATGTGGCTGTTGAACCCCTTCCTTCTCTTCTACCGAGCTCGATGATGCTTCCCCCTTTTTTTCTTTATCTGAGTTGAAGGAACATTCAGCTATAAAGTCAGCTAGGGCTTGGGCTTTGATGGCTGTCTGAGGTTGGTAAATGAGGCAATACGGGCTGATTTCCTCGGACTAGGCTAGCATTCATCCTAAGGTCTTGAGCCTGTGTAAGATTTTTTTCAGGGGTTGGTCAGTCATTACCACCCTCTGGTGGCCCTCCATATACATTCTAAACTTTCTCACTACCAACAATAAGGCGAATGCTAGCTTCTTAATATTCATGTATCTGACCTCGGTGTCCCTAAGTACCTAGCTGACATAGAAGATAGGCTTTTAGACCCCTGCTTCCTCTCTTACCAGCACGGCGCTCACTGCCTGTTCAGATGCAGCCAAGTAATTAAGAGTTCTTCTCCTGCTAAGGGACTGCTAAGCACATGCGGGGAGCTGAGATACTGCTTGAGATTTCTGAAGGCTTCCTGACAATCCTCTATCCATTCAAATTTCGGGACCTTCCTCAGCTTTTGAAGAAAGGCAGGTATCTTTCTGTTGAATTGGACATGAATTGGTTGAATGCCACCACACTTCCTGTAAGCCTCTGCACATCCCTTACACAGGTTGGCTTACGCATTGTTAGTATACCCTCTACCTTCTCTGGGTTTGGCTCTATGCCCTTTCCACTGACCATATAGCCCATAAAATTTTCCCTTTTGATAAAGAAAGTACACTTTGCTGAGTTTAACCTCATCTTGTACCGCTGCTTGGAAGGTCCGAATTTTAACCACCATGTGGTCAACGTAGACTTCTAAATTTCTCCCTATTTGATCCTTAAAGATCCTATTCATCAGCCGCTGATATGTTGCCCTGGTGTTTTTCAACCTGAAAGGCATAGCCCTGTAGCATTACGTCCCATCTTCTATTATGAAGGAGGTCTTTTCTTCATCTGACTTGTCCATAGGAATCTGGTGGTACCCTGACATGGCATCTAGGGATAATAAATAATCAAAACTGATCATAGAGTCGACCATTTTATTAATATCTGAGAGAGGATAATAATCTTTTGGGCAGGCCTGATTTAAATCAATGAAGTCTATACACATTTTATATTTCCCATTAGCCTTTTTTACTAGCACAGGGTTGGCTAACCACTGTGGGTACATGACTTCTTTAATAAACCCGGCCTCCTCTAGTTTCTGCACCTCTTCCCTCGTGACCTGTTGCTTCTCCTTCCCAAACCCCCTTTTCTTCTACTTTACCTGCTTGTCCCTAGGGAGAATGTTTAATTTATGGGTTATCACCTCAGGATTGATCCCTGGCATGTCTGAAGGCTTCTAAGTGAAGCTTGAGGCATGTCCTCTGATCAGAGCCATCACTGCCTCTTTTTGGTCCTTTTCAAGGCCTGAGTTGATGCTGAAGACCTTGCTGCTTTCTTCCTCGGACAGTGGCAATGTAACGACCCGAAAATCGGACCGCTACCGGCGCTAGGATCCAGATCGGCTTAAGGCCGCCGGGACCCGTAGCAAGCCTGACATGAAACCTGCAAACCTGAATAATCCCATACATGATCAACAACATGCATAAAAATTTAAAACTTTTCTTTCCATATACATCAACCCAACTCAACCTGTGCATGCACTGTACATAACATAATCATAACATTGATCTCTCGGTGGGATCTCATCAGTGCCCCCAATGGGTGACATAACTTATGCTGAGTTGGTTTACATAAACATCATAAAAATCTCTACGATCATGTAATTAAAAAGGGATAACAACAATCTATGGTCAAGCACACTCTAACATCCATAAACATCATCTCATTACATATCTATACTGATTAAGACATTACATTACGATTTGATCATGTCCATTGCTAGCTATTACATAAGCATGACTTCTTTACTCTATCCGGACTCCCGCACTATACTGTACCTGCAAGCCTAGGGGTAAAGGGAGAGGGGTGAGCTAAAAGCCCAGTGAGCAGAACTATAAAACATATTAACACTATGCTCCAATGAAATGCATCATAACACAGACATTTCACATAAAGGTTGGGTGAACTTGTCACCAATTAGTCCAAGCTAACTCTGTGCCAGGCCGTAGCATGGGGTCCTGGTCTTCCTGTCATAACATACATTACTTACCATTGCCCCAGGGCCTCCTCTGGGCTCCTGGTCTTCGAGTCCCATAACCGTGCCAGGCCGTAGAATGGGGTCCTGGTCTTTCCTTACTCTGTGCCAGGCCGTAGAATGGGGTCCTGGTCTTTCCTTACTCTGTTCCAGGCCGTAGAATGGGGTCCTGGTCTTCCTGTCATGGACTAATTGGGTCATCCAATATTCACCCACATCAACAACAATCGATGCAATGCGGCATATTCGTGAAAACTAATGCAATCACCCTATTGCATAATCATGATGCATGAAACATGATAAAACATTTAATTTCTCAATTTAAAAGATTAAGTTTGGTTCCACTCACCTCTGGCTGACTTTGACAACACCGAAGCAGCTGAACTCACTGCTGGGGTCCTCGGTTCCTCGGGTCCGAACCTACACAGGTGGACTCAAATGAGAGACCAAACATACTAGAACATATCTCTAAACTACTCCCCAAAAACCCCCTAAAACATCATGAAACAACCATAAAAAAACATACAAAGGAGGCCTGGACAGGGCACTTTCGGCGGCAGGTTCGGCGGCCGAAAGTCCCTCTAGAGCCGAAAGTCAGGCAGGTTCGGCGGCACCTTCGGCGGCCGAAACTCCCAGACAGAGACGAAACTCATGCATGTTCGGCGGCACTTTCGGCGGCCGAAACTGCCAGACAGAGACGAAAGTCTCCTTTCGGGGGCAAGCTTCGGCAGCCGAAAGGCTGCCTCCCCAGCCATGTTCGGCGGCCGAAAGTCCTTCGGCTGCCGAACCTGGTTTCTGCCAAAGGGCAGAAACTTGGCTCCCTTTGTACATTTCGCCTCCAAACCTTCCAAACATGCATCAAACCTATTCTACAACACACATACACAAGCATACATGTTCCTAGGGGCCTCAAACCATCATAAACCCCATCTACAACACATCAAGCATCCACATTGTTCAAGAACATACATTTATACCCATAAACATAACCATAACCTAAACATGCATTCTACCCCCATAGATCTACTTAAAACTTACTTTAAACATGCAATGAGCTTAAGATCGGCTCTTACCTCTTGAAGATCGAGAGAGAGACGACCTAAAACTCGGAGGTGGGAGAGAGTGGGTTCTTGAACCTCCAAGCTCCAAAACTTTGCTCAAAAGCTCAAATCTTCAGAACAAAGTTAAAACAAATGAAAATCTTGAAAGATCTAGAGGAAAACATCAAAGATTGGTGAGGGACGGCGGAGAGCTCACCTTGGCCGGAAATGGGGAAAAAGCTCGCCCGTTTTCGGCTAAGGGACCCTTTTATAGTGGCTGGCCAGACCACGTTCGGGGGCCGAATGTGCCTCCGCATGCATGCCATGTTCGGCGGCCGAACTTGAGGTTCGGCGGCCGAACCTGGACTTCCCTCACTTATGCTTTCGGGGGCCTAAAGCACACCCGCAACGCATGCATGTTCGGCGGCCGAACTTGAGGTTCGACGGCCGAACCTGAGTTTTCCTCCAATGCTATTTTCATGCAAAAACTCATTTTCTTTCATGCTTAAAACATAAAACACATTAAAACATTTTATAAAAATATGGTTTTACCCTACTAGAGGCTTCCGACATCCGAGATTCCACCGGACGGTAGGAATTCCGATACCGAAGTCTAGCCGGGTATTACAGGCAATGTCTCCAGCTTATCTACTGGTCCAGTCCTAGCCTCCTTCTTTTCATCTCGGACCTCCATGACTTTAGGGTTTATCTTTTCTGGCTGGGTGCTTTGCTCCTCTACCATGGCCATGTATATAGCTCTGACTTCCTCATGTCTTCCCTGAACTAACCCCCACCCTTGCTTCTATAAAAAATTTCATGGTTAGATACAGGATGCTGGTCATTGCTTCGAAGTCATACAATATCAGTCTTCCCAAGATGGCATTATAGTTCAGGGGAAGCTTCACCACAAGGAACACTGTGTAATGAGTTTGGGATATGGGTGGTTCTCCCAGGGTGAGAGCTACCTTTACCTTCCCTTTCATTACTACTGGAATCCCTCCTATTCCCTTAATTGAGGCTTGGTCCCTGACCAGCTATTCCTTTGGTATGTTCATTTGTTGGAAGACCCAATAGGGCAGTAGGTTCACCTTGCTGCCATCATCTACTAGAACTCTTTGGACCCTGAAGTTGTGTATGACGGCCTCTATGACCAAAGCATCATCGTGGTGCATCTGCACTCCCTAGCCATCCTCCGGAGAGAAGGAGATAGTTACTGGGGAATGCTCCACTATCTACATAACTTCAACACTGCTCTCTTCCCCATTCCTATTTCTCTTCTTTCACTTATGCTCATACGGCCCCTAATTCCTCCCACGATCATGTTGACTGTCCTGCTGGAGCCGTCATTCACTAATCCTCCTATTTGTCTCTGAGGCCTTTCCTCCGCTGCGTTTTGCTATGGTCTCTGGCCTTCTGGATTTTTTACAAAATTCTTGAGGTTTCCACTTTTGATGAGCCTTTCTATCTCATTTATTAACTGATAACATTCGTTGGTGTCATGGCCATAAGTCTGGTGGTACTGGCAGTACTTATCTGGGTCCCTCCTGTTCACGTCTACCCTCATTGGCTTGGGCCACTGTATGAAGTCCTTGTCTTGGACAACTATGAGCACCTCGGCTCTGGATACGTTCATAGGAGTAATCACCTCAGGTATCTGGAGTTGGTAGGTTCTCTGCTCCTTCCTCTCCCACTGGTATTTGTTTAATGCTTCAGGCCTCTGGTTTTGTCTCCTCTCTTATCTATCTGACCGTTTGTCCTCCACAGCCTTTCCCCTGACTCCTGCTTCCCTAGCAAATCTACTAGTGGTTAAGGTATTGTCCTGTCTTATGTATTTTTCTGCTCTCTTCATTAGCTCTGCCAAGGTAGTAGGTGGCTTTCTGCACAACGATCCAAAAAACTCTAGGGAGGTGGTACCCTTTTGCATGGCTTCTACTGCCCTGGGATTTGCAGAGCCTCCGAGTTGAACCTAGCCATGTATTCCCTTAGGGACTCGTTCCTCCTCTGCCGGACCATTTCCAGGTAGCTTGTTTTTCTTTTTGCTGGGACCCCGGCAATGAACCTGTTGATAAACACACTGGCTATGTCCATAAAGCTTTTGATGCTTCCTACTTCCAAACTATTGAACCATGCTCGGGCTGGTTCGGTAAGGGTGGTGAGAAAGAAAGACTTTACACATCAGGGCGTCCAAGTGAGTTTGAAGCTCCATAAACATCTTGTAGTTCAAGATATGCTCCTGGAGGTTCCCCGTACCGTCGTACGCAGCCATTGTCAGCAACATGAACTTTTTGAGGATAGTTTCCTGCTGTACCCATCTCATGAATGAGGATGAGGTTGGTAGTAGGGGGCTGCTGTTGTCTTATGCCCCCAGCTCTGCTAGGAGTTGCTTCTTCAGCCTCTCTAACTTCTAATCTACATCTACCTCTTCTCTCCTTGGTCTTTTTTTCAAGTGGTAGTTTCTTTCCAACTCTTCACTTTCTGACCTTTTCGCCGGCTCAGAAGAATAGCTTTTAGCCCCATCATTCTCGATGAGCTCCCTTACTATCCGACCTCTTGTTCTAGCCATAGGCTTATTTCTCCTGTTGGCCTTTCCGTCTCCATCACCCGTCCTCCTGTTGCTTTGTTGAGGGGTTTGGTGGTTCAGTGTGGGTTGGAGCTCGTTAATACTGAATCCTTCAGCTACTAGGGATATGCTGAATGGGGTATTGAGTCCCCTTTGCTGCAGCATCTGCCCTAGCTAATAAGTAGTGTTTTGGAAAATCATATTTTGTAACGCTTGGTCAGATAGGGTAGTTCAGGACATGGTCCCTGCCGAGCTTGGCGAGGGGTTGAACAACACAAGTGGTTGGTTTAGTGGGGCGGTAGGGCTGGAAAATGAAAACTGTGGTCCTTCTTGAGCAGAACTCAGGTCATTTGAGGTATTTCCGGTATGGTTTTCACCGTGATTAGCCATGTAGAAATTAGTGGGTATAATGAGGATGAGAGCTTCGGTGACGAAAAGATCTCTTTCATCCTCACAGACGGCACCAATTGATGGTCTGAGATCCAATAGAAGGTTGGATTAGGATATGTGTCTGTTAACTTAGCCCGAATGATTCAAGCCTCCCTTCCTTTATTTTGTTTTTTTCTTTTGTCCTCTAGTGACATATAATTGCCAACCTACTATAGTACAACATGTCGTTGTCACGCAGAGCCGTACGTACGGACGTACTATGTCTTTTCCATTGTCAACCGGTCATTTAATTCCCTCTAACGCCTGTGTTGACATGATCCCGAATGTGTAGGGGTTTGTTACTCCATTGACCCATCAAGTCAGTTGAGCTGAATCTCTCTTAATTGGGTTCGAGCCCTGCTCTATCTGTCCAACGGGTGCGGAGCTTGGACCGTGCTTATATGGATAGACCGACGCGTTGGGCTTTCACAGTTTTGTAGTCTGGTCTTTCCTCATAGGTTCAGCTGTGATATGAGTATCTGAAATCTAACCGTTATTAATATAAATAAAAGTATATTTTTTTATAATTAAATTAAAATTAATTTTTAAAAGGTATCATTCTCGCCAATCCCTCCTTAACTCCATTAGTGGTTAAATCAGAGAAAGAGATGGCGATTGTACTTCATTAAAAAAGAGCAGAATCCTCATTATTTCCTTTAAAAATAAAATTAAATCGGTAAATAATTGAATTAATTTTTAATTCGATTTTAAAACTAAACAGGGCTCACTCCAGTACTATTTCAGTTGAAATTAATGAAATGGGTGCCAATTGCCATAAAAGTATTATTGTGTCTCTCCTCGAAACTCAATGCACATTTTTGACCTATGAATCAGACCTGGTAGCAAGTGGGAACTAAAATTTGCAAGGTTCTGCGGGTTGTCTGAACCCAATCCATCTAAAGCTTTAAAGTCATGTCTACTTATATTATACGTACTAGCTAGGCCGGATACTTTTAATTTCTTTGAGAACAATTTTTTTCCCCTTACATCCGAAGGACTGCAAACATATTGTTCACATTTCATTTATATATCAATTATTGATGTTGCTCTGATTTTCTTTGCAAATATAGATGTCGGATTTGTATAAGCAAAATGATAAAAAATATAGGATAGTTGAGTTTGGATAGTTTCTTCAATATTTAAATCGGTAGATGATTGATGAAAATTAATAAAATAAAAAAAAATATTTTTTCCCTCTAATAAGTTTATTTACCACAAATTTGAATTAGTAAATAACATTAAACTAAATGAGTAATCTAAAGTTAATTAGAAACGTGGTAGATTGGTGGTTTATCTAGTCATGCTAAAATCTCCATCGCTCCTCTTAATCTCTGTATACCATATAGGTCTTTCTAGTAATTGTTTTGATCGAAAAAGCTAACCCTCTTGCGCTCTTCTCACATGCAACCCAACAAACCTTTTCCTATACCAAATTGGTGCTCTCCATACATACCTGACAAAAATTATAAAATTGTGAAAAAGCAGTTTCCAGGGAATTGAAAACAAGTAAAAAGCAACCCATTAGGTTTGAAAAGCTGAGAAGAGATTGTGGAACATATCATTATATTAGGGCTCAAATCGGAAGCACATGGCTGAGATAATGATATTCCCTTTGTGTTCCACGTAAAAGTCTCCATATAAGTAATTCTATAGAGCTAGCTAGGGTAACATGACCTTTTTATGAGCGTGCGTGTATTATAAAATTCTTTTTTTTTATTACATATATATGTATATTACCCTAAAGATTAAAGGTGGGTTAATAAAAATTAAGGGGCAAAAAAGGTTTCTGAATAGTATTGGGATGATGGGTACTGACAACTGCATGATCATGGGAATGATCATTGGATTTGAGTTTATGTATTGAGCAATCATACGGAGCAGGCTGGTTCTTGCAGCTCTTTTTGGGTTTGGAAAATGAAAAAGAAGCATGCATGCTTGCTCTTAAGTTTCAACTTAATTATAATTATATATCGGTGACTGATTTTGTTAGTACGATCCATGATTAATCTCCATTATGTTCTCACTCTCTTAGAACTTGGCATGTGACCAACTTTATTCAGATTTATTAATTATGACTCTTGATATAAAAGACATGTATATTCATGGGATGTACTTTAAGAGAAAAAAAAAGAGATCAAATTTGAAGAAAAATTCTCCATGCGAGGGCCAATCATTGCAATCAAGCCATGCTCATTATTCATACCTCATTCATAAAGAGTTAATCAAAGAAATTAATAGATTAATTAAATAAATTTTATTTTTTTATGTTATATATTATTATTCATCTCTCAATTTCAAAAATACTACAATTAACTCATATGTAATTTATAGGAAGATGGTCTTTTCTCTTAATACATCTAAGCTTTTGTCCGAAGATAATCATATTATATTGTAGAGACATACACTCTATATACAATTATAGTATGGGTCGAATTTAGACATATATTGTAATAAGGTAATCATATAATGACTTTCCATGAAGAATTGATGGACCCACTCTTACTCCGATGATTAGCAACTGAAGTGATCATTAACTTTAAGAAACGTATAGGATGATAATGCTATAATTCCAATTTATCAAGGGCAAGCATGGTAATAATCACAATTAACTACGTGGTATTAATCCTTATTTAAACTCCTATCATGCAACGCCCGATATACCAGCTCTGCAATTATTCTCTGCAACTTCTATATATCTTCCACAAGAAGAGAAGGGGAAACGGTCTCTCTTAAACCAGCGGGCTTTAATTTTCCTCTAATCCAAACACCAATTCCATCATTTTTGTTTTATAAATTAACATGGATTTCACCAACTCATCGTCGCCTTCACCCTCGCCCTCAAAGACCAAAAGAAAGCAACAAAACGAGCAACAAGAGCCACACCAAGAAGTAAGGTTCTTGGGAGTGAGAAGAAGACCATGGGGCCGATATGCAGCGGAGATTAGAGACCCTTCAACCAAAGAAAGGCATTGGCTCGGCACTTTTGACACAGCTGAGGAAGCTGCCTTGGCTTACGACCGTGCCGCCCGTTCCATGAGGGGCTTCAAGGCTCGCACCAATTTTGTGTACTCAGATATGCCTGCTGGCTCCTCTGTCACCTCCATTATCTCTCCTGATGAAACCCAACACGAAATCTCTGCTCTTTTCGCTCCGGCGCGCCAATATAATCAAAACAGCAACACTAACCAGAACCAGCAGGTCCTCTTCACTCAGGATTGCACCTTCAATGCGTCATTTCTTTACGCTAATAGCTGTGGGCTGGTAACTGGGGGAGATGGATGGGTTCAGGGAGCAGAGGCTGGCGGGTCTTTTCAGCCCGTTAGTGCTACTATGGATGCTAGTGGGTCCAATAATTGCTCCGGCGACAGCATTGAGCTCCCTCCTTTGCCTCCCGATATGACCAGCTCTTGTTACTATGGCTCTGAAGTTAGCGATGGATTTTGGAAGGAGACCAACTTTTTTGGGTTTTCAGAGGAAGTGTCGAATGCAGCAAGCGGGCCGTACTTGGGCTTTGATTCGAACGAGTTTGTCCAGCAGGGCCCATTTCCCGGAAGGGCGCCGTCCGTTTCTGATACGGTGACGGAAGGGCTGGATCTTGGTTCGTCGTCTGCCTTCTTCTTCTAGCTAAATTTACGTTATCTATACTATAGTTGCGTAGTTGTGGTGGTGGCATTTTGATGTTGTGGAGATGCAACGGTTTGCTTTTGAATCCATTTCGTATTTGCTTTTGAATGAATGAAAAGTGTATGCCCTTTCGGGATTGTATATCTGTATTAATGATTGGCTTCCTCAAATTACTGAGTCATTCTTCTGTTTTTGAGATTTTCGATTACAAAGGTTAACAGGTGAAAATTTTTGTCTAAATCAAATTCACATAAATTCATAATATGAACATATGAATTTCGTGAATTCTATTATATATTTATATTATAAATCATATAAATTCGATTAAAATAATTCAATTAAAATAAATATTTTTGTTTACACGTAATTACAAAATCACAATAATAAAAAAAATTTGCCAATAGCAAATTAAGGAATTTGATACTGCTGTGTACCTCCTGGTGAGGGGTTGCAAAAATTTTATTCTTTTCCATTTCTTAATTATTGCTGACTTTTGGTAACCATATTTCTTTCCTTATTGGGTATGAGAAGAAACTTTCCAAGTTAACCCTATGATTAAATCTTGAATACAATGAACTAAAAACATAATGAAATATTTTTTTAATATCAGTTAGTTGATTCATAAACACTATTATAGAATTATAATTATCAAATAATAAATAATATAAATTAATGTTTTAATTTAATTTAATTATTCAACACAATTACCGAACAGGGCCGCAGTCTCCTTTATTAGGTCATGAGTGACTCCCCCATGCCTACGGACTATGGTCCCCAACATATGTGACTTATTGGGCCCCCAGCTTACGCGGAATGTCTTTGACGCTTGAAATTGACCTTCACCTTCAGTTTCCTTGTTCTCACTGCATCTCCTTGTTTTTTTTGTTTTTTTTGGTAGACTTGGACAGAGCCTTCCATCTTCTCACTTCCCAATCAGTTTTTTTCTTTTTCTTTTTTCTCTTTTCCTTTTTTCTCTTTTCATTTAATGATTATATGCCTCTGTTCAACACTCAAGCGGTTAGTACATGGACATCTCAAGAGTCAAGAGGGAGTTCATGCCTTTTTAAGGTAAATAGTGATACAATCCCATGATAATTCATTAAAATTTAAATATGTTGATAAAATATAATTTAAAAATTAAAAATATAAATATTTAATATTTTCTTTTTAATAGCTTTATTTACTTACGTTTTCTTAATAGCTTGTAATTTACAACGGTAATATTTTATAACTGTTCCTTTTACAGTTTTTCCTCACTGATTTCAAAATAAAAATTTCCGTCATACTTCATATGCTTTTACTCAATTTGCAAATGATTGCAAGCCGTGCAAATTATGTCATGAATAACTTCTAGTTCCACCAAAATATTGATATCATTTGCATTTGTCAACGCTCCTAAGCATTTGCAAGTCGATAAAGCCATTGATCAACGGCAGGTCGTTTGCTTCTAAATTAGTGTATGTAGATATGGATTGTTCTGTAAATGCTAGACAGAAAAAAAATTGAAAATTTTGGAATCAAACACTAGACTGTGTTTGCATGCCATAAATTTACCATCGATTTTCCTTTTTATTTCCTTTAAAGAAGTTACTATTAAAGAAGGTTAAAACTATTATTTCATGGCTCTCTTGATTTTGACTCGTTGGACTTTGAGGTCCCTATGAATTACACTGAAGATATCCCGGAGATAAGTTCTCTAACAGTCAAAACAAAAACTTGCAAAATCGTGGAACAAATATGTGATTTTCAAAGCTCTAGGAAGACGGATTAGGTGCAGGACGCTATTGCTGAAATTACAATCTCTTTGGAATACAGAGAATCTGAAAAAGTTGGATTTAGGCAACAAGTTCTTCCTGATCAAGTTCTAAAAAGATGAACACTTTGAAAAAGTTTTGCTGGAAGGGCCCTGGACTATTCTGGGTAGTTACCTGTTGGTTCAACCTTGGAGTATGGAATTCAGCACTACGAGGGATAGTATTGATACTGCTGTCGTTTGGATCAGATTACCTGAACTGCCTCTCCACCTTTACTATGAGAAACTGGTGCACAAAATTGGCTCTGCTGTGGGAAGAATTATCAAGATAGATAATGACACGACGGAGGCCAATCGAGGCAAGTATGCCCGTATAGCAGTGGCGATCAATCTCCGATGGCTATTGGTGTCTAAGGTCAAGGTGAAGAATTATGTCCAATTAATTGAATATGAGAACCTACCACATATTTTTTTCTCGTGTGAAAAGGCTGGTCATCGCAGCACGGACTGTTCCTTCTCCAATAGTGTAAAAAAGACCAGTGAGGATGTCTCAACCAAATCAGTGCCGCCGAGCTCGTTGGAAACGGAAAAATTTGACAAATGGATGGTTGTAACCAGAAAAGGTAGGAGATCAAAAAATCAGAAAGATTTTGACTATGGTAAGTAGAATAGCACAAGATTAAGATTTGATATAAAGAAATTACAAAGGGCTCAGGTATGGAAAGGAACTCAAAAGAGCAAGAGCAGCTCCCGGGTGCTAATTGCCCTAAACCAAGAACCATCTCAAGAAAGTGAGATGTAGGCAATCGTAAAAAAGAATCATGAAGGACAGTAAAAGTGATGAGGTGGCCATGCAACCTGTGGGTCACATAGCTCATGCATCGACTCACGTAAGTGTCTGGAAATCAAAATCTTAGTGCCAATAAAACAGTGGAGGAACCTAAACGGAAAAGAAAGTTGATTCCCAAGGATACAGTTACAGACAAAATAAAGGAAAGGACGATGATAGCTTCTTCAAAGAGGAACCTTATCACGACCCATACCTTAGAGACTAATATACGGGTCCTTACTCTTCCATATTTTTTTTTTTCGTAATGTCTATGTTTATTTGGAATTTCCCTTTTTAAGGTCTTTGAAGTCTTAGATTAGCAAGATCAAAGTAGATTTTGTGATGTTGGAAACACGTTTAGTGGAAAAAAAAGCAAACACAGTTATTAAGAAGCTGAGTTTTCATCAATTTCATAGAGTCGAGGCTCGGGAGGTATTTGAATTCTATGGAATGAGGAGTGATAGGTGGATATTGTTTAATATGATAAACAATTTGTTCAAGCACATATTTTTGGGAAGGACTGTCCACCTTTTCTTTTCACGACTATTTACGGCAGTCTTGTTCCTAATGTTCACAACAATCTATGGGATAAGTTATCCTCCTTAGCCGTTAATGAATCGAATGCTTGGCTAGTTGTGGGTGACTTAAATTCTCTTCTTTATGCTAATGGAAAGAAAAGTCGTGCCAAAACTAAAATTGGTATGTTTAAGGAGTTTCTTGATTGGTTTGCTCGTGAGAACATGTTAGATTTGGGTTTTAAGGGCCTAAGTTCACCTGGCAGAAAGGTAACCTGTTTGAATGCCTTGACAGAGCAATCTATAATGATACTTGGATAGTTGCTTTTCTGAAAGGTGTGGTCTTCAATTTGCGGAGAATTAGCTCTGATCATAGACCCATGTTAATCAGGTTCCACAGTTACACTGCCCCCGACAGACATGCCAGACTGTTTTGCTTCCAAGCTATGGCTGCCTCATGATTTGTTCAACAGTTTCACTAGAGACAACTGGAACTTTGCCTCTTCTCTGGGTAACAACTTAGCAATGCTCAAAGATAAGCTCTACACTTGAAACAGAGAACTTTTTGGTAATGTATTTAAAGAGAAAATATCCTTACAGCCCGTACTGATGGAATTCAATGAAACTTAGAAGAAAGTTTCTCTAGCTCCCTTGTTAAATTAGAAAGGAAGCTTCGAAGTCAATTAGAGACCATCCTTTATAAAGAAGAATTAATATGGTATCGAAAAGTGAAAACGGAGTGGATACAGTTGAGAGATAGGAATACTTCCTATTTTCATGCTAAGACTCTAGCCAAACGAAAGAAAAATCACATTGAGGTGCTTAAAGATGAGAATAGGCTTTAGGTGTAAGCGCTAAAGAATTTAACCTGTACTTATTTCAAGTTTTTTTACCAGCAGGATAGAGGTAGTATCTCTACTTATCAGATAAAAGGTATTTTCCCCAACTCCTATAATTTTGATTATAGTCCTTTATGCATTTTTGTGGCTACTAATGAGGTTTGTGCAACTTTGTTTGACATGAAGTCCTGAAAGGCTTCCGGGCCTGACGAGTTTCATGCTAGCTTTTCTCAAAGCCAGTGGAATCAAATAGGTGAGCATCTTGTGGAGGAAGTCGGAATGATTGTGAATGGATTACCTATGAATGTTAAGCTTAACAATACCTTATCTCTCTTATTTTGAAGAAAGATCATGACGCCTTCATAAAAGATTTTAGATCAATCTCGCTTTGCATTGTAGCTTACAAGACATCACTAAAGTCTTGGTCAATCGCTTGAAGCCTTATTGATGTTGTGAAATTTTGCACTTTTACTCATATAGTTTTGGAATCATATCCACGTAATTTGATAGATTTTTATTAGTTTTATTAGATTTTTATGTTTAATTTTAGAATTTTTATTTTTAGTCTATTACTTGATATTTTTACTATATTTATAATATTTTTTATAGGTCAAAATAAGTAAAGGAATGAAAGAGACATTTTGGAGAGAAATCTTGAACAATTTGGAAGGATTCTAAAGAAACAAACTAAAACATGGAGTAGTCCCATATTTTTGTCTCAATCCCATGTTTTTGTATTTTGTCTCATGTTTCTCTCTGGATAATAGATTTTGAGGCCGAATCATCTAGTATAAAACACGGAGTAGTCCCGTATTTTTATGGTCTACCTCGTGTTTCGCTATTTTCCATGTGCTCCGCCCTATATTTTTGCCAAAAGTCTAAATTCTCTGTATTTTCCACAAGGGTTGCAAATTATGAGTTTTAAGAGAATATAAATATATCATAATCGCAAGATAAAAGGAATTTTTGCCCACTTTTGAATACATATACACGACAGATATCGCGAAGTACTCAAGGAGGAAGATTTGGAAAATCTAGGAGAAATTTATCTAGAGTATTTCTTTCTTCTCTTATTCTTTTGTCAATCTATTATTCAATTCTTGAGATTAATGCTTCTGAGTACTTACGAGATAGTTGAATAACTTTTTTCTGAAATTAATACTAAAAGGAAATAATTGAGAATTGAGTATCACAAGAATATTAATTGGATTGGGAATTAAGATTTGATCTATGGAGTCTTAGAGAAAATAATCACAGTGTTTGTGAAATTAATTAGAGAATTATCAATTTATTGGGAGATAGGTGATAATTTTTAGTTGGTGAATTTAGTCTTACTCCGGAGAGATGGTCAATTATCTTAGGATTATTTGCTCTAAATTTGGTAAGTAAAATTTGATTTTTAACCAAATGAATTAATTGAATCAGGTCCAAGTGAAATCAAGATACTCTAGTACTTAATATTAATTATTTCATGAATTTTGTCTTATTGAGTGTTTAGTTTTATTTTCTTATTTTGTTTCAAATTTATAATCATCCTTCATAGTTGGTAGTCTAAATAATAGTTAGATTTACAAATATTTTGGTACTTAATTTTCAATCATGTGGATACGATATTTTACCCTCTCTTTATTACTTGAGACAATTCCATACGCTCGTAGATATCGCACAGCGTACAGCCTGTCAAGTATCTTCCTTAGATTATTGGACCTAACCAAGTTAGTTTTGTCTCGGGTCATAGAATTATGGATAACATCATCATAGTCCAGGGAGTGATACACTCCATGAGGTTTAAAAAGCAAGAAAAGGGTTTCTAGTGCTAAAAGTGGATTTTGAAAAATCCTATGACCGAATACGATGGAACTTTCTTAGGGACACTCTCTATGATGTTGGCTTCCCCTCCAAGTTTGTTAATGTTGTGTTGCACTGTGTCTCTAGTTCTAACATGCAGGTTCTTTAGAATAATAAGCTAATTGAGCCTTTTAGACCATCCAGATGCATCAAGCAGGGGACCCTTTATCCCCTTGCTTGTTTGTCCTTTGCATTGAAAGATTGGCCCATGGTATTTTGGATTTTGTCTAATAAAGTAGGTGGAAACCTATGCAGCTTATTAGGAGTGGACCTAAACTTACCCATTTATTTTTTGCAAATGATCTTATCATCTTTGTAGAAGCTCAAGGCAACTGTTAACCTAGGTGAATACCTAGGTGTTCCCCTCATCCATTATAGAACCACAAAGAAGAGCTTTCTTTATATCATAACAAAATTCATTACAAGCTATTGAGTTGGGGTTCTAGGAGACTTTCTCTAGCTAGACTTATGGGTACAAGTCCTAAGATCCAAATATAACATTGTGGGAAAATCCATTCCGTAACATATAAAGAATGTGCGGTGTTGTAATGTTTGGCATGAAGTCTATTGATGTGCAAAATTCGCAAATGCACAGAATCGCTTCAAGTAATAAAGTGATAACTGAGAATCGTCACCACAAGGATTGGGATTAAGTGCCAAAAACTTGTACTAATTTTATTAATATTTAGACTATCGAAATGGAGTGAGATTTAAATTAATTAAACTAAAATCTAATAATCTAAAATAAAACTAAAAGTAAAATCAAGAGACCTATGCATAAAAAAATTAAGAACTCAAGAAAATAGGTATTTAGATCATTGATTTCACTTAACCCGATATCAAATTCAACACTTATGTTTAATGATCAATTTAATTATTAATGCAATAAAAACATAACTCTAATCTATTTAATACTCTTTCCAAGTTGTATTAAAAATATAATTAAAACTTAAACCATATTTTCTAATACTGGCATAAACCTTAATTAGTTCATTAAGTATAAATTATAATTAATTTCAAATCTCAAGGAGTTTAACTATATTGTTCTCACTCATGATAAAATTCCTAAGATGTCTATTATATTAATTCGATTTATAACATTCTCTCCCTGTATTCGCTATGAATCAAATCATTTAAGCAATATAATAGAGCGCAAAAGCATTAAGTATAATAATAAACACTTGCATTAATAAGAAAAATTAATACATAAACTCAAAATATAATAGGGGTTCAAGCTATGCTTTAGATTAAAAGTTAAACACACATGAATTCAAAATCACTAACAAAAATTATAAAATTTACAACCATCTCTATAACAAAATACAAAATAATATTAACAAAATAGAGTTTAAGGGAGAAGAAAAAAAAAAACTCTAATGGAGGAAAACAAGTTTCAATCTCTTGAACCAATTGTCCATCTTTCCATGAAGCACCCTTCTTCTCCCTTGTTGTAGAGAATGGCTAAAACAGCCCGGTCCAAACTGACCCAAATAACTTTTGGACCCACTTTCTACTTGGTCCAAAATGGCTAGCCATAGTTATTTAGTAGTTTCGTACTAGTTATTATATACAATTTCGATTTACCGTAATCTGCTGATGTGCGACGTCTTCCCACAAGCAAGTAGCTGACTATTACACTTTCCCCCGCTAAATTTTGCGATGTCCTCATCGTAACGGAATCGAATACAATTGCTAAGTTAGGACCGGACCCTTAGGTATTGTGGTCCGCTAGTACCTCGGGCAGCTCCACCTCATCTCACACGGGTAGCCCTTTCCTCGCAGGTCCACTAACTCTGCACAATTTTTCTGACTCAGGGTGGTTTTGATACTAATTGAAATAGTCCGGCCCAAACTGACCCAAATAATTTTTGGATTCACTTTCCACTTGACCCAAAATGGTTAACCCAAATTATTTAGTAGTTTCGTACTAGCTATTATATACAATTCTGATTTACTGTAATCTGCCAATGTGGGACGTCTTCCCACAAGCAAGTAGCTAACTCTTACAATGGCAATTGAAAAATGAGTTGTGGGAGGCTTCTAAGATGGCTCTCATTCACCCCTGTGAATGAGATAAAATAGGGTTTTTTTATAGTGTTTTGATGTTTAACTTTGGGTTTTTGAGCCAAAATAAGAGAGAAATCGGATCCTTATAGTGTCTCACGACTAGCCCGTGCGTGATAAGACTTTCTCACGGCCTAGCTGTGAGAATCACTGCCCATTTGGGCATAAAAATATGTTTTATGGTCAGGTCGTGAGATTTGGCCATTTCTCACGGTCAAACCGTGAGACATTTTGACCTTATTTTTTTCTTCTATTTATTGCTTCTCATGGCATAGTTATAAGTTTTAGTTGATTCTCATGACCTACCTATGAGATATTATGCTTCTTTAATCTCCAATATTCAAAATAATCTCAATTTCCAGAGAACAAAGAAAATTAATAAAAGATAGAAATTTTAAAATTAATATCTACCAAATAAAAATCAAGATAAAAAAATAAAAAAATAATTATAAAACTATGTTTAAAAGTAATAAAAATAAATATAAAAATTTATCACATCATCCATGTAGTTTCGCATTAGCTTAGAGATTGCCTAGGCTAGTCGGTTGGGAATGGAGGTTCCATCAACTTTTGGATTGACAAATGATTACTAAATGGCAGTAAGCTCATAGATTGTACTATAGTTCAAGTCCCATCATGCTTGTGACTGTCAGTTGTCGAAACCGGTCAAAAATAACTTTTTCAGTTATCAACAATATTACTACTGCAGATAATGGTGAAAGGATCGAATCCACAAGGAATTGAAAACTTACCCATCTTTCTTATCAAGACCAAGAAAATAAACTGAAAGCGAATAAACTGAAAGCGAAAATAAACTAAAAGTGAAATAAACTGATAATAAAAGTAAAAAGGGAGAGTCTTGAGATTGATTCAGTTGAACTAACAATGAAAGCAATAAAATAAAGCGAATAATTAAAAGTAGAGTAAATCAATAATAAGAAAGGTCTAGTTGAAGAATTGGATCCACTTTAGTTGTTGGGATTGATCATTGATACTTAGGTTCTTTTGTTTAATTCAATAAATTAGTTATGGAGATGGAAAACGCTTCTCACCACCATGTCTCTCCTTAAGCATAAATTAATTAGGGAACGTCCTCTAACCAATCACTAATCAACAAGTTGCTAAGGAACGTCCTTGGTCCTTAGGCATCAAAACAATTATCAATTGTATTAAGAAATAGAGAGATCTAATTCTAGCTACCCAAACGCATGGAGATATCGCTAGATCATGCAATTTCTTTAGTTTTTACACTAAGTGTTCTTATGTTTGAATAATCTAAGCAATTACGGACTTAAAACTATTCAAACTAATAATATAACACCTTGCAATCAAGAATCAACTGGCCACATTGATCAAAATAACAAAGCAATAATGAAATCAAGCATGAAATTGCATAAATATTGAATAAACAAAAGTTAAACAATGTGTATTCAGATCTCCCAATCTACAAAACAACCAAAGTATCACCTAATCTTCAACTAGAATAAAAGGTTTCAGCCACTCATGGTTGAAACAAAACCAAAAATAAAGAAGAAAGGTAGAAGGAGAAGAAGAACCGAAGCTTGGAAAAGAATGGCTTGCGCCGGCCGAATGTGAAGAGAAGGAGAGAAGAAGAGAGAGAGATGGTCGTCTCTTGGGGGAGATGCCTTTTATGTCATCTATGGTCCATCCTATGGCTCCCTTGTGTTTCCTCAGTACTTCCAGGAGGCTTTCTTCCTCTTGTTGGCTTAATTGATTTGACACTATCACTGGAAGTGTCTTTTCAGCTCCCAGGTACACATATTTCAAGTGGTCTGGAAGAGGCTTCAGATCTAGTTCTGAAATTTTCTAACCCATATTCTGCTGCTTAGGGGGACAAGTGTCTGTCTGAGTGGGGTGTCTAGCTGAACTGGTTTCAGCTTTCTCCTTTTGCGCAAGATCTATCTGCATTAGAGAGTCAGAGGAACTGACTTACGATCCAGGCTGAAGAGGTGCGTGCGATCTAGCTTCCTCTTTCTGCGCAAGATTGCAATCCATCCGTTGGATGCAGCAGACAGTTTCTTTCAGTTTTGGCTCCTTCCGGCTTTCTTCCCTTCAAAGATCATTGTTTAGTATATCATCTCTATCCATATCAAAAACTTCCTGACTCAAGCAATTAATGATATCAAGACCATAAACAGGGGACATGTTACGGGGATATTTCATAGAATCATAAACATTAAACTTTATAACTTCCCCTTCAAATTCCATGGTGAGAGTGTCATCATGCACATCTATCTTGGTTCTGGCTGTGCTCAGGAAAGGTCGTTCAAGTAAGATGTCTGAAGTAGTGTTGTTGTTGTCTTCTTTCATGTCAATCGCATAGAAATCTGCTGGAAAGACAAGTTGATCTACTTGTACCAGAACATCTTCTAGAACTCCTTTTAGGTGTATCACAGATCTGTCAGCCTATTGGATCACTACTCTTGTGTCTTTTAGTGCACCTGTATTCAGAGAGTTATAAATAGAGAGTGGCATAATATTGATTGATGCACCTAAATCACACATAGCTTTCTTTATGCCAATATTGCCAATGTTACAAGAAATAGCAAACATCCCTCTATATTTGCATTTGGTTGGGAGTTCTCTCTTTATGACAGCTGTCACAACTTCTTCCACACTTACCTTTTCTCTTTCAGCAAGCTTTCTCTTGTTAGTGCACAGTTCTTTCAAAAATTTTACGTACCTGGGAATTTGTTTCACAGCATCTAGCAGAGGTATGTTGATTTTCACTTTCCTGAATGTCTCAAGGATCTCCTTTTCTTCTTTTTCTTTTTGCGACTTCTCAAATCTTTTTGGAAAAGGAGGTGGAATTTTGAAACTTACCTACTGATCTGCCTTCTGTGGGTGCGCAGGTTCTTCAGTTCGCCCAATCGGATTGGACATGCAGTGTTCTGGCTGTTCTTCTGCAGCAGCTTGTCTTTGCTCTTGTGAACTTCCTTCATCCGTCTTGGCATCCTAGAGCTCTTTCCCACTCCTTAACATGATAGCATTAACATTCTATCTAGGATTAGTTTCAGTTTGGGAAGGTAACTTACCTTGAGATTCAAGCCTGCTTACTGAGGTCACCACTTGTCCCATCTGCTGTTGGAGAGTTTGCACAGAACTTGCCAGAGTCTCTATCATCTTCTCAAGGTGTTAGTTGGAACTTGAAGGTGCTGGTTGGGCTTGATCTATTTGGTAATTTTGGTGGTTGTTAGACCTTGCATAGCTGAAGTTCGGATGGTCTCTCCAGCTTGGATTGTAGGTGTTGGAGTATGGATCATATCTAGACTGGCTATTGAATCCTCCAATTGCGCTCACTTGCTGGTCTTCCTCTTGAAGTGTTGGACATCGGTCAGTTGATTGTCCAACATATGAGCAGATCCCACATGGGCGAGACTGCTGGAGTGGCTGAGCCTGTTGAGTTTGACCTATGACAAAATTTTTCATAATAGAGGTTAGTTCAGAAATCTGAGCAGCGAGAGCAGATGTACTTACCTCATTGGCTCCTCTTTGCAGTTGCTTTTCATCTCCATATTGTCTTGAGGGTGCTGCAAGTGTTGAGATCAAGTCTTTGATTGCTCGAGGTGTGCTATCCTGGATGGAACCTTCATATGCTACATCAATAAACTTTCTTTTGAAATGTAGCAAACCTCTATAGAAGAACTTTATGAGTGATTTATCTGAAATGTCATGTTGTGAACAACCTATACACAATCTTTTAAACATTTCCCAATAGTCATATAAATCCTCAATTGGTTTCTGTTTAATGCTATTGATCTCTCTTCTTATGCCTATTGCTTTAGAAGCTAGGAAATATTTATTCAAGAAGGCACTAACCATACCATCCCAAGAAGTTATGGAACTGGGTGGTAAGTAAAACAACCAATCCTTAGCATAATCATCAAGTGAAAAAGGAAAAGCTCTTAATTTAACATGCTCTTCAGATATGCCTTGTGGCCTCATGGATGAACATACAATTTAGAATTCCTTTAAGTGCTTGTGTGGATTTTCATTCTCTAAACCTCTAAACTTAGGTAGTAGATGAATCAAACCTGTTTTAAGCTCAAATGGAACTGCCAGAGGTGGATAGTTGATGCAGAGAGGTGCTTGGTCACCTATAGGGACTGCCAACTCCCTCAGTGTACTTTCTCTTGGCACTGGTGGCCTCATTGCTGGATTTTATTGTATTAATTCATCATGGACAGCAAGTTCAGTAGGGGCAGCAGGTTGTGCATGGTTGTCAGCCATCTCTGCGGCTGTTTGGTACGATTCAGATGGCTCTGCAGATGGATCTGGGATGGTAGCTTCCTTGGAGGCAGATTCGGGTTGAATTGTCTCCCAAAGTGTGGCGGCTTGCTTCCCAAGTCGCCTGATTGTGCGTTCAATTTCTGGATCGTAAGGCAGAGTTTCCTTGAGTCCAGATCTGGTCATGAAAGAAAAACAGATTAGTTAAATCAACTCCCCGGCAACGGCTCCAATTTTTTACTGTCCGTTGTCGAAGCCGGTAAAAAATAACATTTTCAGTTATCAACAATATTACTATTGCAGATAGTGGTGAAAGGATCGAATCCACAGGAAATTGAAAACTTACCTATCTTCCTTATCAAGACCAAGAAAATAAACTGAAAGCGAATAAACTGAAAGCGAAAATAAACTGAAAGCGAAATAAACTGACAATAAAAGTAAAAAGGGGGGTCTTGAGATTGATTCAGTTGAACTAACAATGAAGCAATAAAATAAAGTGAATAATTAAAAGTAGAGTAAATCAATAATGAGAAAGGTCTAGTTGAAGAATTGGATCTACTTCAGTTGTTGGGATTGATCATTGATACTTAGGTTCTTTTGTTTGATTCAATAAATTAGTTATGGAGATGGAAAACGCTTCTCACCACCATGTCTCTCCTTAAGCATAAATTAATTAGGGAACGTCCTCTAACCAATCACTAATCAACAAGTTTCCAAGGAATGTCCTTGGGCTTTCAGCATCAAAACAACTGTCAATTGCATTAAGAAATAGAGAGATCTAATTCTAGCTACCCAAACACATGGAGATATCGCTAGATCATGCAATTTCCTTAGTTTTTACACCAAGTGTTCTTATGTTTGAACAATCCAAGTAATTACAGACTTAAAACTATTCAAACTAACAATATATCACCTTGCAATCAAGAATCAACTGGCCACATTGATCAAAATAACAAAGCAATAATAGAATCAAGCATGAAATTGCATAAATACTGAATAAACAAAAGTTAAACAATGCGTGTTCAGATCTCCCAATCCATAAAACAACCAAATTATCACTTAATCTTCAACTAGAATAAAAGGTTTCAGCCTCTCATGGCTGAAACAAAACCAAAAATAAAAAAGAAAGGTAGAAGGAGAAGAAGAACCAAAGCTTGGAGAAGAAGGGCTTGCGCCGGCCGAATGTGAAGAGAAGGAGAGAAGAAGAGAGAGAGATGGCCGGCTCTTGAAGGGATGTTTATATAGTCTTTAGGTGCTGTCCTAGGTCTTTACTTGCTGCCCAAGTTGATCTCTTTACTGCCCAAGTCTTTCCCTTGCCGCCCATGTGTGCATTGATGAGGTGGAGCCTCTCTTTGAATTTTGAATGTGCAAGACTTGAGGTGGCATGTGTGTCTTCTTTGGCTTCCTTGACAAGCTCAATTTGAATTTCAAATTTGAATGTGCATCTTCTAGAGATTTGGCTTCTTCAATAAGGAAAGGAATTCTTGAAGATTTGAATTTCAAATTGCTCTGCACTTTCCTTGTTTGTCACTTTCCTTATTTAGCACTTTTCTTATTAAGTTGAATCTTGAATTTGAATTTTGAATGCTCTTGGAGATTTGAAATTTGAATTTCAAATTACTTTCCTTGTTTATCTCCTCTTTAGATACAACTTGGCATGCTTGCTCTCCTTTGTTCCATTTTAGGCAGTTTTAAGGGCATTTTCTCCAAATTACCTCTTTACACTATTCTCTGCAAAATAAGATCAAAATCACAAAATTAAGCAGAAAAAGTGTAAATTAACATCAATAACATCATAATAAAATGGTCTTAATTTGGACTGATTAGCTTGCTATCGAACTCACTTGCTCAATACTATAGCGTTGACCCAGGATGGTGATGGAGCCGAATGGAGCAGTTTTTTCTGGCTGCATTGCTCTTGCACCTGTCCACCATCAGTTTTGCACTTAACAGTGGTGACTGAGATGCTTTTTTTTGCAGGCTTGCAGGACAGCAAGACCAAAATGTTTGAAAACTAATCTAGAAATGGTCAGGGCCGCAAAGAGTTTAAGCTTTTCTTTAGCTCGTAGTCCACAATAGACTCCTCACCAACTCGGAACGAGTTAAGAGGCATAGCAACCAATGATGTGTGTCCCATCTGCAAAAGGGATATTGAAACAACCATTCACACCCTTCACAATTATAGCAATGTTAAAGATATGTGGAGTAATTTAGTTGTAAATGGTAAAGGTGATAGATTCTTCAATGATCACATGCAAATGGAGGAGCGGATATCAGCTAATATAGAAAATAGAACAATATTGAAGAATGGTGTGCCTTGGTCTATTTTGTTTGGGGTCCTATGTTGACACGTTTGGTCCAGAAGGAATACATACATCTTTGAAGGTTCGCCCATGGAACTACTGGACTCCTGTTTTGAGCAAAAGAGAGTGTGTATGAATTCATGCATGTCATGCCAAATGTACTAGTAACTCCATGCATGATCTAGATTCGCCTCTCGTTACCAAATGGAAGGAAGGTGCCAGATCCCCCGTTTTTTAAGATTAACATAGATGGAGCTCGAAGAAGAGGGGATAGATAGGCCTCTGGGGGTAACGTCATTAGAAATGAGAATGGGGCATAGATCAAGGGATTTGCTACTAAGTTTGATCGCTCCACAATCATGGGTGCAGAGTTATTAGCTATTGCTGAAGGTATTACAGTGGACAAACAGGTCACCGGTAATTGCTTGGTGGTGGAATCCGATTGCTTAGAAGTTGTTAACATCCTGAATGGGAGGAAGATTGATAGGATATTTAGATTCCATCGCCCAATTTATAGAGGCAATCAGAAAGGACATGATGACTATCTGCTTTCAGCATATACACTGAAAAGCAAATATAGTGGCTGATTAGCTCGCCAAGATGGCGAGTAGCGACTTTGAAGGCCTACATACTTCAGCACTCCAGGAGAGCTGAAACCTCTCTTAGATCATGATGCCGTGAATATAGTCTGAGTTTGTTTTGGGCTGCGACTATCTTCTCTTACCAAAGAAAAAAGAAAAAAAGATTAAAGATTAATCTTAACCAAAAAATGAGATTATTAATCCGTATCTACTAAATAAATACTTATTTATTTTCTCTTTAATTTTATGAGTTTTCAATTTGCTTTATTTCATGTATTTGTACAAACTTAACTTCAAATTTTCTAAAACTAGTTTACTAAACAATCTCATTTTACGAGGCAAATATTTTTAGGCTAAATATCTTATTTATAGCTTTATACTACTATACAATTTGGTATTAATCAATTAAAAATTGAATTAAAATTAAATTTATTAAATACATAATAAAAATTATTGCTAATTGTATTTTATATTTATTAAATATGAGTTCTATAAAATGATAAAATGATTTTTTTTTTTTTTTTTAAAAAGAAAGACTTAAAAGTGACTCATATTATGTTATGATAATTTTATAGTTTTGTAAAAATTTTGATATAATCGATAAAATTTAAAATATAATTAACAATATAAAGTGATTATTTCTAAATTTTTTTTATAAATTATCAATAAAATAATTAATTTATATTTAATTATTATGATTTTATAAGTTTAACCATTTAATAAATTACAATTTTAATTTTAGTTTTCATATCAAAATGTATAGAGGTATAAATATATATTTAGCTAAACTTTTAAGGACAAATAAAATGAAATCTTATCATGCAATTAATTATAATATATTCAAAGTCTAAATACAAATTTTGAATCTAGGTTTGAATGTAAAATTTCGATTAGGTGAGAAGGGAATAATAATATTTAATTTCATCTTTTATGATTATTTGCATTTAGTTTTATCGTGTTTTTACTTTAATTTTCTTTCTATATTTGGAAAGCTATTCCTATTTCAACAAGTCGAGCCAAGGGAGTATCAAGTGTTTCCTATGGATATAAAAGTACTAATTAAAGTGCCCTGCGAGTTTGAGTATTAGTTGATTGTAGACTTGAAAGAAAACTTGTTTAGTTCAAAATACTCAATTTCATGGAAAATATATTTCTAAGGAAATATATTTGTAAAGAGTTTATATGCTGAGAAGTATGATATAAATGTGTTAGATTTCGTTTTATTACTGGAAAATAACTTGTAATAAAAAATATAAGTTATAAAATATTATTTCTAAGTTGTAAAAAGACAATTTCTAGTATATAAATCAATTTCGTAGGAAGTAAGATTATTTCTAAATTGTAAGATTATTTCTAAATTGTAAAAAGACAATATGCACATAATATAAGTTATAAAATATTATTTCTAAGTTGTAAAAAGACAATTTCTAGTAGACTCTTGATGGGCTGAGACCCTCGAGGTAACCAGATACAGACGCCTAGGCTATGATTTAATTCGATGACAGATCAATGAGTCGTGATCGGTTTAATGAGGAGTGAATAATTTTGAGATTTCATATGAGTCCCTCCATATTCGATCTTAAAAAATGGACTTGCAAAATATAGGAAAATGGTTAAGGGTCTACCAAGAATACTCGATGGAGATCCTCCGACATTTAAGTAAGATATGTGAATTCAAGTAAAACTTTTATGGTATGAGATGCAGAGGAAGTAATGGAAGAAAAAAAAAAGAAAGGGAAAGCTTTGGAGAGAGAAAAGAGAAAGGATGTGTTCCAGAGTACGTTTGAGTGTGTAATCATCCCCTCTTTTTGAGTTGGATCAGTGGTATATATATTCCTGATCGTTCTGACACCCCTTGTTTTATATTCCATCAAACCGGATTGAAATGTATATTCCATCGAACCGGATTGAAATGTATTTTTGTCAGTATGTTAGGCGCACTACAAGATAAAAGCGGATCAGTAATTGAAATTAGTAACGGATAATATCGGTTTCTAAACAATAACGGATTAGTAACGGATATTAGTGTAGGAAACAAATTAGTAACGGATTACCAAATCCGTTACTAATTCGTTACTAATTTTTATAACGGATACTAATCCGTTACTAAATGGTTTTGATTTTCATTGTATAGTTACGGATATCCAAATCGGTTACTGAAATGCAATTTGTTTATGTATTTTAGTAACGGATTGTAATATCCGTTGCTAACTTATCAGTTAGTAACGGATTAAATCTGTTACTAAAGTAAAATTATTAATTTGAGGATTTCCCTCTTTCTCCCTTCTCATAATTCACATTTCTGAGCTTTCCTTAACAAAATCCCTAATTCTCTCCCATCGATCCCAGCTTCCCTCTTGGACCCATTGACATCGTTGCTCAAATTTGTCATCGTCGGTACATCGCCCAAATTTATCATCGTTGTCGGTACATCCCAGCTTCCCTCCATCATCGTCGGTACATCCCAGCTTCCCTCCCGAAGGCACTATTGTCGTCCCCTCCCCTCCCATCGGTACATCGCAGCTACTGCTCGTTTATTATTGAATTCTTTTCTTCAAGATCTGCATTTTCCATTCTCCAGGTACTCTATTTCATTCTTTAAGATTTACTTTTGTTATTTTGGATTTGTTATTCTGCTTGTGTTTTGGATTTTCCAAAAAAAAAAGATCTGCTCGTGTTTTGGATTTGTTATTCTGGATTGATTCCCTTACGATTTGTTATGTTTTGTTCTTTTATGGATTTATGACTATATGTTCTATTCTGGATTTGTTATCTGTTCCCCTATGATTTGTTATGTTTTGTTCTTTTCTGGATTTATCGGTTGGGTGTGTCGGAGTTGCTTTAGATGCATCCCCATATGCCTGAAGTCTGAAGATATATCTTGGAAAATATTATAATATTATAATAATAATAATAAAGAGAATCTTGTTGAAAATTTTTTTGTTTGATGATAAACTATTTTTGTGGGTTAAGCTTAATTGATGTATTATAGGTATGTTGTTGTTGATGTGTTTGAAGATTTGCCTGATATGGCTGTCAGGAAGATGCATTGACCTCGTTGTTTTGTATTGATTCTGGTGGTTTGCTTATTTCTTCTTCTTCTTCTTCTTTTTTTATTTTTAACTTCTTTTACTTCATTTCAGAGAATTTCAACATAGTTCTAATTTGCTGTTGATTGATTGTTGTTGTTGATTCCTTATATATCACATTGATTGGTTTTGTTTTCCAAGTTATAAGAAGGAATTAGTAAAGAAATGAAAGGGGATGTGGATAGTGGTTGAGGTTGCTCATACTCTGTTTGCAGGCTTCAATTTCTTTGAGTGAAACCACTACAGTAGATGAACCTCCCCGGACCCTTTGAAGCCGGAGTTCCGGGGACGCACTTCTTAATTTCTTTTGATATGAATTTTGTCAAGTACCTATGCATGTATCATGCCTTTCCTTGGATGCTATGGACTATAATTTTTTTAAAGAATTTCCATTGATATGAATTTCTTAATGAAGTCTCTGTGCTGTTGTTCTGCAAGAATGCAGGTTTTCTATTCAGAAGTTCATATTATTGGGTGATATTTTTGGATCATTCAATTTCAATAACATCCCTAGATGGATCATTCAATTTATTATTGTAACGACCCGAAAATCGGACCGCTACCAGCGCTAGGGTAACGGGTCGGATTTCCGGGTCGTAACAGCCCGGCCTTCCTCTGGGTCCGGCACTGTTACCGCTAGAATCCAGGTCGACTTAAGGCCGCCGGGACCCGTAGCGAGCCTAACATGCATCCTGTTAATCTGTTTAATCCCATACATGATCGACAATATACATAAAAATTAAAACTTTTCTTTCATTCATTTTCTCATGTACCAATCTCAACCTGTGCATACACTAAACATAAACATAACCATAACATTGACCCCTCAGTGGGATCTCATCAAAGCCCCAATGGGCGACATAACATGCGTTGAGTTGGTTCACATATACATCATAAAACATCTGAGATCATGTAATAAAAGGGGATAACAATACCCATAGAGTCAAGCACAACTTCTAATCCTCAATATCATTATACATAACATGACTATTCAACTTTACATCATCTTACAATTTATCATGTCCACTTCCTATCTATTACAAATACATGACTTTACTCTCCTTGACTTCTCTGTCTAGTCCGTGCCTACAAGCCTGGGGGTTAAGGGAGAGGGGTGAGCTACAAGAGCCCAGTGAGCAGAATAATGAAAAACAACATTTAAAAATCCCATGCCATCATGTAATGCAACACATCACAACAAATCACATATCGGATGGTATTGTCCCCAATAGTCCTCTACATTCCAAAGTGCTGGGACGTAGAATGGGTCAACCGGTCTTTCTCTTATCATAACATAACATAGCATTCCAATATGCCAGGGACGTAGAATGGGTACAACCTGGACTTTTTCTTACATCGTGCCAGGGACGTAGAATGGGTACAACCTGGACTTCCATACCGTATCATGCCGTAACATCATCATATCATATGAGGACTAAAGGATCATCCAATAACCAATCCACATCAACATCATAAATGCAATGCAACATATTCGTGAATTCTAATGCAAACAACCTAATTCATCACATGGCATTCATGATGCATGAACATGCTCAAAACTTTATAATTTATTTGCTTTCAATCGTAAAGGTTTATTCTACTCACCTCTTGGCTAGCTCTGACAATGACTGAAGCAGCTGACTCACTGCTGGGGTCCTCGGTTCCTCAGGTCTGAACCTACACAGGTGGACTCAAATGAGGGACGAAACAACTAGAACATACTTCTAAAAACATCCCCCAAAAACCCCCCTAAAATACCTCAAAACAATCATGCAAAAACATGCAAAGGAAGGCTGAACAGGGCACTTTCGGCGGCAGGTTCGGCGGCACCTTCGGCGGCCGAAACTCCCAGACAGAGGCGAAACTCATGCATGTTCGCGCGGCCAAAACTCCCAGACAGAGACGAAAGTCTCCTTTCGGGGGCAGGCTTCGGCAGCCGAAAGGCTTGCCTCCCCAGCCATGTTCGGCGGCCGAAAGTCCTTCGGCTGCAGAACCTGGTTTCTGCCAAAGGGCAGAAACTTGGCTCCTCTTGCCTCCAAAGCCTCCCAAACCTTCTAAACATGCATAATCCTATTCTACAACACACATACTCAAGCATACAAGCTCCTAGGGGCTTCAAACTATCTTAAACCCCATCTACAACACATCAAACAACACAAATCCAACATACATTGCCCATAAACCAACATCAACCCAAAAACTCATAAAACCCTACACATGCATTTCTACTTCAAGAATCAACTTCAAACTTGTTAAAAACATGTAGTGAGCTCAAGATCGGCCCTTACCTCTTGTAGATCGAGAGGAAAACGACCCTAGCTCGGAGATGGGAGAGATTTGAGTTCTTGAACCTCAAAGCTCCAAAACTTGCTTTAAACTCGAAAATCTTCAAAACAAGGTGAAAACCCATAAGAAAAACATGAAAACTCGAAGGGAGAAGCTCAAAACAGAGGAGGGGCGGTGGAGAACTCACCTTGGCCAAAAACGGGAAGAAAAGCTTGTCCGTTTTGGCCATGGGGTCCTTTTATAGGGCTGTCCTTACCACCTTTCGGCGGCCTAACGTGCCCCCACAACGCATGCAAGTTCGGCGGCCGAACATGAGGTTCGGCGGCCGAACCTTGGCTTATTCAAACAAGGCTTTCGGAGGCCAAAAGCGCTCCCAAAACTTCCCCATGTTCGGCGGCCGAACCTGGCAAAGTCTCTAAAGCCCTCTACACTCAAAAACTTGGATTTATTTCTCTTAAAAACCATAAAACACTTTAAAACATTTTATGAAAATATGGTTTTACCCCTTCTAGAGGTTTCCGACATCCGAGATTTCTCCGGACGGTAGGAATCCCGATACCGGAGTCTAGCCGGGTATTACATTCTCCCCCCCTTAAGAACATTCATCCCCGAATGTTCCTCAACTAGCACATAGCATGGCATACACATATCATACATACAAAGCACATAAAACTCACAAGGAACAAACCTCAGAAAAGATAAAGGTATTGCTGGAGCATGGACTCCCGTGTCTCCCAAGTGCATTCTTCCATATTGTGGTGGTTCCACAGGACTTTCACCATCGGGATTTCCTTGTTCCTTAGCTTTCTGATCTGGGTGTCTATGATCCGTACTGGCTGTTCAACATAGGTGAGATCCTCTTGGACCTCCACATCAGGTTCACTAAGAACCTTGCCCGGATTTGACACAAACTTCCTCAACATTGAAACATGGAAAACCGGATGGATTCTTTCCATTGAAGCAGGTAAATCCAGCTTGTACGACACATTCCCAACCTTTTGCAAGATTTCAAAGGGTCCGATGTATCGTGGGGCTAGTTTACCTTTCTTCCCAAAGCGAACCACTCCTTTCATTGGAGACACCTTGAGCAATACCAGATCCCCCTCCTGAAACTCTACTTGCCGTCTGCGGATGTCTGCATAACTCTTCTGTCTGCTTGCAGCAGTTTTGATCCTTTCTCTGATTATGGGTACCACCCTGCTGGTAATCTCTACTAGCTCAGGCCCTACCAAGGCCTTCTCTCCAACTTCCTCCCAGCAAACAGGTGACCTGCACTTCCTTCCGTATAAAGCTTCATATGGAGCCATCCCGATGCTAGCATGATGGCTGTTATTGTAGGAAAACTCCACCAAAGGTAGATGCTGCCTCCAAGAACCGCCAAAATCTAGCACACACATTCTAAGCATATCCTCGATAGTCTGGATGGTCCTTTCTGATTGTCCGTCAGTCTGGGGGTGGAAGGCAGTACTGAAATCCAACCTAGTACCCATGGCATTCTGCAGACTCCGCCAAAACTTGGAGGTGAACTGGGGCCCTCTATCAGACACTATTGAAATAGGAACCCCATGCAGCCTGACGATCTCATCTACATACACCTGCGCCAACTTGTCCACAGAATAGCCACTCCTGACAGGGATGAAGTGAGCAGATTTGGTGAGTCTGTCCACAATCACCCATATGGAGTCCAATCTGTTGGACGTCGCCGGTAACCCCACTACGAAGTCCATAGCTATATTCTCCCATTTCCACTCTGGAATAGGTAGCGGGTTAAGCATTCCAGCCGGCTTCTGATGTTCCAGCTTCACCCTCTGACACACTTTGCAGGCTGACACAAACTGTGCCACTTCTTTCTTCATCGCTGGCCACCAATAGACTTTCTTCAGATCTTGATACATCTTGGTGGCTCCGGGGTGAACGCTGTATCTTGCATTATGAGCCTCCCTCATAATGTCTCCTTTTAGCCCTATGTCATCTGGTACACAAAGTCTGCTCCCATAGCGGAGGATCCCCTTACTGTCAAATCTGAACTCACTGTCCTTGCCTGACTGAACAGTCCTGGCAATCTTCACTAACTCTGGGTCCTCATGCTGTTTCTGAGCCACTTGCTCCAGAAACACAGGTGTCACTCTCATCTGGGCCACTAAAGCACCTGTACCAGACAACTCCAACTGTAGACCTTCATCAATGAGCTTGTAAAACTCCTTCACCACTGGTCTCCTCTCTGCCGAAATGTGGGATAGACTGCCTAGTGACTTCCGGCTTAGGGCGTCTGCCACGACATTCGCCTTACCCGGATGATACTGAATCTTGCAATCATAGTCACTCAGCAGCTCTACCCACCGTCTTTGTCTCAAGTTCAAATCTCTTTGACTCAGGATGTACTGCAGGCTCTTATGATCTTTAAAGATCTCACATTTTACCCTATAGAGGTAGTGTCTCCACATCTTGAGTGCAAAGATTACTGCTGCCATCTCTAGGTCATGCGTGGGGTAATTTAACTCGTGCTTCTTCAGCTGTCTAGAAGCATAAGCAATCACCCTCTCATTCTGCATTAGTACACAACCCAGTCCCACACGGGACACATCACAAAAGACTGTAAAATCCTCATCACTAGATGGCAGAGCTAACACTGGTGCTGCAGTCAACCTCTTCTTAAGCTCTTCAAAACTCTCTTCGCACTGGTCGGTCCACACAAACTTTTGATTCTTCCTGGTTAACCTGGTCAGAGGAGCTGCAATCTTTGATAAGTCCTGAACGAACCTCCTGTAGTAACCTGCCAAACCCAAGAAACTCCTGATTTCTGTCACTGAAGTGGGTCTAGGCCAGTTAGCCACAGCTTCTACCTTCTTGGGGTCCACCTCTATCCCATTTTCTGACACCACATGCCCCAAGAATGAAATGCTCCTCAGCCAGAACTCGCACTTGGAGAACTTGGCATACAAGCCATGTTCCCTCAAGGTCTGCAGAACCAACCTCAGATGATGGGCATGCTCCTCTGCATTCCTGGAATACACTAAGATATCATCTATGAAGACAATAACAAAGTGATCCAGGTATTGGCTAAACACTCTGTTCATGAGATCCATGAATGCTGCAGGGGCGTTGGTTAATCCGAACGGCACTACAAGGAACTCAAAATGCCCATATCTGGTCCTGAAAGCTGTCTTTGGCACATCTTCTTCTCTGATCCTCAGCTGATGATACCCAGATCTCAGATCTATTTTGGAGAAACAACCCGCTCCTGCTAGCTGGTCGAATAGATCGTCGATCCTTGGCAATGGGTATTTATTCTTGGTAGTGACTTTGTTCAACTGCCTGTAGTCGATACAAAGTCTAAGGGATCCATCCTTCTTTCTGACAAACAAGACTGGTGCACCCCAAGGTGAGGTGCTCGGTCGGATGAAGCCCTTTTCTACCAGCTCTTGCAACTGTTCCTTCAATTCTTTCAATTCAGCTGGAGCCATCCTGTAGGGAGGGATAGAGATCGGTCGGGTTCCAGGCATCAGTTCTATCTCGAACTCTATCTCCCTAGCAGGTGGTAAACCTGGCAGCTCGTCTGGGAAGACGTCTAGGAACTCTCTAACCACTGGCACCGAGGCGGGCTCTCTAACCTGACTGCTGAGCTCTCTCACATGAGCCAAATACCCCTGACATCCCTTCCTAAGCAACCTACGAGCCTGAAGAGCTGATATCAGACCTCTAGGTGTACCCCTCCTGTCTCCCCTGAAGACAACCTCTGACCCATCCTGATCTCTGAACCTGACTACCTTGTCCCTGCAGTCCAAGGTAGCACCATGGGTAGATAACCAGTCCATACCTAGAATAACGTCAAAATCTGTCAAGTCTAGAACCACAAGGTCGGCGGAAAGGCATCTTCCCTCAACAAAGATTGGACTGCACTGGCAGACTGACTCTGCCACTGATGGATCACACTTGGGTCCACTGACCCAGAGAGGACACTCTAACCCAGAGATCATCAGACCCAACCTCTCGACTGTAACGACCTGAAAATCGGACCGCTACCGGCGCTAGGATCCAGATCGGCTTAAGGCCGCCGGGACCCGTAGCAAGCCTGACATATAACCTGTAAACCTGTATAATCCCATACATGATCAACAACATGCATAAAAATTTAAAATTTTCTTTCATTCATTTCTCATACACCAAACTCAACCTGTGCATGCACTAAAAACATAATCATACACTTGACCCCTCTGTGGGATCTCATCAATGCCCCAATGGGCGATATACATGCATTGAGTTGGCTAACATCTGTATCATCAAATATCTAAGATCATGCATCAACAAGGGATTACAATACTCATAGGGTCAAGCACATCTATAACCTCAATATACCTCATTACATAACATACTGTAATCTCTTACATTACATTAATACAACTGTCATGTCCACCATCTAACTATTACATAAACATACTTCAAAACTCTGGCTAACCTCCTGGTCTACCCTGTACCTGCACATCTTGGGTTAGGGGAGAGGGGTGAGCTACAAAGCCCAGTGAGCAGAATAGTGAAATCATACATTAAAATTTCATGCCATTATGTAATGCAACACATCA
Source organism: Manihot esculenta (assembly GCF_001659605.2). NCBI lineage: Eukaryota > Viridiplantae > Streptophyta > Magnoliopsida > Malpighiales > Euphorbiaceae > Manihot > Manihot esculenta. The sequence continues at coordinate 33,260,726 of NC_035168.2, read as the reverse complement.
CAACTAATCACATCTCGGATGATATTGTCACCAATAGTCCTCTACATAGTCCAACTGTGCCGGCACGTAGAATGGGTACAACCGGTCTTTCCCTTATCATAACATATCATAACATACCAATGTGCCAGGGACGTAGAATGGGTACAACCTGGACTTTCTCCTACATCGTGCCAGGGACGTAGAATGGGTACAACCTGGACTTCCATACCATATCATGCCATAACATCATCATGCCATATGAGGACTAAAGGATCATCCAATAACCAATCCACATCAACATTATAAATGCAATGCAACATATTCGTGAATACTAATGCAAACAACCTAATATATCACATGGCATTCATGATGCATGGATCATGCTCAAAATTCATATTTCATTTATTTTAAAACTTAAGGTTTATTCCACTCACCTCTAGCTAGCTCTGATAAACTCTGTAGCAGCTGGCTCACTGCTGGGGTCCTCGGTTCCTCGGGTCCGAACCTACACAGGTGGACTCCAATGAGGGACCAAACATACATAAACATAACTCTAATATACTCCCCAAAAACCCCCTAAAACATCATAAAACAACTACATAAAAACATGCAAGAAATGGCTGGACAGGGCACTTTCGGCGGCACCTTCGGCGGCCGAAAGTCCCTCCAGAGCCGAAAGTCAGGCAGGTTCGACGGCACCTTCGGCGGCCGAAACTCCCAGACAGAGGCGAAACTCATGCATGTTCGGCGGCACCTTCGGCGGCCGAAAGTCCCAGACAGAGACGAAAGTCTCTTTTCGGGGGCAACTTCGGCAGCCGAAAGGCCTGCCTCCCCAGCCATGTTCGGCGGCCGAAAGTGCCTTCGGCTGCCGAACCTGGTTTCTGCCAAAGGGCAGAAACTTGGCTCCTTTATGCACATTTGCCTCCTAACTCTTCCAACATGCATATAACTCAACCAAAACATGCATACAAGCTCCTAGGGGTCTCAAACTACCTTAAACCCCAACTACAACACACATACACAAGCATTTGCAAGCCACATTTGCATAAACTCAAAAATCATCCATAACTCACTAAAAACCTACACATGCATCTCTACCCCATAGATCTTGCATAAAACTTACTTAAAACATATAATGAGCTTAAGATCGGCTCTTACCTCTTGAAGATCGAGAGAGAGACGACCTAACTCGGAGATCCAAGCAAATGAGCTCCTGAGTTCCCAAAGCTCCAAAACTTGTTTTAAATGCTCAAAACTTGCAATGAGAGGTGAAAACTCAAGAAAAATGGAGGAGATTTGAAGAAAGAACACAAGATCTGGGGAGAGGGAGGTCGGAAGCTAGGTATGGCCGAAAATGGGAGAAAGCTCGCCCATTTCGGCTAAGTGACCCTTTTATAGTGGCTGGCCAGGCCACGTTCGGGGGCCGAAAGTGCTTCCGCATGCATGCCATATTCGGCGGCCGAACTTGACTTTCGGCGGCCGAACCTGGACTTCCCTCACTCATGCTTTCGGGGGCCTAACGTGCCTCCAAAACGCATGCATGTTCGGCGGCCGAACTTGACTTTCGGCGGCCGAACCTGGGTTTTCCTCCAAAGACTTTTCATGCAAAAACTCATTAAATTTTCATACTTAAAACCATGAAATACCTTAAAACATTTTATGAAAACATGTTTCTACCCTACTAGAGGCTTCCGACATCCGAGATTCCACCGGACGGTAGGAATTTCGATACCGGAGTCTAGCCGGGTATTACATTCTCCCCCCCTTAAGAACATTCGTCCCCGAATGTACCTCAACTAGCACACATAGCATGGCATAAGACATAACATACATACATAGCACATAAACACAAAGAGATCCAACCTTAAAAGAGATGAGGGTACTGCTGGAGCATAGACTCCCGTGTCTCCCAAGTGCATTCTTCCAAGTTGTGGTTGTTCCACAGGACTTTCACCATCGGGATTTCCTTGTTTCTTAACTTTCTGATCTGGGTGTCTAGGATCCGTATTGGCTGTTCAACATAAGTGAGATCCTCTTGGACCTCCACATCAGGCTCACTAAGAACCTTGCTCGGATCTGACACAAACTTCCTCAACATTGAAACATGGACAACCGGATGGATTCTTTCCATTGAAGCAGGTAAATCCAGCTTGTACGACACATTCCCAATCTTTTGCAAGATTTCAAAGGGTCTGATGTATCGTGGGGCTAGTTTACCTTTCTTCCCGAAGCGAACCACTCCCTTCATTGGAGACACCTTGAGCAATACCAGATCCCCCTCCTGAAACTCTAACTGTCTCCTGCGGACGTCTGCATAGCTCTTCTGTCTGCTGGCAGCAGTCTTGATTCTCTCTCTGATTATGGGTACCACCCGGCTAGTGATCTCTACTAGATCAGGCCCTGCTAAGGCCTTTTCTCCAACTTCCTCCCAGCAAACAGGTGATCTGCACTTCCTTCCGTACAAAACTTCATATGGAGCCATCCCGATGCTAGCATGATGGCTGTTATTGTAGGCAAACTCCACCAAAGGTAGATGCTGCCTCCAAGAACCGCCAAAGTCCAGCACACACATTCTAAGCATATCCTCGATAGTCTGGATGGTCCTTTCTGACTGTCCGTCAGTCTGGGGGTGGAAGGCAGTGCTGAAATCCAACCTAGTACCCATGGCATGCTGCAGACTCCGCCAAAACCTGGAGGTGAACTGGGGCCCTCTATCTGACACTATCAAAACAGGAACCCCATGCAGCCTGACGATCTCATCCACATATACCTGCGCCAACTTGTCTACAGAGTAGCCACTCCTGACAGGAATGAAGTGAGCAGATTTGGTGAGTCTGTCCACGATCACCCATATGGAGTCCACTCTGTTGGACGCCGCCGGTAACCCCACTACGAAGTCCATAGCTATGTTTTCCCATTTTCATTCTGGAATAGGTAGCGGGTTAAGCATTCCAGCCGGCTTTTGATGTTCCAGCTTCACCCTCTGACACACTTCGTAGGCTGACACGAACTGTGCCACTTCTTTCTTCATAGCTGGCCACCAATAAACCTTCTTTAGATCTTGATACATCTTGGTGGCTCTGGGGTGAACGCTGTATCTTGCATTATGAGCCTCTCTCATAATGTCTCCTTTTAGCCCTATGTCATCTGGTACACATAGTCTGCTCCCATAGCGGAGGATCCCCTTGCTGTCGAATCTGAACTCACTACCATTGCCTGACTGAACAGTCCTGGCAATCTTTACTAATTCCGGGTCCTCATGTTGTTTCTGAGCCACCTGCTCCAGAAACACGGGTGCCACTCTCATCTGGGCCACCAAGGCACCTGTACCAGACAACTCCATCTGTAGACCTTCCTCAATGAGCTTGTAAAACTCCTTCACCACTGGCCTCCTCTCTGCCGATATATGGGATAAACTGCCTAGTGACTTCCGGCTTAGGGCGTCTGCCACGACATTCGCCTTACCCGGATGATACTGAATCTTGCAATCGTAGTCACTCAGCAGCTCCACCCATCTCCTCTATCTCAAATTCAAATCTCTTTGACTCAGGATGTACTGCAGGCTTTATGATCTGTAAAGATCTCACATTTTACCCCATAGAGGTAGTGCCTCCACATCTTGAGTGCAAAGATTACTGCTGCCATCTCCAGGTCATGTGTGGGGTAATTCAACTCATGCTTCTTCAGCTGCCTCGAATCATAAGCAATCACCCTCTCATTCTGCATCAGTACACAACCCAGTCCCACACGGGACGCATCACAAAAGACTGTAAAGTCCTCATCACTAGATGGTAGAGCTAAAACTGGTGCTGAAGTCAACCTCTTCTTAAGCTCTTCAAAACTCTCTTCGCACTGGTCGGTCCACAGAAACTTTTGATTCTTCCTGGTTAACCTGGTCAGAGGAGCTGCAATCTTTGATAAGTCCTGAACGAACCTCCTGTAGTAACCTGCCAAACCCAAGAAACTCCTGATTTCTGTCACTGAAGTGGGTCTAGGCCAGTTAGCCACAGCTTCTACCTTCTTGGGGTCCACCTCTATCCCATTTTCTGACACCACATGCCCCAAGAATGAAATGCTCCTCAGCCAGAACTCGCACTTGGAGAACTTGGCATACAAGCCATGTTCCCTCAAGGTCTGCAGAACCAACCTCAGATGATGGGCATGCTCCTCTGCATTCCTGGAATACACTAAGATATCATCTATGAAGACAATAACAAAGTGATCCAGGTATTGGCTAAACACTCTGTTCATGAGATCCATGAATGCTGCAGGGGCGTTGGTTAATCCGAACGGCACTACAAGGAACTCAAAATGCCCATATCTGGTCCTGAAAGCTGTCTTTGGCACATCTTCTTCTCTGATCCTCAGCTGATGATACCCAGATCTCAGATCTATTTTGGAGAAACAACCCGCTCCTGCTAGCTGGTCGAATAGATCGTCGATCCTTGGCAATGGGTATTTATTCTTGGTAGTGACTTTGTTCAACTGCCTGTAGTCGATACAAAGTCTAAGGGATCCATCCTTCTTTCTGACAAACAAGACTGGTGCACCCCAAGGTGAGGTGCTCGGTCGGATGAAGCCCTTTTCTACCAGCTCTTGCAACTGTTCCTTCAATTCTTTCAATTCAGCTGGAGCCATCCTGTAGGGAGGGATAGAGATCGGTCGGGTTCCAGGCATCAGTTCTATCTCGAACTCTATCTCCCTAGCAGGTGGTAAACCTGGCAGCTCGTCTGGGAAGACGTCTAGGAACTCTCTAACCACTGGCACCGAGGCGGGCTCTCTAACCTGACTGCTGAGCTCTCTCACATGAGCCAAATACCCCTGACATCCCTTCCTAAGCAACCTACGAGCCTGAAGAGCTGATATCAGACCTCTAGGTGTACCCCTCCTGTCTCCCCTGAAGACAACCTCTGACCCATCCTGATCTCTGAACCTGACTACCTTGTCCCTGCAGTCCAAGGTAGCACCATGGGTAGATAACCAGTCCATACCTAGAATAACGTCAAAATCTGTCAAGTCTAGAACCACAAGGTCGGCGGAAAGGCATCTTCCCTCAACAAAGATTGGACTGCACTGGCAGACTGACTCTGCCACTGATGGATCACACTTGGGTCCACTGACCCAGAGAGGACACTCTAACCCAGAGATCATCAGACCCAACCTCTCGACTGTAACGACCTGAAAATCGGACCGCTACCGGCGCTAGGATCCAGATCGGCTTAAGGCCGCCGGGACCCGTAGCAAGCCTGACATATAACCTGTAAACCTGTATAATCCCATACATGATCAACAACATGCATAAAAATTTAAAATTTTCTTTCATTCATTTCTCATACACCAAACTCAACCTGTGCATGCACTAAAAACATAATCATACACTTGACCCCTCTGTGGGATCTCATCAATGCCCCAATGGGCGATATACATGCATTGAGTTGGCTAACATCTGTATCATCAAATATCTAAGATCATGCATCAACAAGGGATTACAATACTCATAGGGTCAAGCACATCTATAACCTCAATATACCTCATTACATAACATACTGTAATCTCTTACATTACATTAATACAACTGTCATGTCCACCATCTAACTATTACATAAACATACTTCAAAACTCTGGCTAACCTCCTGGTCTACCCTGTACCTGCACATCTTGGGTTAGGGGAGAGGGGTGAGCTACAAAGCCCAGTGAGCAGAATAGTGAAATCATACATTAAAATTTCATGCCATTATGTAATGCAACACATCACAACTAATCACATCTCGGATGATATTGTCACCAATAGTCCTCTACATAGTCCAACTGTGCCGGCACGTAGAATGGGTACAACCGGTCTTTCCCTTATCATAACATATCATAACATACCAATGTGCCAGGGACGTAGAATGGGTACAACCTGGACTTTCTCCTACATCGTGCCAGGGACGTAGAATGGGTACAACCTGGACTTCCATACCATATCATGCCATAACATCATCATGCCATATGAGGACTAAAGGATCATCCAATAACCAATCCACATCAACATTATAAATGCAATGCAACATATTCGTGAATACTAATGCAAACAACCTAATATATCACATGGCATTCATGATGCATGGATCATGCTCAAAATTCATATTTCATTTATTTTAAAACTTAAGGTTTATTCCACTCACCTCTAGCTAGCTCTGATAAACTCTGTAGCAGCTGGCTCACTGCTGGGGTCCTCGGTTCCTCGGGTCCGAACCTACACAGGTGGACTCCAATGAGGGACCAAACATACATAAACATAACTCTAATATACTCCCCAAAAACCCCCTAAAACATCATAAAACAACTACATAAAAACATGCAAGAAATGGCTGGACAGGGCACTTTCGGCGGCACCTTCGGCGGCCGAAAGTCCCTCCAGAGCCGAAAGTCAGGCAGGTTCGACGGCACCTTCGGCGGCCGAAACTCCCAGACAGAGGCGAAACTCATGCATGTTCGGCGGCACCTTCGGCGGCCGAAAGTCCCAGACAGAGACGAAAGTCTCTTTTCGGGGGCAACTTCGGCAGCCGAAAGGCCTGCCTCCCCAGCCATGTTCGGCGGCCGAAAGTGCCTTCGGCTGCCGAACCTGGTTTCTGCCAAAGGGCAGAAACTTGGCTCCTTTATGCACATTTGCCTCCTAACTCTTCCAACATGCATATAACTCAACCAAAACATGCATACAAGCTCCTAGGGGTCTCAAACTACCTTAAACCCCAACTACAACACACATACACAAGCATTTGCAAGCCACATTTGCATAAACTCAAAAATCATCCATAACTCACTAAAAACCTACACATGCATCTCTACCCCATAGATCTTGCATAAAACTTACTTAAAACATATAATGAGCTTAAGATCGGCTCTTACCTCTTGAAGATCGAGAGAGAGACGACCTAACTCGGAGATCCAAGCAAATGAGCTCCTGAGTTCCCAAAGCTCCAAAACTTGTTTTAAATGCTCAAAACTTGCAATGAGAGGTGAAAACTCAAGAAAAATGGAGGAGATTTGAAGAAAGAACACAAGATCTGGGGAGAGGGAGGTCGGAAGCTAGGTATGGCCGAAAATGGGAGAAAGCTCGCCCATTTCGGCTAAGTGACCCTTTTATAGTGGCTGGCCAGGCCACGTTCGGGGGCCGAAAGTGCTTCCGCATGCATGCCATATTCGGCGGCCGAACTTGACTTTCGGCGGCCGAACCTGGACTTCCCTCACTCATGCTTTCGGGGGCCTAACGTGCCTCCAAAACGCATGCATGTTCGGCGGCCGAACTTGACTTTCGGCGGCCGAACCTGGGTTTTCCTCCAAAGACTTTTCATGCAAAAACTCATTAAATTTTCATACTTAAAACCATGAAATACCTTAAAACATTTTATGAAAACATGTTTCTACCCTACTAGAGGCTTCCGACATCCGAGATTCCACCGGACGGTAGGAATTTCGATACCGGAGTCTAGCCGGGTATTACATTCTCCCCCCCTTAAGAACATTCGTCCCCGAATGTACCTCAACTAGCACACATAGCATGGCATAAGACATAACATACATACATAGCACATAAACACAAAGAGATCCAACCTTAAAAGAGATGAGGGTACTGCTGGAGCATAGACTCCCGTGTCTCCCAAGTGCATTCTTCCAAGTTGTGGTTGTTCCACAGGACTTTCACCATCGGGATTTCCTTGTTTCTTAACTTTCTGATCTGGGTGTCTAGGATCCGTATTGGCTGTTCAACATAAGTGAGATCCTCTTGGACCTCCACATCAGGCTCACTAAGAACCTTGCTCGGATCTGACACAAACTTCCTCAACATTGAAACATGGACAACCGGATGGATTCTTTCCATTGAAGCAGGTAAATCCAGCTTGTACGACACATTCCCAATCTTTTGCAAGATTTCAAAGGGTCTGATGTATCGTGGGGCTAGTTTACCTTTCTTCCCGAAGCGAACCACTCCCTTCATTGGAGACACCTTGAGCAATACCAGATCCCCCTCCTGAAACTCTAACTGTCTCCTGCGGACGTCTGCATAGCTCTTCTGTCTGCTGGCAGCAGTCTTGATTCTCTCTCTGATTATGGGTACCACCCGGCTAGTGATCTCTACTAGATCAGGCCCTGCTAAGGCCTTTTCTCCAACTTCCTCCCAGCAAACAGGTGATCTGCACTTCCTTCCGTACAAAACTTCATATGGAGCCATCCCGATGCTAGCATGATGGCTGTTATTGTAGGCAAACTCCACCAAAGGTAGATGCTGCCTCCAAGAACCGCCAAAGTCCAGCACACACATTCTAAGCATATCCTCGATAGTCTGGATGGTCCTTTCTGACTGTCCGTCAGTCTGGGGGTGGAAGGCAGTGCTGAAATCCAACCTAGTACCCATGGCATGCTGCAGACTCCGCCAAAACCTGGAGGTGAACTGGGGCCCTCTATCTGACACTATCAAAACAGGAACCCCATGCAGCCTGACGATCTCATCCACATATACCTGCGCCAACTTGTCTACAGAGTAGCCACTCCTGACAGGAATGAAGTGAGCAGATTTGGTGAGTCTGTCCACGATCACCCATATGGAGTCCACTCTGTTGGACGCCGCCGGTAACCCCACTACGAAGTCCATAGCTATGTTTTCCCATTTTCATTCTGGAATAGGTAGCGGGTTAAGCATTCCAGCCGGCTTTTGATGTTCCAGCTTCACCCTCTGACACACTTCGTAGGCTGACACGAACTGTGCCACTTCTTTCTTCATAGCTGGCCACCAATAAACCTTCTTTAGATCTTGATACATCTTGGTGGCTCTGGGGTGAACGCTGTATCTTGCATTATGAGCCTCTCTCATAATGTCTCCTTTTAGCCCTATGTCATCTGGTACACATAGTCTGCTCCCATAGCGGAGGATCCCCTTGCTGTCGAATCTGAACTCACTACCATTGCCTGACTGAACAGTCCTGGCAATCTTTACTAATTCCGGGTCCTCATGTTGTTTCTGAGCCACCTGCTCCAGAAACACGGGTGCCACTCTCATCTGGGCCACCAAGGCACCTGTACCAGACAACTCCATCTGTAGACCTTCCTCAATGAGCTTGTAAAACTCTTTCACCACTGGCCTCCTCTCTGCCGATATATGGGATAAACTGCCTAGTGACTTCCGGCTTAGGGCGTCTGCCACGACATTCGCCTTACCCGGATGATACTGAATCTTGCAATCGTAGTCACTCAGCAGCTCCACCCATCTCCTCTATCTCAAATTCAAATCTCTTTGACTCAGGATGTACTGCAGGCTTTTATGATCTGTAAAGATCTCACATTTTACCCCATAGAGGTAGTGCCTCCACATCTTGAGTGCAAAGATTACTGCTGCCATCTCCAGGTCATGTGTGGGGTAATTCAACTCATGCTTCTTCAGCTGCCTCGAATCATAAGCAATCACCCTCTCATTCTGCATCAGTACACAACCCAGTCCCACACGGGACGCATCACAAAAGACTGTAAAGTCCTCATCACTAGATGGTAGAGCTAAAACTGGTGCTGAAGTCAACCTCTTCTTAAGCTCTTCAAAACTCTCTTCGCACTGGTCGGTCCACAGAAACTTCTGATTCTTCCTAGTTAGTCTGGTCAGAGGAGCTGCTATTTTCGAGAAGTCCTGAACGAACCTCCTGTAGTAACCTGCCAAACCCAAGAAACTCCTGATCTCCGTCACTGAAGTGGGTCTAGGCCAGTTAGCCACAGTTTCTGTCTTCTTGGGGTCCACCTCAATACCATTCTCTGACACTACATGCCCCAAGAACGAAATGCTCCTCAGCCAGAACTCACATTTAGAGAACTTGGCATACAAGCCATGTTCCCTCAAAGTCTGCAGAACCAACCTCAGATGATGGGCATGCTCCTCTGCATTCTTGGAATACACTAAGATATCATCTATGAAGACAATAACGAAGTGATCCAGGTATTGGCTAAATACTCTGTTCATGAGGTCCATGAATGCTGCAGGGGCATTGGTTAACCTGAACGGCATTACAAGGAACTCAAAATGCCCATATCTGGTCCTGAAGGCTGTCTTCGGCACGTCCTCATCCCTTATCCTTAGCTGATAGTACCCAGACCTCAGATCTATTTTGGAGAAACAACCTGCTCCGGCTAGCTGGTCAAATAGATCGTCGATCCTAGGCAACGGGTACTTATTCTTGGTAGTGACTTTGTTCAACTGTCTGTAGTCGATACAAAGCCTAAGGGATCCATCCTTCTTTCTGACAAACAAGACTGGTGCACCCCAAGGTGAGGTGCTCGGTCGGATGAAGCCCTTTTCTACCAGCTCTTGCAACTGTTCCTTCAATTCTTTCAACTCGGTTGGAGCCATCCTGTAGGGAGGGATAGAGATCGGTCTAGTTCCAGGCACCAACTCTATCTCGAACTCTATTTCCCTAACAGGTGGTAAACCTGGAAGCTCATCTGGAAAAACATCCTAAAACTCTCTGACAACTGGCACCGAGGCCGGCTCCCTGACCTGACTGTCTAGCTCTCTCACATGAGCTAAGTACCCCTGACATCCCTTCCTAAGCAACCTACGAGCCTGAAGAGCTGATATCAGACCTCTAGGCGTGCCCCTCTTGTCTCCTCTGAAGACGACCTCTGACCCGTTCTGATCTCTGAACCTGACTACCTTGTCCCTGCAGTCCAAGGTAGCACCATGGGTAGATAGCCAATCCATCCCTAGAATGACGTCAAAGTCTGTCAACTCTAGAACCACAAGGTCGGCGGAGAGGCATCTTCCCTCAACAAAAACTGGACTGTACTGGCAGACTGACACTGCCACTGACGGGTCACACTTAGGTCCACTGACCCATAGGGGACACTCTGACCCAGAGACTATCAGACCCAACCTCTCAACGGCTCTCAGAGCAATAAATGAATGAGATGCACCCGGGTCCATTAATGCATACACATCAGAACACCCAATGACGAGATTACCTGACACCACGGTGTTGGATGTGTTAGCCTCCTGCTGAGTCATGGTGAAGATCCTGGCTGGAGCTGATGGACCTTCACCTCGGGAACCAGAAGAAGAGGCTGCCCCTCTCCCTCTACCTCTGCCACTGCCCTGAGTTGTGGCTGGAACTGCTGGCTGTGCCACACTACCAGAAGCTGTCTGCTGGGGCTGGCCCATAAAAGGCGTTCTAGGACACTCCCGAGCTATGTGTCCCTCTTGTCCACATCTGAAACATGTATTAGTCCCAGCTCGACACACTCCCCTGTGCGGTCTTCCACATCTCTGGCATTCTGTACCATCTGAGCCTGAGCTCGAGCCACCGCCAAATCCCAGACCGGATTTCAACTTGTTCCAAAACTTATTCTTCTTCGGCTTCCTGGTGGTGTTATCCCACCTCTTCTTACCTGAGCTCTGAGAAGAGAACCCTGGTCCTCCTCTGCCTGGGGTCTTAACCCCTGAAGACTGGGTCACTGACTGCTTCACTGACCCCTCAACTATAGCACTTGCTTCCATTCTTCGAGCCATATCCACCACAGTGTGGAAACTTTCTCTCTCAGCTGACTGAATCAACGAGGAGTACCTGGAATGCAGCTTCATAACATACCTCTTGGCTTTCTTCGTATCTGTATCTAGAGCTTGCCCTGAAAAAGGCAATAGCTCCAAGAATTTATCCGTGAACTCCTCTACACCCATGTGCTATGACTGCCTTAGTTGCTCAAACTCAATCATCTTCAGTTCTCTAGAACTGTCTGGAAAAGCCCATCCAGCGAACTCATTCGCAAATTCTTCCCATGTCATACCGTCTAGTCTCGGGTCCACATAACACTTGAACTATTCCCGTGCCTTCTTGCACTTTAAAGTGAACCCTGCCATCTGAATGGCCCTGCTGTCACTTGCCCCTAGCTCATCAGTTATTGTCTTCACCACTCTCAGATACTCAAAGGGGTCATCCCCTGACTTGTATTTGGGAGCATCTAGCTTGAGGTAATCTGTCATCTTTACCTTGCTCCCATCAGCTGAGCTAGGTCTAGGAGGTTGAGTAACTGGGGCTGCTGGTTCTGTAGGTGGTGGAGGTGGAGGTGCAGCATTCCCCGAGGTGGGGTTTGCCGGGTTTGGATAGAAGGGTGAGGGTGGATAAGCTGGGTACTGTGTGTAAGGTGGATAGAAAGGTGGATAAGGCATGTAGGTAGGGTAGGGGTTAAAGCTGGAGTAATCCGATGTACCTCCCATCGGATACCCTGAACTCTGTGGGAAGGGTGGATAATGGGGTGGAAAACCATACCCCGAGGCCTGAACGCCTCCCTGAGACTCCCCTGTCCCTTCTTCCTCCATGCTCACATCCAGGTTCCCATCCCTCCTCTGATCCTCTTCCATAACCTCCCTCACATCTGAAGAACTTCCTCCTCTATCAGTCCCCCTTCTGCTAGCATCAAAAGACCTTCTAGGGTCCCTTGACACTCTTTCTTTGTTGGCTCTACAAGACATTGCCCTAGGCAATGTGGGAGGACGGGCGCTCGTGCCCTCATCCTCAGGTGGCACTCCAGTCAATCGTGCAGATCGACGAGTTCCTCTCATCCTATTTTCTGAAAGACAGTACACATCATACAAACATTAGCATCATGTGGTTCATGTGGGCACACATGAACCCTCATCACATACATCACATAGCATAGCATATCATTAATGCACATGCACAAAGTCATGGCATTTCACATCATCATGCAAGACAGGACTCCACATCCTATCCTAGTGGACATGACCTTCCTATTGTGCTTAACCTTCTATAACATCTATGAGCCCGACACTCTAGGTCCGACCATATGAACCTAGGGCTCTGATACCATTCTGTAATGACCCGAAAATCGGACCGCTACCGGCGCTAGGATCCAGATCGGCTTAAGGCCGCCGGGACTCGTAGCAAGCCTGACATATAACCTGTAAACCTGTATAATCCCATACATGATCAACAACATGCATAAAAATTTAAACTTTTCTTTCATTCGTTTCTCATACACCAAACTCAACCTGTGCATGCACTAAAAACATAATCATACACTTGACCCCTCTGTGGGATCTCATCAATGCCCCAATGGGCGATATACATGCATTGAGTTGGCTAACATCTGTATCATCAAATATCTAAGATCATGCATCAACAAGGGATTACAATACTCATAGGGTCAAGCACATCTATAACCTCAATATACCTCATTACATAACATATTGTAATCTCTTACATTACATTAATACAACTGTCATGTCCACCATCTAACTATTACATAAACATACTTCAAAACTCTGGCTAACCTCCTGGTCTACCCTGTACCTGCACATCTGGGGTTAGGGGAGAGGGGTGAGAAGAATAGTGAAATCATACATTAAAATTTCATGCCATTATGTAATGCAACACATCACAACTAATCACATCTCGGATGGTATTGTCATCAATAGTCCTCTACATAGTCCAACTGTGCCGGGACGTAGAATGGGTACAACCGGTCTTTCCCTTATCACAACATATCATAACATACCAATGTGCCAGGGACGTAGAATGGGTACAACCTGGACTTTCTCTTACATCGTGCCAGGGACGTAGAATGGGTACAACCTGGACTTCCATACCATATCATGCCATAACATCATCATGCCATATGAGGACTAAAGGATCATCCAATAACCAATCCACATCAACATTATAAATGCAATGCAACATATTCGTGAATACTAATGCAAACAACCTAATATATCACATGGCATTCATGATGCATGGATCATGCTCAAAATTCATATTTCATTTATTTTAAAACTTAAGGTTTATTCCACTCACCTCTGGCTAGCTCTGATAAACTCTGTAGCAGCTGGCTCACTGCTGGGGTCCTTGGTTCCTCGGGTCCGAACCTACACAGGTGGACTCCAATGAGGGACCAAACATACATAAACATAACTCTAATATACTCCCCAAAAACCCCCTAAAACATCATAAAACAACTACATAAAAACATGCAAGAAATGGCTGGACAGGGCACTTTCGGTGGCACCTTCGGCGGCCGAAAGTCCCTCCAGAGCCGAAAGTCAGGCAGGTTCGGCGGCACCTTCGGCGGCCGAAACTCCCAGACAGAGGCGAAACTCATGCATGTTCGGCGGCACCTTCGGCGGCCGAAAGTCCCAGACAGAGACGAAAGTCTCTTTTCGGGGGCAACTTCGACAGCCGAAAGGCCTGCCTCCCCAGCCATGTTCGGCGGCCGAAAGTGCCTTCGGCTGCCGAACCTGGTTTCTGCCAAAGGGCAGAAACTTGGCTCCTTTATGCACATTTGCCTCCTAACTCTTCCAACATGCATATAACTCAACCAAAACATGCATACAAGCTCCTAGGGGTCTCAAACTACCTTAAACCCCAACTACAACACACATACACAAGCATTTGCAAGTCACATTTGCATAAACTCAAAAATCATCCATAACTCACTAAAAACCTACACATGCATCTCTACCCCATAGATCTTGCATAAAACTTACTTAAAACATATAATGAGCTTAAGATCGGCTCTTACCTCTTGAAGATCGAGAGAGAGACGACCTAACTCGGAGATCCAAGCAAATGAGCTCCTGAGTTCCCAAAGCTTCAAAACTTGTTTTAAATGCTCAAAACTTGCAATGAGAGGTGAAAACACAAGAAAAATGGAGGAGATTTGAAGAAAGAACACAAGATCTGGGGAGAGGGAGGTCGGAAGCTAGCTATGGCCGAAAATGGGAGAAAGCTCGCCCATTTCGGCTAAGTGACCCTTTTATAGTGGCTGGCCAGGCCACGTTCGGGGGCCGAAAGTGCTTCCGCATGCATGCCATGTTCGGCGGCCGAACTTGACTTTCGGCGGCCGAACCTGGACTTCCCTCACTCATGCTTTCGGGGGCCTAACGTGCCTCCAAAATGCATGCATGTTCGGCGGCCGAACTTGACTTTCGACGGCCGAACCTGGGTTTTCCTCCAAAGACTTTTCATGCAAAAACTCATTAAATTTTCATACTTAAAACCATGAAATACCTTAAAACATTTTATGAAAACATGTTTCTACCCTACTAGAGGCTTCCGACATCCGAGATTCCACCGGACAGTAGGAATTCCGATACTGGAGTCTAGCAGGGTATTACATGCCCATATCTGGTCCTGAAAGCTGTCTTTGGCACATCTTCTTCTCTGATCCTCAGCTGATGATACCCAGATCTCAAATCTATTTTGGAGAAACAACCCGCTCCTGCTAGCTGGTCGAATAGATCGTCGATCCTTGGCAATGGGTATTTATTCTTGGTAGTGACTTTGTTCAACTGCCTGTAGTCGATACAAAGTCTAAGGGATCCATCCTTCTTTCTGACAAACAAGACTGGTGCACCCCAAGGTGAGGTGCTCGGTCGGATGAAGCCCTTTTCTACCAGCTCTTGCAACTGTTCCTTCAATTCTTTCAATTCAGCTGGAGCCATCCTGTAGGGAGGGATAGAGATCGGTCGGGTTCCAGGCATCAGTTCTATCTCGAACTCTATCTCCCTAGCAGGTGGTAAACCTGGCAGCTCGTCTGGGAAGACGTCTAGGAACTCTCTAACCACTGGCACCGAGGCGGGCTCTCTAACCTGACTGCTGAGCTCTCTCACATGAGCCAAATACCCCTGACATCCCTTCCTAAGCAACCTACGAGCCTGAAGAGCTGATATCAGACCTCTAGGTGTACCCCTCCTGTCTCCCCTGAAGACAACCTCTGACCCATCCTGATCTCTGAACCTGACTACCTTGTCCCTGCAGTCCAAGGTAGCACCATGGGTAGATAACCAGTCCATCCCTAGAATAACGTCAAAATCTGTCAAGTCTAGAACCACAAGGTCGGCGGAAAGGCATCTTCTCTCAACAAAGACTGGACTGCACTGGCAGACTGACTCTGCCACTGATGGATCACACTTGGGTCCACTGACCCAGAGAGGACACTCTAACCCAGAGATCATCAGACCCAACCTCTCGACGGCTCTCGGAGCAATAAAAGAATGAGATGCACCAGGGTCCATCAAGGCATACACATCTGAACAACCAATGACTAAATTACCTGCCACCACGGTGTTAGATGCATTTGCCTCCTACTGAGTCATGGTGAAGATCCGGGCTGGAGCTTATGGACCTTCACCTCTGAAACCCGCTGACGAAGAGGCTGCCCCTCTTCCTCTGCCTCTGCCACTGGCCTGAGTCATGGCTGGAGCTGCTGGTTGAGCCACACTGCCAGAAGCCGTCTGCTGAGACTGTGCTCCAAAAGCTGCCCTAGGACACTCCCGAGCCATGTGTCCCTCTTGCCCGCATCTGAAGCAGGCTGTTGTCCCAGCCCGGCAAACTCCCCTGTGTGGCCTACTACACTTTTCACAAACTGCATTATCCGCACCAGAGCTCGAGCTTGACCTTGTTCCAAAACTTGTTCTTCTTGGGCTTCCTAGTGGTATTACTCCACTTTTTGCTACCTGAAGCTGCTACACTCAGAGAAGAAGAGCCTGGGGTCTTGGAACCAGAAGACTGTGCCACTGGCTGTCTGACTGTTCCCTGAACGATGGCACTGGCCTCCATTTTCTGGGCCATATCCACTATGGCATGAAAGCTCTCCCTATCTGCTGACTGGATCAAGGAGGAATATCTAGAGTGGAGTTTCATGATATACCTCCTTGACTTCTTCTGGTATGTGTCAAGGTTTTGCCCTGCAAATGGCAACAGCTCCAAGAATCTGTCTATGAATTTCTCTACACTCATCTCATCGGTCTGCCTCAACTGCTCAAACTCGATCATCTTCAGCTCCCTTGAGCTATCGGGGAAAGCCCATCCTACAAACTCGTTTTCAAACTCTTCCCAAGACATGCTGTCCACTTTCGGGTTCACATAATTTTTGAACCACTCTCGTGCCTTCTTGCACTTAAGCGTGAACCCAGCCATCTGAATGGCTCTACTGTCATTAGCCCCAATCTCATCTGTGATCACCTTAACCCTTTCAAGATACACAAATGGGTCATCCCCTTTTTCATACTGAGGAGCACCCAGTTTCATGTAGTCGGTCATCTTGACCTTGCTCCTACTGGCTGAGCTAGGTCTAGAAGGTTGAGTAACTGGGGCTGCTGGTTCTGTAGGTGGTGGAGGTGGGGGTGCAACATTCCCCGAGGTGGGGTTTGCCGGGTGAGGATAAAAGGGTGAGGGTGGATAAGCTGGGTACTGGGGGTGAGGTGGATAGAAAGGTGGATAAGGCATGTAGGTAGGGTAGGGGCTAAAGCTGGAGTAATCCGATGTGCCTCCCATCGAATACCCTGAACCCTGTGGAAAGGGTGGATAATGGGGTGGAAAACCATACCCCGAGGCCTGAACGCCTCCTTGTGACTCCCCTGTCCCCTCTTCCGTCATGCTGACATCCAGATTCCCATCCCTCCTCTGATCCTCTTCCATAACCTCCCTCACATCTGAAGAACTTCCTCCTCTATCTGTCCCCCTTCTGCTAGCATCAAAAGACCTTCTAGGGTCCCTTGACACTCTTTCTCTGCTTGATCTACATGACATTGCCCTAGGCAATGCAGGAGGACGGGCGCTCGTGCCCTCATCCTCAGGTGGCACTCCAGTCAATCGTGCAGATCGACGAGTTCCCCTCATCCTGTTTTCTGAAAGGCAGCACATAACAAGCAAACATTAGCATCATATGGTTCATGTGGGCACACATGAACCCTCATCATATACATCACATATCATTAATGCACATGCATATAATCATGGCATTTCACATCATCAATCAAGACAGGACTCTACATCCTATCCTAGTGGACATGATCTTCCTATTGTGCTTGACCTTCTATAACATCTATGAGCCCGACACTCTAGGTCCGACCATATGAACCTAGGGCTCTGATACCATTCTGTAACGACCCGAAAATCGGACCGCTACCGGCGCTAGGATCCAGGTCGACTTAAGGCCGCCGGGACCCGTAGCGAGCCTAACATGCATCCTGTTAATCTGTTTAATCCCATACATGATCGACAATATACATAAAAATTAAAACTTTTCTTTCATTCATTTTCTCATGTACCAATCTCAACCTGTGCATACACTAAACATAAACATAACCATAACATTGACCCCTCAGTGGGATCTCATCAAAGCCCCAATGGGCGACATAACATGCGTTGAGTTGGTTCACATATACATCATAAAACATCTGAGATCATGTAATAAAAGGGGATAACAATACCCATAGAGTCAAGCACAACTTCTAATCCTCAATATCATTATACATAACATGACTATTCAACTTTACATCATCTTACAATTTATCATGTCCACTTCCTATCTATTACAAATACATGACTTTACTCTCCTTGACTTCTCTGTCTAGCCCGTACCTACAAGCCTGGGGGTTAAGGGAGAGGGGTGAGCTACAAGAGCCCAGTGAGCAGAATAATGAAAAACAACATTTAAAAATCCCATGCCATCATATAATGCAACACATCACAACAAATCACATCTCGGATGGTATTGTCCCCAATAGTCCTCTACATTCCAAAGTGCCGGGACGTAGAATGGGTCAACCGGTCTTTCTCTTATCATAACATAACATAGCATTCCAATGTGCCAGGGACGTAGAATGGGTACAACCTGGACTTTCTCTTACATCGTGCCAGGGACGTAGAATGGGTACAACCTGGACTTCCATACCGTATCATGCCGTAACATCATCATATCATATGAGGACTAAAGGATCATCCAATAACCAATCCACATCAACATCATAAATGCAATGCAACATATTCGTGAATTCTAATGCAAACAACCTAATTCATCACATGGCATTCATGATTCATCACATGGCATTCATGATGCATGAACATGCTCAAAACTTTATAATTTATTTGTTTTCAATCGTAAAGGTTTATTCTACTCACCTCTTGGCTAGCTCTGACAATGACTGAAGCAGCTGACTCACTGCTGGGGTCCTCGGTTCCTCAGGTCCGAACCTACACAGGTGGACTCAAATGAGGGACCAAACAACTAGAACATACTTCTAAAAACATCCCCCAAAAACCCCCTAAAATACCTCAAAACAATCATGCAAAAACATGCAAAGGAAGGCTGAACAGGGCACTTTCGGCGGCACCTTCGGCGGCCGAAACTCCCAGACAGAGGCGAAACTCATGCATGTTCGGCGGCCGAAACTCTCAGACAGAGACGAAAGTCTCCTTTCGGGGGCAGGCTTCGGCAGCCGAAAGGCTTGCCTCCCCAGCCATGTTCGGCGGTCGAAAGTCCTTCGGCTGCCGAACTTGGTTTCTGCCAAAGGGCAGAAACTTGGCTCCTCTTGCCTCCAAAGCCTCCCAAACCTTCTAAACATGCATAATCCTATTCTACAACACACATACTCAAGCATACAAGCTCCTAGGGGCTTCAAACTATCTTAAACCCCATCTACAACACATCAAACAACACAAATCCAACATACATTGCCCATAAACCAACATCAACCCAAAAACTCATAAAACCCTACACATGCATTTCTACTTCAAGAATCAACTTAAAACTTGTTAAAAACATGTAGTGAGCTCAAGATCGGCCCTTACCTCTTGTAGATCGAGAGGAAAACGACCCTAGCTCGGAGATGGGAGAGATTTGAGTTCTTGAACCTCAAAGCTCCAAAACTTGCTTTAAACTCGAAAATCTTCAAAACAAGGTGAAAACCCATAAGAAAAACATGAAAACTCGAAGGGAGAAGCTCAAAACAGAGGAGGGGCGGTGGAGAACTCACCTTGGCCGAAAACGGGAAGAAAAGCTTGTCTGTTTCGGCCATGGGGTCCTTTTATAGGGTTGTCCTTACCACCTTTCGGCGGCCTAACGTGCCTCCACAACGCATGCAAGTTCGGCGGCCGAACATGAGGTTCGGCGGCCGAACCTTGGCTTATTCAAACAAGGCTTTCGGAGGCCAAAAGCGCTCCCAAAACTTTCCCATGTTCGGCGGCCGAACATGACTTTCGGCGGCCGAACCTGGCAAAGTCTCTAAAGCCCTCTACACTCAAAAACTTGGATTTATTTCTCTTAAAAACCATAAAACACTTTAAAACATTTTATGAAAACATGGTTTTACCCCTTCTAGAGGTTTCCGACATCCGAGATTCCTCCGGACGGTAGGAATCCCGATACCGGAGTCTAGCCGGGTATTACAATTACTTTATAGGATGAGAGGACGAGGACGTGGATCTTCATCACGGGGTCGAGGAGACTATGGCAGGGTAGTGTCCACACAAGTGAATAAGAAAATATCAATCAAGATTTGGTACAACACGCTACTTTGATTCCTAGACTAGACCAAAGTGAGAGATCCACACAGGGTGTTGCATCATCTACTCCTGCTTCAGTGCACACATCTGCTACTGCCTCAGCTCCCATAGGTTTGCCACCTATTGCATCTACGGCTACATCTGCATCTGCATCAGCATCTGCTTCTGGTAGTTTTGGACCTACAGGGCACAGACCACATATTTCCTTAGTAAACTCAATGTGAGTAAAATTTATAAGTATTTTTAACTATGCATTTAATTTTTGTGCTTATTTCAAAATAATTATTTTGTCAATTATTCTTTTACAGCATGCAGCCTTCTGATCCGATTACTAGGCGGATTACCTTGATCTTCAAGAAAAAGTTAGTAGTAGATGACTTTTGTTGGAAAAATGTACCAGAAGAGGTTAAAGAATTCTATTGGCAAGAATTTAAGGTAATACAAATTTGACAATACATTGTTTATTTTTACTGTGCATTATTTGTCACTAAATGTGAGTAATTATAGAAATACTTCTTGTGGGAGGAGGCAATAGAACAGCTTATGAAGATAGCTTGGAAAAAGAAAGCTGCTGAGCGCTATCGTAGTCTTATGTGTAGTATAAGGAATGGGAAGGAGAAGAGACTATCACTGACAGAAGGAGTAATTGATGCATGGCAATCCGCCTGGAGAGCAACTGAGTATCAAAACAAATGCAAAAAATTCTCAAATAACAGAAAGAGTGAAACAGGTGGGCAAGGCGCTGGCCCATCAAGACATTGTGGAGGATCCATATCTCAGTATGGGCATCAACAACAGATGGTATATAGTATTCAATTTTTACTTAAATTTTTTCAAATGCTTTAAATTTTATCCAATTTGTTGTGAATTTATATTCAAGCATGTTATTACTATTTATGTTTAACTTGCAGCGTGAAAGGCTAGGCAGAGATCCTCTACCTCATGGTATTTTTTTTTAAGTACCGCTTTTTTACTTTGAAAGAGCAAGCATCACAGACAGATAATGATAGTACTGAGGCATCTCGCATTGATGAGGCTCAGTTATACTTTGAGGCAGTAGGTGGAGAGAAAAAAAGAAAGGTGTACGATCTTGGATCACAGGCTTCAGTTTTCTTCCCAAACAAGTCTTCTGCTAGTACATCCTTCACATCAGCTCAGCAAAATCAGGATCTTCAAGATGAAATGGCTGATCTCAAACACAAGCTACAGGAGCGTGAGGATAATGAACAAGTACTGCGTGAGCAAAACGTGCGGATTTTCTCTGAGCTCTCACAGGTGAAGGATTTACTTATGCAGTTCGTGAGTCAAAGGCAAAGCAGCCAGCCATCAGCTCTTGGTGAGGGAACTTCTGCACAGCCTCCTAATCAACCAGATGAAGCTAATGACGAGGACGAGGACGAGGACGAGGACGAGAACACTACACATTTATAGTTTTTTTTCATTACTTATATGTACTAGGAGAATAAATAATTTGTTAATTTTTTTAGTTTAAAATTGCACAATTTGATTTTTAGATATATGTTTGATTTGATTAACATAATATATGATTTTGGATTTGAGCTTATTCATGATATGTATGATATTTGGTTTTTACATTTGTTATTGAGATGAGTTGTAATAGTTGAATATATTTACAGATTAAATTGTCTAGTTAGAATATATAATTTTCTATATTTTATTATAATTTTATAAATAGTAACGGATTAAGTTGTTACTGATCCGTTAAAAATAGTAATGGATTAGTAACAGAAAAATCCGTTACTAAAACCAACTAAAAGGAAACCAAATTTAGTAACGAATTTTTCGTTGCAAATCCGTTACTAAATTAGTATCGAATTTATAAATTCGTTACTAATACATTAGCAACGAGATTCTCTGTAACGGAAATTTTTCGTTACTAATCCGTTACAAAATAGTTTTAGTAACGAATTTTTAATAATTAGTAACGGAAATTTTTGTTACTAATCCGATAAATTTTTGTAGTGGCGGCTTATTAATAATAGACGGTTGACTAATAAATGCAAAGCCGGCTAGTCCATACTCTGTCTATTGTGCTCGTCACGTCAGTCTATTTTACCGCACGCTTATTTATGACTTTGGCAGTGCATTAGGGAGATGGTCAATGCATAGGAGGTCGGCTTCCTATTTTGATTTTATCAAATTGTGCTATGCTCGATCTCTATTGAAGTGGGTTCCTCTAATTACTTATAATTGATCGAACTTATATCCAATATCGGGTCTTGAAGGGGTCTCCCCATCTATTTCAAACTTTAGTTAGATCAGGGTGTTGCTTTGATCTTTATATGTCATAAGTCGGGCTTTTTGCTACCCAGTCAGCTAAATTTACGAATCCCTTCTAAATTTATGTACAGTGATTTTAACAAACTTTATTATTTATATGTTATCAACACCTACCATTTTTTTTCTTTATTTTATGGATTTACTTTTTAAATCACACATGGACCCGTACGAAGAAGTAAAAAAATTTTATAGCCTACATAGATAAACCACTTCTCTTGCATGAGGAAGTAGAGCATTCTGCTTCCAAAAAAGTCAACTTGACAGTACAAACTAAATAAAAGAGAATTTCTTACGTTTCTTGAAAATTACTACTTCTTAGTTTACTTACCCTCAATAATTCATTTGCCATTAACACTAAATTTGCGAAGTAGGAGACAATGCAACGATTGCCGAGCCACCCCAAATTTACACTCTCTACTAGTGAAGCAAGCAAAATCAACAGAATCAGCGGTATACGTAGAGTCGTCACTGCAGCAGCCTAATCTATCCAGGAGTTCATCAGGTTCCATCCAGCCAAATAACTCCACAAATTCTTCTAATGCAATAGCAGTGGCAGATCGAAGTCATCCTTGCTTAAGAAATTCATAAATAATATTTTGAGGAAAGAAAAAACAAGAGTTGAATTGCCATTTTGTACTTGTATATTGTACTTCTGCTTCTCAGTACACCAGCAATAAGTATATGTGGATAATGCTGCCTATGTCCTGAAGCCAATGAAAAAAAGAAATTGAAAACAATACACCCCTTGTAATAAAATTGAAATTTTTTTGTATTTAAACTCCTGCAAATTATTCATACCACCTCTATATATTGGATGCTTATGAGAAATGGGACCCTGCTAATTATTTATCTAGTTGAACTTTTCTAAAGTTTTTTCGGAGAAAAAGAGGGGAAGGTGACTGACTGACTATTGTGTTTGTACATTTGCATGCTGACATTTTCAATCTGAAGCTGTCTCCTCTTCCCAGACATGGAAAAAAATTTCAGCAAGAGAGCTTCCCAGTAATTCCATGCCATGATCTTCTGCAAGCCTGTGACTTTCTCCACAATATGAAGGCAAACTCATTCAAAGGCATGAACTAGAAGACACTTAGAAATGACGAGCACATATAGGCCAAATTGATGATGGGTGTCCGGGCGGATTAGTGGCAGGTAGACACAAACATCTGATAGAATTTGTACAGAAGGCTGAAGTTTGTCTCTTCTTTGGTATCCTCTCCCCTGTCGTTTCTAGTTTGTCTCTCTCTCGTTTGGTCATATTAGTTTCCAATCTCAACTAATTCTCCACATCTTAACTGCTAATCCCTCAGGTTTGACCTGGTTTGTATCTTAACATATCCAAATTTTCAACTTGGTTGTCTTTCAGAAGCGATAACTGTAAGTTTAAGGGCCTCCAGGGCAAGCTGATGAATTCTGCTTTAGCAAACAGGACAAACAGACAGAACCTGTAATGTCTTAATTTAATTGTCATTTGATTTTAACTTTAATATTATGATACAATGAAGTTGCTGTCAAAGAATTCCAATTCAACTTTTAATATTTATAGATGGACCATAGTCTTTGATTGAGACCTATTTGGAATTTCTTCTTCTTTTTGTCTGCTATCCAAACATCACCTTCCCCTCAGCTTATATTATTAGTTCCTTTCCTTCCCTGCATGGTTGAGTATCAGTGTGTTTCAGAAAAATGTCAAACTTTTCGCAGGAATTTGAAGATGATGAACAGTTCCAGTCCACCATTGTCTCCCAGTCTTCTTATGGTAGTCCTAATCCTACTGAAAATGTTCTTGATGGCTCAGTTCCAACCAGCTCTGCTAGCACGAAAAAGAGAAGAAATCTTCCAGGGAATCCAGGCAAGCAAACATGCTTCATTTTGTTGTCTACATACATAGCAGCAATTCATTTGAGACACAGTTGCATAACAATTTTAGCAGCTTTTTAGGAAATTGGTACCATATGAACTTGAACCAAGGCATAAACATAACTCTATCAAATGGCTGTCTGTAAACCTAGTAATTATCAAATTCCAAATTAACATCCTCTGCTTCTTTTAATGCATAACAGACCCAGATGCTGAGGTTGTAGCTCTATCTCCAAGGACTTTAATGGCTACAAATAGGTATATTTGTGAGGTTTGTCATAAAGGATTCCAGAGAGATCAGAATCTTCAGCTCCACAGGAGAGGACACAACTTGCCCTGGAAACTCAAGCAAAGGCCAACAACACAGGTTAAGAAGAGAGTGTATGTCTGCCCTGAGCCAACTTGTGTGCATCATGACCCAAGCCGAGCTCTTGGAGACTTAACAGGCATAAAGAAGCACTTCTGCAGGAAACATGGAGAAAAGAAATGGAAGTGTGACAAATGCTCAAAGCGTTATGCTGTTCAATCAGACTGGAAAGCTCACACAAAGATCTGCGGCACCAGAGAGTATCGCTGTGATTGTGGTACCATTTTCTCAAGGTGAAGTATACTTTCCCTAAATTTTCTGTTATCGTGCATCTCGTGCCGTTATATTAGCTTGTGATATGCGAGATGCAACTAATGCTGTAAAACTTCTGCTGACACAATTTTTCGAAAAATTTTTGCACAGGAAGGATAGCTTTGTCACGCATAGAGCCTTCTGTGATGCATTGGCAGAGGAAAATTATAAAGCAAATCAAACTCTTGCTGCCCCTGGAGGAATATTGCAGAGTCAAGTACAAGAACTGTTCACTTCAACAATGCCCAGCTCTGACTCCTGCTCAAAGAAAAGCTCAATGATGAATCTGACAATGTCTGATGAGAACATTGACAATTCACGGAGGCCATTATCCTTGAACTCCACTGGGATAACGATGTCAAGTAATTTAAACCCAATACTAAATCCAAGAACTTCACTGGCATGTTTTAGCTCTGCAGATGGATCAAATATTTCTCCTATGGCAATGGGCTCTGCTTTTACCTCTGCAACAGCTCTGTTACAGAAAGCTGCAGAAATGGGTGCTAAGATCAGTGATAATTCAATTGCTCCAATTCTCCTCAGAGGATTTGCTGGATATCCTCCAAGCAACATGAATTCATCTGGGTCAGCCCCAGAAGGTTCATCGCTAGTTGGTAGCAATATGGAACCAACTGCAGCAAACATGAACAGCTTCTGTGTGGGAGACACAGAAACGTTGGATAACAACTTTGATCCAGGATATTCAAGGAATGGTTATACCACCATTTCTCAAACTGGATTATTTGATTCTACTCTCAATATGCACTCTGAAAATGGAAATGCTTCTAACAGTCTCGGAGGAGAAGTATACATGGGAAGAGGCGAAAAAATGACTCTTGATTTCCTAGGGGTGGAACCAACTGGGCATACGACGATTGGGAGGAAACAAAACTATGAAGGCAACATGATGGGGTTAGGATACTCACATGGGAATCAAAACTTGAACAATTTGCATTCAGATTGGTAAACAAGCATAGCATTAGCACACACACACACTCAGGGCTCTCACAGTCGCTACTCATTTTAGAATTTTGAAGTTTCTGTTTTTCAGTCTTTCATAATAAACACAAGCCAATAAAATATGCAGCAGCCAAAAAATTTTCAGTACGCGATCGCTTGTTTACAGACAACATCTAACTACCTCTCTAGGGAACTTCCATACCATCTACTTCTTTTGAAGTTTTTGCTTTTCTTAGTTAGAATTCAATGAGTTATGATTTTGAGAGACATGATTTCTGGTGTCCTTGCATCATCCTGCACTCACCTTTATTTCTCTAACCTCTATGTCGCTGGACTAGTGGGGATAAGCACAATTAAATTTCTCAAATTTGACTAGTTTCAGAAAGATTATCATATCAATTGCTCCCTTCTTCACTCTATCAGAAATTTCATACTATCTAATTATCATTGACATATCTGAAAAGGCACATTATCAAGTTTAAATCTTCCCATCTCAACCATCAAGGAAGGAAGAACAAATTTTTTTATTATGAGTCACAGAATTAGGAAACTAAAGGAATGAACACCAAAAAAACTGCAACAATGTATATACATATAACAAAGCTTGACTTCCCACCCATCGAAATCTCCATTCGTTCAGTATCTCTTCTACCAGCAAGGAATTAGTTAAAAGTTAATTAAGAGGTTAATGGTATTATCATCACATTGCTAACATTATTAAATAGACTGACAGATATTAACAACAAACTAAATTTCCAGAATATTGAACACAGTAGCACAACATTCCTTAAGTAACAGTAAAGATGGTTGGATTTAAGTAACCCTTCATACCTAATCAAGCATGAGCCTTTTCTTTTCCTCTTAAGAAATGTGAAGCATATAGCAGCATTTCTTCCTTCCAGTTGAATGGCATGTCAATGGTCAGCTCCAACTAGCCTACTTAGAGAATGTCATAGGCTTTGGACTTTGAGATGTAAATCCTTACCTCCAGACAAATTACACAGTACAAACAACTTTATGATCTTGAGAAATTTTTCTGTCCATCTCATAAACTATGCTCCAATTCAATTTCAATCTCAGCAGCAAATATACGTCTATCAGGTGTTATCTCTCTCCATTGGCTTCATGATCCAATTGTTATGTGTTGGTTGGGCCTCAACCACACCTCTCCAATCCTCCAACACTGTTAACATTACCTTATATTCTTTCAACATCTGCATCAGAAGAATCTTGCTGTTTTCCACTTCTACATGAAAGCTAGTTTTGGGGATCGTTCGGCACAAGGAATGTCCGGTTTCCAGTGACATTTAAGTGGCATAATATGAGTTCCCCTTTATCTTTTTCCTGAAACTGTTCTTTGATTTGGGGCACAATAATGATGGGGTACAACATCTTGAACAACAGAGAGCATAAGGGTAAAGAAATCAAATACAGATGAAATGCAGTGAGCTATCGGTCAGTAAGGAGGAAGAACTTACATATGCTGGGAAGATGGCACATGCAACAAGAAGTAGATTGCCAATTTGGGCTGAAATTACCATGCGAAACAAAAGCACAATACAAGATTACTGGATTCACAATCAGGAACACCGTAAGGAATACTGACCTCGTCTGGACCAAATATAAGTCTACCCCAGTGTAGATAGTGAGATAATCGAGTGTCAGCTGCTTGGTTTGCAACTGTGATCACATTGACTACTCCACAATCGAAAGAAACAGAAGAGTAATGCATGAAATAGCGCTGTAGACACAAATTAGTTTCATTGGTTCCTTGAAGCATACGAAAAATCAATCATTGTATTAGATCAGCACCAACTAATGCAGTTTTCATCAGATAGCAATCAATTCTTACTGGGTAAATTTTGAAGTGAAAACCATCGAGCGTAAGATATACGGTCAGCGAATCCATGCTCAAACTTATCGGGGAATCTCAGTAATAAGATAGAGAAGATTTACAACAATGGGAAAAAGCATTCTCTTTTATATAAGAAATCCACTGTAAGAATGCATGAATATGAACAGAATTGGCACAAACATGCATGGAAATGGGAGATGAAGAAGCTAAAATCAGAGGAAGGGCAGAACATAAATTGCTGCTCTCCAAGCTTTGTAAACTCGAAGGTCAGAGCCATTGCTATCAATAATTCGTCGGACGGAAGTGGAAATATAACCAGCAGGCGGCGGCGGCGGCGGGCATGATAATTGTGTACATGTTTGTAGAGAATGCAAGATAATCATAGAAATCATATTATTTTATTGCTGTATTGGTTTGTTATATCCTCTGCTGTATTGGTTTGTTATATCCTCTGCTGTCTGGGTATAATTGTCCTTGCTGTCTCATGGGTATAACCGTCCTTTTATGAGTCTTAGCACATGTCATACTCCACGTGAGGGGTACATAAGCTCCTCTAATACAGATTTCAGATGTCTCTTTTCTCTTGTAAAACTCATTACATTCTGAATAAAAAGCAAAATACATGTTTCTCCTTCTCTCTCTTCATGGTATCAGAGCGGGTTAGGGTTTGTACTTTTCCCTATCTCCTCCGTTCATCCTCGGCCATTTCTCCTTCAAAACAACCTTTACAGAAAAGAGCCGGCTTACACGCCAGGTGAACGCCATCACCGATCCTACACCGAATTTGGCTTGCATGACAAGCATATCTCGTTAATCATTCCCTTTTCCATTTAAGACAGCCTCAACTCAGTCAGATCTAAAAGACTAAAAGCTTACACTACGATCTGTGCCTAAAACGGACAGATCTTGTCGATTATGGCAGAGCGAGGGAATACCAGTAAAGAAGGCAAAATCATGGAGGCGAAGGACAAAATCCAGATCGGAACTCAGAATCTTGGAGATCCTTTGACTCTCCAGTCTTTAGACCATCCAGGTATGGTTTTAGTATCTGCTCCTCTGATAGGGACAAATTTTAAATCTTGGTGTAGAGCCATTAGGATAGCCTTAAGAGCCAAACAGAAACTCGAATTTATAGAAGGCACCGTTGCAATACCTGATAAAGGATCAAATTTCTATGAACAATGGAAGCGATGTGACTTCATGGTCACATCCTGGATTTTAAACTTATATCCAAAGAGTTAGTCGATGGCTTCATTTACACAGCCTCAGCTAGGGATCTCTGGCTTGAAATTACCGAAAGATTCAGTGAGTGTAATGGAACCATGATCTATGAGTTGCAGAGGAAAATATCCTTGATATCTCAAGACAATGCCTCTGCATCTGTCTATTTTACTAAATTGAAAGGGTTTTGGGATGAATTGGGATCAATGGAGACCCTTCCTCCTTGCACCTGTGGAGCATCAAAGGCAATTGATGAAATTAACAATAGAAATAGGTTAATGCAATTTCTTATGGGCTTGAGTGATGCCTACGGAACAGTAAGAGATCAGATCCTGGGGATGGACCCTCTGCCCTCTGTAAATAAAGCCTATTCTATGGTACTGAAATTTGAGTCTCAGAAGGATACTCTAGGAAGCATTAATGGGAACACTGAACCTCTAATCTTGATGAATAGGACACATAAACAATATCAAGGGAGACAAAAAAGACCTGACCAAAAAAGGAGGCATTGCTCCTACTGTGACATGGATGGACATGTCAGAGAGGGTTGTTTCAAGTTGATAGGATACCCTGAGTGGTTTAAAATGAAAATTAAGAATAATGGACAGCCTAACACATCTACTCAGATAAATGACCTCAATATCATGATGAACTCCTTACAACAGGAGGTAAGCAAATTGATGAAAGAAAAGGTTGTGCTCATAGCAAATACTCATCAATTTGACTACAGTAATGAATATCATTCAGACTCAGATCCAGTTATCTTTGCAGGTACCTCTAACTCTAAGTCTATGTCTCGTGCATCTATTCATAAGCATTATAATTGGATTCTTGACACTGGTGCCACTAACCACATGTCTTCCAATCAATCATTCTTTAATGATTTAGAGCTATTAAATAAGCAAGTTTTAGTCTACTTACCTGATGGCAATACTATGAAAGTCTGCTACACTGGTTCTATCACACTTTCAGATTGTATGCACCTGAAACATGTCTTATTTGTTCCAAAATTCAATTACAATCTCCTTTCTATTAGCAAATTAATCAAAGATTGTAAGCTAAGCTGTTTTTTTCTTCCTACTTGTTGTATTATTCAGGACCTACTGACTAAGAAAGTGGTTATTGTGGGCAAAGAAGAAGCAGGCTTATACAGATTGAATCAGATGAGTTTTATGCCCATTGAAATTGATAAACAATTAGTTGCTATTCTGAATACTATGCCTAGATTACATTCCTTTGTAAATATCATGCTTTCTACACATTCAATAAATAAAGAAAGCCATACTTTTAGAACTGAATCTTGTATGTTTGCTACTAATATTGTTGATTGGCATGATAGACTAGGGCATGCATCCCTTGGGAAACTAAAACATATTGCTGTGGTTAAACATACTAAGGATACTCCTTTACAGTGCCAAACCTGTCCCCAAGCCAAGCAGGTCAGGTTACCCTTTTCCCCTAGTACCACTATTGCTAGGGGTGAGCACTATTCGGTTTAAACCGAAAAAACCGACCGAACCGAACCGATTTGAAAATTTGGTTCGGTTTTTTATATATTTCGGTTCGGTTCGGTTTTTAATTTCAAAAATTTCAGTTATTTCGGTTCGGTTCGGTTTTGATCAGAAAAAAACCGAAAAAATCGAACCAAACCGATTAGTAATAATAATATGTTTTTTCAATAATATATAGAAATTAAATCATATTAAAATTAAAATATTTTAATTAAATTTTAAAATATTAAAAATAAAGTGTAAAAAATAAAAAAATTATTAAAAATCGAAACCGATCAAATCGAACCGAACCGAACCGAATCAGACCGGTTCAGTTCGATTCGGTTTCTAACCAAAATCGATTCGGTTCGGTTTTCATAGACACTCAAATTTCGATTTTCGGTTTATTCGGTTCGGTTCGGTTTTGAACCGAACCGACCGAATGCTCACCCCTAACTATTGCTAAGGAGCCCTTTGATCTCCTCCACATAGATATTTGGGGCCCTTATAATATAGAAAGTATCACAGGAGTAAAATACTTTCTCACTTTAGTTGATGACAATACCAGGGCCACTTGGACCTTCTTAATGCACTTTAAAAGTCAAATTGTCCATATCTTATCTACATTTCTGAATATGGTGCAAACTCACTTCAATACCTCTGTCAAGACAATAAGAACAGATAACGGATGTGAATTTCTTAGTAATGAATGCTCTAGACTGTTAAATCAAAAAGGCATAATCTATCAAAGATCTTGCCCTCACACTCCTCAACAAAATGGAGTTGTTGAGAGAAAGCACAGGCATCTTTTAGACATGGCTAGAGCTATCAAAATACACTCTCATGTCCCACACACCTTTTGGTCTGAATGTGTCCTTACTGCCACCTATCTAATAAACAGACTTCCTATGGCCCAATTTGGGTGGCAGAGCCCTTATGAGCGTCTCTATGGGAAAGCCCCTGATTACTTCCATCTGA
The DNA here is from genome assembly GCF_001659605.2 of Manihot esculenta. Lineage (NCBI taxonomy): Eukaryota > Viridiplantae > Streptophyta > Magnoliopsida > Malpighiales > Euphorbiaceae > Manihot > Manihot esculenta. The sequence goes on along the minus strand of NC_035168.2, from coordinate 33,229,142 downwards.
AAAAATTTGGATATCTTTGTTTTGCTACCAAAATAAACACTCACAAAGACAAATTTGGTAGCAAGTCCATTAAGGCAGCCTTCATTGGTTATGCCAGTAATCACAAAGCTTACAAACTCTATGATCTAGCTACTAGTACTATCTTTGTTAGCCGTGATGTTGTGTTCTATGAACACATTTTTCCTTTTAGCACACAATATCCGCAACCCCCTGTGATGCTACCTATTCCCGTACCTGACCTTGAGCCTGCCCCATCTATATCATCACCTTCTCAGCCTTCTCCTTATCTCTCTGGCCTTAGAAGGTCTTCCAGAGTCATTAAACCACCTTCTTGGCTAGATGACTTCGTTGCCTCGGCAATCACCACTGTCCATCCTCCCATTTCAACCATTCATCTTTCACCTTCCTATCAAACATATATCCTGAACATTTCTCACATTTCAGAACCTACCACCTACATTCAGGCATCCCAAAATACAGATTGGGTTAATGCAATGCAACATGAATTGCATGCCCTCGAACAGAATAACACCTGGACCCTTACAACCCTTCCTAAAGGCAAGAAAGCTATAGGTTGTAAATGGGTCTATAAGGTCAAATGTAAACCAAATGGTGACATTGATAGGTTCAAAGCCCGGTTGGTAGCCAAGGGTTACAATCAAATTGAAGGTCTCGACTATAAAGACCGCTTTTCCCCTGTTGCCAAATTGGCTACAGTTCGTATTCTCATAGCCCTTGCTACTCATAAACAATGGCCTGTCTTTCAACTTGACATAAACAATGCCTTCTTGCATGGCACCTTAGATGAGGAAGTCTATATGCTTCCACCACAGGGATATGATAAGGCCCTGCCCGGACAAGTCTGCCTACTCAAGAAGTTTTTGTATGGGCTTAAACAGGCCTCTCAGTAATGGAATCTTGAGTTTACAAGCTTTTTGCAAACACTAGGTTTCACCCAATCTGCCCATGACTACTGTCTATGCACTACTGACTATTTTTTGGCCTTGTTAATATATGTGGATGACATTCTTCTTACTGGTACCTCTACTGTTGTTATGACTGAGGTTAAAAGTGCCTTGCATTCCAAGTTCACCATTAAAGACTTGGGGTTTCTAAAATATTTTCTTGGCCTAGAAGTGGCCAGATCCTCTACTGCTACTCTTTTAAGCCAGACCAAGTATATTTCTGATATTTTGAGGGATGCTGGTATGCACTCATGCAAACCAGCCTCCTTTCCCTTACCTGAAGGCTTGCATCTCTCTCTGGATATAGGAGATATTCTCCCTGACCCACATCTTTACAGACGCCTAATTGGGAGGTTACTATATGTTAATCTTACATGGCCTGACCTCAGTTATGCTGTCCAGCATCTGAGCCAGTTCATGCATCAACCCCGCAAGCCTCATTGGGAGGCTGCCATGCATGTCCTTCGCTACTTGAAAGGCACTATACATCAAGGGTTATGCTTCCCTGTTACTGCCACCATGCCTCTCACAGCTTACTGTGACTCTGATTGGGCCTCCTGCCCCTTTTCGCGCAAATCTCTCACTAGATTATGCATCTTTTTTAGTTCCTCATTGGTTTCCTGGAAAACCAAGAAACAGCCCACTGTCTCAAAATCATCCGCTGAGGCGGAATATCGTGCCATGGCCAGTATTGTTTGTGAATTATTGTGGATTTCTTATATTCTTCAAGACTTGCAGGTACCTACTCAGCTGCCAATCCCTCTCCACTGCGACAACAAGGCTGCCTTGCACATCGCCGCTAACCCGGTTTTTCACGAACGTACAAAACACATTTCGATTGATTGCCATATTGTCCGTGAGCAGCTTCAGCGGGGCTTCATCCACCCTTCGCATGTTTCCACCACTGCTCAACTTGCAGACCTGCTCACCAAGCCCTTATATTTTGATCAGCATCACCGCCTTTGTTCCAAGTTGCCCCCTGGTCTCCATCCCAGTTCCAACTTGCAGGGGGCGTGTAGAGAATGCAAGATAATCATAGAAATCATATTATTTTATTGCTGTATTGGTTTGTTATATCCTCTGCTGTCTCATGGGTATAATTGTCCTTGTTGTCTCATGGGTATAACTGTCCTTTTATGAGTCTGAGCACATGTTATATTCCACGTGAGGGATATATAAGCTCCTCTAAGACAGATTTCAGATATCTCTTCTCTTGTAAAACTCATTATATTCTGAATAAAAAGCAAAAGTTATGTTTCTCCTTCTCTCTCTTTAGTTTCTGTCATTCCGTCACCACTCCTCATGACTGAGCTGACGAAGCAATTGGCTTAAAAGAAAGGTTGAAACGTTTGTTTGGCGTCAAGTTTTAAAGGGCATAGATGTTATAACTTAAGCAAATTTAATTTTAATTTTTTTAAAAAACTTTTTTTTTAATATGAGATCCAATTCATACGAGTGAATATTCAGTCGTTGGATTTTTGAATAAATTAAAATTTTAAATTTTAATATTTAAAAAAATAGAATCAAATTAATTTTATAAGAAATCAAATCAAACCAATCTTATTCGATTTGATTCAATTTAATCGATTTGAATTTTTAATATTTTTTATTTTTAACATTTTATTTTTAATATTTTAAAATTTAATTAAAATATTTTAACATTTAATCTATTTATATTATTAAAATAATATATTATTATCACTAATCGGTTTGATTCAATTTTTTTAATTTTTTTCTGATTAAAATCGAACCAAACTGAAATAATTAAAATTTTTAAAATTAAAAATCGAATCGAATTGAAATAAATAAAAAATAAAATTAAAATTTTAAATTAATTCAATTCAATCAATTTTTATTTAAATCAAATATCACTCACATTTATCATATTAATGTAATATGAATATTAAACACTATGAAATTTGGTAAAAAACCCAAATGGAAATATAATTTTAATTCAATTTTATTTAATATTCAATTTGATTTAAGTGTAATATATTAAATTAAATTATACCATTTAATTTTAATTCAATTTATTTAGTAATTAATTTGATTTAATTTTAATATATTAAATTAAATTATACCATTTAATTTAATATTAAATTAAATTATTCCATTTAATTTAATATTAAATGTATAATTTTTTAAAAATCCAAATCGAATTATATAGTAATTTACATTAAAGTTAATCTAATATGGATGATGCCTTATTTTATCTATTAAATTAATCCTTGTTAATCCTCCCTTAAGAGTAGATCTATGTAAGCGGATATTAATCAATTTACTATTTTTATTATGGGTTTAGCAGTTTATTAAAATATTTATTTTGTTTTCAAATTTCAAGTCTTGAAATTATTGACTTTAACTTGAATGATGAATTGTTTGGAACAAGATTCGTCCCTTCTTGGTTGGCAATTAATTTGTGCCTCATAATTATTTGAAAATAAGTTTAATTTAGAGTGTTTGATTTATCGGTCGAAAATTTTTTAATATCCAACCGGCTAAATTAAGTATTTTTTAATATTTTAAAATAATTAATAGTTTATGATAATTTGATATCCAGAAAATAAGATTTTACAAAAGTTCTCAAAACTTAGTCCGAGAGGAGAATGCCCCTCTCATTTTATTCTTTTCATGTCTCTGCTACATAGATACGGACGTACGAGAATATCAGATATCTACCCCATGCGTAACGGCCATCTACTCTGATACGCATGCGGATGGACCCACTAGGCGAATGGGCCGACCTTTCTCCTCCGGGCTGGGCTGGAGGTGAGATTAGGACTAGGGCTCAGGGGAAATCTGATTTTAGGGCCGAACGGATTGAGCCGGCCAATTAAGAAAACTTAGAGGCCTTAAAATGGGGACTGCTATTATGAACCCGGCCTCGTAACGGAATGGTAGAATTTAGCGATCATCAGCTTATGTTAATTTTATTTTTTATTTAAATTATATTATTTTTTAAAATTTATTAATTATAATTTTTTAAATTAATTTTTTACATTAATAAATTATCTAAACTTACATGACATAATAAATCATTTTAAAATATAATAAATTGTTTAATTTTTTGAAACTTATAATATGTATTATTATATTATAATAATTATGTATATACATAAAAAATAATTTTATTTTTAATTATTATATATGTCATATATTATATATTTATTTTATTAATATAATAAATTAATAAATATATTTTGTCATTTTACTTTTTAATTATTATGTATGTTATATATTATACATTTATTTTATTAATATAATAAATTAATAAATATATTTTTAGTTTTTTACTGTAACAATTATATATAATTCATCAATCAATTAAAATATATTAACTATAATTAATTATTAGCTAACAGTTATAATTAGTTATCCACTATCCGCTATCAGTTATGAGTAACCGTTGTCAATCGTATTCAACTGATAAACTAAAAAGTCTCTAATTCTTCAATTTTTTTTTAAGGTTGAATAAATTTAATTTAATTTTTTTAGCTATTTTTATTTAAAAATTTTTTTTTTATTAAATTTTTATATTTTTACTAAAAACTAAATAAATTATCATTTAATATAATTTTTTAACAATAAAATATTATTTTTTATAATTTAAAATATAAAAAATTTAGTATTTTAATTAATATAATAATTAAAAAATACACATAAATAGTAAATAATTTTTAAATCACAAAAACAAATTTTAAAAAATAATACTTTATTATTAAAAATATTATTTTATTATTAAAAAATAATATTATATTATGTGTAGACTAATTTAACTTTTTTTTTTTAACCTAAGAAATGAGCTCAGAGCTCAGCTTATCCCAAACCTAGGCACACTCCTCCCTTAACATCTCTAATGATCTAAAATTTTCAAAAAATAGGGTTTACAATAGTTGAAATGTCATTAACCGACAAAAAAAAAAGAATAAAAGGAGAGGGGATATTCCTCTCTCACTAAGCTTACTCAACTATTGTAAACCCTATTTTCTCTGCATCATATCATCAATCTCTATCTACCTAAAATTTGACTTTTAATAAAACTATTGACACTTAATTTAACTTATTCCTATAATTACTATGTGCATGCAATTTATTTAAATATTGTACTTATGACCGCTGAACCTCATCACCTCATCACCTCAATATAAGGCCTAACTCATGATAGTGACCCTGATCCAAAGATTCTGGAACCTCTTCAACGAGCCGGCCTGAATCACCCAGCCTTGAGGCCGGGCCTCCTGCGGACCCCGTCCTTTCACACCAAGCCCAGCCCGGGACGTGACAGGAGAAAGAACAGCAGGCCCAGTCACCTCGCAGCCCTGTCTACACGCGCGCCGGAAGAAATTAAATAGTCGTCTGGCATGGAGAGGGTATCTAACGGTTTCGTACATACGGACCTGTATGACGGAGACAAGTGATACTGTAGCGGAGAGGCCGTTAGGCATCACTCACAGACAAAAGGAAAGGAATAAAGGAGAGAGGACTCATTCCCCTCACCAGAGCTTACTCAACCCTTGTAAACCCTATTCTATGGATCTCAGAACTTACTCAACCCTTGTAAACCCTATTCTCTGGATCTCAGATTATCAGTACTAATTCTACTCTATATCGGATATCAAAGTGCGATCTAGGTTGGCTTTAAATGTATCTTCTTTCTCCTTTATATTATTTTCATTCTTGAATGTTTTGGATTTTAAGATTTTTGTTTATCCAAATAAGAGTAAACTGAATTGATCCATGAATTAAGTTTGATTTGGTTACTTTATATTTTCAAATAGTCAAATTATTTCAATTTTATTGATTTGATTCAGTTTTAAACTAAATTAATCAGAGTGTTTACCATTATTAAATATGGCTAAAAATGGAAAGTAAGAAGAGAGAAAGGATTAACTAAAAATATATATGAAAAAAGTAAAAAAATATTTTAAATAGATTTCTATTTGAAATTAGGTAAATCTTATTTAAAATTATAAATTTTATACAAATGCAATTTAGATTATTTTTTGTCAATTTTATATGTATAATAAGAAATTTTAATTTTTTAATTAAAAAATTTATTTTAAAAAATTATATAAAATTCTTTTAAATTCTTTTTATAAATATATAAATTTTCCACAAAAGAAGGCTTCAAGTGAAATTCCTGATTAGATTCATTATTGTGGTCGGGAATGGAGCTTGCATTAACCAAACACATGATGAGCTTATACAAAGAAAGAAGAAGAAAGGTGGGAAAAGGAGAGAAAAGAAGAAAAAGGGAAGAAGAATCATCATGGGATTTTCTTTTTCTGATTTTCTTATCATCTTGTCTTCTTCTACTGGTGTTTTAGTACTTTCTTTTGTTCTTTTGAATTTTTTTTTTAGAGCTTCTGTCCGTTGTGGTTTTCCTCTCGCCATAATCGGATGATGACCGACTTTTTTTTTATTATTTTATTTTTATACATTTCTAAGATAGGATTTAGCGAGGGGCATCGTTAGAGAAATCTACTTTTAGGGGGTTTCGCTTTAATCCGGTAGAGAAATTATTTGATGCTTGACATCAGTATTACAGAACCGTATCGATACGTCTGGTGGTCATCGCGCTCATTGACCTTTTATGGCTAGGATCTATGACATCTCTTTCCTTGTTTGCTTCTATCAATACTTAAGTCTCGCCGTGGCATTTTCTTCCTAGATTGCATCTCTAATTTTATGGGTTTTGTGTTGCATGTATGCATTTCTCTTTCCTTTTACCTCTGTATTGATTGGTGATGTATTGAGTTGTCTTCGCTTTGGTTTTATTTTGATTCCTGCTACACCTGCGATCATAGCTGGTGTTTCAACATTTTGCGACGGTGTGGCAAAGTAGTGGTGTATGGATGTGTGGCGGTACTTTGTTTACGTGTTTCTTCCTGGTTGTGTTCGGTTTGATTTGTTTTGTGGTCTATTCCGTTTGTTTCTGTGTTTTCTTTAATTTAGTCTTTTGTTTTGTCTTTCTTGAATGGACTAAATTTTGGTGGTCTCTGCAGTCCTCTTTATATCTAAGCCGATTTGAGCCTTGAAAATGCAATTCTACTTTGCATGGTAAAACAACAAAAAATTGAAATTGCTAATTTTGGCAATAAAGTATTAGTAATCTAGCTATATTTCTTTATAAAAAAAATAATAAATGATGTTGCAGAAACTAAAATGAAAAGGTGGCCTAAATGGAGCTGTGCTGCGCTCAAGTCAATAATTTAGAGAAGGAGGTGAATATAGAACATGAGAGTATTTGTGTTAGAGAATAGCATACCTTTATCTCTGTAATTATTTTCCTTTTATACTTTAAGAAGATGGAGATAAATATAATATTTCCTGATAATCCAGTGATGATGTGGCCGGCTCATTGGTAAGGGATCTTCATCGGGTAATTGGTCGGGAATTCCGTGATTGCAAGCGTTAATGGGATCTGCTGGATTGCAGTTATTTAATGGTAACTTTCTTAGGGAGACTCGCCCTGAAGTTGAGAGGGCGAGTCTATCCAACCTGAGGCCGACCTAACCTGAAGCCGACCTGAAGCTCCAGGGTCTTCTTTTCTATGGGGGGGACCGTGTATGTAACGACCCGAAAATCGGACCGCTACCGGCGCTAGGATCCAGATCGGCTTAAGGCTGCCGGGACCCGTAGCAAGCCTGACATATAACCTGTAAACCTGTATAATCCCATACATGATCCACAACATACATAAAAATTAAAACTTTTCTTTACATGAACATCAACCAAACTCAACCTGTGCATAAACATTAACATAACATTGATCCCTCTGTGGGATCTCATCAGTGCCCCCAAGGGGTGACATAACATACGTTGAGTTGGTTTACATAAACATCAAAAATCTCTAAGATCATGTGTTAAAGGGATAGCACAATCTATGGTCAAGCACACACTAACATCCATAAACCTCATTACATAACTATACTGTACTTTTACATTACAATTTGATCATGTCCATTGCTAGCTATTACATAAGCATGACTTCTTTACTCTATCCGGACTCCCGCACTATACTGTACCTGCAAGCCTGGGGGTAAAGGGAGAGGGGTGAGCTAAAAGCCCAGTGAGCTGAACTATAAAACATTTAACACTATGCTTTAATGAAATGCATCATAACACAAACAATTCACATAAGGGTTGGGTGAACTTGTCACCAATTAGTCCAAGCTAACATAGTGCCAGGCCGTAGCATGGGGTCCTGGTCTTCTTGTCATACATACATTACTTACCATTATTCCAGGGCCTCCTCTGGGCTCCTGGTCTTCGAGTCCACAATCGTGCCAGGCCGTAGAATGGGGTCCTGGTCTTTCATTTCCGTGCCAGGCCGTAGAATGGGGTCCTGGTCTTCCTGTCATGGACTAATTGGGTCATCCAACATTCACCCACATCAACAACACATGATGCAATGCGGCATATTCGTGAAACTAATGCAATCACCCTATTGCATGATCATGATGCATGAAACATGATAAAACATTTAATTTAAAAGATTAAGTTTAGTTCCACTCACCTCTGGCTGACTCTGACAACACCGAAGCAGCTGACCTCACTGCTGGGGTCCTCGGTTCCTCGGGTCTGAACCTACACAGGTGGACTCAAATGAGGGACCAAACATACTTGAACATAACTCTAAAATACTCCCCAAAAACCCCCTAAAACATCATGAAAACATCACATAAAAACATGCAAGAAATGGCTGAACAGGGCACTTTCGGCGGCAGGTTCGGCGGCCGAAAGTCCCTCCAGAGCCGAAAGTCAGGCAGGTTCGGCGGCACCTTCGGCGGCCGAACCTCCCAGACAGATCCGAAAGTCTTCTTTCGGGGGCAAGCTTCAGCAGCCGAATGCTGCCTCCACAAGGGGGTTCGGCGGCCGAAACTCCCTTCGGCGGCCGAACCTGGTTTCTGCCAGAAGGGCAGAAACTTGGTTCACATGAACCCCTTGCCTCCCAAAACCTCAAATCATGCATAAACTAGTTCTAAAACATGCATACAAGTTCCTAGGGGTCTCAAACAGTCATATACCCCAACTACAACACTTCAAACACACACAATCAACACACATTGTTCAAAACATCAATATTAACTCATAACTCAACATATAACCTAACATGCATTTCTACCCATAGATCTTGCATAAAACTTGTTTAAAACACATAAGGAGCTTAAGATCGGCTCTTACCTCTTGAAGATCGAGAGGGAGACGACCTAAACTTGGAGATCCACGAAAATGAGCTCCTGAGTTCCCAAAGCTCCAAAACTTGGTTTAAATGCTCAAAACGTGCAATGTGAGTTTAAAACTCAAGAAAAATGGAAGAGATTTGGAGGAAGAACACAAGAGTTCCAAAGGGAAGGTCGGAAGCTTGCTGTGGCCGAAAATGGGAGAAAACTCGCCCATTTCGGCTAAGTGCCCCTTTTATAGGTGGCTAGCCAGGCCACGTTCGGGGGCCGAATGCGCTTCCGCATCCATGCAATGTTCGGCGGCCGAACTTGACTTTCGGCGGCCGAAACTGGACTTCCCTAACTCATGCTTTCGGGGGCCTAACGTGCCTCCAAAACGCATGCATGTTCGGCGGCCGAACCTGGGTTTTCCTCCAAGGACTTTTCATGCAAAAACTCATTTAATTTCATACTTAAAATCATAAAACACATTAAAACATTTTTATAAAACATGATTCTACCCTTCTAGAGGTCTCCGGCATTCGAGATTCCAACGGACGGTAGGAATTCCGATACCGGAGTCTAGCCGGGTATTACATTCTCCCCCCCTTAAGAACATTCGTCCCCGAATGTTCCTCAACTAGTACATACAAGGCATACAACATAACATACATACATACATAGCACATAAACACATAGAGATCTAACCTTAAAAGAGATGAGCATATTGCCGGAGCATAGACTCCCGTGTCTCCCAAGTACATTCTTCCAAATTGTGGTGGTTCCAAAGGACTTTCACCATCGGGATTTCCTTGTTCCTTAGCTTTCTGATCTGGGTGTCTATGATCCGTACTGGCTGCTCAACATAGGTGAGATCCTCTTGGATCTCCACATCAGGCTCACTAAGAACCTTGCCCGGATCCGACACGAACTTTCTCAACATAGAAACATGGAAAACCGGATGGATTCTCTCCATTGAAGCAGGTAAATCCAACTTGTACGATACATTCCCAATCCTTTGCAAGACTTCAAAGGGTCCGATGTACCGTGGAGCCAGCTTACCCTTCCTCCCGAACCGAACCACTCCTTTCATTGGAGACACCTTGAGCAATACCAGATCCCCCTCCTGAAACTCTACTAGTCTTCTGCGGATGTCTGCATAACTCTTCTGTCTGCTTGCAGCCGTCTTAATTCTCTCTCTGATTATGGGTACCACCCTGCTGGTGATCTCTACTAGCTCAGGCCCTGCCAAGGCCCTTTCTCCAACTTCCTCCCAGCAAACAGGTGACCTGCACTTCCTCCCGTACAAAGCTTCATATGGAGCCATCCCGATGCTAGCATAATGGCTGTTATTGTAGGCAAACTCCACCAAAGGTAGATGCTGCCTCCAAGAACCGCCAAAGTCCAGCACACACATTCTAAGCATATCCTCGATAGTCTGGATGGTCCTCTCCGACTGTCCGTCCGTCTGGGGGTGGAAGGCAGTGCTGAAATCCAACCTAGTACCCATGGCATTCTGCAGACTCCGCCAAAACCTGGAGGTGAACTGGGGCCCTCTATCTGACACTATAGAAACAGGAACCCCATGCAGTCTGACTATCTCATCTACATACACCTGCGCCAACTTGTCCACAGAGTAGCCACTCCTGACAGGGATGAAATGAGCAGATTTGGTGAGTCTGTCCACAATCACCCATATGGAGTCCAATCTGTTGGACGCTGCCGGTAACCCCACTACGAAGTCCATAGCTATATTCTCCCATTTCCACTCTGGAATAGGTAGCGGGTTAAGCATTCCAGCCGGCTTCTGATGTTCCAGCTTCACCCTCTGACATACTTCGCAGGCTAACACAAATTGTGCCACTTCTTTCTTCATAGCTGGCCACCAGTAAACTTTCTTCATATCTTGATACATCTTGGTGGCTCCGGGGTGAATGCTGTATCTTGCATTATGAGCCTCTCTCATAATGTCTCCTTTTAGCCCAATGTCATTTGGTACACACAATCGACTCCCATAGCGGAGGATCCCCCGATTGTCAAATCTGAACTCACTGTCCTTGCCTGACTGAACAGTCCTGGCAATCTTCACTAACTCTGGGTCCTCATGCTGTTTCTGAGCCACCTGCTCCAGAAACACGGGTGTCACTTTCATCTGAGCGACCAAGGCACCTGTACCAGACAACTCCAACTGTAGACCTTCCTCAATGAGCTTGTAAAACTCCTTCACCACTGGTCTCCTCTCTGCCGTGATGTGGGATAGACTGCCTAGTGACTTCCAGCTTAGAGCGTCTGCCACGACATTCGCCTTACCCGGATGATACTGAATCTTACAATCATAGTCACTCAGCAGCTCCACCCATCTCCTCTGCCTCAAGTTCAAATCCCTCTGACTCAAGATGTACTGCAAGCTTTTATGATCTGTGAAGATCTCACATTTTACCCCATAGAGGTAGTGCCTCCACATCTTGAGTGCAAAAATCACTGCTGCCATCTCTAGGTCATGTGTGGGGTAATTCAACTCATGCTTCTTTAGCTGTCTAGAAGCATAAGCAATCACCCTCTCATTCTGCATCAGTACACAACCCAGTCCCACTCGGGACGCGTCACAAAAGACGGTAAAGTCCTCATCACTAGATGGCAGAGCTAAAACTGGTGCTGAAGTCAACCTCTTCTTAAGCTCTTCGAAACTCTCTTCGCACTGGTCGGTCCACACAAACTTCTGATTCTTCTTGGTCAGTCTGGTCAGAGGAGCTGCAATTTTTGAGAAGTCCTGAACGAACCTCCTGTAGTAACCTGCCAAACCCAAGAAACTCCTGATCTCCGTCACTGAAGTGGGTCTAGGCCAGTTAGCCACAGTTTCTGTCTTCTTGGGGTCCACCTCTATCCCATTCTCTGACACTACATGCCCCAAGAACGAAATGCTCCTCAGCCAGAACTCACACTTTGAGAACTTGGCATACAAGCCATGTTCCCTCAAGGTCTGTAGAACCAACCTCAGATGATGGGCATGCTCCTCTGCATTCTTGGAATACACTAAGATATCATCTATGAAGACAATAACGAAGTGATCCAGGTACTGGCTAAACACTCTGTTCATGAGATCCATGAATGCTGCAGGGGCGTTGGTTAACCCGAACGGCATCACAAGGAACTCAAAATGCCCATATCTGGTCCTGAAAGCTGTCTTTGGCACATCTTCTTCTCTGATCCTCAGCTGATGGTACCCAGATCTCAGATCTATTTTGGAGAAACAACCCGCTCCTGCTAGCTGGTCGAACAGATCGTCGATCCTTGGCAATGGGTACTTGTTCTTGGTAGTGACTTTGTTCAACTGTCTGTAGTCGATACAAAGTCTAAGGGATCCATCCTTCTTTCTCACAAACAAAACGGGAGCACCCCAGGGTGAGGTACTCGGTCGGATGAAGCCCTTGTCTACCAGCTCCTGCAACTGCTCCTTCAACTCTTTCAATTCTGCTGGCGCCATCCTGTAGGGAGGGATAGAGATCGGTCGGGTTCCAGGCATCAGTTCTATCTCGAACTCTATCTCCCTAGCAGGTGGTAAACTTGGCAGTTCGTCTGGGAACACATCTAAGAATTCTCTCACCACTGGCACCGAGGCGGGCTCTCTAACCTTACTGCTAAGCTCTCTCACATGAGCCAAATACCCCTGACATCCCTTCCTAAGCAACCTACGAGCCTGAAGAGCTGATATCAGACCTCTAGTTGTACCCCTCCTGTCTCTTCTGAAGACAACCTCAGACCCATCCTGACCTCTGAACCTGACTACCTTGTCCCTGCAGTCCAAGGTAGCACCATGGGTAGATAACCAGTCCATCCCTAGAATGACGTCAAAATCTGTCAAATCTAGAACCACTAGGTCGGCGGACAAGCATCTTCCCTCAACAAACACAGGACTACACTGGCAGACTGACTCTGCCACTGATGGATCACACTTGGGTCCACTGACCCAGAGAGGACACTCTAACCCAGAAGTCATCAGACCTAACCTCCCCACGGCTCTCGGAGCAATAAAAGAATGAGATGCACCAGGGTCCATCAAGGCATACACATCTGAACAACCAATGATTAAGTTACCTGCCACCACGGTGTTAGATGCATCTGCCTCCTGCTGTGTCATTGTGAAGATCCGTGCCGGAGCTGATGGACCTTCACCCCTGAAACCCGCTGAGGAAGAGGCTGCCCCTCTCCCTCTGCCTCTGCCACTGGCCTGAGTCATGGCTGGAGCTGCTGGCTGCGCCACACTGCCTGAAGCTGTCTGCTGGGACTGAGCCATCGGGACTGCTCTTGGACAATCTCGAGCCATATGCCCCTCTTGACCACATCTGAAACATGTGTTTCCCAAACCGACATACTCCCCTGTGTGGCTTACCACACCTCGCACAAACTGCATTATCCGCACCAGAGCTTGAGCCACTCCCAAATCCCAGACTGGACTTGACTTTATTCCAGAACTTGTTCTTCTTACCCTTGGGCTTACTCCATCTCTTACTGCCTGAAGCTGCTGCACTCAGGGTAGAGGGATCTAATCTTCCTCCACCCGGAGTTTTAGAACCGGAAGACTGTGCCACTGACTGCTTAACTGTCCCCTGAACAATGGCACTGGCCTCCATTTTCCTGGCCATATCTACTATGGCATGGAAGCTCTCCCTGTCCACTGACTGAATCAAGGAGGAATACCTGGAATGGAGTTTCATGACATACCTCCTTGACCTCTTTGAATCTGTGTCCAGACTCTGTCCAGAAAAAGGCAACAGCTCCATAAATCTGTCGGTGTACTCCTCTACACTCATTTCCTCCGTCTGCCTCAACTGTTCGAACTCTATCATCTTCAGCTCCCTTGAACTATCGGGAAAAGCCCATCCTGCAAACTCGTTTGCAAACTCTTCCCAAGTCATGCTGTCCACTCTCGGGTTCACATAATTCTTGAACCACTCTCGTGCCTTTTTGCACTTAAGCGTGAACCCAGTCATCTGAATGGCTCTACTATCATCAGCCCCAATCTCATCTGTGATTACTTTAACCCTTTCAAGATACACAAATGGGTCATCCCCTTTTTCATACTGAGGAGCACCCAATTTCATGTAGTCAGTCATCTTGACCTTGCTCCCACTGGCTGAGCTAGGTCTATAAGGTTGAGTAACTGGGGCTGCTGGTTCTGCTGGTGGTGGAGATGGTGCAACATTTTCTGAGGTAGGGTTTGCTGGATTTGGATAGTAGGGCGGAGGTGGATACATTGGGTACTGAGAGTATGGTGGGTAGTAAGGTGGGTACGGCATCTGTGTGGGATAAGGGGTAAAGCTAGGGTAATCCGATGTACCTCCCATCGAATACCCGGGGTGTTGTGAGAAGTGTGGGTAGTGAGGTGGCTGTACAAATCCCGAGGCCTGAGTGCCTCCTTGGGACTCTCCCATTCCCTCTTCTGACATGCCAACTCCCAGACTGCCATCCCTTCTCTGCTCTACATCCATATCATCCCCCATATCCTCTGACGCTCCTCCCTGAACTGTTCCTCTGACTGATCTACTTCTACCCAGATCCAAAGACCTTCTAGGGTCTCTTACTGCTCTGTCCCGGTTGGACCTGCTTGACATTACCCTAGGCAATGTAGGAGGACGGGCGCTCATGCCCTCATCCTCAGGTGGCACTCCAGTCAATCTCGCTGATCGACGAGTTCCCCTCATCCTGTTTTCTGAAAAACAGTACACATAGCACAAACATTAGCATCATATGGTTCATGTGGGCACACATGAACCCGCATCACATACATCACATATCATAGCATATCATTAATGCACATGCATAAAATCATGGCATTTCACTTCATCATGCAAGACAGGACTCCACATCCTATCCTAGTGGACATGATCTTTCCTATTGTGCTTGACCTTCTATAACACCTATGAGCCCGACACTCTAGGTCCGACCATATGAACCTAGGGCTCTGATACCATTCTGTAACGACCCGAAAATCGGACCGCTACCGGCACTAGGATCCAGATCGGCTTAAGGCCGCCGGGACCCGTAGCAAGCCTGACATATAACCTGTAAACCTGTATAATCCCATACATGATCCACAACATACATAAAAATTAAAACTTTTCTTTACATGAACATCAACCAAACTCAACCTGTGCATAAACATTAACATAACATTGATCCCTCTGTGGGATCTCATCAGTGCCCCCAAGGGGTGACATAACATACGTTGAGTTGGTTTACATAAACATCAAAAATCTCTAAGATCATGTGTTAAAGGGATAGCACAATCTATGGTCAAGCACACACTAACATCCATAAACCTCATTACATAACTATACTGTACTTTTACATTACAATTTGATCATGTCCATTGCTAGCTATTACATAAGCATGACTTCTTTACTCTATCCGGACTCCCGCACTATACTGTACCTGCAAGCCTGGGGGTAAAGGGAGAGGGGTGAGCTAAAAGCCCAGTGAGCTGAACTATAAAACATTTAACACTATGCTTTAATGAAATGCATCATAACACAAACAATTCACATAAGGGTTGGGTGAACTTGTCACCAATTAGTCCAAGCTAACATAGTGCCAGGCCGTAGCATGGGGTCCTGGTCTTCTTGTCATACATACATTACTTACCATTATTCCAGGGCCTCCTCTGGGCTCCTGGTCTTCGAGTCCACAATCGTGCCAGGCCGTAGAATGGGGTCCTGGTCTTTCATTTCCGTGCCAGGCCGTAGAATGGGGTCCTGGTCTTCCTGTCATGGACTAATTGGGTCATCCAACATTCACCCACATCAACAACACATGATGCAATGCGGCATATTCGTGAAACTAATGCAATCACCCTATTGCATGATCATGATGCATGAAACATGATAAAACATTTAATTTAAAAGATTAAGTTTAGTTCCACTCACCTCTGGCTGACTCTGACAACACCGAAGCAGCTGACCTCACTGCTGGGGTCCTCGGTTCCTCGGGTCCGAACCTACACAGGTGGACTCAAATGAGGGACCAAACATACTTGAACATAACTCTAAAATACTCCCCAAAAACCCCCTAAAACATCATGAAAATATCACATAAAAACATGCAAGAAATGGCTGAACAGGGCACTTTCGGCGGCAGGTTCGGCGGCCGAAAGTCCCTCCAGAGCCGAAAGTCAGGCAGGTTCGGCGACACCTTCGGCGGCCGAACCTCCCAGACAGATCCGAAAGTCTTCTTTCGGGGGCAAGCTTCGGCAGCCGAATGCTGCCTCCACAAGGGGGTTCGGCGGCCGAAACTCCCTTCGGCGGCCGAACCTGGTTTTTGCCAGAAGGGCAGAAACTTGGTTCACATGAACCCCTTGCCTCCCAAAACCTCAAATCATGCATAAACTAGTTCTAAAACATGCATACAAGTTCCTAGGGGTCTCAAACAGTCATATACCCCAACTACAACACTTCAAACACACACAATCAACACACATTGTTCAAAACATCAATATTAACCCATAACTCAACATATAACCTAACATGCATTTCTACCCATAGATCTTGCATAAAACTTGTTTAAAACACATAAGGAGCTTAAGATCGGCTCTTACCTCTTGAAGATCGAGAGGGAGACGACCTAAACTTGGAGATCCACGAAAATGAGCTCCTGAGTTCCCAAAGCTCCAAAACTTGGTTTAAATGCTCAAAACGTGCAATGTGAGTTTAAAACTCAAGAAAAATGGAAGAGATTTGGAGGAAGAACACAAGAGTTCCAAAGGGAAGGTCGGAAGCTTGCTGTGGCCGAAAATGGGAGAAAACTCGCCCATTTCGGCTAAGTGCCCCTTTTATAGGTGGCTGGCCAGGCCACGTTCGGGGGCCGAATGCGCTTCCGCATCAATGCAATGTTCGGCGGCCGAACTTGACTTTCGGCGGCCGAAACTGGACTTCCCTAACTCATGCTTTCGGGGGCCTAACGTGCCTCCAAAACGCATGCATGTTCGGCGGCCGAACCTGGGTTTTCCTCCAAGGAATTTTCATGCAAAAACTCATTTAATTTCATACTTAAAATCATAAAACACATTAAAACATTTTTATAAAACATGATTCTACCCTTCTAGAGGTCTCCGGCATCCGAGATTCCACCGGACGGTAGGAATTCCGATACCGGAGTCTAGCCGGGTATTACAGTGTACGTATAAGTTTATGAGATCCTTGCCATGTAACCCTTTCTTATAATGACAACTCACAACCTACTTTAGGCAAGTCTCATATAGCATCAGAGGTCCCCTTACTGGTCTTCAAATCTTTATATTCGAAGGTGAGTTGTCTTCATAATCTGGGTTATGTGGCTTGTTTGTTTGATGTTGAGCGTATGAGGTCCTTACTTTTTACTTGTCCTATTGACTAGTCATGTAATACCCGGCTAGACTCCGATATCGGAATTCCTACCGTCCGGTGGAATCTCGGATGTCGGAGACCTCTAGAAGGGTAAAACCATGTTTTCATGAAATGTTTTAATGTTTTGATGATATTAAGTAAAGAGGAAATGAGTTTTTGAATAAAAACACCCTTGGAGGAAACTCAGGTTCGGCCGCCGAAACTCAAAGTTCGGCCGCCGAACATGCATGCATTTCGGGTGAGCCTTAGGCCCCCGAAGGCATAAGTGAGGGAAGCCCAGGTTTGGCCGCTGAACCTCAAGTTCGGCCGCCGAACATGGCATGCATGCGGAGGCACGTTCGGCTCCCGAATGTGGCCTGGCCAGCCACTATAAAAGAGCCCCTTAGCCGAAATGGGCGAGCTTTCTCCCCATTTTCGACCAAGGTGAGCCCTTCCGCCGTTCCTCACCAACTTTGAGTTCTTTCCTTCAAATCTTTCACGATTTTCACAAGTTTTCATCTTGTTTTGAAGATTTTCAAGTTTTGAGCGAGTTTTGGAGGTTTGAGGTTCAAGAACTCAAATCTCTCCCATCTCCGAGTTTAGGTCGTCTCTCTCTCGATATTCAAGAGGTAAGAGCCGATCTTAAGCTCATTACATGTTTTAAGTAAGTTTTATGTAAGATCTATGGGGAAGAATGCATGTGTAGGGTTTTATGAGTTTATGGGTTTATGTTGGTTTATGGACAATGTATGTTGGATTGTGTTGCTTGATGTGTTGTAGATGGGGTTTAAGATAGTTTGAAGCCCCTAGGAGCTTGTATGCTTGAGTATGTGTGTTGTAGAATAGGATTATGCATGTTTAGAAGGTTTGGGAGGCTTTGGAGGCAAGAGGAGCCAAGTTTCTGCCCTTTGACAGAAACCAGGTTCGGCAGCCGAAGGACTTTCGGCCGCCGAACATGGCTGGGGAGGCAAGCCTTTCGGCTGCCGAAGTTGCCCCCGAAAAGAGACTTTCGTCTCTGTCTGGGACTTTCGGCCGCCGAAGGTGCCGTCGAACCTGCCTGGGTTTCGGCTCTGGAGGGACTTTCGGCCGCCGAAGGTGCCGCCGAACCTGCCCTGTTCAGCCTTCCTTTGCATGTTTTTGCATGATTGTTTTGAGGTGTTTTAGGAGGTTTTTGGGGGATGTTTTTAGAGTTATGTTCTAGTTGTTTGGTCCCTCATTTGAGTCCACCTGTGTAGGTTCGGACCCGAGGAACCGAGGACCCCAGCAGTGAGTTCAGCTGCTTCTGAGTCAGTAGAGCTTCAGCCAGAGGTGAGTAGAATAAACCTTTACGATTTAAAGCAAATAAATTATAAAGTTTTTAGCATGTTCATGCATCATGAATGTCATGTGATGAATTAGGTTGTTTGCATTAGAATTCACGAATATGTTGCATTGCATTTATGATGTTGATGTGGATTGGTCATTGGATAATCCTTTAGTCCTCATATAGTATGATGATGTTACGGCATGATATGGTATGGAAGTCCAGGTTGTACCCATTCTACGTCCCTAGCACATTGGAATGTTATGATATGTTATGTTAAGAGAAAGACCGGTTGTACCCATTCTACGTCCCGGCACTTTGGAATGTAGAGGACTATTGGTGACAATACCATTCGAGATGTGATTTGTTGTGATGTGTTGCATTACATGATGGCATGAGATTTCAAATGTTGTTTTCTATTATTCTGCTCACTAGGCTCTAGTAGCTCACCCCTTTTCCCTAATCCCCCAGGATTGCAGGAACGGGCTAGACAGAGAAGTCAAGAAGAGTAAAGTCTTGTAATTGTAATAGTTAGAAAGTGGACATGATAAATTGTAAGATGATGTAAAGTTGAATAGTCATGTTATGTATAATGATATTGAGGATTAGAAGTTGTGCTTGACCCTATAGATGTTGTTATCCCTTTTAATACATGATCTTAGATGTTTATTGATGATTATGTTTAACCAACTCAACACATGTTATGCCACCCATTGGGGGCATCGATGAGACCCCACAGAGGGGTCAAGTTTATGATTATGACTATGTTCAGTGCATGCACAGGTTGATTTTGGTGTATGATAGAATGTATGAAAGAAAAGTTTTAATTTTTATGTATGTTGTTGATCATGTATGGGATTAAACAGGTTTACAGGTTGCATGTCAGGCTTGCTACGGGTCCCGGCGGCCTTAAGCCGACCTGGATCCTAGCGCCGGTAGCGGTCCGATTTTCGGGTCGTTACAAGTCAGGTCCAAGATCTTGTCTGGAAAAAATTGATATGAGTGATATAGTAATACCTTGACAAGTTTCTAGGTTTTCTCTAGTCCTGGGGATCATCTGGGCATCTTATAGCCCTTATGAGCCCCTTGGCCTTTTCCAGCCTTATTGAGCTTCTAGACATTTTTCAACCTTGGTGTACTTTCGAGCATTTTATTTCCCCGACCAGCCCTAACGAGCTTCCAAGAATTCTCTAGCCTTTGCGAGCTCCATGGCTTTTTGCAGCCCTAATGGGCTTCGCAGCCTTCTACAGCCCTGATGGGCTTATGTGTAGTTTTACAGTCTTGATGAGCTTCCAAGCATTTTCTCAGCCCTGACGTGCTCCTTGGCTTATACAGCCCTGATAGGCTTCTTTCATTTTTTTAGCCTTGCTAAGCTTCCGAGCATCTTTCCAGCCTTGACAAGCTTCCTTGCCTTTTACAGCTCTGACAGGCTTACGTGCATTTTTCCACCCTTAACGAGTTTTCAAGCATTTTCTCAACCTTGATATGCTCATTGGCTTTTTACAGCCTTAACGGACTTTTTAGCATTGTCTTGTCTTGACCAGCTCTGATGAGCTTTTGGTCATTTACCTCATTGCAACAAGTTTTAAATTTTTGGGAGTAATTGTAAGAGCAATGACATATGCCTGTGATCCTCTGGGTGAGATGGGACCAATGCTCTCAGTCGCATGGCATGACTCATACCCGCCTTATGGCTTGGGCATCAAATGCCTTAGAAGCTTCTTTGTGAAGCAGGACTAATATTCGATCAGTCGACCTGGCGTATATCCGCCTGATGAACTGAGATCCAACGGGGTTATCAAATGTGGATACTAGTACAGAGATTCGATTCGATGGATTAATTATTGATCCGTGATTAGTTCCATATAGGTCCCCCCATACTCAATCTTGAGGAAGGGAACCTGCGAAAAAGAAGAGGACAGTCAGAGATTCATTAGGGGTGCCCTAGGTGGATACCCTCCAATGCTCAAGTTAAATCAAGAATTATCTGAGATTCATTAATATAAAAAGAAAGTAAATAATAATAGAGCATTCAAAAAGAAGCTGCAGAAGGCATGGATTCTGAGAGTTCTTTTATGAATGTGTTTGAGAGAGAGAGATTCCAGAGGTAGATTAACCCGAGAGTCATTGCCCATGAGAGAGCTAGAGAGAGGAGCCTGCCATTTGGGGCTAAAATATTGATATATATAATGAAGGGTCATTCTGATTGCGTCCAACATTAAGTCCTATTAGATCAGACATGGACAACCTTTGGCAGAAGTGTCAGGCGGCTCATAAATGGGAGCAGTTTTAGCCCATACTCTATCTATCATGTACGTCACATTAATTAATCTTTCAGTATGCACATTTAATACTTTGGAGGGCCTAGAGGGGTCGACCATTGTATCGAGGGTTGGCACCTTATCTTGGTCTCATTAGGCCGTGTGCAGCTTATCCAACTTGTGTTGAGGTGGGTTCCTTTTGGTCACTGAGGTCGGTTGTGTCTGTATTTGATGCCTCATTGCAGTGTGATCTTTAAGGAGATCTGTCTGTCTGCTTTGAGCTTTGAAGAGGCTAGTTGAGGTTTGTATTAATCTCCAGACCGTATCAGATTATGCTCGGCCTGCTCAGCCTTTACTAAGGTTGGTTCTCTTCGGTTCTTTAGAGCTGGTCAGACCGTGGACACTTATCCTGATCATAGGGGGCCTTATACTTAACATATTATCATATGCCCTTCGCTTTTCCGACGGTTATTTATGAAGATTTGGAGAAGGCAATCTGATCTGCTGATTTGACGTCATTTGTTCATTTGGTAGACACTTATGGACTTCGAAGGGAGATGCAATCAGTTGAATTGATCGACTTATCATAGATCAAACTAAGGGAATGAATTTCATCCTTTCTTTAGAAGGTCTTTTTATTAGAGGTTTTACGTTGATAATCTTTCCTTTGGGAGATCTGATCTTTGATGGTCTTTTATGGAATATCTAATATTAGTAGGTTTTCTTTTGGAAGGTTTAACCTTAATGGCTTGCCCTTGCGCCTTGACCTTAATGGCTTGCCCTTCTGGGTCTTGTTCTTTCAGCCTTGTATGTTTGGCCTGACCTTAGTGGTTTCAAAGAAGATCAGACCTTGATTGTTCGGTAAATACATACTTCATCTGAGGAAGTTCAAGAGTAATTTATTTATAAATATGTGGTAGGCTTGTTTTCACCTTGCTTTTATTGTAGAAAATTTTTAATTTCTTGTAACACGCATCTTTTTCGAGTACTTTTTGCTTGTGGTCTTCCGGGCTCCTTATAGTCTTCTAAGCTCTTAACCCTAATTCTTTTTCCCGAGCTCTTTGTCCTTAAGTGTCTTTCAGACTCTTAGCCCTAATTTTTTTTGAGCACTTTTGCTCTTTAGTGTTTTCCAGACTCTTAGCCCTGATTCTTTTTCCGAGTTTTTCGCCTTTGAGCGTCTTTCAGACTCTTAGTCCTGATTCATTTTCTGAGCACTTTTGCCCTTTAGCGTTTTCCAGACTTTTAGTCTTGATTTTTTTCCCTAACTTTTTGTCCTTGAGCATCTTTCAGACTCTTAGCCCTGATTCTTTTTCTAAGCTCTTTTTCCCTTAAGTGTCTTTTGAACTCTTAGTCCTAATTCTTTTTTTTTAGCACTTTTTCTCTTTAGTGTTTTCCGGACTCTTAACCCTTATTCTTTTTTTAAGCTTTTCTCCCTTGAGCGTCTTCCCACCAGCTAATTAGTCGGGAATCCCGTGATCGCAGGCATAAAGGGGATCTGTTGGATTATAACTGTTTAATGGTAACTTCCTTAAATAGACTCACCCTGAAGTTGAGACTATCTGACCTGAGACCGACCTGTCCTCAAACCAATCTGAAGCTCGAAGATTTTTTTTTCCTATGGATGAAACCGCGTATAAATATATTAAATTTTTACCCCACGACTCTGTTTTGTGGTAACAATTCATGTCTATTTTGAGCGAGTCTTATGTAACGTCAATAAAGATAAAAACTCATTTCACTGTCAATCTCAGAATAGTCTTTTAAGAATATATATTTATTCATCTTTCGTCATTCCCCTTTAAGTTGCTCCATCTTCACCATTCACCTTTATTTTTTAATAATTTTAATAATAAATATAGTTATAAAATATTTATTATCAAATATATCTAACACCTTATAAACATTTTAAATAAATATATAAATATAAATAATTAAAATTTTAAAAATTTAGAAGTTTCAATAGTTTATAAACGCTAAGTAAAACTAATTTTTCATAAGTTAAATTAAATATCTGAGTTAGAATTTTGGTTTATTTTTTTATATAAATATATATATTTTTCTCATTTTCTAATTAAAATTTTAAAATCCCCAATCCAGACATCACAATTTGGAGAACCTTTCAGTTGTTCAACATCAAATTCACTTGTAATTTCATCTTTGTGTGAGATTATATTAGCCATTAATTTTATTATATTTTAGTTCTGGAAAATTGTTTCTAGGTAGTGATCCACGCTGGATGTTCTGTTGAGGCATAAATTCTAGATAAGTTTTCCACTTTCAAAAGAAGAATCAATTCTTATGTGAATGGCAACTTTATTCTTCAACTATATAATTATTAAAAAAAAAAATTCTTTACTTTCTCCACATAAAATGAAATAGTAATGAATATTTTCTTTAACCAGTATTTTCGAATTAGAATATAAATATAAAAAATATTTTAAAATTTTGAAAAAATACCTAATAGAGCTGAAAATAAATTTGAATATTATATAATTTAATCGAATTATTAAATTTTAAATATTAATTAATTTAGTAGTATTTGGTTTAAATCGAAAAAATCGAAATATTCAGTTTAGATCGAAAAAATCGATCAAATCGAATTAATTTGAAAATTCGATTCGCTTTTTTATGTATTTTGGTTGGGTTTAATTTTTAATTTCAAAAATTTCGGTTATTTCGGTTCGGTTCGATTTTGATTAAAAAAAAATTGAAAAAATCAAATCGAACTGATTAGTAATAATAATATATTATTTTCAATAATATAGAGAGATTAGATCATATTAAGATTAAAATATTCTAATTAAATTTTAAAATATTAAAAATAAAGTGTAAAAATTAAAAAAATTATTAAAAGTTTAAATTGAACCGAACCGAACTGAATCAGATTGATTCAATTCGATTTGAGTTTTAATCAAAATCAATTTAATTTTTATAAATATCAAAATTTTAAATTTTATTTTATTCGATTTTAATCGAACGAATTCAAATGGTCAAACCACATTTGTGTGTGCATAAAAGAAGATAGACTCTAATGGAAGGATACTGTCATAGGCATAATGGGTCGGTTAGATTTTACTGTTAAAGTTCTCAACGTTCCTCCCAAGGTGACAGTCGCCGAGTTAAATACATTCTTCTCTTACTGTGGAACTGTTGAGAAGATCCAGCTTCACAAGTAGATAAATAAACTTCTTCGTTTATATAATCTGTTTTCATTTCTTAATCTTTTTATTTAATTCTAATTCTTACAATGGCTTGATGTCTTGTGGGTTGTTAAATTGCCAGAAACAAAGACCAATTGCAGTGGGCTTTAGTGACTTTCAGGCAGCCATATGCATATCAGACTGCCCTTCTCCTTAATGTAAGTGTTCGTTAAACTTGCCCGCAGTTCTCATAACAGGCAGGCTCAAAGTTAAACTTTTGCAGGAAGCAAGCTTTGCGGGTCACCAAATTCACATAACAGTTCCAGATTTGATAAATGAAACTGAGGTATGCTTGCAAGCTGGACTAATTAGCAACTTCAAAGATGTAGGCGTTACTTGGATAAAACTTTAAATGACAGATAAAAATGTCTAATATTAATAAAGATGATCTATGATTTCCAGAAGCATGAGGAGAGCACATTTATTCCGGCAACCAAGGCTGAAGCCGCAACGGAAAGGGTGGCTTCAAAAGGTGAAGTTGGAATGATGAAGAAGACAGAAGATGGGGTAGAGAATTACAAGCTTTCAGGAAAAGGAAAAATGGTGATGGACAGAACAAGATCAGCAGTCAATTATGCTGGGCAGAGAATGGAACGTATAGGCACGGCAATCAAGAGCAAAGACTTCGTTGCAAATGGTGCTCAGTGGATCTCTGACTTGCTTGATAAAGCTTCGAAGCGTGTCTCAACTCTTGCCAATGGCAATGCCAGTAACCCAAACTCTAGGAAGCAGAAATAGATAAGCTTCTTAATTATTGACCTCTAGTTTATTTACTCTTCTAGTGATATTCACCTTTTTTATTAATAAAATTTTGATAATTAAATAATATTTATAATTATCTATAATATATATAAAAAGAAAAACATTACTATAGCCAAAAATCTCTTTACATTGTACTGATAATTACAATTTTATTTTATTTTTAATTAAAATTCTTCAATTTAATTAGTTAATTATATTATTTTTTTTTATTTAAACTCAAATCAGTTAAAGAATTATTTTAATATTTAAAGTAATGTTAATTAACTTTTATTATAATCTAAAACAAAATTTTATAAAAGAATAACTCTCTGAAATTAAAAATTCATATTCAAAAAATAAAAAAAAAAATATCATATTTTGATTTATCACTAAAAATAAAATTCAACGTAAAAAATATTGTTACTGAAAATACTAGTTTGTCACTAAAATGTTTAGATAAAACAATATATCATTAATAATTTTAGCAACGGATATAAATTTAACGAATTAAATTTTGGTTTGCTTGCGAAAAATAATTTATATAAAAATATTTTCTATGAAAAATATTTTTTAATGATATATCTGATTTTTTATTATTTAATTTTAATTTAAAAATAAAATTTATTAATAAATTTATATATATAATTCATAATAAATGTTGTTTTAAGATAAGTGATCCCGGTGAATGGATCACTTTATCAAATTTTTGGTATTGAGTGTGAAAAAGTGATAATTTAAAATGAATATTTCAAAAGTTTTCTTAAAATATTAAGAAATTAATTGATCATACAAACATGTATTGAACAGATGAAGGCAATGCAAAATAAAAATTAATTTAGTAAGCTAATTTTTAGAACCGTAATCGAATCGAACCGAATTTTAATAAGTTTAAATTCAATTAGAAAATAAATTTAAAAGTTCGAGTTCAACTCGAATTTCATTTATAAGCTCAACTCAAGCATCATCTATAAACTCGAATTCGATTTATAAAATAAATATTAAACTCAAATTCAGTTTGAATTCGATTTATAATAAACTCATTTATCATATTAACGAGTCAACTCAAACTCTATTCAAAAATTTCGAATTTGATCTTATTTAGACTCGACTTTGAGCTCGATTATATGATAAACAAGCTCAATATAATTCAAATTCATTTAAATTATAAATAAATTTAAATTAAAAATAAAATTTAAATTATAAGGTAATTAAAAGATTTTTAAATTAAAAATTTTTTTTATTTAATTGAAATCTCTCAAATTCAAAACTAATGAAAAAGAATATAGAATGATTGTTTTATAGAGAAGTCACAATCTTCCATATCTCTTCAACTTTCGATGTGGGATTAGTGTTGGTGAATGAGCATGTTTACGAGCTTATTCGCGATCCTCCTCACGGGTCTGTTTACTTCACGTGTCAACCCACGAGCTTGTTCATAAACTTAAAAATGAGTTGAGTTCGCGAGTCTAAACGAGCTGAATACTGAATACTACTAAGCTCAAGATCGACTGATTTATTAAACGAGCTTAAAAAGTGAATTCGAACCGAATCCGATCAAGTTTTTATCGAGTCGAGTCTCAAATAACTCACGACTAGTTTAGTTCGTTTATACTCTTACTAATTTTATATTATTCTTATTTAACTTGTAAACATATATTTCAAATAAATAATAAAACTAAAAATCAAGAGATTAAAGATAAGAAAATAAAAAACAAAGATTATAGTAGTTCAGCGGACATGGCCTCTAAGTACTTTCCTGAGTCTTTACTCCACTAAATTTATTTTATAAGGTAAGAGAATGGCTTTACATGCAACAAGTAGTTTGATACACCTTTCAAACTTCTATTTAAGTTTCAATAACTACTTAAAACCTCTATCAAATGAATACACACACTATCAATTTTATATAGTTTTTTATTCAGAAAGAAATACTCTCAACAACTCTCAACAATTACAATAGAATACTATTAAAATGAGAAAGGGAAGATTTTTCAATGAAAATTAGAAATTTGAATGAAAAATTTTCAACACAAAAATTTAATACTCTTAGAAAATTAGTGCTTTTATCGCTCATAAATTTTTTTTATAATAAATTTTGAAAATATTAACTATTATAACATTAAAATTCGTACAAACTGAAATAAGTTAAACTCGCAAATTGAAAATAGTTAGTGAAAAATAAACACAAATAAAAATTGGATATCTAAATTGAAACCGTATCGAAAATTAAATATCTAATTTTAATTATACATATTATATTTAATTTATGTAATTTTAATTATACATATTATATTTATTTAATTTTTTATTCTCCAATCTTTTTCAATAAAAAATTTTTTATTATCTTTAATATTTCAACTCCAAATCGTAAATTTTTTTAAAAAATTATTTACATATTATTTAATTTAAATATTATTTTTATTATTAAAAATGATGATTTTTACTTATATCTTTTTATTTTATTTGATTGCTAATTTATTTATATGATTGAAATTATATTTAAACCGTTTAAATTTAGAGAAATAAATTTAAAATTTTTAAAAATAAAAGTGTTTTATGGATAATATTAGATAATTTAATGACATAAACTATCTAAAATTACAAAAATAAAATTTAAATCTAAAAAATATAAGTTTAATAGGTTATAAGGAATAGAATTTAAATTTAAAAAATTTGAAATATGAATGTGTTGTTTTTATGTTTAATATATTAGATTATTCAAATTAGGAAAAATAAATTAAAAACATTATTTTTATGAGTAATGGGTTGGAAATTTTTAAATATGAAAATTTTTAGGCAGGAAATTAGGCAAGTAATTTTGTGTTAGGGTAATTAACATTAGTATGGGGACCATATTTTCTAGATAATCTGATGAAATCAGTTTTAAAAATAAAAAATTCTGATTAAAAACCTTCCTTCGTGGGTCCATGGTCTCAGTCAATGACGTGTCTTCTACTGTGGAGACTTGGTTTTAAGTCCATGGACTTGATTTATCTCATCTGTGCTTTGTGTCTAATTATATTTGAGTGAATTAAAGAGAGAGCAGCTGTGATATTATTTATTTAATATCATGGATTCGATCTCTTTAGAACTCAAACTAATTTCTTGCAGAGATCTGAAAGCCTTCAATTTCTTCCAGAAGCTGTCTGTCTATGCAGTGGTATCCATTTTATCCATTTCTAATGATGACTCGAAGAAGAAGAAGAAGAACGAGCGGCCACAATGTCTGCAGCGTCAGAAGACCCCAGTCGACGGAGAAGGAGGCAGAAACCCCGAGTGGAATCACATGATAAAATTTGATCTTAAATCCATCTCCCTTCCTGATCAGGACGATCATCTATTTCTCATATTCAATTTACGGTGTGCAGGTGTAATCTCCGGCGACAGATCGATTGGGGAAGTTCGTGTTCCGTTAAAGGACTTGATTGATGAGTTCAATGGCCCTGTCAGGTTCCTCAGTTATCAGGTTCAAACTAGTGATGGCAAGCCTAATGGAGTCTTGAATTTTTCTTATAAGCTCAGAGGGAAGGCTGAGAAGAAACCAGATGATTCTCCGGCGCCGAAAATAAATATGCCATCTAGAACTTCTACCGAGAAACTCCATTGCACACCTTTGCAAGTTCAAGTTCGGCCGCCGAACAAGTGCTTATACCCTTCGCTGGATGATATCCTCTCTCCTCTTCCGAGAATTAGCTCGCCTATGCCTCCACCGCCATATCTACTGCAACAGCCAGCTTTTGCTGTGGGTCATGGTCCCTGTCCATCGCCATTGGTGCAGATTCCAGGGTCACACTGGTACGCAACAGAGACGGCCCATTACGGTTACGGGCTGCATGGGTATCCTGGTAGTTGGAGGTAAATCAGATATACTGATAGTGGGTGGCTGAATTGCAGCTTCATGCCTTGTTTTAGTCAACGTTAATGGCATTACTATGCGTGTAATATCAGATTTTTAGTAATAATAATCAGCTTAAAGTTGTGATGAAATGAAAAAAGGATTCTTCTAAAAATGGGTTACTATTGAATTGATGCTCTGTTACTGTATCAAATTCCACATTTTGTTTCCAACGAGAATGGAAGAGCATCGAAAATAGAAGATGGAGGTCTGAGAAATCTACCGACAAGCCCATTCCAAGCCCAGTAAAATTGTATTTGCATTTGAACACGAAAGCATCAAAAGTCCAAATGCTGGGTCAATAGTCACCTGTACCGTACGGTGTATCCAGAAGGAAGTTTAGCTTTCAACGACGACCAGGAACAGGCATTAAGGATACAAGTCAACCTGAAATAAGTGTTTCCCCTGCGGACTTGGATTCAATATATATTTAGATTTTTATTCAAGATGATAAAAATTTAAAAGGATGCAAATGCGGTAGCGGATGTTTGACTAATTTAACCATTGATGATGATTTTAATTTAAAAATTTATCAATAACCTTCTGTTACTATTAAATTTTTACTGAATGTTGATAGGTTGAACCTTTTATGGCCTAAATTAATAAAATAAGGACTCCATCTTTTTATTTTTTTTAAAAAAAAAGGATATGGATGAAATGACCAGAGGGGCTAACCTCTTTAGTTTTCCCTGCAAATAGTTTTCAATACGCTGATAATTCAAACGTCTTAATTAAATTATATTTATATTTTTAATTTTTAATTTTAAATAGTTAAATCAAATTTTTAATATTTATTATAATTTTATCCATAAACATAAATTAATTTTAACTAAAATTTAAAATTTACACTCTACCATTCTAATTTAATATTTTTATTATTTTTAATTGATATTTTTTACTTATTAGCTAAAAATAGCTAATAATTCAATTATTTTTATAAATTTAATTTTTTTTAGTTTGTCGGATAAAATAATCTAAATTTTTTAAAAAAATTATATTTATATGTTAATATTTTAATATTAAATAATTATAAAAATAATTATCAAGACACTCAAAAAATTAGTAGGAACATCTTTAACTAAAACACATGTGGAGAAAAAAAAAACTAAATTAATCACTAACGGTAACGAAAATAATAAAAGTAAAAATAATGGATAAGGGAGATTAATTTAGAGAAAAAAATGATTATGAAGAGATAAATAGTTATTTCTTTTCAAACTAATCTCTCTTACCTATTTTTTTCTTTATTGCCACTTTATTTATTTAGATTTTATCATTTTTCTTATAATTATAGTTGAAAAAAATATTAATTTGAGTTTTTTTTCTCTATATGGATGCTTTCATCAAGAATGCAGTTATTGATCTTTTGTGTATTTTGATAATTATATTATTACTCTTTAAGATTTGAATATTAGTATATAAATGTAAATTTGTGAAAATGTTTGGCTTATTTTGTCCAATAAATAA
The DNA here is from genome assembly GCF_001659605.2 of Manihot esculenta. Lineage (NCBI taxonomy): Eukaryota > Viridiplantae > Streptophyta > Magnoliopsida > Malpighiales > Euphorbiaceae > Manihot > Manihot esculenta. Next base: position 33,198,788 of record NC_035168.2, on the reverse strand, counting down.
AAAGATTGGAATATAAATGTGAAGTTACAAAAAAAATTTAAATTATTTTATTTAAAAGATAAAAAAAATATAATTAATTAAAAAATAATAAAAAGGTCATGTGAGATAACATGTGAGATTTTTAAATTTTGGTCAAAATTGATTTAGGATCATGAATATAATCGTAATAAATCTTAAAAATTTAATTTAATTTAATTATTTAAAATTAAAAATTGAGAATATACATGTGAGTTGACCAAAAAGTTTGGATTAATTGGGTTAATAGACCTTGTCTGTATGCTATTTTCTTTCTTTTGTCTGAGGTTAGGCCTCTTTTATATGCTGTATCAAGACGTTTTCTATTTAGAAACCATAAATAACTTAGATCTTATAACTATTTTTCAGCAATGAAATAATATCTTTTAAAAAAAATGAGGTTAGTTAAAAAATAACCATCAACCCATTTATTTATTTTTATTGATATATTTCGATTTAAATATTTAGAAATACCAATAATCAATTCATTATATCATGTAGCAGTTAGGTTTATTTTTAATTTTACATTGATTGGTTGCCAATCCTTCTTCTTTCTGTAGGTTTTGACAATTTCAAATTGGAATCACTTGAATGAACTCCTGATTGAGACGGTAACTTGGCTTGTTTGACAATTTCTAATTGGAATCTTGGAAAAATGACACGTTTGTTAAGGCTATATTTAATTTAAATTTAATATTATGTTTGACTAATCATATTTGAATTGTTATTTAATTATAAATTTTAAATATATTATTCTATTTATTAAGAATTTTTTTATTGAATGTTAATAATTTTAAATCTACACCCAATTAAGATGCTATTTTAATTAATTGAATATAATTTATAATTTATAATTACACAAGGTAATTGAATTTTATCACTAAAAATAGCAACGGAAAATATTGATGACACATGAATTTCGTTAGTAATTTATATATATATATATTTATATGTTGAATTTGACTAAAAAAAACTGATTTTTTTAAAGAAAGAAAATCTAAAAGTTTTAGTTTTATAGTTTATTATAACTAAAATCAAATTCCATCCAGAGGGGTGAAATTTCAAGTGAATTGGATGAAAATATTCTTGAATTAATTAAAGTGCTTATGTGTTCATCATACATTGGCTTATATCTACCTCTTCTCTTCCTTTCCCACTATCCTTCATTACCCTCGGTTTTTCTTTTAGCTTTCCCTTACATGCACAATTATAATAAATATTTTAAATTAAATCGTAAAAATAATTCATTTTAAAATAAAATTATTCCTATCCAACGGTAAAATAGAATCACGCGAATCTCTTTTCTCTCAATTAGAAATTTTAAATTCGAATACGGGTATAAAATACTTTTAAAAGATTTAGAGAGATCGCTTTATCTTTTTAATAGGTTTGTTCAACGCGAATCCAATTAATTGAACTAATAAATTTTAAATATTGAATAATTTATAAAAAAATAAAATTATTTCATGTAAGAATTTATTATACTAAGATTATTTGAAAAATAATTTAATTTTAAATTATATAATAATAATAATTTTTATCACTATATGTTTAAGAGGTAAGTTTCTTTCTTTCTTCCTTTCTTGTAAAGGATAGTTTGAGAATAATGATCAATTAACTTTAAAAAGTATTAAAATTCAATTAAAATTTTCATTTTAAATTATATTAATCGAGTTGCTTAATATTTGGTTCAATCGAAATAATCAATCAATTAATTTAGAAATTTGATTTGGATAATATTTTTTAGTTTGATTTTAATTTTTAAAAAATTTAATTATTTTAATTCATTTTGATTTTGATAAAAAAAAATTTGATAAAATCAAATTGAACCGAATAATTAGTAATACTGTTTTATAATATACATGACTCACACACTAATTAAAAATAAAATATTTCAATTAAACTTTAAAACTCTAAAAAAATATGTTAAAAATAAAAAATTTATTAAACAATTCAACTGACAGAATCGAATTGAATTGAATTAAATTAAATTAATTCGATTCATATTAATTTCTCTATAATTTAATTCGATGTGATTTTACAAATATTTAAATTTTAAATTTCAATTTATTTGATTCAATTTTAATCTGAATCAAACACTAAATACTCACCCTAGATGTTAATGTTACAATTACCTTCTAAAGGACTAATAATACCAATATTTCTCACAAGATTTCAATGGCAATATAGAAATTTCAATAAGACAAGATATCACAATCACTAAGAAAGAATAATAAACAAAGAAATAATTAAGTAGACATCAACTTTTCCTTATCAGACTAACATAGCCATGCTGCTTTATACGTGAGTGACAACCAAAAAGATCTTGCATGTTCTTTTGAGAGGGGAAAGATTCCTGCTTTATCTCCCTTTTCTTCAATAGCTACATTTGTATAAACATAAATCTCACTGTTTTACACTAATTGAGGTTTATTTCGTGTTAAGGTTTCAGATACAGTGTTCTTTCTTCCAATTAGGGTATGAAGATCAGCAGCAAGTTCGATGATTCTTTCATCTTTTGGCTTTTAAGAAGCTTCTTTGAAGAGTTGCTTATATTACAACTGCCACTGTGCATGTGCAATATCGACTACTATAACCCTAGAATATTCTGTTTTCTCTCTGCAAAACAAAAATATTCACAGATCTTATATGGGCAAAAGCAATGCTGGCTTTACTGATCAACCTCTCGCTTTTTGGTATTGATTAGAGCCGTTCACGTTGCTTTTTAACCTAACATTTAACATTGTTTTTCATAATAGTTTATTGGTTAAAAAGCAAGCCTGTTACTGCAACTAACACATCATTCTCCATTATTAATCCTCTGTTAAAGAAAAGATAAATAAACTTATGTTGCTTCCCAGCCAACCCATTGCTGGGTAAGAATAGATTACCACCCTGTGAAGCTTTCATTGATGCTCTTTAACCACCCACCTTGATCCCACTCCCAAAAGTACACAATAAAAAGCAACAAAAAGTAAAGCTTTCTCTTTTCTATATAAACAGCTTCAATGGCTTCTGCTTACCCTCATGCTAAGCATTATTGCCTTTACATATTTTCAGCTGTTGAATCTAAAGTCTGTTTGTTGTGGTCTTCTATCTTTCATATTTCAAACATGAAGAACAAAGCTTCTGTTGTCTTGAAAAAGATAGTGTCATTGCTGAGCTGCATTGCAAAGGCAAGGGCCATGGCTATTAAGAGCAAAACCAGCGAAGTTAAAGCTCGTTTGATCATGTTCTCTTTGGTGAAGAGTAAGAAGGTTTTGTTGGGTTCTATCTCTAACAAAATTCATGACATTCTTGGCCACTGCGACAGGGATGAAGACGAAAGCAAAGCTATTGTTCTCTATAACAATGGCTTGCCCGAAGACTCGCAGTCGAGTTTCGCCCACTTGGCTGACGAGATCGATGATGGTGATGATGATAAGTACCCTGATCTCACTCATTCGCTGTTTGATGATGAAGAAGATTTCAATGATCCAGGAGGTTCCATAATCGATTTGGTGAAGAATTCTAAAGAGAAAGGAGAAGATTTCAAGTTGGAAGATGAGATTGATCATGTAGCTGACTTGTTCATTATGAGATTTCATAAGCAGATCCGTTTGCAGAAGTTGGAATCTTTCAAGAGGTTTCAAGAGATGCTTGCAAGAAGCGTTTGATTACTGTGATTTTTATTTTTTTCTCTATTTGTTTTGTTCTTTTGATGTACTACCTATCAGTATCAGCTACTTATTTCTGCTCTTGCAGAAATGATATTTAAATATTAGGCTGGATTTCTCCAGTAGTTTTGAATGGAGGATCCCATTTGCATAATGGCCCTTTTGAATAATTCTTGGCATTTTGATAGATCTCATATGGCAATGGCATGTACATTAAGTGAAAATCAAAACCAGTGTAAATTTATCGATTCAATAATAATAGAAGGTTTGGAAATTGGATTTGTTCTATTCCACTTAAGAATAGAGAAAAAGATGAATAATATTACATCTCTTAACCGCTGTATGAAATCAGTAATGTTAATTTCTTTTGCACATTAGATTTCGAACTTAGCTTTAAAGAAGATTTAATATCATTGGATATTAATATTAATTTCTTTTTTACTAATTCATTTTTTAAAATAAAAAAAATATAATTTAAAAAATTAAAACCATTCATAATTTTATAAAAAATCATTTAAATTTTTTATTTTTTATTTTTTATTTTTACAATTCAACAAGCTCTATTGATATATTCGATTCACCTCTCTATATTATATTAAGTTTATTTTTAACTTTTTAGTATATAAAATAATCAAAGATTTTTTTTAAAAAAATCAAGAAGTTAAATTTCTTTATTTTCGCCTTAAATCAAAGATTTATTTCAAAAATTAAAAGTTTTGAGTTAGATTAATCTTAAATTTAAAATTTTAAGTTAATTTAATAAAATTTTTCAAAAAAAAAGTTAATTTAATAAAAAAATTTTAAAAAAGGCAACAATAAATACAGGATCAAATTTAAAAAATTTAATCAAGAAATTACAGGCATTTTAAAATACAAAAATAACACAGCTTTCAATATCTCATAGTTTTTATTTACAGGATATAATATAATATAATTTATTATAATTTTTCATAAATATTTGTTCGGAAAAGAACCAAATGATGTAGACGCTTGCCCGGTCCAAACGGGTTTGGGTTCAAAGAAGTGACATTGGGCCCAGGCCCTCTGACCGAAACAAGGTCAAGCAGGATTAGGAAAGAAGATGGACTTAGCCACGTTGTGAGAATCTGAATGGTTGGCACTTCCACGTCAATTTCGCGCCAAAACATCCCGCCAAAACTGAAGGACCTCTCTGCAAAGGCAAATTAGACTATTAGAGCGTAGCTGTGCCCTGAAGAAGATCCCAGTCAAAAGAAATAACACAGCTGCGCCAAAACCTAACGGACGAAATGGCTTCTGCTAATTCAGGAAACCCGCCTTCTACTCCTGATTCGCCAACCTCTGCTGGCTTCAACACAGATCAGCTCCCTCCCAACACCAGCCGGACCTCCGAGAACTTAACCGACGACGACGAGGCTTCCGTCGATCCCGAAATTATCCGAGATGAGCCCGAGGAACCCGAAGAGGAGGAAGAAGGAGAAGACCTGTATAACGATAATTTCCTGGAGTGAGTATAGTCCAATAATGCTTGTTAGTTTGGTCGAAATATGATGTGTATCTGTATGTTCGTGACTGAAATTAAATGATAAGAAAATGAAATGCAGTGACTATCGGAGGATGGATGAACACGACCAGTACGAATCGGTAGGGTTGGATGATTCACTTGAGGATGAGAGGGATTTGGATCAAATTATGCAGGATCGAAGAGCTGCTGATGTGGAGCTCGATGCCCGTGATGCCCGCCTCACTGACCGCAAGCTTCCTCGACTCCTCCACGACCATGGTACTTTCTGTATTCAAACTTGCTGCTGTTAATTTATCACCTGCCATTTTCTAGTTCTGCTGCAATTCCTCAATTTTCTTTCTTATTCTTTCTGTAGTCTGCAGTAGATTGTTTTCTTTATTGTTATGCCCGATTATTATACTCTCACATTATGCTTCTGGATGTGAAGTGATTTTGTTTCACAAATTCCTTAGTTTAATTTCATACAGTTTGTCCTTTAATGCCTTGCGTCCTGACATTTACACTAGTACATCGTTTTCTAATTGTATATATTGAGTAATGTTGTTGTCTCTTTATCTTTCCATTGTCGAGTATTGTTTTTTTTTTCTTTGGATTTTATGCCCACCCTAAATTCATAATCCCCTTATTAAAATTTCATAAGGATTCAATTCAATTCTTTTCTTTTCTTTTCTATCATTTTCTTGTTTGAAATGGAAAAATTCTTTTCTTTTTTTGACTTGCAATATTTTCATTTTTCAAAGAAAGTGAAGTCATTTATGATTTTTCAAGAGTTCATTTGAATTCTTTTCTTGCAAAAAAAAATTATCCCAAATGAAGGAATATGATTATCACATCTTTGCACCAGCACATTCCACAATTGCCCCTTTTGGGTATAGGAAAGAGTATGCCAGGGTGGATTTCAACCTTATATTGTGTTACAGTTGATGCATTCAAATTTAGCTGTTGACAATTAGATTTTTGGCAATGTTAGCTCAAAGTCCATATTATTGTTTGGTAAATTAGTTTGAAAAACTATATTCAGAAGTTCGTATCATTTGATCCTTGGATTTTTGATTGCAGATACTGATGACGACAACTATAGACCTTCAAAAAGGTCTAGAGCTGATTTCAGGCCTCCAGCTTCTCATAGAAGCTATGATGATACTGATGGTATGCAAAGCTCTCCTGGAAGATCACAACAGGGACATTCTAGGGAGGATGTCCCCATGACTGATCAAACTGATGATTATCCTTATGAGGTGATAAACTCTCATCACATTTGGTCCTCTCTCTCCCTCTCTTCTGTGGTTAAATAAACTGTCTGCTTATTAATGATAAGCCAAGTGCTTAGAAATCAATTTCATTACCAAAAGGCATCTGTGTGCAGGATGAAGATGGTGATGAAGGCGAGTTTGAGATGTATCGGGTCCAAGGAACACTTAGAGAGTGGGTTACCAGAGATGAAGTGCGTCGATTTATTGCCAAGAAGTTCAAGGAGTTCCTGCTTACGTATGTGAATCCAAAGAACGGACATGGGGATTTTGAATATGTACGTCTGATAAATGAAATGGTGTCAGGTGAATCTTCTGTCATATTCAGCTTTTCCTCTTCCATGGACAAGCCCTTGCCATGAATTATTTTCTGGACTTATATAGCATTGCTTTTGCAGCTAACAAATGTAGCCTGGAGATTGATTACAAGCAATTCATCTATGTCCACCCTAATATTGCCATCTGGCTCGCTGATGCACCTCAATCTGTCCTAGAAGTTATGGAAGAAGTTGCCAGAAATGTTGTTTTCAGTTTACATCCAAACTATAAGAATATCCATCAAAAGATCTATGTCCGTGTTACCAACTTACCCGTTTATGATCAGATCCGAAACATTAGGTAATGTTGATTGTGTTTGGTTGGCATATCTAGGGATGTGCTGGAGTTCTCTTCGCCCTAAGGTTTAAAATTTTTTCCTGGTATTGTGATTTGCAGGCAGATCCATTTAAACACCATGATTCGAATTGGGGGAGTTGTGACCAGACGTTCTGGTGTATTCCCACAGTTGCAGCAGGTAAAATATGATTGCAACAAGTGTGGAGCAATTTTAGGACCATTCTTTCAGAATTCCTATTCAGAAGTCAAGGTTGGTTCTTGCCCTGAATGCCAGTCAAAAGGACCATTCACCGTTAATATTGAGCAGGTGAGGTATCTCATATCTTTCCCTGTATTCCACTTCTCTTGTTTTTCTACACAACCTTATGCAGCTGAATAAGTTAAATAATAAGAAAAGCTTCTAATTCATATGCATATCTTTCCATCCCTTGCTGCAGACAATATACAGAAATTACCAGAAACTTACCCTCCAGGAAAGCCCAGGAATTGTGCCTGCTGGTCGGCTTCCAAGATACAAAGAAGTGATACTGTTGAATGATTTGATTGATTGTGCTCGCCCTGGAGAAGAGATTGTAGAATCCTTTTCTTACACTTGCTTGATGTTTTTTTTTCTTGATAATTACTTCCTAATGTCCCATGTTCTTTTTGTGGTGATGTATTACAGGAGGTCACTGGCATATATACAAATAATTTTGACTTATCTTTGAACACAAAGAACGGATTTCCTGTCTTTGCCACTGTCATTGAAGCAAATTATGTGACAAAGAAGCAGGACCTCTTTTCTGCTTACAAACTTACACAGGAGGATAAAGAAGAAATTGAGAAGCTTGCTAAAGATCCAAGAATAGGAGAAATGGTTTGTTACTTCTGACATTCCTTGGTCAATCATGTTTCCATTATGTCATCATAAAATGCCTATATCTAAATTTATTGTCACCTAAATTCTCAGATTATCAAGTCAGTTGCACCATCAATCTATGGCCATGAAGACATAAAAACGGCAATAGCCCTTGCCATGTTTGGAGGCCAAGAGAAAAATGTTGAAGGAAAGCACAGACTCCGAGGGGACATCAATGTACTTCTCCTAGGTGACCCAGGAACAGCAAAATCTCAATTTCTGAAGTAAGAGCTACACCTCAGCAAGTCTGAACTTTAAACTAAAGTGATTGTGATATCCTTATGGTGATGCAGCATTTAATTTAAGATAATTATTTTTAAGGTATGTTGAAAAGACTGGGCAGAGGGCTGTGTATACTACTGGTAAAGGAGCTTCAGCTGTAGGTCTAACAGCAGCAGTACACAAGGACCCAGTGACAAGAGAGTGGACGCTTGAAGGAGGGGCCCTTGTTTTAGCTGATAAGGGTATCTGTCTTATTGATGAGTTTGACAAGATGAATGATCAGGACAGGTGAGGAAAGGTTTGTTTATATGTTGGTAAGTAATCTCTATTCTTCTTGGTATGAGGAATGAAATTTATACTTGTGAACAGAGTGAGTATCCATGAAGCAATGGAGCAGCAGAGTATCAGCATATCAAAAGCAGGGATTGTTACCTCTCTCCAGGCTCGCTGTTCTGTCATTGCTGCTGCAAATCCTATTGGAGGAAGGTATGCAAGTTAATAGAACGAGTTTATTCGAAGAATAGGCTGCTTATTAATTGAACCTTCTGAATTTTGATATTTATGCTAACATATCAAAATGTTAGACTCGTGATTTTAATACAATACTTGTGCCCACTCCCAGATATGATTCCTCGAAAACATTTACTCAAAATGTTGAGTTGACTGATCCCATCATTTCTCGTTTTGACATCCTCTGTGTTGTTAAGGTGATTCTTTTGCCAACTCTCTTATTCTTTTTTGACATGTCCACAAGTTGATACTAACAGGCAAGGAATCTGAACAATAATTGCAGGATGTGGTCGATCCTGTTGCAGATGAGATGCTTGCAAAGTTTGTAGTTGATAGTCATTTCAAGTCACAACCAAAGGGTACTAATATAGATGATCGGTCCTTGAATGAGTCCCAGGATGACATCCAAGCTTCTGCTAGGCCCACTGATCCAGAGGTCCATTCTCTAGATGTCTTTTACTTGGTGTCTGCTAAGGTTGTTTGATGTTGTTTCTTTAACTGTTTAATCGTGAAGAGTTCTTTTTTGCTTCTTTTCAGATTCTTCCTCAAGTTTTGCTGAAGAAATACATAACTTATGCTAAGTTGAATATATTCCCAAGGTTGCATGACTCCGATATGGAAAAACTAACTCAAGTTTATGCAGAACTACGCAGAGAATCTTCGGTGAGGTCTATTGTTTGTCATTCTTTGAATGACATGAAGGTAATGCTTTAGATTGGTGATCTAATCATATGTGCCTCTGTTTTATTGTTCCTTTGCAGCATGGACAAGGAGTCCCTATTGCAGTGAGGCACATAGAGTCAATGATAAGGATGTCTGAAGCACATGCTCGAATGCACCTCAGACAGCATGTCACAGAAGAAGATGTTGACATGGCAATTCGTGTTCTGTTAAATTCCTTCATTTCAACACAAAAATATGGGGTGCAGAGAGCTCTCCAAAAGGTATACTAAGAAATTTAGCTGCTTTACATATAGCCATCTCTATAATGCTGTCTGTTAATCCATTATATTAATACTGCTTGTTTCTGCATTATGCTAATGCTGTTTGTTCCTCTATTATACTAATGCTGTCTGTTCCTCCATTATACTAATACCTCTACCTGCTTACAATGATTAAAAGCCTTTGTTTTCCATAAAAGAAGGGGGACAGAAATTAAAAAGGACCCACATCAGAGACTGAAATTACAATGCTTGATTTTATCATTCCAAATGTCTTCTATGCACATATTGCAGTATAAATAAGAATTGTTAAATGGAATATGAATTGTAAGAAGTCTTTTTATTCACTCTAAATTTGAGTGTCAGGCTCAGTTTTTAAACTTTTGTTTCCTATTGCATCTGGCCAGTATATATAACTGAAGTATTGTCAGGTTTAAAACTGTTGTATATTGACTTTACACTTGGTGGCTAAGAGTTCCTCCTTGTATGAGCAAGGGTTAATTTAACCATGATTCCGAATCAGCTTTATCATGTATTTTCCAAATTCAGGCATGCCATGACATGTTGGAGAAAATTTTGATATTTACAATCTGATTCATTATTTCAGAGTTTCAGAAAGTACATCACTTACAAGATGGATTACAATAGAATGCTTCTCAATCTTTTGCAAGAACTTGTGAACAGAGCACTGCGCTTTGAAGAAATTATGTCTGGCTCTATTTCAGGGCTTGCCCACGTTGAAGTGAAAGTTGAGGATTTGCAAAGCATGGTAATGCATGTGTTAGTTTGTTCAATTGTTTTCTTAGGCAAGGAAATGCTCATCAGCTCATGGCATTTACCTTAATGTCTTTGTGCAGGCGGAAGAACGAGGAATCAGCGATCTAAACCCCTTCTTTTCCAGCAATGATTTCTCTGCAGCCAATTTTGAGTTGGACAATGATCGACGGGTTATCAAGCATAAGCTTCCTAGACATTAAAGATATTAATTATACATCAAATAGGCCTAGCTTTAGTATATCAAGGAATAGTTAGGAATGGTGTGTAAGGTGAGCAGCTCTAAATCGTCGAGTACAGTTTACTGGGTTTCAAAGAGAGATTTGGACAATAGGATCTTGTATGTGATAAACTATCACGGTCTGGTCAAACAGTAATTGTATGTATTTTATTGTTATGATGAAATATCCACATTGGACATGTTGACAACCATATTGTACACCTTCATATATTTTATATTATTCTATTGCTTTAAAATGACCAAATTAGAAGCTTTGGCATGCAGCCTTATATGGTCTTGTAGATCACATAATGCTGCAATAGGCATGAACATTATCTTCGCTGAAAAGGTGAACTGCATTATCATCAACAGTACAGTAGGCTTGGTCTGGAAAATACCCATGCACGCTTTCGTTGAAACCGTGCCTGTAGTAGTTATAGGAAGTTGTATAGGTACTTTCATCCAAGTACTGAGATGCGTAAGGATAATATTCACTGTCGTAGGGGAATGGCCAGAACTCTGCCCTTCTTCCTGTTCTCCTCACAATCTTGAGGACCTTTCTCTGGTCCACATATCCTGTTACTGTCACCCTTTGCTTATCCATGTCTATCTCCAAGCTATCCACACCTGCAAGATGCTAAGCTAAGCTTAGGTTTTAGAATTATCATGATTTAGTAAGGTGTGTATTTGATTAAACTCTTGCCATGTATTTTTGAGATTGCTCTTCTTATCCTCTTTTCGCATCCTTCGCAATCCATATGAACCGAAAGCTCCACAATCTTACCAGTTAAATGTAAATACAAGTATTGTATCAGTATTCCTGTACAGAAACATCTTCATATCTATTTTTTACAGGTGGATGTGTGTATATATATCATGAGAGCACTTACAGACATGGCATTTGACGGTTTTGAACTCCCAGACAGCCATCCAAACATGATGAGAATGCCAAGTGCATGAAAATATCAACATGTCCCTACATCTCTTCACTCTGGCTCTGCATTTATATTTCTTTCACATGCCCACTTGGTTCTGGTGTAAGTGGCTTGTGTCTGAAGCTTCAGTTGATCAGATAATATTTCACAGGTTTTGTTTTTTTTTTTTTTTTTTTTCTCGGAATACAATAACTGATGCTGTTATTAGTTTAGCTTGAAAACAGTGATTATGATAGATTTTGTAGTATATGGTACTGTTTCTGAGGATATAGCAAACGGCAACTGCGTCACATTATAAAGTTTAAAGTTGGATTTCTTCATAATTAAAAAAGAATTGATTTGAATTAATTAATAATAATAAAAGCATCTGAAACGTCAAATTAATAAAGTTTGTGAGAGTAGCTGAATATCAATTTGTTGAAGGTGGATGATGTGAAAGAATACTGAAGTGGGGTAGATATTAAAATTGGAATATGTTCTGTGATTGACATATTCTTCTTTTTGTGGTAAAAAAATCCTCATTTGAAGACAACTTATTAAGAAGTTAAAGATTGGAGAGTGATGGGCAAATCCTCACGTGGTCCACTATACAATTTTCCTAGTGTACCACAAAAGTAATAAACAAAGGCCTTAGCCTTTAAAATTCGCATCATTCTCAAACGTAGATTGATGGTGCATAACCAAGTTGAACAGTCACCTCAGGAATATCATCAGAAATCAAGAATATTGTAATTTGCATGTCTGGGGCAAAACAACTAAATTCAAGAAAATTATAAGAGTATCAAGACACGTTGGTATTCCCTACTAATACATATATTTATTCTACTTAATTAATATCTTTTAATAATAAAATAATAATTATTTTAATTTTATTATTATTATTTTCTAAATTTATAGTGTTAAAATAATAGTTTTTAAATTTTAATTTATATTTAAAAAAATTACTTAAATGCCCATTAATAAAAGTAAAAGTTTCTCCTCATCCCTAATCTCAAATCTATTCATTTTCCGTCGTTCCTCCCTATTTTCCCAGCTCTCTATTCTTTTCAGTTTCTGATAAAACTAAGAAAGAAACTTTATTTCATAATTCTATTCCATGGCCATGAAGCACGTGGCAAAACATGGCTTAGAATACGATTGAATGGCCGACGATGTTGGTAAGAAAAGCAGATTATCATATATTACCAAAACCGCGTGGAAGGTTATTGTTGTTTAGGAAGTCTGATTTATTTAGAGATAAGCATTTAATTAGTCGCTCTCAATCTTCCCTCCTCTGCTTCTCACTCTCACTCTCGCTATTGATCTTTCTTAGCTATTAATCTTACTGTCATTCGCCATCACCTTTGGACTTGCTGGTGACTTTTTTTTATTTCTGTTGAGTTTCAAAAGCGTGATTTTCTGGGAAAAGTTGTGATTTTCTAGCAAAGTTTTTAGTTTTCTAGGTGAGAAATTCTTTGAGGAATGTGAAGGATTTTGAGGTTTAATTAAAACAAAAAGAATCTAAGCATCATTGGCAGTGTGTACTACTGAAATGATTTTATTGGAACAAGGTAAATTCATGCACCGACAAAAGCAAGACCATCTTCTGGGCATAGTGTTGCTAATCCTGTTAAAAAATAAATTTAAAATAATAGCAGTAAATTATTTTAATAATATTATAATAATAATTTTATAATTATTATAAAAAAATCATTGTCTAAACTTTAAAATATAATACTATAAATATAGTCCAGTCTTATAAAATATAGTGGTAAATTTGTAAATAAGTGATTTGTTTGAATGAAAAATTTTATTTAAATTGGATTTATATTCACTCGTAATATAAAATAATAATAAATATATATAAAATTTAATATATTTCAATTACGTGTCCATGTAAGCTTGATGTAGACAAAAATTTTCCTTGGTCAAATTAACCAGGCCAATGCCAAGCCAGTTGAACCATTGCTTTCAAAACTACAAATAACCTGGTTCTCGTTTCTTACCTGTTTCACATCAGACAATGCCGCTTCACATAACCACAGCTCACCAAAGGATGAATAAGGCCACCAAAATAATTCAATTTGAAAAATCAATGTGATCCGATTGATAATTGTCACGGTAAACAATCTACAATATATTTAATTTAAAAAATTAAATTATGGCGTTTATTAAACTTTTGAAAGAGTTGCTAACTGTTAGCCAACTAATGGAGTGGCTTGGACTCTAATTTAAGACCGATTTCTCATCATAATTGATTTCATTTTTTAATTTATTAAATTTTTATATTAATAAATTACTTAAAATTATCAAATATAATAAATAAATAAAATTATTATAATAATTAAATTAGTTATAATATTTATTTTTTCAAAATAAAAAATAATTATTTTAATTATTATATATACTATGTGATATTACACAATAATCGCCTAAAGAAAATTATGTGCTGACACACGAAAAAAAGATTATGTGGTAAGCGTCTGATCTAATGATGTTCGGTCTCACGGAGAGAAAAGAAAATATGGGCACTTCAGGTCGGCCTCAGGTCGATTCAGTTTGTCAGGACTCGCCTTCTTTAACTATAGAGCGAGACTCTATAGAAAGTTACCGTTAATGGTTATAATCCAGTAGATCTCTTTTATACTTGTAATCACGAAATTCCTAACCAATTAACTTACGACATTCTTTATGAACGAGCCGACCATATTATTACAGGATTTCCAAGAAATACTATAATTAACCCCACCTCCTTACAATATAAAAATGAAGGATCATAGAGATAAAGATATGTTATTCTCTTACACAACTATTTTTGTGTTGTAAGCATTATAATTCTCTCACCCTTCTCTTCAACTTATTGACTTGAGAGTCAGAATGGCTACTATAGGCGCCAACCACCTCACTCTCTCTCTTGCAGGATTGATTAATCACAACATATCTCTATTTGGTGGACCAATCATAGCACACCTCTATTTTTCGGTTATATCATTTGGTTCTTTTGCCTAAAAATCCATTGAATTCCCTCTGTTCATTTGGATTAAAACCAATCTCTTATCCCCTTTTCTCTTAAAAAAATCTCTTTTCTCTTTCGAAATGGTTGGAAATTCTCAAGCTGCTGCTAAAGTTGCTATCAATGAGGGTGCTATCATTTCTTCCACCCTTAATAGTGGGCAAAACACACCCTCTATAGGCAATGAAGAAGATCCCAACAATTTGAGTATTAAACAAACACTCCAGTACGTCAAAAGGTTGCAAGTTACTTTCAAGCAATACAAAGCTCGAGAGGAGGCGTCACTCATGGCTTCCAAGGGAAGGGAGGAAGCCTCTGTTGATACCTCAAGGACTCGAACGGGGCAATTCAGATGCAGTCCAAAGGGAATGACAAGTTTGAGAAAAAAGAGTCATCAGACGATGCTCCAAAAGATATCGGCTGGAAGCTAGTACGGGCTGCTCCAAGGTACTGGGAAGGACAGGAAGAGGATAAAAAGATGAGCCAAAAGTAAGACAAAAAGGCAGAGAAGTAAGGATATAAAGGAGATCACAAAAGTTACCTAGTCTCCCAAGGAAGGGACGACCGAGGTAAGTATAAGAATTATACTCTACTGAATAATTTATCGACACGTATTTTAATGTGGATCAGAAAAAATGACAAGAAAGTCAGATGGACTCCTAAGCTCAACCCTAAAAAAGCTGGAAGACGAGATAAGACTAAGCATTGCCATTTTCATGAAGACTATAGACACACAATGGAGGAATGCCGACAACTGAAAGATGAAATCGAGAGGCTAATAAGAGACGGTACACTTTGAAAGTTCACCAGAAAGAGTGGAAAGGAGAGGAGATCTGAACCCGAGACAACAACTCACGAAATTACCCTTGACAAGAAACCGAAAAGGGTCATTCATACGGTTAGGACCAAGTGGCAATACAAGCCCATAAAAGCAGAACATCACAAGATATTCAACCCCTGAGTCAAACTCCAAGGTTTTGATATTGGTTGAGTTAGATAACCAAGCTTTTTAATTATCCTTGACAAAATGTATAGCATTTACAAAAATGTTATAAACAATACTATGATGTGTTCTTCAAACCTTTCTTATAAGGAACGTTGGATGAAAGCGTGGAAATAAAAGACCACAAGGCCATTCAGGTGTTAGTCCCACTAAATAAAAGTTCCAATGCCATAAGGTGGGAATCCTGCCAGGCTAGAAGATCGGGTATTAGTCTCACTAAAAGGCCATAAGACCATCCGAGTATTAATCCTGGTAAACAAAAGTTTCAACCCCACGAGGTGGAAACCCTCCAGGCACATAACCGAGTGTTAGTCCAATATAAAAGTTTTTAAAGATATTTATATCAGACCACAAGGTGAAAATCCGCCAAGCCAGAAGACCGAGTGTTAGTCCCGATAAACAAAAGTTTCAAAGTCACAAAGCAAGTATCCGCCAGGCACATGACCAGGTATTAGTCCCGATAAATAAAAATTTCAAAGCCATTGGGTGGGTTCCCGCCAAGCACAAAACTGGGTATTAGTCCCGATAAATAAAAATTCTCTAAGGCATTTCAAGCCAAAGCCACATGGGCGGGAATCCGCGAGGCCAGAAGATGGGGTGTTAGTCCCGATAAATAAAAGTTTCAATGTCACAAGGCGGGTATCCACCAGGCACATGATCGGGTGTTAGTCCCAATAACAAAAGTTTTAAAACCACAAGATGAATATCTGCCGAGCACAAGACCGGGTGTTAGCCGCAATAAATAAAAATTTTCCAAAGTATTTCATGCTGAAGCCATAGGGCAGGTGTCCATAAGCATATATCTAGGCGTTAGTCCCGCTGAAAGAAAAGTTCCCAAGACATTGTATGCCTATGCCATAAGGCGAGTATTAATCAGGCCACATGACCGGGTGTTAGTCTCGTTTTACAAAAAGTTCCCAAGGCATATTATGCCCAGGCCATAAGGCGAGTATTAACCAAATCACAAAACCGAGTATTAGTTTTGATTCACAAAAAGATTTTAAGGCATTTCATACTCAGGCCACTAGGCGGGCATGAGCCAGGCCACACGAACGGGTGTAGATCTCATTTTGTAAAAAGTTCCTAAGGCATTGTCACTGTTCCTATGATCACTACTAGAAATCCAAAACTTTTTGTAAGGGAGGAAGGCCCATTGTAGGCGCGCAAGTCTTTTTGGCGATTGACGAAGGAATGATAGGCTGCTGAGTGAGCAAGTAAAGCTCGCAAGGGCTAGAGAATGCCTGGAAGCTCGCTAATGCTGGAAAATGCATGGAAGACCGCCAGGGGTGGAAAATACTCGGAAGTTAGTTAGGGCTACAGAATGCCCGAAAGCTCAATAGAACTGTAAAATGCCCGAAAGCTCATTAGGCTGGATGGGGCGAGAAAATGACCGGAAGCTCGTTAGGGTTGGTTGGGGCGAGAAAATGCTCGAAAGCTAGTCAGGGCTAGAGAATGGCCAAAAGCTCAACAGGGCGAGAAAATGCTCGAAAGCTAGTTAGAGCTAGAGAATACCCAGAAACTTGACAGTGTGAGAAAATGCTTGGAAGATAGTTAGGGCTAGAGAATGCCTGAAAGAATGCCCGGAAGCTCAGCAAGGCTTGAAAGTGCCCGGAAGATCACCAAGGCCATTAGGACAAGAAAAAGCCCAAAACTCGCCAAGGCGTAACTATATCGCTCGGATCAATTTTGGCCAGATGCTGGACAAGATCTTAGACCAGGCTGGTCGGAAGGGCGAGTGAGAAGGAAGCAAGGATAGCGTGCATTCAGAAGTTAATTTAGTTCGATGGACTAAACTAAAGACTGCGTTCGGGACAATCATTGTGATTTACACTCCAGGATCGTGATGCATTTTGCAACCAAGTCACCATGAGGGTATCCACCAGACCAATGACCATGGGTCAGCCTTGATTAATAAAATTTTCAAGTCATTATCATAACTGGGTATTAAGTTCGGTTTATTATGCTTAATATTCATAGCCACAAGACAATTATCATTTATGGGCAGGAGTAGGTAAAATGATGCGAATACGAAAATGCCAATCTAAATGAGGCATGTGCCCCAAATATTGAAGACGATAATCATTTTTGAATCTAAATAATTGAAAATCAGCGGGAGACTTCTTATATTATATATTAATCACCCAAAGAAGGCCATGTGTTGGAACTCGAAGAAAGGGATGTGTGACAAGGGTATGATCAGATGATGCTCGGTCCCACCGAGAAAAAAGAAGACCTGGGCGCTTTAGGTTGTTCTCGGGTCGGTTCAGTTCATCAGGACTCGCTCTCTCAACTACAGCGCGAGACTGCATAGGAAATTACCGTTAACGGCTACAATCATGTAGATCTTCTTTACACCTGTAATTACGGGATCTTTAACTAATTAATTGGTGAGATCCTTTATCAACAAGCCGGCCACATAATTATCGAATTTTCAAAAAATATTATAATTAACTCCACCTTCTTATAGTATAAAAACTAAAGATCACATAGACACATGTATGCTATTCTCTTACACCGCTACTCTTGTGTTCTAAACATTACAATTCTCTCGCCCTTCTCTTCAACTTATTGATTTAAGTGTTGGAGTGACTACCATAGATGCCAACCATCTTATGCTCTCTTTCTTGCAGAATTAACTAATCACAATACAGCTCTATTTAATGGACAAATCACAGGATAACTCTATTTTCTAGTTATATCATTATATAATAAATTAATAACTTTATTTTGTGTCTATTTAAATTATAAAATAACTTAATATATACCTATATTAAAATAATAATTACACAATTTATCAAATGTCTATAATATATAAATTATAATCGTCCAAAAGCAAACGGTTATCAATTATTAATAATAACTATTAGTTACATTTAATAGTTAAATTAAATAGACCTCAAATATATTAAAATTAAGAATATAATCAAATATATTATTTTATAAAATTATTTTTCTACTTCAATAATACTTTTCTCAGTAAATATTTTATTTTTATATATTAAAATAATTTTAAAAATTTTAAAAATTTTAAAAATTTATTAATTAATTCTTTCATTACTTCAAATTTAAACCCAACAGCCTCCAACGTGCTCCCTCGAACCCACCCTTTTCCCCAACTAGACCGTAACATGCCTTAGAGATCCATAATTAGCCAAACATTTCTTTAACTCTCAGCAACAACAAAATCCACTTAAATAACTCCTAATTTAAAAGAACAAATCAAGGATATGGAAATTGAAAAATCAGAGATAATCATTACCCATAATGAAAAAGGAGGAGCAAAGACAGTAGTTGATGTCCAAATCCAAAAAGGATCCAGACCATTATCATGTTGCATAAAGAAACAACCAGGCGTCGTAGTTGCTACCAACTCTCTAGCTGGTCGTATATATTAGCAATGTCGGCAACTTTGTCGTGCTCTCTTTTTCCTCATTTTGGTCTGAATAATTCGATTCATGAATTCCAACATCTCAGAAAATATTAAAATTTTATTTATTTACTTAAATATTATTTATTTTAAAAAATACTTTCTGAAAAGTAAATTTTTTTAAAAATAACTTAATTAAATTAGAGTAAACTTAGTTTCTTTATATCAATAGAAAATTATTTGATTTGCCTAGTTATAAAAATATTGGCAACCAAATAAATAAAATTTCAATTTTTTTAAAAATTTCAAATTTTTTAATTAAGTTATATCCAACTAAACAAAACCTTAATTATTTTTCTTATTTAACTGCAGAATTAGGAAAATTAGCTTTCACCTCTTGAAAAATAGGCCATTTGAACTAAATAAAAATATTTGGTGGTGTTTAATGAGGCTGTGAATCTAAGATATAAATAAATATATGGTCTCATTTAATTTTTATGCAGAGACTCACGCATTTATATTTTGAATCGTAATAAACAATATTTAAGTAAGAATTGTACCGAAATTAGAGATTTGCTTATGGATTGAAAGAGGACATGACTAGATAAGGCGAGGAATAGGAGTAAATAGTATTTCATTCAAATCGAAAAAAATTGATTAAATTAAATTAATTTAAAATTTTAATTTAATTTTTTATTTTTTTAATTCGATTTTAATAAAAAAAAATTGATTAACCAAATCGATCCAATTAATGATAATCGTATATTATTTTTTATCATATAGAAAAAAATTAGACCATATCTAAGATTAAAATACTTCATTTAAATTTTAGACTATTAAAAATAATATGTAAAAAATAAAAAATAATTAAAAATCTAATCAATCAAATCGAACCAAACTGAATTAGACCAGTTTGATTCAATCAATTTCTATTTAGAATCGATTTGATATGATTTTTATAAATATTAAAATTTAATTTTTAATTTATTCGATTTGATTTGTAATCAAATCGATCGAATGCTCCCGAATGAAAAATGAAAAGAAAAATTAATTATAAAATAATATTTTACTATCAGCATAATTAATTGACACTGATGATACCTTATCCTTGCATATTTTTAAATATGAGTATCATCGGTGTAATATTAATTAATTTACCTTTAAAGATTATAATTCAAAAGTTTAGTTTAATAGTAAGTATATCTGAGTAAATTTGAGAGGTTTTAAGTTTTACTCTCCAATTCTCAATATTTATTTTAAAAAAAGATATAAAATTAATTTTAAAAAGACTATAAATCACATACAATTATTAAGAAAAATTTAAAAAGAAAGTAATTAATATATAATAAAGTCTTCATTAAATAATAAAATTAATTTACTATCATGAATTTCTCTTACCTGCTAAACATTATTACATAATTTTATTACTACTACTATTTTTCTTCTTATTTATTCACAAATACAAAGAGGGATTTAATTCTTAAAAGTCTTACATAGTTCTTAATAATTTATGTAATTTCTTTTTAAAATTTAAAAGTCTTATATGGTCAATTTTAATAATTGAAGTACTTGTTTAGATTTAAAAAAAAGTTTTTACAATTATTAATCTTTACTTTAAGAATTAAAGTAGATGTTTTATAAACCACTCCATTGTCATTAATAAGTTTAGGTTGTCATAAATTATTTTGTACATCTAATTAACAATGTCATGCCGAGAATTTATTGTGATGACCGCTGAGCTCTGAACACTCAGGTTTGGCAAAACCTGCGCTAAAAAGATTGGATTTCAATTCTATTAGGATTTAATATATGGAAATACTTTTTGTACAGACTCAAGACTTGCTCCGACAAGTTAGACTGGATGTGAACTTGCACGTGAAGAACTTGACCTTGAATATCCGTTAGCTCCATAGAACAACAAACCCCGTGATACTTGGGATCATATTCAAGTGGCATCGGATGAAATTAAATAGTCATCTGACGGTAGAAAAGGATGCAGTACAACTATACATACGGCCAGCGTGACTATGATAAGAGGGTACGAGAACAAAATGGTGGTTACATGTCACTAGAGGACAAAAAACAAAAGGAATAAAAAGAAACAAGGAGGAGAAACAAACCAAGCTTACAAAAAATACCCTGAGCCTAACCCCTTTACTGGATCTCAGAAATCAATTGGCACAATTTATGGGAATGAAAGAGATCTTACCGTCACCGGAGTTCTCATCCTCATTTCACCCATTGAGATCCACATGACCAATCACGGTGAAAATCATACTGAAAACGCCCCAAACGACCTGAGTTCAACCCATGAAGGTCCACAGATCTCGTTCTCTAGCCCAACCACCCTAATAAATCAGCCACCCATGTTATTTAACCCTTCACTAAGCTCAGGCAGGACCATGTCTCAAATTATCCTATCTGATCAAGAACTGCAAAGCATGGCTCTCTAGTTACAGAACACTACTCACTAGCTAGGCCAGATGAGCAGAGAGGGCTTAATACCCCGTCGAGCAAGCCAACTGTAGCTAAGGGGCTCAATATCAATAAGTCTCAACCCATATTGAACTGTCAAATCCCCCAATAGAACAGTAGGAGGACAGGTGATGGAGACGGAGAAGCCAGTCAGGGAAACGAGTCGACAGCCAGAGCTAGAGGTAGGATAGTGAGGGAGTTTATTGAGAATGATGGGGTTGAGAGCTACTCTTCCGAACTAGCAGAAAGGTTGGAGAGTAAAGAGTTAGAAAGAAACTACCACCTGGAGAAGAGGTCTAGAAGGGAAGACGTAGACATAGACCAAAAGTTAGAAAGGTTGAAAAAGCAACTATTGACGGAGTTAAGAGCATGAGACAACAACAGTCCCCTATTGCCAACCTCATCGCCGTTTATAAAACAGGCTCAACAAGAAACCATACCAAAGAAGTTCAACCAACTATGGTAGCCTATGACGGGACAGGAAACCTTCGAGAGCAACTCTTGAACTACAAGACATTCATGGAGTTGCTGACTCATTTGGACGCCCTGATGTGTAAGGTCTTCCCAATCACCTTAACAGGACTAGCCCGAGCATGGTTTAACAGCTTGCAGTCGAGGAGCATCAAGAACTTCATAGACCTAGCCAGTGTATTCATTAGCAAATTCATTGTCGGAGTTCCTATGGAAAGAAAAATGAGCTACTAAAAAACTTTGAGGCAGAGGAAGAATGAATTTTTGAGAGAGTATGTGGCCAGATTCAACTCTGAGGCTTTGCATATACCTGAGCTGAATGAGGGAAAGGAAGTAGAAGCCATGCAGAAGGGCACAACCTCCCCGGAGTTCTTTGGGTCACTATACAAAAAGCCCCCTACTACCCTGTCAAAGCTAATGAAAAGGGCATAGGAATATATAATACAAGATAATGCCTTGACAACTAGTCGATTTGTCAGGGATGATAGAGAAAGAGGCAAGGTTGGGGAGGATAAGAGACAAGACAAGTAGGATAAGAGACAAGACAAGTCAGAGAGGAGACAAAACTAGGGACTGCATTGAATAAAAACTGATGGGAAAGAAAGGAACAGAGACCTTATCATCCCCGGCTCCCCGCTGAAGTCACTAACCTAAATGTGTCCAATGCCGAAGTGCTCATAGCATCCTAGGATAAAGATTTCGTGCAATGGCCCAAGCCCATGAAAATAGAGGCAAGTAAGAGGGATCCAGATAAATATTGCCAATACCACAAAACACACGGCCATGACACAAATGATTGATATCCATAAATAAATGAGATAGAAAGGCTTATTAGGAGAGGCCATATTTAAAATTTTATGAAGAAGCCATAGGGCTAGAGGCAACAACAATGTGTGGCTGGAGAAAGGCCCAGGAGACAGATCGGAGCACCAGTAAATGATTGCTCCAGTGGAACAATCAATATGATTGTAGGAGGGACTGAAGGCCATATGAGTAGGAAGGGGAAGAAGAGAGGTAGAAATGAAAATGAAAGCAGCATAGAGATGATGCAAGTCACTGAGCACTCCCTAATAACCATCTCCTTTTCCCAGAGGATGCATAGGGGGTGCAGATGCCCCACGATGATGCCTTGATCATCAAAACAGTCATCAATAACTTTAGGGTTCATAAGGTGCTAGTGGACGATGGCAGCAAGGTGAATCTATTACCCTACCGGGTCTTCCAGTAAATGAAAATACCTGAGGAGCAGCTCATCAGGGACCAGCCTCGGTCAAAGAGATAGGGAGAACCCCGGTAGTGATGGAAGGAAAAGTAAAAGTAGCCCTCACTCTAGGGGAGCCTCCCCTGTCACGGACTCACTATGCCATATTCCTGGTGGTGAAGTTACCCCTAAGCTACAATGCTATCCTAGGAAGATCAATGCTGTATGATTTTGAAGCAGTGATTAGTATCTAGTAT
Organism: Manihot esculenta; assembly: GCF_001659605.2. Classification (NCBI taxonomy): domain Eukaryota; kingdom Viridiplantae; phylum Streptophyta; class Magnoliopsida; order Malpighiales; family Euphorbiaceae; genus Manihot; species Manihot esculenta. Next base: position 33,175,482 of record NC_035168.2, on the reverse strand, counting down.
CTGGTCATGAAGTTCCCAACAGAGGCAGGAGTTAGAGTTGTCCAGGAAAGGCAGGAGGAGGCTAGAGTAGTATACCTGGCTACGGTAGAGAAGCAATGCACCCAACTAGAGGAGGTAAACCCTAAAGTTATAGAAGTTAGAGACGAAAGAAAGGAGGCTAGGACCGAAACAGTTGACAAGCCAGAGACCTTCTCACTATTCAGAGAAGAAGGCGACAAGGTCTTCAGCATCAACTCGAGCTTGGAATAAGGCTAGAAAGAAGTTGCAAAAGCCTTGATTAGGAGGCATGCCTCGAGCTTTGCCTAGAAACCCTAGGATATGCCGAGGATGGATCCTGAGGTGATGACTCATACGTTGAACGTCTTCCCTGATGCCAAGTCAGTGAAACAGAAAAAGAGTCTTTGGGAAAGAGAAGCAATAGGCCACGAGGGAAGAGGTGGAGAAATTAGAAGAGGTCGGGTTTATTAGGGAAGTAATGTACCCACAGTGGTTAGCTAATCCTGTGTTAATAAAAAAGGCCAACGGGAAGTATAGGATGTGTATAGACTTCACCGACCTAAATCAGGCCTGCCAAAAAGATTGTTATCCCCTTCTAATATTAATAAAATGGTCGATTTTATGGTCGGTTTTGACTACTTATCATCTTTGGATGCTATGTCGGGATATCACCAAATCTCAATTGACAAATCAGATGAAGAGAAGACCTCCTTTATAACTGAAGATGGAACATATTGCTACAAGGCTATGCTTTTCAGGTTGAAAAACGCTAGGGCTACATACCAGCATCTGATGAATAAAATCTTCAAAGACCAAATAGGGAGAAATGTAGAGGTGTACTTCAATTACATGGTAGTTAAAAGCGAACTTTCCAACAACATTTGGCTAACCTAGAAGTCTTCCAGGTACTACAGCGGTACAGGATGAGATTGAATCCTACGAAGTGTGCTTTCTTCATCAGAGGAGAGACATTTTTAAGTTACATTGTCAGTGGGAAGAGCATAGAACCAAACTCAGAAAAGGTAGAAGCTATATTGAACATGCTTGAGCCGACCTATGTAAGGGATGTACAGAGGCTCACAGAAAGAGTAGTAGCACTTAACAGGTTCATGTCTAAGTTTGCAGAGAGATGCCTACCCTTTTTCAAGAAGTTAAGGAAAGTTCCGAATTTTGAATGGTTAGATGATTGCCAAGAGGCCTTCAAAAGCCTTAAGGAGCATCTCAGCTCCCCACATGTACTCAGTAGTCCCTTGGCGGGGGGAAAAGCTGTTGATCTACTTGGCTGCATTAGAACAGGCAATGAGTGCCTTGCTAGTAAGGGAAGAGGCAAGGATCCAAAAATCTGTCTTTTGGGTCAGCAAGGTACTTAAGGATGCTGAGGTCAAATATATGAATATAGAAAAGCTGGCATTCACTTTGTTATTGGCAATGAGGAAATTCAGGATATATCTGAAAGACCACCAAGGAGTAGTGCTGACTGATCAGCCTTTGAAAAAGATCTTACACAGGCTTGAAAATTCAAGGCAGATGCTAGCATGGTCAATAGAAATCAGCCTATATTGTCTCATTTACCAACCTCGGACAGCAATCAAGGCATAGGCCTTGGCCGACTTCATAGCTGAATGCTCCTTCAGCACGGTTGAGAAAGAATAGATTGATGCGCTGCCGGGCTCAGTGGAAGAAGGGGTAGGGAACCAACAACAACATGAATCTGTGTGGAATCTATTTGTAGATAGGGCATCGAGCTCCACAGGTAGTGGTGCAGGAATCCTTCTAAAAGAACTTGATGAGTTCAAAGTATGTTATGCCCAGCACTTCGGGTTCTCGACATTTAATAACATGGCCGAGTATAAAGCTCTTCTGAATGGAATGAAAACATCCTTGAAAGTGGGGGCGACTGACCTCAGAATAATCAGTGATTCACAACTGGTAGTGAACCAAATAACAAGGATATACCAAGCAAAGGACTCGCTTATGCAAAAGTACTTAGCTAAAGTAAGAGTCTTGGAAGTCAAGCTCGGTGAGTAAGAAACTATAGTTGAATACAGAAGAATGCCTCGAGAGGAAAATGAAAAAGCATACTTGCTCAGCAAATTGTCTGTAGAAGAGCTAGAACAACTCCCGGACAAAGTGTATGCGCAGCAAATCGATGTCCCTACTTTTGAAAAGCCAGCCTCCATTATGCAAGTTGATAAAGAACGAAGCTGGATGACCCCATACCTTGAGTACCTCGAGACTAAAAAATTGCTAGAAGACAAAATGGAAGCTCTGAAAATCGCGGCTAAAAGCCGCTAATTACCAAGCAATAAGAGGGACTCTATATAGGAGAGGAAAGTTCAACCCGTGGTTAAGGTGTATAAGGCCAAAAGAGGCATTCAGGATAATCCAAGAAATAAACCAAGGGGTTTGCGAAGTTCATAAAGGAGCAGCCACATTAGTGAACATGATTTTTTGGCAGGGTATTACTGGCCAACAACAAAGAAAGAAGCAGGAAAATTTGTGAACAAATGTGATATCTGTCAAACGTTCGCCAACACTATCAACAGCCCAGCTACATCACAGTCAAGTATATCAAGTCTGTGGCCGTTCTCGTAGTGGAGAATAAACATTCTAGGACCATTCTCTAAGACTGTAGGATAGAAGAGGTTTGTGATCGTGGCTGTAGAATACTTCTCTAAGTGGCCTGAGGCAGAGGTCATGCCCTCCATTACGGCTCGAAAAGTGATAGACTTTGTATGAGGCAACATCTTCTGCCAGTTTGGGATACCCATGACACTCATAGCAGATAACGAAAAGCAATTCGACTGCAACTCTTTCTGGGATTTTACAACGAACATAGGTATATGGCACACGTTTTCCTCAATAGCTCATCTGCAGAAGAATGGCCAAACCAAGGTGACGAATTAAGCTATCCTCCATGGGCTTAAAAAATGGTTAGAAGATGCTAAAAGGAATTGGGTAGCCAAGCTGCATAGCATCTTGTGGGCATTTCGGACTACACCACGAATAACAATAAGGGAAACTCCATTCGCACTAGCATTTGGGACAGAAGTTGTAGTTTCCATAGAGCTGCAGATCCCCACTCACCGAGTTCGATTCAATGATGAAAACACCACTGATGAGAAATTAAGGAGCAACTTGGATGCCCTAGAGGAAATCAGGGATGAAGCACAAGTGTGAACAACCGCTTATCAGTAGAAAGCAACTCGATACTACAACTAGAAAGTTCAAGAGAGGAACTTAAAAGTTGGAGACTTAGCATTGAGAAGACTAGAAGCCACAGGAAAAAAGAGTTGTTGTGGGAAAGCTAGCATTTACCTGGGAAGGACCATTTAGAGTCGCTAAAGTCATCAGACCAGGAGTATAAAGAATCAAAGATTTGCAGGGGAATCCAAAACCTCACACTTGGAACATCCAGTTTTTGAAGAGGTATTTTCCATAAGATGTATAATGTAACTGTTATAGTGAGAATATGAATAAAAATCCTCTTTTCTACTCTCAAAACACTTTTGACAAATAAAAAAGACCTCAATGAGGTAGGTGAGCAGTCTCGAAAATAAGACTTTCGGCACTACAAAACTGATTGAGGAGATGAAAACCTCAATGAGATAGGTGATCGATCTCAGAAATAAGACCATCGGCACCACAAAATCGATTGAGGAGATGAAGACCTCAATGAGGTAGGTGACTGATCTCAACAATAAGACCGCCGACACCATAAAATTGGTTGAGGAGATGAAGACCTTAATGAGGTAGGTGACTGATCTCGAAAATAAGACCGTCGACACCACAAAACTGATTGAGGAGATGGAGACCTTAATGAGGCAGGTGACCGGTCTCGGAAACAAACCGCCAGCACCACGAAATCAGTTGAGGGGATGAAGGCCATGCTAAAGCCCTTTACCAGCAAAAATATAAGCCAAAAGAAATAAAACAAAAGGCATGGTACCGACCTTAAAAAATGGATTTCGGCACCTTTAACGCCTTACTAGAAGAAAAGCTAAGGCATGGCACCGATCTAACAAAAGGACCTCAGCACCAAGGCCTAACTAAAAATAAAGCTAAAGCAGGGTTCTGACCTCAAAAATGGACCTCGACACCAAGGCAAAACCAAAATAACGTTAAGGCCAAGAGCTGGCTTCAGAAATGGACTCTGATCCCATGAATATCAAATTACAAATAAGGAATAAGACTTTGGTACAATATGAATCAATATCAAAAGAAATGCCGACCTCAAAAAACTAGCCTCTAGCACTAAATCAACCAGAAAAAAGAGCTTACAACTCGATCATCTAAAGGCTCTAGAAGAGCAGAAGGCAAAAATAACCAAGGGATTTAACAAATAGATTTCAAAGCACAATAAGTTAAACGTTTTTACGAGCAAAATATCAAATGAGTAGCCAGTTTGGCATTGCTCACAAATAATATACGCAAAAAATAATCTAAGTATAGGAATACAAATGAAATTCAAATAGACAGGAAAAATAAAACAAACAACTAGAAAATAATAGAAAGGTTCAAAACTATATTAACTTAATTACTCTTTCCTTACACTATTTGAATGGATTACAGAAGCAGCAGGGGAAGGGGAAGCAGAGCCAACTAAATAATTTACAAGTTTGCCCTCTTGCAATCTAGGGGGTAAGGAAGGGGGGTTCTTAGGCCGGGGAATATCGTCCTCTCCATAGCAGACCTCATCGCCATTGGAATCAAGTTCGGGGGCTCGTAAGTCAGCCAACGGAGTGGAGGGGGCATCACGAGCAGCTTTGAGGCCCTAGTTGAAGCTTGAAGCGAACATGCGAAAGGCCTCCTTATATATTTTTTTCCTTTAGCTCCGTTGAGCCCTTATACTCCTCCAATTGTGCTTCACAGGCCTATTGAATTTTCTCCTTTAACTCTCAGAGTCCTTGTACTCCTGCAGCCGTGCTTCACAGGCCTACTGAACTCCATCCTCTACAGCCTGGGCATCCCTCAATAAGGAAGCACACCTCTCCTTCAGGGTAGAAACATCTTGGCAGAGTTGCTGCTGTTGAAGTGGAGACTCCTCTGCTGCCAAACTTATGCCCTTCAGGTACTCGATGTGCTTGTTAAGCTCCTGCTGTAGAATAGTAGCACGAGCCAAGGCCTCATCACACTGGGCCCAGGCCTCAGCGCGTGACGGCGGATCTTCTCCAAAGCAGATAGCTGCGCGAGGGCTTCATCTCTTTTAGACTCTGCCGCAGAAGCCCGTTGGCAAGACCTGGTGACCTCCTCCTTCATCTCCCCCAATTGCTTGGTGAGGTCTTTAATTTACCCCCGGAACTCAATAATGTGCCCACGAGCCTCACTAGTGGCAACAAGATTTTCGTCTCGACGTGCCTCAGCAATTCGCTGGTCCATCAAGCTCTAGAGAGACCAATTCTGGGCATCGATCTCTATAAACACGATAAAGGACTGCCATAGAAAAGAAAAAGTAAAGTTAAGAAAGATAGAAGATCAAAAACACTTTCAAGAAGAATAGACAACTTACCATGAGGAACATCTCCCTCAGAATGTCCCCAACATCCTCCAGGGAGTGCGAGCAAAAGATCGCCTATTGTTTGGTAGCACAGGCCAGATAACTGACAAGGACTAGAAAGCAAGGGTCAATAGCATCAGGGACCCCCTCAAATATCCTCTCACACAGCATCTCGGCCACACAAACTAGCGTAGACTCAACAGTCACCTTGGCGGCGTTTAGTAACTCATTATCCGGGGCAGACAACAAGTGCTCTACCACCTTTTCCCCCTTATCAACAAGAGGGAAATGGGCTACCCCTGCGAGTTCTGAAGTCTAGGCATGTTTAGCAGCCCTGCTTTCAATTGTGGTAATGCCCACGGCTTGAATGGGTAGGACATCCAAGGGAGCAATCCTGGTGCCCTCTTTTGAGCTGCTCTCAACTGACTCGCTAATTGCGATAGGCTCTTTAAGAACTTCCTTTGGAGCGAGAGGAGCCTTAAAAGAAACCAGCACTTTAGGAGGGACCGACGTCCTAGAAGCCGCTGAACAAAAGTATTGAGATTATAGGAAGAAAACTGCTTCTATTTTCTTACCTCTTGTGTAGTAAGTTACAGAGTTTATATAGTACATACGATTAGACCTTTGATTGTGCCCTCAATTATGTCCTAGAATCGTGCTATGCTAAACATGGTAAGATTTGATCACTGATTGATTTACAATCATGACAGAAGATCACTGATTGATTTACAATCATGGCAGAGGATTCTTTCCAACACTGATTGATTTACAATCATGGCAGAGGATTCTTTCCAACACTCCCCCTCAAGTTGGTTCATGTGGATCTAGCATACCCAACTTGCCCAAAACCTCATGGAATATTCGTCCAGCTACTGCTTTGGTTAGGATGTCCGCCCATTGATCCTTTGATTGAACAAACGGTAAAGATATCAGACCACTGTCCAACTTTTCTTTGATGAAATGTTGGTCTATTTCAACATGTTTTGTTCGATCATGTTGAACTGGATTTTCAGAAATGCTTATTGCCGCCTTGTTGTCACAACGGAGTTCAGCTGCATCCTTTTGTATCCATTCTGAGCAAATGTTTTTCTGTAGGTTGACCAACTGAGGTGATAGTCTTTCTCCTCTGGTAACGTTTGCCACAGGGTATCTGGACCTAGCTGCCTCGAATTCTGGATCATATCTCCTGGGTGGAATTCCTCTATTATTTCGAGGGGGTAGGACATATTGGCCTGTTTCAGGAACCTCAAAGGAAATGGGTTCAGTGGTAAGGTTATTAGAACTAGGGGAAAGTTCATATTCACATACCTCAGTTGTGTGTTCCTCAGGATATTCTACGGTGTCAGGTTCTGGTTGTGACGTTGAGACCGAGGACTGTACTAGATGGTCAGTGTCTCCCAGTTCTGGTGTAGACTCAGGAAGAGAAGAATGATCAAGTTCTGGCCCCCCCTGACTAAGCCAATTTGGCAGTGGTGGTGATTGTACCGTTGTCTCCCCCTCACTGCTAGTTGGCGAAGGAAAAAAATATTCCTCTTCTAGAAAAGTGCAGTCCATGGTAGTGAAGAGCCGTTTAGAGATTGGGTCAAAACACCGATAGCCCTTTTTATGGACACCATAACCAAAGAAAACACACTTAAGAGCACATGGATCAAGTTTAGTGCGGTGTGTTTTAGGAATGTGAACATAAACTGTGCAGCCAAAGATCTTAGGTGGAAGGTTGAGATGGGAAGGGATGGTGTGATGAGAGGACAAGGTATGCAAGGGAGATTGGAAATTAAGGACGCGAGACGAAAGTCGATTGATGAGGTAAATGGATGTGGCAACTGCTTCAAACCAAAACTTAGGAGGAACTTGGGCTTCATACAATAAGGCTCAGGCAGTCTCAAGGATATGTCGATTTTTCCTTTCAGCAACCCCATTTTGCTGTGGTGTATAAGGACAAGTAGTTTGGTGAAGGATCCCATTATCCCGGAAAAAGGTTTGGAGATGGTTATTTACAAATTCCCCCCCATTGTCAGATCGGAGGACTTGAATGGTCCTGTGAAATTGGGTTTTAATCATGCGGAAAAAATCACAGAATTTCTCAGCCACTTCACTTTTTTGTTTTAACAGGTAAACCCAAGTAACACGAGTGCAATCATCAATAAAAGTCACAAAGTATCTATAATCAGGGGAGACAGATTCCGGGGCAGGCCCCCATACATCAGAGTGTATTATTGAGAAGGGAGTATCAGATTTATTTGTGGATATATGATAAGTACTCTTATGACTCTTAGCAAGCACGCATGAAGTACAAACTGGAATGTCAATGGATTTAAACTCAGGAAACAAAGTACGAAGATAATCACTTGAGGGATGGCCGTAGCGCCGGTGCCAAAGCCATAACTGTCGGGTTGAGGACCCTTGAGCTAAATGAGCTGACCCAGTACTTGAGACCTCCTCCACATAGTACAGTCCATCTTTCTCAGTACCACGGCCCAGTACCGTGCCCGTATGAATATCCTGCAAAACACAAAAATGAGGATACATGAGTACTCTGCAATTTAACTGTTTGGTGATCTGATTGACAGAGAGTAATTTGCAAGATAAGGAAGGTACATAAAGGCTATTGGAGACATTTAAAGTGGGGTTTATAGAAACGGTACCACCACCGATGACCGGGAAGGAGCCACCGGTAGCGTTTAGAATATTGGATTTTGAGGGTGGGGCTGACACAACAAAATCTGAAGAATCATTAGTCATAGTGTCTGTGGCTCCTGAATCAAATACCCACCCACTAGCATTTTGTACCTTGTGAGTATGACCGATAGAGTTAAGGGCTAACGATTCAGACTTATCTAAAACATCCGGGACCAGTGATTTAATTTTACAAGAATTAAAACAAGCAGGGGCACATTTAGATTTATTTAAAGAGACAGGGGTAGAAAGGTCATTGTCCCTCCTTTCTAACCCTAAAATACCTCCTTCCCGATCATAAGGGACACCCGTGCCTCCTCCTTTCTTGGCTCCTTGTAGTGCCGCTGCAACCCTTGAGCCCTGTCCGTTGCCCGAGTTTTCCTCCGTTTGTCCGATCAGGTTATTATCGCAGGCAGCCTTTTGGGTGCCGCTGGTAGTGACCGTGGCCATATTCCCTGCACCTTGTCCCTTTCCTTTCTTCTTACGGATATTGTTTTCCTCCCACCACTCCGGATACCCTATGATCTTAAAGCATCCGTCCCGGGTATGTCGAGATCCGCCGCAATGGGTGCATTTTAAGCCTGATTTATCATCCCGGAGTGATGACTTGTCTGTGTCTGACCGGTTTTTAGCCAATAGACCGGCCCCCACGAGGTCGGAACCTGCTGTCGCTGGTGATGGAAGAGGAAGGTGGATGGCACGGCGCAACTTCTCACCTCGGAGCCGAGAGTAGGCGTTGTCCAAGGTCGGCAATGGCTCCTCGTTGAGAATTTCTCGACAGACTAGATCGAGGTCCGATTGTACTCCGGCCAAAAATAGGTACAGACGTTCCTCCTGGATTTCCCGGTTCCGGATAGTGATATTGTTGTCTCCTTCAATTCTGGTCGGTTGTCTTTCGTCGATCTTGGCCCAGATGGCCTGAAGATCGTTGTATAAATCTTCCAGATTGCTTCCTTGTTGTGTTAATTTGTATGCTTTAGACTGTAACTCGTAAATGATAAGTTTGTTGCTACCTGTATTGAATCTGATCTTGAGGGCATCCCATAGTCCTTTGCTTGTCTTGTGCTGTAATAAATTTGGACGGAGCTTCTACTCTACCGTCTGGATTAACCATCCTCGGACAATGCTGTCATTAGTTTGCCACAGGTAAATTGCGGGGTCTGTTTCTGTCGGAGGGGAGGGAGTCCCAGTCAAATGGTTTGATTTCCCTCGCCCTGTGATAAACATCTCCATCATCTTTGCCCAGACAACATAATTGGAATCATTCAATTTTATGTCGGACGGTGGCTGTGCTGAATCAAGATTGAATTGGTTTGCTGATTTCTGATTTCCATTTTGGCTATTCTGAATTAACTGGAATAGTTTTTGTGACAAGTCTGCTATTGGATCAATTATTGCCTGGGATTGGTCAGCCGGGCTGGGGTGGTCGGCCATTGTTGTTTCGGTGAGAGAAAGAAGTTGGGAAAGGTATCTGGTAGGTTGGTTTAGTGAGAGAAGGTCGGGAAAAATATCTGGTAACGGATGGTTGCAGGACGGCTATAATTCCAGGATCGGAACCTGCTTTGATACCATATTGAGATTATAGGAAGAAAACTGCTTCTATTTTCTTACCTCTTGTGTAGTAAGTTACAGAGTTTATATAGTACATAATATGAACGATTAGACCGTTGATTGTGCCCTCAATTATGTCCTAGAATCGTGCTATGCTAAACATGGTAAGATTTGATCACTGATTGATTTACAATCATGACAGAAGATCACTGATTGATTTACAATCATGGCAGAGGATTCTTTCCAACACTGATTGATTTACAATCATGGCGGAGGATTCTTTCCAACAAAAAGTCCCATGACACGGGCACCAAAGCCAGAGAAGGTGCGGGGGTAGGAGTAGAGCGACCAGCTGAAGATGTGGGACTTGCAGCCTGAAAAACCTCCCTGGTCACATTAGCTACAGACTTGTTAGCCTTAAAAGCAACCAGATTCTCCTCCATGCTCTCCCGACAGAGTGAAGTTCTTAGTAAGCTTGATGGAACATATTGGCACGGCGAAAGCTGAAAAGGAAATACCAGTCCAATCAGAGCTCGAAACAATAAAAGAAGAACATAAAAAGAAAGAAAATCGAAAAATACCAGCTTCCCAACAGTCCTGCAAGTTAGACATAGGTATGCACTTCTCGACATCATATTTCTTCTTTATAGAGGTCAGTCAGAGAAGGCAAATTTGGTCTACTAGGGTTAATCTAGGAAAGTCATTACAGGCTTGAGGAAGTTCTCCCTAGGAGAGGTCGATATCCCTATTAACCCCTGAGCTTTTCTTTAGCTCGACAACCACAAAATTTTCTACCCAACCTTTTAATTGAGTCCTTGTACCCCCCAAATATAGACAACCCAGCCCAGGGACCGATGTAATAAAACCCATGGTTAAACCTAACAAGGTGGAAGAAAGTACAAAATAACTCGATAAATGGGGCAAAACCCCAATACAGACAGACGAACTTGAAACAGCACATGAACATAATAGAGTTAGCGGATAACATTCGAGGAGTCACCCTAAAATGACGAAAAACCTCAATAAAAAAAAGGATAAAAGGGAAGGTCAACCTGAAGTCGTGTTATTTGATGAAAAAAAACCAAGTTATGCCCCTACTGGGCGTCTATTAGGCCCGCCGGCGATGGTAGGAGAGAACAATTCGTTCATTGGGAAAATGAGTCCTAATTTTAAAAATGGTGGTGTCAAAATAGCCGCAGAAAAATAGTGGGAGAAGGAGGAAGGAGTAGTAGAGGACACTAGACCCACTACATTAGGAATCCTAGTAGAAGCCATGAGAGGATTAAGATGTACATCGAATTGAAAAATCAAGGATTACAAAGAAGAGAAAGAGGAAAATAGTAGAAGCAGCGCAAGAGGCAGAGCAATGAGTGAAAGCAAAAGCAAAAGCATAAGTTTGAAAAGGGTAAAGGCAAAGAAGGGACGTTTTGACAGAACTCTCCTAGAGCTGCATGACAATAATTAAGATCTCAAAGTTTACCCCTTCATAAATCATGGAATAATTAATGAGCAGTAAAGGGGCACTTGATGACGGCCGGGCTCTGGGCGCCCAGGTCTTGGCTAAGCCCGTACTAGAAAGACTGGGCCTCAGTTCTATTAAGACCCAATGCGTGGGCCTACTCCTTGTACAGGCCCAGGACTTGCTCCGATGAGCCGAGCTGGGCGCGAACCTACATATGGGGGACCTAGCCTCGAATTTCTGTTAGCCCCTTAGGACAACAAACCCCGTGATACTTGAAATAGTGTTCAAGTGGCGTCGGATAGAATTAAATTATCGTCTGACGGTAAAAAATAATGCAGTACATCTGTATATACAATTAGCGTGACTATAATAAAAGGGTATGAATGCATGATGACGATTATAAATCACTAAATGATAAAAGAGAAAATAAATAAAAGAAAACAGGGGAGAGACAAACTAAATTTACATAAAATATCTGAACCTAATCCTTTACTGAATTTCAGACATCATATTGCATTTGAAGTAATTTAAGTTTTTTTTTAATTATTTTATTGAGTGATAGAATAAGTAACGTATACTAGCAAAGGAGAACCGCTGAGAAATGAAATAAAATATAAAGAAAATATATGAATTAAAAGTGAGGATTTATTTTAAAATTTTATTTAATTAATATATTTTTAAATTTAAATATCTTTTGATGATTTATAAAATATAATTTTAAAATTTAAATATTTTATTTATTTTAATATTTTGACCGTGTTAATATTTTTTCCTTTAAATTTTTAGTCTAAATTAGACTTAATTTAAATTTAATATAATATTAAAGTGTTCAATTATTATTGATCTTTTCGTGAATACTTTTCCTTCTAATATAATTTTCAATATACAAAGTGTGTTGAATTATACATTGATTTGATATAAAAATTATGTAGCTTAAATATTTTATTCTTTAAACTAATTTTTAGTGTGCATTAGCTTTGATAAAACTTTAACAAATTGTTTAGAATGAAGAGAAATTTAAAATTTTATATGAATACTCATTCATGCTTGAAGAGTTAAAATAATTTTGAAAAAAAAAGGGGTCAAAATTTGTAGTTGCGGGTGGGGTGCATGGGGATGGGGGCGGGCCTTCAAGCCCCTAATTACTAGCTCCGCCCCACCGTCTTTGAGTTTGTGGCTTCGAAGTTGTACAGAGTCTGAGATCTGATCACCGATTGCTGATGGCCCCCTCCAAGGACTCTGTACCTGGTGCAAACTTTGGAATGGGTCCGTAACTGAAGCTATTAGCATTTGGCAACCGGCTTTGTTGACCACAATCACAAGCTGTGCCCTACATTTTTTCCCCTTTTTTTTTTTTTTTTTTTTTTTCTGTCGAAGGGCCTAAATTGAAAAAGAGAATGACTGAGATATATATCTTCCACCAATGGACTACGGTTAAAAATCAAATAATCACATAATTTAAAAATAAATATGAAAAAAATTAATACACAAATTTAATATAGTTTACTAAATTTGGCAACGTTCAAAATGCTTAGAATTTTTGAATAAATTTTTAAAAATAAAATATATTAAAAAAATATTATATATTTATATACTCAGAAAAAAATATAAAAAGATAAAATAGCTTTCAAATATTAGTAGATTATATATCTTAACAATTCTTTCACTTGGAAATTAATCCGGTCAATCCAACTATTTTTATTCTCCATGCCAATGTATACAATAAAAAACACTTAGCCGCAAACATATTCCATACTACTGTAGAAAATCAATTGGGACATTGCACAGCCCCAACTTTTCATCAATACCTGACAATATGTCTGCTAGATTTTTAGTACTTTCAATTTTCTTCAAACACATCTCACATTCTTCCACCAAACTGCGAGTGAAATGGTACCTACATCATATGTTTTTTGTTCTAAAGTAATACACAGGATTCTTCACTAACTGTATGGCACTCTCACTATTAGTGAAAAGAACATTATCAAGCTGCTTCTTGTCCAACTCTTCCAAGTAATTAGTCAACCATATTATCTCATTTTCAGCTTCAGCAACTGCAATATATTCAGTCTCTGTAGAAGATATAGAGACACATTTCTCAAGTTCAGATATCCAGCTTACTTCTATCTCATCTATAGTGTAGATATACCCGGATGTGCTTTTGCTTGTATCCACATCTCCACTGAGATAAACATCAACAAAACCCTCTAATACTACCGTGCCATTCCCATAATAAATTGATGTATTAGTTATTCCTTTCAAGCATCTCAAAAGCCACTTCACAGCTTCCCAATGCTTTTTCACTGGATTTGATATATATCTGCTCACAACTCCTACTGCATGTGCTATATTAGGTCTAGAGCAGACCCTAGCACACATCAAACTCCCAACTGCAGAAGCATAGTGTAATACCTGGCTAAACTCCGGTGTCAAAATTTCACTTTTCAACGGAATCTCTATCGGAATCTTTAAAAGGGTAAAAATGAATTTTTATAAAATGAATTTGAAGCGTTTCAAGATGTGTTAAAAAAAAAAGAGAGAAAAAGAAAAAGAGAAAAAGATTTTTCAAATCGTCAAGTTTCAACCGCCAAATATAAGCTGCCAAACCCAGCTATAAAAGGGCCTTAACTCGATTTTGAGAGAGATTCTTTTCTCTTCTTCTGGGCAAAGGTAAGTCTACGACCCTTTGGTGATTTTTGCTTGAGTTTTCTTCAAATCCTTTATAAAGTCTTGAATTTTACCTTTTATTTTGAAGAATCGAGCTTTGATTTTCGAGTTCTAGCTTTCGGGATCTTCGAATCTCATCCCTTCTTCTCCGAAATCTCTTCATTATTGCTATGGTTGTGTGTCTTTCAAGAGGTAAGTTATCTTTCTCAAAACTCTTTGATTTTTTTGGGCCAAATGTGAGTTATGTGTGTGGATTGAGTTGCTGAAATGAGATTGCATGCAAAGTTTATGTCTTTTTCCTATTTTTGTTTTGAATCTTAAATGCTAATGTGCTATAATTGCTTGCATGTTGTTTTTTAGGAGTCTTCTAGTTGCTTAAAGGCTCCTAAGTTGTTTTGAAGTGTTTGTGAGTTATTGCATGTAAGTTTGATTGTGTTTTGGTGGCTGTGGGCTAAGGCAGAATCGGGTTCTTCATTGCAGAAGAACCCAAGTTTGGCCGTCAAACCTGCCTGTGAAGGCTGTCTTTTGGTAACAAATCCATCTTGATGTGAATTGTTTGTGTTGTTATGCATTCATATGATCATATGTTTTATTAAACTACTTTTTTTATGTTTATGTTCACTAGATTTTGTAGCTTATCCCCTTCCCCTAACCCTAAGTTTGCAAGACTAGAGTTAGCTCGAAAGGTTAACAGAGTTGTTTGGTATAGTTATGATGTAATAGTATAGCTATGGACATGTAATAATTTATAGATTAGAATCATGTTTTGCCTGAGTTTCCTTTTATAATCCTTTGTTTATGATCTTTTATGTAAAACTTTTAAAGTATAAGTTATGTTTGAACCAAGCTTGAGGCGTATAATGTTGACCATACTAGAGCATTTGATGAGGACTCTAATATGGGTTTTATATTTTTCAGTTATGATGCATACATATATCGAGTTTTGGTTAATGAAATGAAAATATTTTATATGCTTTTATGTTTATATATAGGATTATATCAAGTGTAACAGGATGTATGGTGAGCTTGCTATGGGCTTCTATGATCTTAAGTCGATCTGAGCCCTAGCATCGGCAGTAGTCTGGTTTTCGGGTCATTATAATAAGGTACTTTTGCCATGTGATCACACTCCATAGCTGTCTTGGGTGATTGCTCTTTTGAAAATTTGAGATGGTTAGCCAAAAGCATGCTCCTAGGCTTAACATCATCAACTCTGAACCTGAACAACACCTTCTCAATGTATTGCTCTTGGGACAAATTTAGAATTCCAATAGATCTATCCCAGGAAATCCTCATTCCTAGAATCCTTTTTACTGCACCCAAATCTTTCACCTCAAACTCTAATGACAATCTCTTCTTAAAATTATTGATTTCCTTCATACTTGATCTTGCAATCAATAAATCATCTACATGTAAGAGTAAAATAACAAAGAAGTCAATTAATTTTTTATATAACAGTGCTGGTCCTTTTCACTCCTGTGAAAATCGTTTCTACACATGAAAGAGTCAAACTTCTTATACCACTGTTTTGGAGCCTACTTTAACCCATACAAACTCCTTTTGAGCTTGCACATCATGTGTTCCTTACCAGAAACCTCATATCCCTGTGGTTGCTGCATGTAGATCTCTTCCTCCAGATCCCCATGTAAAAATGTTATTTTTACATCAATCTGTTCAAGGTGCAAGTTCTCTGCTACAACAATACTCAGCAAAATTTTTATTGTGGTTAGCTTCACAGCAGGAGTGAATATTTCAGTGTGATCGATACCTTTTCTCTATGAGTACCCCTTAACCACCAATCGAGCCTTGAACCTAATGTTACCATCAGTTTCATTCCTGATCCTTTAAACCCACTTGTTCAATAAAGCTTTCTTTCTTGCAGGCAACTCAATTAATTTTTAAATGTCATTCTTCTCAAGTGATCATATCTCATCATCCATGGCTTGCTTCCACTTGATTGAATCCTTTACCTGCAAAGCCTCATCAAAGGATTCTAGTTCCTCTCCATCAGTCAAGCGCAAATAATACAAGGAAGGTGAATACCTTTCTAGTGACTTAATAGCCTTAGTAGATCTTCTCAACACTAGTACAGATGTGATTGGCTATTGTTCTGGTTCTGCAATAGTATTTTCTAGATTCTCCTGTGGTCTTACTGCAACATCATTAGGTGAAATTTTTCACAACTCAACCTCAGCTCCCATTACTTCTACATCTTCACATTGCACCCCAGACTTGTCCTTATACAAGAAATTCTCATCAAATGTCACATCATAGTGTCTCAAGATCTTTCTATTCTTGTCATCCTAAAATTTATACCCAAACTGATCTGAACCATACCCAATGAAGTAGCACTTCAAAGCCTTTGCATCAAGCTTGTCTCTCTTCTTTGGATCAATGTGAACATAAGCAGTACACCCAAAAGTCTGCAGGTAAGTAAACTTGACCTCCTTACCTAATCAAACTTCTTCTAGAATCTTAAAACCCAAAGAAATCGAAGGTTCTCTGTTTATCAAATATGTTGTTGTGCTCACTACATCTGCCCAAAATATTTTTGGCAGTCCAGCATATAGCCTCATGCTTCTTGCTCGCTCATTCAAAGTTCTGTTCATCCTTTAAGCAATCTCATTCTGTCTTGCCTTGCCAGGAACTATCCTGGTGCACCTGATTCCCTCATCAGCGTAGAACTTTTTGAATTTTGTAGAATCATACTCTCCTCCATTATCATACGTTAAGCATTTAATCTTCAACCCAATCTGATTTTTAACTTCAGCCTTTCACCTCTTAAAAGTGGCAAACACATCTGATTCGTATTTCAGAAAGAAAATCCATACCTTCCTACTGAAGCCATCAATGAAGGAAACATAGTATCTCAAAACACTAAAGGGGAAATTGGGGATCACCCCCACACATATGTATGTACTAGTTCTAATCGTTCTACCTTTAGTTCTTTGGTAGCCTTTGTGAAACTGACTCGTTTATGCTTTTTCAGAATACAACTCTCACATAGACTCATATCAACAAATTCCAACCCTTTCCCCCTCGAAGCTAACATCTTCATCCCATTCTCACTCATGTGTCTAAGCCTGCTGTGCCATAAACTTGAGCTCAATATACTGTCAACCACAACAACCATGTCCGAACACCCTATAGTAATGTATAAAATTTTAATTTTTGTGCCACATGCTATCACCATATGTAATACCCGGCGAGAAGTCGGCATCAGAATTCCTGTCGTCCGGTGGACTCCGGGGTGTCGGACTTCTAGAGGAGGGTAGGCTTTATGTTTGATTAAGGGTTATGATGTGTTTTACTGTTTTACCTAAGGTTTGAGCTAAAATGACCCAAGGCAGAGGAGCCAAGTTCGGCCGTCGAAGGTAAGTTCGGCCGCCGAAAGTGCCCAATATTCGGCTTCCGAAGCTCAGATTCGGCCCCCGAACGTTGCATGGTTTTGCATGCGCTTCGGCAGCCGAAGCTGAGGTGCTGAGCCAGCAGTTTTGTATCCCTTAGTCAGCAATGTGGACAGGTGTGATCACCAGATCATGTCCAGAAGTTGGTCACGTCTCCCATGCTTTATTTGCTCAGTTTGAGCAGCTCATGCAGGAGTTTGCTCATGTTCAAGAGAGTGTGAGAGTGTTGAAGCAAAAGTTAAGCTTTTGAGAGTTAGTAAGGTTGACGAGGAGTTGATCTGTTTTCCTTGGATTCAGAACGTTCATCTTCCTGTTTATCGAGGTAAGGGAAGATCTGGACCTTGTTATATGTTTTCTGAAGGTTTTATGGGGATTAAGGAAAGAGATGCATGCTTAGGTTAGTAATGGTGGTTTTGATGATTTATGGATGTATACATGTTATGTGTGTTGTGTTTGATTTATTGTTTGGGGTTATTAGATAGTTTTGGACCCCTGTGAACATATACTTGCGTATATGTGTGTGGAATAGTTGAAGTATGCATGTTTGGAGATGTTGAAGGGAAGGAGAAGCTTGGTTTGCCGTCGGGCTGAGTTCTGGATGAACTCAGGTTCGGCAGCCGAAGGTTCATTCGGCCGCCGAACCTCTTGCATGGTGGCTTAGGCTGCCACAGCTTGCCCCCGCGAGTTTTGCATGTTCGGCTCTGTTTGGAGACTTCGGCCGCCGAAGGTGCCGCCGAAGGTGCTTGAGTTTCGTCTCTGGAGAAGACATTCGGCCGCCGAACCTGCCGCCGAAAGTGTTCTGTCCAGCCTTCTTTTGCATGCTTTGCATGGATAGTTGAGTGAGTGTAAAGGGATTCTTGGGGAGTGTATAGAGTTATGCTTATGATAGTTTGGTCCCTCATATTGAGTCTTTATGTGCTTATACAGACCAGAGGAACCAGAGAGAGCAGCAGTGAGTACTGCTCCAGAGTGTACAGAACCTGCAGAGTCAGTCCAGAGCCAGAGGTGAGTGGAACTAAACTGATTACTTGTTTTAATACAGACATTAACTGCTTTTAGCATATGTCATGCATCATATATATATATGCAATAGGTTGATTGCATTAGAATTCACAAAGATGTTGCATTGCATAGCTTACTTGGTGGTATGGGTAAATGCTGAATGATCCAGTAGTTCCAGACAGGAAGTCCAGGACCCCATTCTACGGCCTGGCAGGTATAGGAAGTCCAGGACCCCATTCTACGGCCTGGCGGGGATAGACAAATGGTCTATTCTGGCAAATGGTAAGTTCAGGTGTTATACACACATATACATATATGGTACAGGAAGACCAGGACCCCAGTCTACGGCCTGGCACGGTTTACTGGGACTATGTGGTGACAGGTTTACTTTTGTTGTGAACTGTCTGTGTTGTGATGCATTCCATCAGATCATATCTTATTGAAATGTTTTCGTCTTCTACTCACTGGGCTATAGAGCTCATCCCACTCCCTTAACCCCAGTCTTGCAGGTTCAGTGTACAGTGTACAGGGGATATTCAGAAGAGGTCAGAAAAAGAGAAGAGACTTGTAATAGCGTAGAGTGGACATGTAATATTAAAGAGCTGTGCTTGTTATATATTCAGTTAGAGATGTGCTTGACTTAGTGGTTTGTGTTGTAAATCTTTGATTGTGTACATGATCTGTCTATGTATATGTGTTTTACTGAGTATGTGAAAAACCAGGCTTAACAGGTATGAGACAACCCATCTAGAGCAAGCTCTAGTCAGGGGTACAGAGTACAGGGTACAGAGCTAGTGCATGCACAGGTTACGCCCTGGTACAGAGCAAAGAGTTTTATTTTCACAGCTTATGTTTGCTCATGCATGAGATTTACAGGTACACAGAGAGTATAGCAGGCTTGCTACGGGTTCTGGCGGCCTTAAGCCGACCTGAATCCTAGCGCCGGTGACGGTCCATTTTGGGGTCGTTACAGATTGGTATCAGAGCCCTAGGTTCATATGATCGGACCTATAGAAAGAGTGTCGGGCTCATAGAAAATACAGTTGGTCAAGCACAATAGGGAATCATGTCCACTAGGATAGGATGTGGAGTCCTGTCTTTTTGATGCTATGAAATGCATATGCCTGTGTAATATGCTTGAGATATATGTTGATGTGCTGATACGCTATAGTATGTGTTGATTTTCAGAGTTAAGATGCGAGGAATTCGTCGATCAGCTCGATTGACTGGAGTCCCATCAGATAGTGAGGGATTAGCTGCTCGTCCTCCTGCATTGCCGAGGGCAAGGTCTCAGAGATCGAGCAGGGAAGGCATGTCAATGGACCCTAGAAGGTCTGTCGACGAGAGCAGAAGAGGGATAGTGAGAGGAGGTAGATCAGAGGAAGAGAGGGAGGCCATGGAGACTGATCCGTCGATGGATGAAGGTATGGGAGAATCTCTGGGCGGTGTTCAGGTTTCAGGTTTTGATTATCCAGCTGTTTCCCAGGATCCAGAGTATCCGATGGAAGGTATGTCGGAGTACTCTCGATTTGACCCATATCCTACATCTATGCCATATATGCCATATCCTTACTATTACCCATCATATCCACCATATCCTATGTATCCACCCTCCCCTATCCATCCAAGTGCAGCACACCCAGAAATAACTGAACCAGTACCTCCACCACCACAAACAGAACCAGTAGTCCCTGTTGTACAAATACCTCCACCTAGTTCATCTGGGAGTAAGGTACAGATGACTGAGTACCTTAAATTGGATGCTCCTAAGTTTCACACAGGAGATGATCCATTTGAGTATCTGAGATGTGTGAAAATGATTACTGATGAGTTGGGTGCGGATGGTAGTAGAGCCATTGAGATGGCGGGGTTTACACTAAAATGTAGGAAGGCTCGGGAATGGTTCAGACACTATATCGAGCCTAGAATGAACAGTATGTCGTGGGGAGAGTTTGCGAATGAGTTTGCAGGATGGGCTTTTCCTGATAGTTCTAGGGAGATGAAGCTAATAGAGTTTGAGCAGTTAAGACAAACAGATGAGATGACGGTTGATGAGTTTACGGATAAGTTTCTAGAGTTGCTTCAGTACGTGGGTCAGGCCTATGATACTGATCAGAAGAAAGCGAGAAGATATACCATGAGACTTCATCCCAGGTATTCTTCTTTGATCCTTCCAGCAGAAAAGGAGAGTTTCCACTCTATTGTGGATGCAGCTAGAAAGATGGAAGCTAGTGCCAATATTCAAAAACAGTCTCAGGCACAGGCTTCGGGTTCTAAGGCCCCCAGTTCAGGCATTACAGGGAGCAAAAGGTGGGAGAAGGCAAAAGGAACAAAAAGTAAGTTTTGGAGTAAAGTCAAGTCTGGTCTGGGAATGGGTAGTGGCTCAAGCTCTGGCACAGCTAGTTTAGCATGTAGGAGATGTGGAAGACCACACAGAGGAGCTTGTCAGTTGGGATCTTCAGCCTATTTTAGATGTGGACAGGTGGGGCATTTTGCTCGCGAGTGTCCTCAGGTGACTTTTGTGGCACCTTCCCAGCAGATGAGTTCAGGCAGTGTAGCACAGCCAGTAGGGCAGCCAGTGGCTCCAGCCATGCCTCAGAGTAGTGGCAGAGGTAGAGGGAGAGGGGCAGCCTCTACTTCAGCAGCAGGTTCCCGAGGTGGAAATCCTGTAGCCCCAGCACGGATTTTCACTATGACTCAGGAGGAGGCGAATACATCGAACACAGTGGTGTCAGGTAATCTTATCATTGGGTGTTCTGATGTGTATGCTTTGATGGACCCCGGTGCTTCTCATTCCTTTATTGCTTCGAGAGCCATAGAGAGATTGGGTTTGATCAGTTCTGAGTTAGAGTATCCTCTCTGGGTCAGTGGACCCAAATGTGACCCATCAGTGGCAGTGTCAGTCTGTCGTTTCAGTCCAGTGTTCATAGAGGGTAGATACCTTCCAGCTGACCTTGTGGTTCTAGAATTGACGGATTTTGATGTCATTCTAGGGATGGATTGGTTATCTACATATAGTGCTACTTTGGACTGTAGAGAAAAGCTAGTGAGTCTCAGAGACCAGGATGGGTCAGAATGTGTCTTCAGAGGAGACAGGAGAGGTACACCCAGAGGTATGATTTCAGCCCTTCAGGCTCGTCGTTTGCTTAGGAGGGGTTGTCAGGGGTTTCTAGCTCATGTGAGAGAGCTAGACAGTCAGGTGAGGGAACCAGCCACAGTACCAGTTGTCCGAGAGTTTCTCGATGTGTTCCCAGATGATTTACCAGGACTCCCACCTGATAGGGAGATAGGGTTTGAAATTGAATTGCTGCCAGGTACCAGACCTATCTCTATTCCTCCCTACAGGATGGCACCAGCAGAGTTAAAAGAGTTAAAAGAACAGTTGCAGGACTTGGTAGATAAGGGTTTCATCCGCCCTAGTACCTCACCTTGGGGTGCTCCAGTGCTTTTTGTCAGAAAGAAGGATGGATCCCTTAGACTTTGTATCGACTACAGACAGTTGAACAAGGTCACTATCAAGAACAGATATCCTCTGCCTAGGATTGATGATCTATTTGACCAGCTAGCTGGAGCAGGTTGTTTCTCTAAAATAGATCTGAGATCCGGATATCATCAGTTGAGAGTCAGAGAGGCAGATGTGCCTAAAACAGCTTTCAGGACCAGATATGGGCATTATGAGTTCTTAGTGATGCCGTTCGGGTTGACTAACGCCCCTGCAGCATTCATGGATCTCATGAACAGAGTTTTCAGCGAGTATCTGGATCACTTTGTGATTGTCTTTATTGATGACATCTTAGTGTATTCCAGAAATGCAGAGGAGCATGCCCAGCATCTGAGGATAGTGTTGCAGACACTGAGAGAGCATGGTTTGTATGCCAAGTTCTCAAAGTGTGAGTTTTGGTTAAGGAGCATTTCCTTCTTGGGACATGTAGTATCAGCAGATGGGATTGAGGTAGACCCCAAGAAGATAGAGGCTGTAGCTAACTGGCCCAGACCCACAACAGTGACTGAGATTAAAAGCTTTTTGGGACTGGCAGGTTACTACAGGAGGTTCGTACAGAACTTCTCAAAGATAGCAGCTCCGATGACCAAACTGACTCAGAAGAACCAGAAGTTTATCTGGTCAGACCAGTGTGAAGAGAGCTTTGAGGAGCTCAAAAGAAGATTAACGACAGCACCAGTGCTAGCTCTGCCAGTCAGTAATGAGGATTTCACCGTGTTCTGTGATGCATCTCGAATGGGATTGGGTTGTGTATTGATGCAGAGCGAGAGGGTGATAGCTTATGCTTCTAGACAGTTGAAGAAGCACGAGTTGAATTACCCTACCCATGACCTAGAGATGGCAGCAGTTATCTTTGCACTTAAGATGTGGCGACATTACCTCTACGGGGTGAAATGTGAGATCTTCACTGATCACAAGAGTTTACAGTACATCTTGAGTCAGAGAGAGCTGAATATGCGACAGAGAAGATGGGTAGAATTGCTCAGTGATTATGATTGTAAGATCCAGTATCATCCGGGTAAGGCGAATGTTGTGGCAGACGCCCTAAGCCGGAAGTCACTAGGCAGTTTATCCCATATAGCAGCAGAGCGGAGACCAGTTGTGATGGAGCTATACAAGCTCTTAGAAGAGGGGTTACAGTTAGAGTTGTCTGGTACAGGTGCGTTGATAGCACAGATGAGAGTGACACCTGTGTTTCTGGAGCAGATCGCTCAGAGACAGCATGAGGACCCTGAGTTGATGAACATTGCCAGGACTGTTCAGTCAGGCAATAGTACAGAGTTCCGATTTGATAGCAAAGGGATCCTTCGTTATGGGAGTCGCCTTTGTGTACCAGATAGGGGCAGTGTGAAGGAAGACATTATGAGGGAAGCTCATAATGCAAGATATAGTGTTCACCCAGGAACCACCAAGATGTATCAGGATCTGAAAAGGGTCTATTGGTGGCCAGCCATGAAGAAAGAGGAGGCGCAGTTTGTGACAGCTTGTGAAGTTTGCCAGAGGGTGAAACTAGAGCATCAGAAACCAGCAGGAATGCTTAACCCATTACCGATTCCAGAGTGGAAATGGGAGAACATAGCCATGGATTTTGTAGTGGGTTTACCAGCAGCGTCCAATAGGATAGACTCGATATGGGTGATTGTGGACAGACTCACGAAATCTGCTCATTTTCTTCCAGTTCGAAGTACCTATTCTGTGGATAAGTTGGCACAGGTCTATCTGGATGAAATAGTAAGATTACATGGTGTTCCAGTGTCGATAGTTTCAGACAGAGGACCTCAGTTTACTTCCAGATTTTGGCGAAGTCTGCAGAGTGCGATGGGCACGAGATTAGAGTTTAGCACTGCTTTCCACCCACAGACTGATGGACAGTCAGAGAGGACCATCCAGACCATAGAGGATATGCTTCGACTGTGTGTGTTAGACTTTGGCGGTTCTTGGAGGCAGCATCTACCTTTGGTGGAGTTTGCCTACAATAACAGCCATCATGCTAGCATTGGGATGGCTCCTTATGAAGCTTTGTATGGGAGGAAGTGCAGATCCCCTGTTTGTTGGGAAGAGATAGGAGAGAAGGCTCTTGCAGGGCCAGAGTTAGTAGAGATTACTAGTCGCATAGTGCCAGTGATCAGAGATAGAATCAGGACAGCACAGAGTAGACAGAAAAGTTATGCAGACGTTCGCAGAAAACAGTTAGAATTCCTAGAGGGTAGTATGGTATTGCTGAAAGTGTCTCCAATGAAAGGAGTGGTTCGTTTTGGGAAGAAGGGTAAGTTAGCTCCACGGTACATTGGACCCTTTGAGATTTTGCAGAGGATCGGAAATGTGTCGTATAAGCTAGATTTGCCTGCTTCTATGGCGAGAATTCACCCGGTATTTCATGTTTCTATGCTACGGCAATTTGTGTCAGATCCAAGTCAGGTTCTGAGTGAGCCTGAGGTGGAGATTCATACAGATCTCACCTATATAGAGCAGCCAGTGCGGATTCTAGACACACAGATCAGACAGCTAAGGAACAAAGAGATTCCGATGGTGAAAGTTCTATGGAACCACCATAACCTAGAAGAGTGCACCTGGGAGACGCGGGAGTCTATGCTCCAGCAGTATCCATATTTGTTTTGAGGTGAGTTTCCTCCGGTTTATGTGTTATTTGTTTTCGAATCATTCGAGGACGAATGTTTTTAAGGGGGGGAGAATGTAATACCCGGCGAGAAGTCGGCATCAGAATTCCTATCGTCCGGTGGACTCCGGGGTGTCGGACTTCTAGAGGAGGGTAGGCTTTATGTTTGATTAAGGGTTATGATGTGTTTTACTGTTTTACCTAAGGTTTGAGCTAAAATGACCCAAGGCAGAGGAGCCAAGTTCGGCCGCCGAAGGTAAGTTCGGCCGCCGAAAGTGCCCAATATTCGGCTTCCAAAGCTCAGATTCGGCCCCCGAACGTTGCATGGTTTTGCATGCGCTTCGGCAGCCGAAGCTGAGGTGCTGAGCCAGTAGTTTTGTATCCCTTAGTCAGCAATGTGGACAGGTGTGATCACCAGATCATGTCCAGAAGTTGGTCACGTCTCCCATGCTTTATTTGCTCAGTTTGAGCAGCTCATGCAGGAGTTTGCTCATGTTCAAGAGAGTGTGAGAGTGTTGAAGCAAAAGTTAAGCTTTTGAGAGTTAGTAAGGTTGACGAGGAGTTGATCTGTTTTCCTTGGATTCAGAACGTTCATCTTCCTGTTTATCGAGGTAAGGGAAGATCTGGACCTTGTTATATGTTTTCTGAAGGTTTTATGGGGATTAAGGAAAGAGATGCATGCTTAGGTTAGTAATGGTGGTTTTGATGATTTATGGATGTATACATGTTATGTGTGTTGTGTTTGATTTATTGTTTGGGGTTATTAGATAGTTTTGGACCCCTGTGAACATATACTTGCGTATATGTGTGTGGAATAGTTGAAGTATGCATGTTTGGAGATGTTGAAGGGAAGGAGGAGCTTGGTTTGCCGTCGGGCTGAGTTCTGGATGAACTCAGGTTCGGCAGCCGAAGGTTCATTCGGCCGCCGAACCTCTTGCATGGTGGCTTAGGCTGCCACAGCTTGCCCCCGCGAGTTTTGCATGTTCGGCTCTGTTTGGAGACTTCGGCCGCCGAAGGTGCCGCCGAAGGTGCTTGAGTTTCGTCTCTGGAGAAGACATTCGGCCGCCGAACCTGCCGCCGAAAGTGTTCTGTCCAGCCTTCTTTTGCATGCTTTGCATGGATAGTTGAGTGAGTGTAAAGGGATTCTTGGGGAGTGTATAGAGTTATGCTTATGATAGTTTGGTCCCTCATATTGAGTCTTTATGTGCTTATACAGACCAGAGGAACCAGAGAGAGCAGCAGTGAGTACTGCTCCAGAGTGTACAGAACCTGCAGAGT
Source organism: Manihot esculenta (assembly GCF_001659605.2). Lineage (NCBI taxonomy): Eukaryota > Viridiplantae > Streptophyta > Magnoliopsida > Malpighiales > Euphorbiaceae > Manihot > Manihot esculenta. The sequence goes on along the minus strand of NC_035168.2, from coordinate 33,149,826 downwards.
CAGTCCAGAGCCAGAGGTGAGTGGAACTAAACTGATTACTTGTTTTAATACAGACATTAACTGCTTTTAGCATATGTCATGCATCATATATATATATGCAATAGGTTGATTGCATTAGAATTCACAAAGATGTTGCATTGCATAGCTTACTTGGTGGTATGGGTAAATGCTGAATGATCCAGTAGTTCCAGACAGGAAGTCCAGGACCCCATTCTACGGCCTGGCAGGTATAGGAAGTCCAGGACCCCATTCTACGGCCTGGCGGGGATAGACAAATGGTCTATTCTGGCAAATGGTAAGTTCAGGTGTTATACACACATATACATATATGGTACAGGAAGACCAGGACCCCAGTCTACGGCCTGGCACGGTTTACTGGGACTATGTGGTGACAGGTTTACTTTTGTTGTGAACTGTCTGTGTTGTGATGCATTCCATCAGATCATATCTTATTGAAATATTTTCGTCTTCTACTCACTGGGCTATAGAGCTCATCCCACTCCCTTAACCCCAGTCTTGCAGGTTCAGTGTACAGTGTACAGGGGATATTCAGAAGAGGTCAGAAAAAGAGAAGAGACTTGTAATAGCGTAGAGTGGACATGTAATATTAAAGAGCTGTGCTTGTTATATATTCAGTTAGAGATGTGCTTGACTTAGTGGTTTGTGTTGTAAATCTTTGATTGTGTACATGATCTGTCTATGTATATGTGTTTTACTGAGTATGTGAAAAACCAGGCTTAACAGGTATGAGACAACCCATCTAGAGCAAGCTCTAGTCAGGGGTACAGAGTACAGGGTACAGAGCTAGTGCATGCACAGGTTACGCCCTGGTACAGAGCAAAGAGTTTTATTTTCACAGCTTATGTTTGCTCATGCATGAGATTTACAGGTACACAGAGAGTATAGCAGGCTTGCTACGGGTTCTGGCGGCCTTAAGCCGACCTGAATCCTAGCGCCGGTGACGGTCCATTTTGGGGTCGTTACACCATAACTCATTTTATAATTTTCCAGGAACTCTCCTTGAACACTGTTCTGTAATCCGTATTGTCCAATTGGCCAATAAAGATCAGATTCTTCTTCAAGTCAGGAATATATTTAAGATCCTGCAACTTCCACTTACCCCCGCCTAAGGTATGGATACACACATCCCCTTTCTAGCAATCTCCAATGCTTTATTATCAGCAAGATACACCTTCCCATAATTTTCAAACTTGAAATTATGGAATAAATATATGTTCAGAGAAGAATGAAATGATGCACCCGAATCAAGTATTCATGAGTCAATCGGACTGTCCACACTAAGAATTAAGGTATGGATACACACATCCCCTTTCCTTTTGCGAATGCTCTCGCTCATGACAACATCCCAGACTTCATCAAACTTTAACTTCTCAGACCCACGTGAACTGCTAATTGGGGAAACAATAGTATCCCATAACTCAGGTAGGGAGGACAATAAAATTAAGGTTCTAATCTCATCATCAAAATTAATCTTGACAGAGCTTAATTGACTGAAGATCATATTAAATTCGTTAATATGATCCGTGACAAATCCACTTTTAAGCATGTTCAAATTAAACAAACGACACATCAGATATACTTTGTTAATAGCCGACGATTTCTCATACATGTTCGCCACAGCCGCCAGCAATCCTGTAGTCATTGTCTCCTTAACGATATTGAAGGCAACGTTTCTTGCCAACATCAAATGAATCAATCCTAGTACCTTCCAATCCTTCATATCCTAAACCTCCTGTTTCATAGTTTATGTCTTCTCCCTTGACAGAGGTTCATAGAGGTTATTCTGATACAGATAATCTTTAATATCCATCTTCCAGAAATCAAAATCGGTTTCGATCTTCTTAATTTGAACCTTCGCGCTTTTCACCATCTTTTAAAATTGTTGTAATACGAATCAAAAGTTCTGACATCAGTTGTTAAGAATTGAACAATCACACAATTTAAAAATAAGTACGAAAAAAATCAACACACCAGTTTAATGTAGTTCACCAATTTAGTTACGTCTAATGCGCCTAGAATTTTTTTGTTTGTTTGTGAGTTTTTAAAAATAGAATACATTATGAAAATATTACATATTTATTAAAAATATAAAAAAATAAAATAGTTCTAAAATATTATTAGACTCAATTAGGGGTGAGTATTCGGCCAGTTCGATTTAAAATCAAATCGAATTAAATAAACCAAAAATTAAAATTTTAATATTTATGAAAATCAAACATAATCGATTTTGATCAGAAATTGAATCAAATTAAACCGGTCTGATCCGGTTTGATTTGGTTCAATATGATCGATTTCAATTTTTAATAAATTTTTATTTTTTACTTTAACTTTAGTATTTTAAAATTTAATTAAAATATTTTAATCTTAATATAATTTAATTTTTTATATTATTAAAAATAATATATTATTATTTAGATTTATTTTTTATTTTTTTATTATCAAAATCGAACTGAAATAAAATAATTAAAATTTTTAAAATTAAAAATAAATAAAATTAAAATAAATAAAATTTTAAATTAAAATTTTAAATTAATTTAATTTAATTAATTTTTTTATTTGAACTGAAATACTGTGCGAAATAGACTAGCGGATACAGAGATAATTATTGATGCCAGTCCCTTTTGCCAACTCTCCTGAATGTGTTATACAGGTTGAGACGACACTGGCTGAGCAAAACAAATCCTGATCCATTACAATCTGACGTGGCCAATTTTCAACCGTCCGCTAATTCTGAAATCTGAAGCAAGCTAATAAGTATTAGAAATTACGTCTGACGCAGAAAGAGCTACAAGCAGTTGCCGGGTCCCGTGAGAATTAGGTAGGCGAGGCCTGAGCTAAGTGGGGCGCTGCCACTGGTTGAGCTAGGCAGCAGGGTTGCTTTACATACTGTTTGATTGGGTTAGAATTTTGTTTACTTGAGTTTGTGTTAAAATAAATTGTTTCAATTATTGGTAAATAAATAAATATATTTTTTCTAGTATTAGTAATAATTATATGTAAAGTGTATCTATATAAGGTAGTGTGGTCCTTATGGGTTAGCAAACAAGTAGAGCATTTTGGGCAGCGGAGTGGCAGGCTCGGTCAAAGTAGAACTCGCGGCGCTGCTAGAGAAATGTCTGCAAAATTACAGCGGCGGCGACCTATATTTTTAACGCATATAATATATATTACTCAAAAGCTCATGAAAAAAAAAAAAAAAAAAGAAAGCTTAAGCGTGAGTGAGCTTTGGAATGGGACGCAGAGCACGTGTGAAATATAAAAGTTAGGCAAATTGATTAAAATTATGTAAAGAGAAGACAAATTGTATTTCATCCAATAGTAGTAATTGAAAGTGAAAGATGACTTTGTTTGACTGTTAAGTTGTCGTGATCCTTTAAATTGTAGAAAATTTGCAATCAGTCCAACGCTGCCAACTCTATTCCAATTTGGCAATCTCACTGTTGCCCCCAAAATTGATCATGTGCTTCCTCACCTTTCGCTTTCCATTCACTTTCCTCCTTTCCCTTTTCTTCTTTTGCCCACCTCTCCCATCCTTCGCTCCGCTGTAACCCATCTTTGCTTCTATTTAATATTTTAACTGTTTGGAGAGATAAGTTATAAAAAAAATTGGTTTTTATAAGCTATCCAGTGGCTACTACAATCGTTGCCTTCTTGTTATTTTCCATTTCATAGAAATTTGTTTATGTTTAAGTGAGAAATGATAATATTGATTTATACGTACATCCATTACCATGAGATACAGATGCTGAATTTGTAAGAGACTACTGTTCCTTTCCTTTCTTCTTTTCTTTTGTATTATCTAAAGTGAACTATTGACCAGTTTTACAAAGTACATCAGGGGTCACATGGCAACCCCAGAAACTGAAAAGAGACAAAAATCTTTGATAACAATAGTAGTTTAAAATAAAAACCCTAATCCACTACTTCTGGGTATTATCATTTTCTTAATTTGATCTTAATCTTGGCTTTTGAAGAAGATTTTGTTGATGCTGCGTGAAGATGGAGTTCTGATGTTTTATGAGTTCCCTTTTGGTTTCCTTTAGATTGAGATTTCTTCCTTCTCTTCATTCCAAATGAAGAAAGCTTTCGCTTCTCCTTCTCCTTTATTGTATCCAGCTTGGGTTTCCATTGACGTGACGCAACTAGCAACCTGTAATCCTTCTGTAACTGAGGAGTGGTACATATTCTGCTCCTGCTTTTACTTGAGCTATCATCTTGCTCAGACTCCTTGATTTTGTCTTGTTCCATCAGTTGCGATATAAACTCATCAGACACGCGTATCCTCAGGCACCCAGATGGAGATTTTTGTATATCAAAGGGTTGGCAAGTGGCAGCCTTCTTTAGGAGCGCATTTCTTGAGTCTCTGCTAGAGGAAGATGACGAGGGGGGCTGGGAGGAAGTGTTGACAAAGGAGGCGATGGTAACAAATGATAGAACCGACTGGAAACAATGTTTAGGGAGGAGAAAGTACTTGTGTCCAAGCTGAAGCTGGTCGTTTTCAGACAAAGCCGGGATCTTTTGCCCTATATAGAAAGAATCCGAGCGGCACACCAGATGCTTCGGATACTCCACCAACAGCTCTGATACGTGTATGGGTCGATCGTAGATCTTCACCAGCCCATCGGATTTGATGAGCTTAATAGTCTCCACCGGTGGGTCAGGGCGGATATGCACGCAGGAGATGTGGTTGCCCATGAGATGAAAACACCAAGGGATCATATGCAGTTTCAAAAATTTGATGCCCATGATAAAACAAAGAAAGCTAAGTTGAGGTCATGAGTGGATGATGATGATGAGAAGAAGGGAAAGCTCAGTTTCTGGGTTTCTGGTATTCTGAGATTAGGTGAGTTTTAGTAGTAGAAAACAAGTAGACAAGAGAGATGCGTGCGGGTTGTGGATGAGAAGAGAGAAATTATATACAGAAATGGAGATGGAAGAAGAAGTGGTTAAAGAAGAAATGAGAGCTTGGTTTTTAGCGAGAGGCGTGAGAGGCAGGTAAAGCTATAAATTTTTTTTTTTTTTTTTTTTTTTTACCAACTTTGACACTCGAGTTTGACTGAAACTTTTGGGTATTTTTCATGGAACGCCAAATGAGGCTAAAAGAAAGAATAAAAAAGAAAAAAATTATAATTTATTTGAATTAAATCCCGCCTTTGCCACTTGCTAAGTTGTTATAATCTGACAAGCAGATTCTCTCCTTGCCTGCTGATTGGTCAGCAAACCCCTGCGTAATTATCTCTTTAGCTAGTTGCCTAATTCCATCCATTTTAACTTTTTCATCTTATGCTTCCTTGTGCTATTGGTTGCTGTGTCCAATAATAATTAATTAACAATTATTTAAGATTTTTTTTTGTGAATTTTTAATTCGGAAGTGGATAATATTTTTAATTAAATTAAAATATAAATGCAATCCTCTACTTAAATTTTGCTTTATATTACTTTACTACAATAAAAAAAATAATGACCAAATGTATAATTTAATTTATTTTCACTTTTTCATAATTTTATTTTATTTTCTAATTTTATTTTATTTTATTTACTAATTTAACTTTTAAATAGTAAATATCTTAATTTTTATTATATGAAAGCGAGTGCATATTTTTTTAAATTTCAATTTAAAATAATTTAATTAAGACTTATAGATGCTATCATTTCCATGTATTCACAAATATAGATCTAATTTATTTTATTAGGAAATATATTTAATATAATTAAATTTTATTTTAATGTTTCATATATATATTTATATAATAATTATATTATTAAATTATTTTTAAAATCTACAGATTTTACTTTTTCAATTTATATTATATAGATATATTAATTGAAAATAAATTTGATAAATAATTTAGAACAAATTAAAAAACCTATATTTATAAAAAAGAGTAATATTCTAACACTTTTGCTCATTTCATAATTTTGTAAAAATTTAATTTAATTTAGTTTTTTATAATTTTTTATTTAAAATAAAAGAATTTATTTAATAAAATATCACTTATTTAAAAAAAATTATAAAAAAAAAAAAAAGACAGAGAAAGCAACGTAGATTGATTTAATAGGATATGGGATTAGCCTCACTCTCACCAACACTGTGAGGCATTCCGTATCGGCCACTCATCAAGAATTAAGGTTGCGTACGACAAGGATTTGTGTCCCTCATAACATTGAACAAAATCCCATCTTGATTTTTGTAATTTCACTACGTTTTCCTAAATGTTGACTCTTCCTCTTTCCCATATACACTTTTATTTTTACTGTAGACCAACCCTTATTCTTTTTCTAATAAGTAACTTCACAAATAAGGGAAATTAATGGAAGCCGTCTGTTTGATGTATAATAATTTGTGAAACATAAAAACTTTAGGAAAATAATTTTCATAATTTTTATCCACTTTATATTTATATATATAAAAAAATTATTAATTTTTTAATTATATTTATTTTAAAAATTTTAAATTTTATTAAATATTAAAATATTTTTTAAAAATAAATAAAATGAAATAAAATTATAATAGTTAATTTATATATTATTATAATATAAAAAATGAATAATAATTTTAAAATGATTAAAAAATAAATTATTTTAATAAAATTAAGGTATTTAAATATGTATTTAATTTTAATAAAGTTATATAAAAAGTTAGCAGTGTTCATAAAATTTGCAAATTTAGAAAATGAAGTACTTTTTGAAAACAATAAAAGATTTTTAATAACAATTTAATTTTCTTTTTACTATAAAAAATATTTTATATTACATAACTTTTCATGAGTTTATTAAATTGAAAAAATATTATTTTTAAATAAATAAAATTTAAATATTAAAATATTACTATCTATCAATATGATTTTATATAAAAGGTGTTTATTATAATATTATTATATAATATGTTCCAAATAAAATTATATAATATGTTTCAAATGTTTTAAATTTAATAATAATAATATAAAAATATATCTATGTTCATTAGTTTTTATATTATAAAAAATAGAGTTGGTTGTCAAGTTTTCTGAAAATTTAACTAATATCGATTAGTAAATAAGATATTCCGCGATTATAAATATAGTGAAATTTACTAGATTATATTTTCTAACAATAACTTCAAGTAAAATCTATCTCTACAGTTGAGAGGGTAAATTTTTAACGGAGAAATGAGACATGCTATTTTTTAATATTTTTTTTATAAAATCAAATATTATATTATGATATTTTTAATAGGTGGTTGTATTTTCGAGTATTAACATATAATTTATTTTTATTTTATTTATAAAAATATTAAAATTTATTTATAAATTTTTTTTATAAAGTGTCACTTTATATATTCCTATGAGATGTCATTATTTTCAATTAATATAATAAATTTTTATAACATGTGTATCTTTTTACATAAATTTATAAGATAAAGTACATAAATTATAATTATTTTTAATATAAATCTGGAGCGGATATTCGTACAAATACTAAGAGATTGGAGTAAACCTGTCAATTTCTTAAAAATTCAAACTAAATGTTATTTTCTTTGTCAAAGTTAGAAAAAACAGAATTATAATTAATAAATTCAAATTGAAATCATAATAATTTTAACAAAACTCATTGGTGGTGTATAAGTCTATATCTGTATCAATCTATGATGAATATAAATAATTATATAAAATAATAATTTTTTTTAATATATAGATTATAAAATGAAATACGAGTCATGTTTAACACGAAAAATAGGTGCATTAATTAAAAGATTCATTATCAGTTGTTTAGATTTAGAATGGAGTGGTGGTTGGCCCAATTTCCATATCGTGTCAAAAACGGCGGCGTCTCTTCGACGTCAATATATATGTTTGTTGAAAATTATTAATAATATAAAAAACTGATTTCAAATCAGTAGCTGGCTGCAATGCATCCTGACCATCCAAATTTGGAAATTTGATTTTCTTATTGGTTGGAACTGTAGGGGTGAGCATTCGGTCGGTTCGGTTCAAAACCGAACCAAACCGAAAATCGAAATTTTAGTGTTTATGAAAACCGAACCGAATCGATTTGAGTCAGAAATCGAATCGAACCGAACCGGTCTGATTCGGTTCGGTTTGATCGGTTTCGATTTTTAATAATTTTTTTTATTTTTTACACTTTATTTTTAATATTTTAAAATTTAATTAAAATATTTTAATTTTAATATGATTTAATTTCTAATTGAAAAAATATATTATTATCACTAATCGGTTCAGTTCGGTTTTTTCAATTTTTTTCTGATCAAAATCAAACCGAACCGAAATAATTAAAATTTCTGAAATTAAAAATCAAACCGAATTGAAATGTATAAAAAATCAAATTAAAATTTTAAATCAATTCGATTCGATCAATTTTTTCGATTTAAACCGAATACTGCTCACCCCTAATTGGCAGAGTAATTGAGCTTAGGTGAGAGCCCTCTATCAATTTTCTATCAATTTTCTATCAATTTTCTAATTGAAATTAGTTAGATATCACGATAAGATGGTTCCATTCATTTTTATTAAATAAATTCTACTAACTCGTATAATAAAATTTTATGCTTTGATATATTTTAAATAAATATAATTTATAATTTATTTAATTATTAAAATTAAAATATAAAGTATAAATAAAATATTTTGATATATCTTATTAATTGAAATATATAAAATTAAATGAGATTATATATTATTTAAGTAGCAATTTGAGTAATTTATTATGAAATTAAAAAAAAAAATTATAAGTACGCTATTGGTTGCCATGGGAATGAAAACATGGAGCAGGAAAGAGCAGATCATTCATACCGTATCAAAAAGTTTGACCAGGGGAAAAGAGCGCACGTGTTTTGCCTTTAGATAATTGTCGCATTGACCGCCCAATAATAAGCTGGGTCACGCTCCATTTTTTTTAAAAAATAAACTTTTTTATGACTGAAGAAAGCCTTAACTAAGCTTTGTAAGTCCGCCCTTTTCTTTTTACTGATCTTTTCGCATTCCACCTTAGTTAAAAATGGGAAGTTGCCTTACCTAATCTAAGCTAATTTATATTTACAAGTATATAAATTTTTAAATAATTATATATATTGTTAAAACATTTATGAGCGAGTGATAAGTAATTAATAAAAAATTATTTATAAATATGTTTATTAAATTATTAAAAAAATATTATTTCTTTTATTTTATAATTTTATATTTTTTTTAATTATTCTAAAATTATTATTCACTTTTTTTATTAATTTATAAGATTTAAGATAAAAATAATATATTCTTTATACAGGTTTTAGACTCTCTCTTCTTGAATTAATTTTAAGAATAAATTAGATCTAATCCAAATTTAACACATGCAAAATATAGTTTTACGACATAAAATTTTTTATAATTTATTAATTTTACTAATTTTTTATTGTTTGAGAGAAAGAAAGAGTTTTGAAAATTTTCAAATAAAACATTTTTAATTCACCAAATTAGCGGATTAAAATTAGAGATTTTTAAAATTCTTTAAAAAAACTTTGAAAAACCCTACTCTCTCTTAAATATAAATTCAAGTCATTTAATTCTTTATTTGACATAATTTATTTTATAAAAATAGTATTAAATAAATTTTAAAAAATTAAATTATTTTATTTTAAATAAAAATTTAATAAAAATAAATAAATTAAATTGAATTCTTCTAAATTTTTTGATTTCAAACAACAACATTCTCCCAAACAAACGGTTAAAGATCTCCTTGTCAGCCCAGATACTGGAAAGCCCATTATTTGCATTACCAGACCGACGGAACAATGAGGCCCTTCATTTCATGTTGGGTTCTATTTAATGAATAAAAATATTTTATTTTGATTTTTTTTAAAAGAAATAAATAATTGGATTTTTAAATATTTAATATTAATAATAAAAATATTAAAATATTACATTTTAATTTTTTTAAATTTAAATAGTTATACTTTCGACGTAAGTTTCTCTTTGATCCCTTTGTGGCTCGATACTCTTGCATTTTCCTCTTCCTTAAACCTAATTTCTTCATTCCCCTTTCATATGGAAGACTATCTTTATTAATTGACTATCGATGAAAAAGAAGATGTTGTTGTCCCTATTAAGAGTTCAAAAGATATTCCGATCGTCATTTATGATTTCTGTATGGTGGGAATGTTTCTCACATATAATTCAATCAATTTTCAGAATATGCAGATTTTTTTAACAGATTTTTTGCGGCAATCCTCAGACAGTTATTGCATTGAAGGATTTGGTTCCTAATTACAAGTCAGATATTTTATTTTTGATGATAACAAAAGCTCTTAGTTCTCATATGAAATTTTTTCGTAGTTTTTTTATATTTTGATGGTTGCGTCTCAGTCAATAGACAATGATTAGGAGGAAGCTTTTCGTTAATGTAAAAGAGTTATGGATCTGTTTCTGTGATTAGTTTTTCTTCAAATTTTATTGATTCGGTTGTTTCGAAATGTAATGTTTAATGAAAGTTTACTAGTTATTATGGATTTTCGAAATCGCAACAACGACGTTAGTCTTGAAATCTTATTCGAGTTTTATCTCATATAAACTCTCTTCTGTAATTTTGTTCGGGAGACTTTAATGATTTATACTCGAGAGATGAGAAAGAATGATGAGTATCTTTGTCAAATTATCTTATGCAGGGATTTAGACATGGACTTGAAGAGCATTTTTGCAAAATTATCTTATGCAGGGGTTTGATTTTGAATAATTGTAAATTTTTGTTAAACTTTAGAACTGATATTTCTATTAGATGTGTTCGTTGTAATGTTACTCTAACTGCTCATACTTTAACTAGAGAATCTATCATCTGTTTTGAATGATATCCCTCTCTCTCTCTAACTGCTATTACTTTAACTAGATAATCTATCATGCATAATCGTCTTTCTGATTGAGATAATATCCCTCTCTCTAGCTGCTCATACTTTAACTAGAGAATTTATCAAGTATAATCGTCTCTCTGTTTGGCATGATATCTCTCGTTGTTTGTTGTAATTTTATTAGTATAATAAGTAGTTTTACTTTAAAAAAAAAATTTAAATAATTTTATATTTTATACTTATAACATTGATATTTAATATATTCTCATTTAAAATTTAAAATTCTTGGAAGTTGACGGCCTCTTGCCTACCCATTAGGTCCATCATTGTGTGGAAATACAAGGGAGATGAATGTATTTGTTGCAAAGTGCATGTACTGAGATGATAAATGCGTGTTGTACGCAAGCTCTGCCTTGCTTCACCCCTTTATAGCATCTAAGATTTGTTAAGTGGAAATTTTAGAAATATATTTTTACAGGTAAGCCAAAAAAATAAAAAAATCCTTCATAGAAATTCTCAGCAATTTTTCTAAAAAAGATATTTTATCTATTCAAAATGCTGCAATGTCATTAGCTCAGTCTATTAAGCTTGATTTTAGATTATAGATTAAACTAACAATTCTGGATTTTACCACCAGTTTTTAAAACTCTCAAGATTTGCAGGCTGCATTAATTGGACCATAGACAGGTCCTTTTCACTACACACAGCATTCACCGTCATTTTAAAATCTATTTCAACATTAGTCGTTGTTACATTTTTATCTTTTGAATTTAAAATCGACCTAAATCTTGAAGTATATGTAATATTGGAGGCTCTATCCATTAAAGATTTGATTCCGACGATGGAGAGTAAAAGAAGTGGAACATGCAAATTATTCTTTATTCTCACTCTCATGTTTTTATAATTAATTAAGATTAAAACTCTTTTATCCTGCATCACTTTTAAAAGACGAAAGACGAAATGAGATGACATGAATTCATTTCTCTTAATTTTTTAAAAGACGAAAGACGAAATGAGATGAGATGACATGAATTCATTTCTCTTAATCAGATATATTAAATTTAAATTTTGAATATAAAATATTTTAAAAATTTGAGAAGATATGTGCCTTTACGATATGTTTTATGATTAATTGAGATTAAGAGACTGATTATGATATTGATGTATCAAAGGTTTGGTAGGAGAATATAGTCCAAATCTTTTGTTATAGAAAAGGTAATAGGAACGGCCTTTGATTTATGAAACAAACATATCTACATGTGATCCATATATCATTATCAAATCAGGACTCCTTTTTAATTAGATTATTTTTGCTATATTAATATCTTTTTGTTTGTTTGTTTCCTCTGATTTTTCACTTTATAATTTAAGGCAAAATTTAATTATTATAGTTAAAAATTGAGATGATAATTTGATTGATTTAGTTTAAAATTGAATGGAATTAAATAAATTAAAAATTGAAATTTTAATATTTTTAAAAATCGAATAGAATCGATTTTAAGTAAAAATCAATTTGATTTACACTGATTTGATTCAGTTTAATTTGATTGGTTAAACTTTTTAATAGACTTTTATTTTTATTTTTAATATTTTAAAATTTAATTGAAATATTTCAATTTTAATTATAGTCTAATTTTTTTATATTATTAAAAATAATATACTATTATTACTAATTGGTTTGAATTGGTTTTATTATTTTTTTTATTAAAATTGAATTAAATTAAAATAAATAAAAATTTATATGTAAAAATCTTAATGATATGTTTAAAATATAAACAAATAAAATTTCTATTAAAAAAGAGAATGTCATTTTTTAAAAATAATTTAATTTTTATTTTAATAAAAAATATGAATTATATTTTAAATATTAAAAAATATAAAAAGAAGCATTTTCCGGGAATGAAATAGAGAGTGAGGTTATTTTTATGGAGGTGGAGGGAGTAATAGGAAAATGAAAGGTTTGGTAATGATATGATAATTGCAGTTGGGGGCGGCCTGAAGCTGAGGAGTCATGGAACATGCATAATGCATGCAGAGAGGATGGAATGTGCATGATTAAAAGAGTACAGCTAAGATGCATTTAAGGAAATGGTAGTCTCTGATGTGCTACATCAACAACCAATCAAAGCTAACAACCGGATATATTATGCGTTTGTTTATTTTTAATAATATTTTTTATAAATTATTTAATATTTGAAATTCAGATTTTCAATTAATTCGGATTTGTAATTAGATAAATTTATTAAAAAAATAAAATGCTTTTAAAATTTTAATTTAAATTAAAAAAATTAATTGAATCAAATTAATTTAAAATTTTAATTTAATGTTTTATTATTTTAATTCAACTCATTTTTAATTTTAAAAATTTTAATTTAATTTTAATAAAAAAATTAAAAAATTGAATTAAATTGATTAATAATAATAAGAATATATTATTTTTTATAATATAAAAAAATTAAATTATACTTAAAATTAAAATATTTTAATTAAATTATACGAGCATATTTTTTTTAACCTCTCCAAGAAAAATCAGTTATATTCTTTTTTTTTATATATAATTAGAAGTAAAATTTTACGAGGGATGATGCAGCTTTCATATACGCAAACTCAAAATTATTAGGCCAATAGAGAATCAGCTGTCAAAGCCTGAACTAGTACTTTTCGGTCTTCAACTGGGGAGATGAGAACGATTCATGTGCCTGGGTTGAGACTTGAGACTATTGAGAGACCATCCCACGTGCATTTGTCACGTGGACCCCTCCGTCTCCACTTTACTCTCTTTTGTTTTTATTTATTTTTTATGTTAACTTAATTATGGGATAAATCTGTGCTAACTCGTTTCGGTATTGAAGGCATAACACTCGCTACATAAATTTATTTTTAAATTCCTACGCTTTCAAACCCTTATTAAAAGAAGTTAAGGATTAATAATTAGTAATCAATCCTTAATTTTTAATTAAAATAATATGATTATCAATTTTAAATTTTAAATTTTTAAAGTTAACTTAAAATTTTGTATTACCGTCCGATCAGTTTCCCTTTGAAGTTTTCTCAAGGAGTTTTCTCTCTAGGAAAGCCGATCTCCTTCTCTACTATCATCCGTCGCTAAACATCTTCATCCTTGCTACCCAGAAAGTGGATTCCCTTTCCACTTTCATATGAATTTTTTCTTTTGCTTTTGATTTTTAATTTTTTAATTTAAAATTTCTTATTGTAAATATGTGATTTTAAGAGAGAGTTTCTTTAATTTGTGTTGATTTTTTATTCTTTTCAGTTTTTTCTCTTTTAATTTGTGTGTGAATTTCTTGCATGCAAATTGAAAGTCTCGCAAATATCATACCAAAAACTGTGGAGATAAATTGGTAAAGGGCGGCAGTGCGATGATTCGCAGAGTTTGACTCGATACGAGCATTTGGACACCAAAGAGTGCAGCCTGACCGCCTTGGCCGACACTTTTGATTTGTGAGGCTTTATTGATCTAAGCATTATTTTTCTGATGCATCTTACTTTTTCTTTAATGGCTCTGGTGGTTCATTTTATTTGATTGACTTATTTCTTTTCTTTTGTAAATCATTTTCGGTCAAAATGATTTTTTCTTGTCTCCTTGCACTTGAGTGAGAGTTTTATGGCTTTTGACTACAGTAAAAGATGAAAATTTTCCATTCTCTGCCAACAACTTATGCATCCAAATGAAGGGATAGCGCTTCTGCTCTTACCCATCGGGTCCTCGCTTCAGGTCAAGGGCGGGTCGGATCTCTAAAAGTTTCTTGTATTTATACTTCATAATTTTTATTTTATATTTTTCTCTGGCCAGAAGTCTATTCCTTGTACATAGGCTTTAGGCCATCTAAACCTTTCCGTAATGAAATATCTCTTAAAAAAAAAAACTATTATCAGAGGACTGAGGTGTGGCTGGCCGACACTCAAGATTTCAGATAAAGAACAAATTGCAATCAATTACAAAATCTTAGACAACAAAGAAAAATATTTGAATTCTGGAATGGTACAAAGAAGTAAGCAAGCACGGCTTAGTCGTGATGATGGTAATGTCAGTGAAAAACTGAGGAATATCTAATCAACGTGGCGAAGAGTGAGAGGTCTTCTCTGCCTCGTATTCAATTTTTCATGATGCTTGCCGTGTCAGCCGTCCTCTAGAGGTTGGGAGGGGAAATTATACCATACATTTGATTCCACGTCAAACATTTATACGAAACGGTAAATTCATGATTAAAAGATAAATAAATTTAATTATTTTATTTTTATACAAAATCAGTTGTAATTAATATTTTATAAAATGTAATACCAATTAAATCTTCTATGTGAATTATTAATTTAAATAAAATAAAATAAAAAGAGAAAATAAAGTGGGGACAAGAGGTGGGAAGGGGAATGGTGTGTACATACAAAAGGACAAAAAGTGGAAAGAACAGTCCTCGAAAAGAGAATATGAGTGACCAAAGCCAAATAAACAGAGGCAGTCCCACGTCCCAAAAGCCAAAGCGATAAGAGAGCTGGAACTTGGAAAATGGAAGTGGGTAAAATGATCAGTACATTCCCCCTTTTATAATTTCACATTTGCTTCATTCCTCTTTCCTCTCGCTTGTTGGTTTTCTTCGGTTAGAAACATCGTTTCTATTTGGAGTGATAGCCCATCGTAGAGTTTAGTTTAAAAAGTGCAATCAGAACACACTAAAAATATTTATTTTTTAAAAAAATATTTTTTTAAGTATTATTAAAAATAATATCAGATTTAATTATAAATTAATTTTTAACTCCCTAACTAATATATTTAAAATAATATTTTTTTATCAATAATTTTTATATAAAATCCAAATATTTGCTTTGATAATGTCGAGAGGTCTTATCACCTTAGCTGTAGATCTAATACAATGAGATAATATGCATGATCATCCAATAATTTCTCTTAATCAAACTGAGTCATATAAAATTTAGACTATGTGAACTGAGTATTTTATTTTCAAAATTTAAATATTTAATTAATATATAATTTTTTCTATTAAATTAAATATTATATTTTAAATATATACATATATTTAGAGAAAATATTTATAATCACATTCTATTTATTTTTAAAAATTTAACAACACGTTAAATTATATTTTTTAAAAAATAATTTTTTTTTATGAGTATACTTTCTAAAAAATTAATTTATCTGAAAATAGAGCATTTTAAAGCATAGCAGGCCTTAATGTCTTTTGGCCTACTGTTATTTCGTAGGACCTAATTCAGGTCTACAAAGTGGCAGAACTTCTCCCAGGCAGAGCATCAATAATTTCTAACAACGACATTAAAAAAATCCTCACCCGAGTTGATCAATTTTCCAATTTTCTATTCAACCCCAATGTGCCAAACTAGTAAATAGCTGCAACACGCTTGGCTTATAGCTGTATTACCACTACCAATATTTTATTCTATTATCTTTCATTTAATAATTCAATTCAAGTTTAAAATCCACCCCTACATAAACCCCCACCCGTCTTCACCATTTTCCTCATCCTCCTGGACATCACATTCTCTCTCTCCCTCTCAGGTAATGCTCTTCAATCAGCTTGATTTCTCTGTTTCTCGCTTGTTATGTGTCTATCAACGCTGATCTTCCTTCAAAATCTGCAGAAATATGGCTTCTCACATGTGGACTCTGCCTCTGGCTTTGCTGTTAATGGTTTCTGCAACTATGGGAGCTGCCCCAAGGCGGCCTGTGGCTGTGCCATTCGGCAGAAACTATATGCCTACATGGGCATTTGACCATATTAAGTACTTTAATGGAGGCTCTGAGATTCAGCTTCACTTGGACAAATACACTGGTATCCTATATACTGTCTCAGGCCACTCTCCATTAGTATGAAGAAAAGTTTTTTTTTTTTTTTTTAAATGTGAATGCTTATTAGTTGAATGGTTTGATTTTGGGAAGGCACTGGTTTCCAGTCGAAAGGATCGTACTTGTTTGGCCACTTCAGTATGCAAATAAAGTTGGTTCCTGGGGATTCTGCTGGAACTGTTACTGCTTTCTATGTGAGTGTTTTTCATACCTTTTGCTCATTATCTCTAAATAGAGACTAACCCTTTGTTTGGATCTCGACTGTCAACAATGGGCAAGAAAATTTTGTAGGCATCTGGTCTGTAATTTAGAGATTGAACATCAACTGATTCATGTGTTTTTGGGCAGCTATCGTCTCAAAACTCAGAGCATGATGAGATAGACTTTGAGTTCTTGGGGAACAGGACAGGGCAGCCTTATATTTTGCAAACAAATGTGTTCACCGGAGGTAAAGGAGACAGAGAACAGCGGATTTATCTCTGGTTTGATCCAACCAAAGAATATCACTCCTACTCTGTTCTCTGGAATCTCTATCAGATTGTGTAAGTAACCCATTTTCCTGTATTTTTCTTTTTTAATGTCAAAATTTTCACTTCAAAAATTAATATTGGACGCCATTTAATGCGGCCGTTAAGGAGAGCCTTAATGACGACGTAGCCATGTGAGTGAACTGTGACACGCTTAATTTGATTTGGCCCACTGACTCCAGTGGTCCAACCAGCTTGAAATAAATCAACCAACATTGGACTATGCGTTGAAGTTAGGCCAAAGCAGGTTACTTTGATTTCTTCCTCACTTGACACTACGAAGACACAGAGGATGCTCTGTTTTTTTTTAATCCCGACACTACTTTTGAGCTGTCAACTACATTTGATTTCCATAAATTGCGGAGAAAAATATTTACATTTTGAGCAATCATGAATAATTATTCAGGTTCTTTGTGGATGACGTGCCAATAAGAGTTTTCAAAAACTGCAAAGACTTGGGAGTAAAGTTTCCATTCAACCAGCCTATGAAAATATACTCGAGCCTGTGGAACGCAGACGACTGGGCGACAAGAGGTGGACTAGAGAAGACAGACTGGTCCAAGGCTCCATTTATAGCCTCCTACAAGGGTTTCCACATCGACGGCTGTGAGGCGTCAGTGGAAGCCAAGTTCTGTGCGACTCAGGGAAAGAGATGGTGGGATCAAAGGGAGTTTCAGGATCTTGATGCCTTCCAATACAGAAGGCTCAAGTGGGTTCGCCAGAGGTTCACAATTTATAACTATTGCAGTGATAGATCACGATACACTACGCTTCCGCCTGAGTGCAGCAGGGACAGGGACATATGAAATTTTTATTATCTTTTTAAAAATTATTTATGATTGGGAGAGTTTGATTTGTGATGACGATGCTTATTGTTATTATTATTATTATGTATGCTAATTATAGCCTACATGGTGTATTTATGACTCTCGCAGAAAGTGTACTCTTTGCTTGTATTTTGTCTTTCTTTATAATCTTATTTCATTATTTGTACTTCTCATAAAAGCAATGAAATGAAATTTTATGACAAATGTGGACCTTACTTAGTGGGAATTTGTTGAAAAATTCATTGACATTAGTTATATTAGAATATAAATAAGACTCATAGTAATCCATGGTAATAATACCATGGTTATATACAGATGTAATTAAAAAAAATTATAATTTTTTAAGTATGATTTTATAATTTAATTTATGAAAAAAATTATTATTAGTAAAATAAGACTTTTCTATTTAATAATGTAAATAAATATTAATATGACACTTAAAAATTAATTAAAAATAATTTTTAATTATTATATTTTAATTTTTAAAATTTTATAATATGTATAATTTAATTTAAAAATTTATAAATTTAGTTATAAAATTTTATTTTATAATAAAATTGTCTTTACGATGATCATTCCTATAAGAAGTTTTATAAATTAATCTCTAAATATTATAATTATTTATAAATAAATATTTATATATTTTTTAAAGGGAGATTTACAATTTAGTCCCTGAGTATTGCCATTATTAACAAGTCAGTCCCTGTATTTTTAGAAATCTATTAAAACGTCATTATCTTTTTTCTCCGTCAACAAAATAGTCATTCTATTTTTACCGTTAAAAATATAGTAAAAGACTAAATTACCCCATTATTTTGCTCCTCCTCCTCCTCTCCCTCCTTCATTTTCTTCTTCATTAATTCTTTCTCCTTCTCCTTTTCTTCTTCATCAATTCTTCCTCATTCTCCTTCTGCTTCTCCTTCTGCTTCTCTTCTTCTTCTTCTTCTCCTCCTTCTGCTTCTTCTTCTTTTGCTTCTTTTTCTTCTTTTTCTTCTTTCTCTTCTCCTTCTTCTCCTTCTCCTCCTTCTCCTTCTCCTTCTCCTTCTCCTTCTCCTTCTCCTTCTTCTTCTTTTTCTTCTTTTTTTTCTTCTTTCTCTTCTTCTTCTTCTCCTTCTTCTCCTTCTTCTTCTTCTTCTTCTTCTTCTTCTTCTTCTTCTTTTTCTTCTTTTTCTTCTTTCTCTTCTTCTTCTTCTCCTTCTTCTTCTTCTCCTTCTTCTTCTTTTTCTTTTTTTTCGGAGGAGGAGGAGGAGCAGGAGGAGAAAAGAAAAGATAGGGACTATTTCGTTGACAAAAAGAAACGATAAGGACATTTTAATAGACGTAAGAAAATATAGGGACTATTTTGTTGACAAACAGAAACAATAAGGGCGTTTTAATAGATTTTTAAAAATATAGGGATGGACGATTTTGTTGACGGAAAGAAATGATGAGGAAGGACTATTTCGTTGATTAAAAAAACAATAAGGACGTTTTAATAGATATGAGAAAAAATAGTGACTATTTTATTGACGAAAAGAAATGATAAGGACGTTTTAATAGATATGGAAAAAGATAAAAACGTTTTAATAGATTTTTGAAAATGTAAGGACTAACTTGTTAATAATAATAATATCCAAGGACTAAATAAAGGATTTTATTTGAGGGTAAAATTGGATTTTAAAAAATTTTCTCTCTCCTCCTTTATCTAATTTTAACAGAAAAGAGGACGGAATGACTATTTCGCTAACGGAAAGAAAACATAAGGATATTTTAATAGATTTCTAAAAATATAGGGACTGACTTGTTAATAATGGCAATACTCAAGAACTAAATTGTAAATCTCTTTTTTTAAATTAATTTTATATTTTTATTAAATTTAATATTTTAAAATAAATTAATAAAATAAAAATTAAATCAAGGATATTAGTACAATATGCATTTAAATTTAAATACAAAGAGTTTTTTGTCGTCTAATTTTTCCTTTTTTAATAATTTTTTTTATTAATTAGGACAAAAATGAGATATCAAATTTTTTTTATCTTATTTTTATTTTATTATTTTTTATATATAAGATATTAAAATTTAATAATTACAATGTTTGGAGACCAAAAATTATTTTATTAATCAAATAAAATTTAATGAATTAAATTTAAAAATATAAGAATTAAACAAATAGTTTTCATTAAATAATTTTAATTTACTAATGATATTTAACGATTTTAGAAGTCACTTTGCTAAGAGCGTGAAATTAACTGACTTTTTCATAGAATTCTGATAACTTATAAGATATCAGACTCTTTATGATCAGGACACATATCGACGGTTTGACCGAGTCTCAGCGAATGAAGAAAATTGATCTTAACAAGAGTCGAGTAAGCCGAATACAACCTGATATGATCAGGGAATAAAGGTAAACCGCTAAGGTCATAAATGCATATGCTGTGAATCTGAATATGACACGGATGAAAGGACAAGATATGGGTTAATCGACTTCATATTTATTAATCGACTATCTACCATTAATGAGTTACATGATACACCTGCCAAAAGATATTCTCATCAGAACTGATAGAACGCGATGCAAGGGATGTCAGGGTGATCAGGGTATATATGCCCCTAAACCAACCATAATTTGACATCACTTAACTCTCCCTGAGAACCTCATGCTCAGACTATTCTAAAAAAATCTTAACCTACTAGAACGGACAATCAACTCTATTAACTCTTTAATCACCAATTTCGACTCATTGATTTGTTAGTGAGATTGAACCTTGATCCAAGTGTCCTCTCTTAGTGAATCCAACGGATCTCAGTTCATCAATTGACGTCATCTGTGGGAATGAAGGAAGATTATCATATCACTGAAGTTTTCAAATAAAATCCACTAAGATCCACATGGCCAACCAAGAAAATAATTTACCAACGCCTATTAGAAATGAAAGCCAAATTCCAGAAACTCCTAACCCTCAGGGATTTCCAATGACCTTATTCTTGCTACCTTCCACTCAAACTCCTCTATCAAACTAAGACCTACAAATCATGTTGCTGCAACCGCAATAAACCAAGATTTGGATGAACCATATCATGCAACAAAGAGGCCTCACCTAGCCAATGATCACAAACCCAATACCTACTGTAACTCCCAGCTTACCCACACCCACATTCATTCCAGAAGCAAAAAACCATGAGCCAACAATCACCAACCATGTAACTAGAAGAAGAAGGGAGGATGAACTAATTAGGGAATCCCTAGCCAAATTTAGAAGTCATGCAATTAGAAGCTTAATCGAAGAGGATGTTGACGTGAGTAGAAGTAGAATACTAGGAGGGTATGAGATGAAGAGCGAAGGAGAAGGAATCAGCTCAAAATCCCTAGTGAACGTTGAAAAGCTCGATACAAGAGACAAAGGAGTAGACAAGAGACTAGAAAAGCTGAAAGAAGAGCTATTAGCTGAGCTGAAAAGCCAAGTGAGAGTGCATATGAGCTTGAGAGCGTCTTCCCCTTCTATGACTCGTATCCAATAAGAAACCATCCCCAAGAAATTTTTGATGCCGACCATGGGAGCATACAATGGCACGTGAAATTTCAGAGATCATATAATTAACTACAAGACTTTTATAGAGTTGCAGACCCATTCTGATACCTTACTCTACAAGGTATTCTCAACCACCCTAACCGGAGCAACTTTGACATGGTTTAACAATTTGAAAACAGAAAGCATCAAAAACTTTTATGATCTGGCCAACTCATTTATAGGATGATTTATAGCTAGTGTTCCGACTCAACGAAAGACCAACTACCTAGAGACAGTCAAGCAAAGGAGAGATGAGACTCTGTGAGAGTATGTGGCTTGTTTTAACATGGAAACCCTTCAGATCCCAAACCTCGATGAATCTAGAGCCGTGGAGGCAATGCAGAAAGGAACCACCTCGATCAAATTTTTTAGGTCTCTAAGTAGAAAGTCACGAACCACGCTGGCAGACCTTATGCAAGCTGAGAAGTACATCAGGCAGGACGATGTCTTGATAACTAGCATTGTAATACCCGGCTTGAGTCCGGCATCGGAATTCCTGTAGACCGGTGGAATCTCGGGTGTCGGAACCCGCGAGAAGGGTAATACATATGTTTTCTTATGTATTTTGCCTTGTTTTAAGGTTTTACGTATAAAGGAAAATGAGTTTTTGAAAGAAAAGAGCCAAGGGAGAAAATGGCAAGTTCGGCCGCCGAAGGTGACTTTCGGCCGCCGAACCTTGCATGGTTTCGGATTCACGTTTGGCCGCCGAAGGTGGTCTGGCCAGCCACCTATAAAAGGGCGCCAAGTCGGTGGAAAGATGATATTTTGCTTCCATCTTCAGCCAGAGGTGAGTCCAACACCCTCCCTAGTTGACTTTCATGATCTTGCTCAAATCTTGTAAGGTTTTGAAGAGTTTTCATGTGTTTTTGAAGGTTTTGAGCAAAAGAACCACGTTTTGAAGTTTGGAGAGTTGTGAGGAGATTTCTCCATATCTCCACGTGAAGATCACTTGATCTCGTGTTTGGAAGAGGTAAGTTCAGATCCAGAACCTCTTTTACTGATTTTTGAAGGTTTTATGGGAGTTGTATGGATAGTATGCATGAATAGGGTTTTGGTTGAGGTTTTGCATGATTTTGTGTTTAAACATGTTTAAGTGTTGTTTGATATGTTTCTTGGGGTTAGAAGTGAGTTTTAGCCCTTTTATGCATGTTTTATGGTAGGTGCTAGTTGGGAGTAGTTGATATGCATGTTGGGTAAGTTGGGGGGAAAGGTTTGCATGAAACAGAGCAGGGTTCTGTCCAGCGGGCAAAACCAGGTTCGGCCGCCGAAGGAAGGTTCGGCCGCTGAACCCCTTGTGGAGGCAGTTTCGGCTGCCAAAGGTTGCCCCCGAAAGCTAGGCTTTCGGTTTAGAAAGGGACGTTCGGCCGCCGAAAGATGAAGTTCGGCCGTCGAAAGTATGTGAGTTTCGTCTCTGAACGAGACCTTCGGCCGCCGAAGGTGCCGCCGAACATGCATGAGTTTCGTCTCTGGAGAGGGGTTTCGGCCGCCGAACCTGCCGCCGAAAGTGTCCTGTCCAGCCTTCTTTTGCATGTTTTCTGTGATTGTTTTAGGATCTTTTAGAGGGCTTTTGGGGAGTTGCTTAGGAATGTTCTTGACTAGGTTTGGTCCCTCATTTGAGTCCACCTGTGTAGGTACGGACCAGAGGAATCAGGGAAGTCAGCAGTAACCTGCAGAGTTAGTTCAGAGTCTACCAAAGGTGAGTGGAACTTCTACATTTTACAAGGCTTGTAGCATACTTCATGCATCATGATGATTCTAGTAGGTTGACTGCACTAGTTTCACGAATATGGCGCATTGCATTGCATAATACGATGTATATGATGAGATGGATGGACCAAGGCGACCCCAATAGCCCTAGCTTTGTGTATGACCTGGCCGGGCCAGGCAGCCTTCTGTAGGTAAGACCTGGCTAGGCCAGGCAGCAAATTATCGTAAGACCTGGCCGGGCCAGGCGAGCAGAGTTTGTAAGACCTGGCCGGGCCAGGCAAATTGAGGTTGTAAGACCTGGCTAGGCCAGGCATCCTCCCAGTGGGAATTTTGGTGGTCATGTCTGTCCTTGAGATGAAATGTCTGCGCTGTGATGCATTTCATGAGATCATGTTTTCATACCATATTTTCTAGTTCTACTCATTGGGCTTGTATAGCTCATCCCTCTCCCCTAACCCCAGTTGTGCAGGTTCAGAGTCCAGAGGAAGTCCAGCAGGGTATGGAAGAAGAAGAGTACTGTAATAGCTAGTGCGGACATGTATGTAAAGAGATAGTGTACAGTGTATAGATTTGTGCTTGACTTATAAGAGGTGTAATCCCTTTGTGTATTCACATGATCAATTTATGTATGTTTTCTTTTCTTGTTCTGTATATGAGAAAACCAGGCTTAACATTGTGAGTTATATCCGCCTAGAGTGGGGATAAAATAGAAATGAGATAGTGCATGCACAGGTTAAGCCTTGGAGTAAAGACAAGTTTTATATTTTTACAGAAAATGTATGATCATGTATGGGATGTCACAGGTACACAGACAGTATAGCAGGCTTACTACGGGTCCCGGCGAACTTAAGTCGATCTGGATCCTAGTGCCGGTAGCAGTTCGGTTTCCGGGCTGTTACAAGCATATTCGCAAAGGAGTCCCAAGAAAAAGATCCAACTCGAGGCATCCTGAGGATTGAAAGAGAGAACATGTAGACAGGAGACCCGACCAAGGACTGGGAGCCTTAAACAAGTATAACAGTCACCAAGAAGCCAATCAGTGACTTAGGCCCCCTCAGCACAGAGAAGTCACCTCCCTAAACATTTCCATAGTGGAAATCTTAGTAGCAGTAAACGCCTAAGAGCCAAAGAGCTCGTATAAAGACCCAAGGCGAAGAGCCTAAAATACGCCTAAAAGCTAAGGTGCTCGGATAAAGACCCAAGGTTAAGAGCCCGAAAGATACCTAAGAGCCAAAGTGCTCGACAAAGACTCAGGGCTAAGAGCTTAGAAGACGCTTAAAAGCCAAATTGCTAGGATGAAGACCCAAGGCTAAGAGCCCAAAAGATGATAGCGCAAATGTACTCAGATGAAAACTCAAGACTAAGTGTTCGGATGACGCCTAAGAGCCAAAGTGCTTGAACGAAAACATAGGGCTAAGAGCTCGGAAGGCACATAAGAGAAAAAGTGCCTAGACGAAGACTCAGGGCTAAGAGTCCGAAAGATAAACTAAGAATAAAAGCTCTCAAAAATGACCTGACGCTAAACAAACCAAAAATCAATAAACTTAGAAAAATTAAGAAAAGTCATCAAAATAAAACCCCTTGCAAAGTGTTATGAGATGAAACTATAAAAGCAAAAGCTATAAGTCACCCATCTTTAGCTCGGCAAGCCATTAGGGCTAAGCAAAGATATAAACGCCTTGCCGACCTTCACGAGGCATCAATACTTGGTGCAACATTATTATTTATTTATTTATAACAAGCGCTTATGATGATCCATTTGTTAATTTAATAAAATTTAGAGTTTGTATAAATAAATAAACAGGGTTAGACTCGATCGTTTATTAAAGAAAAAACATAAAACATCACAAGTAGATAAAATCAAAACTTCAATAACCAAAAATGTGTATTACAATTCCAAAAATAACTAAAACATATATATTGTAACGACCCGGAAATCCGACCCGTTACCGGCGCTAGGATCCAGATCGGCTTAAGGCCGCCGGGACCCGTAGCAAGCCAAACATACCTCCTGTAACCTGTAATATCCCATACATGATCAACATACATAAAGCTGTAAACTTTTTTTTTTTTTTTTTTCTTTCTTTTTCCAAGCTTAACCTGAACATGTGCACATCAATAACATAACCACCACTGGAGTCCTCATCAAATGCTCCAATGGGGTATTTCATCATTCGATAAGCTTGGACTATCAAATACATCATAAAAACATTTCTATAGATCATGTACCAAGGGGATAACCATAAACATAGGGTCAAGCACATACTAATCCTCAATCATCATTATCATTACATATCATAACTATACATTACTCATTACATCATATTCATGTCCACTATTATCTATTACAACATACAAGGCTTGACTTCACTCTAGCCGACTTCTTGATCTATCCTGTACCTGCAACTCTGGGGATAAAGGGAGTGGGGTGAGCTACTAGAGCCCAGTGAGCAGAAACTAAAAACATTTGTTTTAATTCCTCCATTTTTAGGTATATTATTATTCATTTTATTATTATTATTATTATTATCATTTAACTTTTCTTTCTTTTCTTATTCATGCTTTCATGTATGCGCCATAACACAAACATTTCACAACAAGGATGAACTTGTCACCATTTAGCCCCTATCTTTCTTACTTATACATGCCGGGGGCGTAGAGCCGTAGCAGGCCCACCCGGACTTCCATAATCAGTCATAGTGCCAGGGGCGTAGAGCCGTAGCAGGCACACCTGGACTCACATAGGCTATCATGACATACAAGGGCTAATGGATCATTCAACATTCATCCACATCAACAACAAAGTATGCAATGCAACATATTCGTGAATTCTAATGCATACAACCTAATATTGCATAGCATAATGATGCATGGGCAATGCTTTATGATTCATTCATTTATTCCTTTACTTTAAAGCTTAAGGGGGTTGTTCCACTCACCTGGTAACTGAAGCTTTAACAACGAACTCTTGAACGACTATCTCACAACCGGGGGTCTCGGTTCCTCGGGTCCGAACCTACACAGGTGGACGCAAATGAGGCACCAAACATACGTGAACAAGACTCCAAAATACTCCCCAAAGACCCCCTAAAACATCCTGAAAACATCCCATGAAATCATGCAAGAAACGGCTAAACAGGGCACTTTCGGCGGCAGGTTCGGCGGCCGAAAGTCCCTCTGCAGCCGAAAGTCATGCAGGTTCGGCGGCACTTTCGGCGGCCGAACCTCCCAGACAGAGACGAAACTTGAGTTTCGGGGGCAGGCTTCGGCAGCCGAAACTGCCTCCACAAGGGGGTTCGGCGGCCGAAAGTCACTTCGGCGGCCGAACCTGAGTTTCTGCCGAAGGGCAGAAACTTGGTTCCCTTGTGTCCACAGCCTCCAAAATACCTCAAAACATGCATAAACTTGTTTCTACACATGCAAACACATCATTCATCACACCTAGGGGCCTCAAACTATAATATACCCCATCTACAACACTTCAAACACACAAACATCAACATACATTGTTCATCAAAGCATACACTATACCCATAAACATACACATGACCTAAACATACATTCTACCCCATCAACTTGCATAAAACTTTCATAAAACATAAAAGAAGCATAGATCGAAGCTTACCTCTTGAAGATCTAGAGGAAGAACGACCCTAGCTCGGAAAATGGAGGGATTTAGCTCCAAGACTTCCAAGCTCCAAACTTGCTTAAAAACACTCAAAAACTTTTGTGGAACCTCAAAACTCAAAGAAAATGGTGGGGATTGAAGGAAAAACACAAGATTTGGGAAAGGGAGGTCGGAAGCTCGCTGAAGTCGAAAATGGGAGAAAGCTCTCCCATTTCGGCTAAGTGCCCCTTTTATAGGTGGCTGGCCAGGCCACGTTCGGGGGCCGAAAGTGCCTCCGCATGCATGCAAGGTTCGGCGGCCGAACTTGGAGTTCGGCGGCCGAACCTGCATTTCCCTTACTCAAAACTTTCGGGCGCCTAAAGTCCCTCCGAAAGCATGCATGTTCGGCGGCCGAACTTGACTTTCGGCGGCCGAACCTGGGTTTTCCTCCAAAGACTTTTCATGCAAAAACTCATTTAATTTCTTACTTAAAAACATGAAATACATGAAAACATTTCATAAAATCATAGTTTTACCCTTCTAGAGGTTTCCGACATCCGAGGTCCCACCGGACGGTAGGGATTCCGATACCGGAGTCTAGCCGGGTATTACATTCTCCCCCCCTTAAGAACATTCGTCCCCGAATGTTCCTCAACTAACATACAAAGCATGGCATCATTCATAACATACAACATAGCATACAATATATCATACATGCAACACATAGAACAACTAACACTCACCTCAAAACAGATGGGGGTACTGCTGGAGCATAGACTCCCGTGTCTCCCAGGTGCATTCTTCAATATTGTGGTGGTTCCAAAGGACTTTCACCATCGGAATTTCCTTGTTCCTCAACTTTCTGATCTGAGTGTCTAGGATCCGCACTGGCTGTTCTACATAGGTGAGATCCTCTTGGATCTCTACATCAGGCTCACTAAGAACCTTGCTCGGATCTGACACGTACTTCCGTAACAGAGAAACATGGAAAACCGGATGGATTCTCTCCATCGAAGCAGGCAAGTCTAGCTTGTACGACACATTACCGACCCTCTGAAGCACCTCGAAAGGACCGATGTACCGTGGAGCTAACTTACCCTTCTTCCCGAACCGAACCACTCCTTTCATAGGAGACACCTTGAGCAAAACCAAATCCCCCTCCTGAAACTCCAGCTGTCTTCTGCGGACATCTGCATAACTCTTTTGCCGACTAGCAGCAGTCCTGATCCTCTCTCTGATTATGGGTACCACCCTGCTGGTAAGCTCTACTAACTCCGGACCCGCAAGAGTCCTCTCTCCTACTTCCTCCCAACAGATAGGTGATCTGCACTTCCTCCCATACAAAACTTCATATGGAGCCATCCCTATGCTAGCATGATAGCTGTTATTGTAGGCAAACTCCACCAAAGGTAGATGCTGCCTCCAAGAACCGCCAAAATCTAGCACACACATTCTGAGCATATCCTCTATTGTCTGGATGGTCCTTTCTGACTGTCCGTCTGTCTGTGGGTGGAAGGCAGTACTGAAGTCTAATCTGGTACCCATAGCGTTCTGCAGACTCCGCCAAAACCTGGAGGTGAACTGGGGCCCTCTATCTGACACTATAGATACCGGGACCCCATGCAGTCTGACAATCTCATCTACGTACACCTGCGCCAACTTGTCCACAGAGTAACCACTCCTGACAGGGATGAAATGAGCAGATTTGGTGAGTCTGTCCACAATCACCCATATGGAGTCCAATTTATTGGACGTCGCCGGTAACCCCACTACGAAGTCCATAGCTATATTCTCCCATTTCCACTCTGGAATCGGTAGTGGATTCAACATTCCAGCCGGCTTCTGATGCTCTAGTTTCACCCTCTGACACACATCGCAGGCTGACACGAACAGTGCCACGTCCTTCTTCATAGCTGGCCACCAATACACTCTCTTCAGATCCTGATACATCTTGGTGGCTCCAGGGTGAACACTATACCTGGTATTATGGGCTTCCCCCATAATATCTCCCTTTAGGCCAATGTCATCTGGCACACATAATCTGTTCCCGTAGCGGAGGATCCCCTTATCATCAAACTTGAACTCATTACTCTGGCCTGACTGAACCGTTCTGGCTATCCTGACCAACTCTGGGTCCTCATGCTGTTTCTGAGCTACCTGCTCTAGAAACACGGGTGTCACTCTCATCTGAGCCACTAAGGCACCTGTGCCAGACAACTCCAACTGTAATCCCTCACTCATAAGTCGGTGGAACTCCTTCACCACCGGCCTCCTCTCTGCTGAAATGTGGGATAGACTGCCGAGTGATTTCCGGCTTAGGGCGTCTGCCACAACATTCGCCTTACCCGGATGGTACTGAATCTTGCAATCATAGTCACTCAACAGCTCTACCCATCTCCTCTGCCTCATGTTCAGTTCTCTCTGACTCAAGATGTACTGCAGGCTCTTATGATCAGTGAAGATCTCACACTTTACCCCATAAAGGTAATGCCTCCACATCTTGAGTGCAAAGATCACTGCTGCCATCTCTAGGTCATGTGTGGGGTAATTCAGCTCATGCTTCTTCAGCTGCCTAGAAGCATAAGCGATCACCCTCTCATTCTGCATTAGCACACAACCCAGTCCCACACGGGACGCATCACAAAATACTGAGAAATCATCATCACTTTTTGGCAGAGCTAACACCGGTGCTGAAGTCAACCTCCTCTTAAGCTCCTCAAAGCTTTCCTCACACTGATCGGTCCATATGAACTTTTGATTCTTCTTTGTCAATTTGGTCATAGGAGCAGCAATCTTTGAGAAGTCCTGAACGAACCTCCTGTAGTAACCTGCTAAACCCAGAAAACTCTTGATCTCGGTCACTGTGGTGGGTCTAGGCCAGTTAGCTACAGCCTCTACCTTCTTGGGGTCTACCTCAATACCCTGTTCTGACACAATGTGCCCCAAGAATGATATGCTCCTAAGCCAAAACTCACACTTGGAGAACTTGGCATACAAGCCATGCTCTCTCAAGGTCTGCAAAACTGTCCTCAGGTGATGGGCATGCTCCTCTGCATTTCGGGAATACACTAAGATATCATCTATGAAGACAATAACGAAGTGATCCAGATACTGACTGAATACTCTGTTCATGAGGTCCATGAATGCTGCAGGGGCGTTGGTCAGTCCAAACGGCATCACAAGGAACTCATAGTGCCCATACCTGGTCCTGAAAGCTGTCTTCGGTATATCTTCATTCCTTATCCTCAACTGATGGTACCCTGATCTCAGATCTATTTTGGAGAAACAACTTGCTCCCGATAGCTGGTCAAATAGATCGTCGATCCTCGGCAAAGGGTACTTGTTCTTGGTAGTGACCTTGTTCAACTGTCTGTAGTCGATACAAAGTCTGAGGGATCCATCCTTCTTCCTCACAAACAAAACCGGAGCACCCCAAGGTGAAGTACTCGGTCGGATGAAACCCTTATCTACCAGCTCTTGCAACTGTTCTTTCAGTTCTTTTAATTCAGCTGGTGCCATCCTGTAGGGAGGGATAGAGATCGGTCTGGTACCAGGCATTAACTCAATCTCGAACTCTATCTCCCTAGCAGGTGGTAACCCTGGCAGCTCGTCTGGGAAAACATCTAGGAACTCACTCACCACAGGCACTGAGGCGGGCTCTCTGACATGACTATCTAACTCTCTCACATGAGCTAGAAACCCTTGACATCCCCTCCTGAGCAACCTACGAGCCTGAAGAGCTGAGATCAGACCTCTAGGTGTACCCCTCTTGTCTCCTCTGAAGACGACCTCTGACCCATCCTGATCTCTGAATCTGACTACCTTGTCTCTACAGTCCAAGGTAGCACCATGGGTCGATAACCAATCCATCCCTAGAATGACGTCAAAATCTGTCAAATCTAGAACCACGAGGTCGGCGGAAAGGCATCTTCCCTCTATGAAAACTGGACTACATTGGCAGACTGTCTCTGCCACAGACGGGTCACACTTGGGTCCACTGACCCATAGGGGACACTCTAACTCAGAGACCATCAATCCTACCCTCTCCACGACTCTCGGAGCAACAAAAGAATGAGATGCACCCGGGTCCATTAAGGCATACACATCAGAACAACCAACGATGAGATTACCTGCCACCACGGTGTTGGATGTGCTGGCCTCCTGCTGAGTCATAGTGAAGATCCGTGCCGGAGCTGATGGACCTTCACCTCTGTATCCTGCTGATGAAGAGGCTGACCCTCTCCCCCTGCCTCTGCCACTGACCTGTGTTGCGGCTGGAGCTACTGGCTGCACCACACTGTCGGAGGCTGTCTGCTGAGACGGTGCTGCAAAGGCTGTTCTAGGACAATCTCGAGCCAAATGACCCGCCTGTCCGCACCTGAAACATGTGTTTGTCCCTGCCAGACATACTCCCTTGTGTGGTCTCCCACATCTCATACATGCTGTAACCTCTGCGCCAGAGCTTGAGCCACTGCCTAAACCCAGACCTGACTTGATCTTGCTCCAGAACTTATTCTTCTTAGATTTTCTGTGGCCTCTGTCCCACTTCTTACTGCCTGCAACTGCTGTACTCAGAGAAGAAGAGTCTAACCTTTCCCCACCTGGGGTCTTGGAACCAGAAGACTGTGCCACTGACTGTTTTACCTTCCCCTCAACGATAGCACTAGCCTCCATTCTCCTAGCCATATCCACTATGGCATGGAAACTCTCCCTCTCTGCTGACTGTACCAAAGAGGAATACCTGGAGTGCAGCCTCATAATATATCTACTTGACTTCTTTTGATCTGTGTCCAAATTCAGCCCAGCATATGGCAGCAACTCCAGGAACCTGTCTGTGTACTCCTCCACACTCATCTGATCAGTCTGCCTCAACTGCTCGAATTCTATCATCTTCTGCTCTCTAGAGCTCTCAGGGAAAGCCCATCCTGCAAACTCATTTGCGAACTCCTCCCAGGACATACTGTCCGCTCTCGGGTTCACATAGTTCTTAAACCAACTACGTGCCTTCTTGCACTCCAGTGTGAACCCAGCCATCTGAATGGCTCTACTGTCATCAGCCCCTATCTCATCTGTAATAGTCTTGACCCTGCTCAGATACTCAAATGGGTCATCACCTGCTCTGTACTGAGGAGCACCCAACTTCATGTAATCGGTCATCTTGACCTTGCTCCCTCCAGATGAGGTAGGTTTGGGTACTTGTGTTTCCGGGACAGTAGGTACTGGTGGTGGTGGAGGTGCAACATCCCCTGGGGTAGGGTTTGCTGTACTGGTATAGGGAGGTGGAGGTGGGTACATGGGGTACTGAGAGTATGGTGGGTAGTAAGGTGGGTATGGCATGTGTGGAGGATAATGGCTAAAACTGGGGTAATCCGATGTACCTCCCATCGAATACCCTGGATGGTGTGAATAGGGTGGGTAGTGATGTGGCTGGACATAACTCGAGGCCTGAGTGCCTCCTTCTGATTCTCCCATGCCCTCTTCCGGCATGCTCACACCGAGATTGCCATCCCTCCTCTGATCTACTTCCATATCCTCAGACATTCCTCCCTGCACTGTTCCTCTTACTGATCCGCTCCTACCCAGATCCAAAGACCTTCTAGGGTCTCTAGCTACTCTGTCTCTGTTGGACCTACTGGACATTGCCCTAGGCAAAGCTGAAGGACGGGCATCAGCGCCCTCGTCCTGAGGTGGCACTCCAGTCAATCGTGCAGATCGACGAGTTCCTCTCATTCTATCCTCTGAAAAACAACACATAGCATAAGCAATCATTAGCATCATATGGTTCATGTGGAAACACATGAACCCTCATCACATACATAGCATCACATCATAGCATTTATGCACATGCATATCCTCATGGCATATCATATCATCATATAGACAGGACTCTACATCCTATCCTAGTGGACATGATTTTCCTAGTGTGCTTGACCTTCTAGAACATCTATGAGCCCGACACTCTAGGTCCGACCATATGAACCTAGGGCTCTGATACCACTCTGTAACGACCCGGAAATCCGACCCGTTACCGGCGCTAGGATCCAGATCGGCTTAAGGCCGCCGGGACCCGTAGCAAGCCAAACATACCTCCTGTAACCTGTAATATCCCATACATGATCAACATACATAAAGCTGTAAACTTTTTTTTTTTTTTTTTCTTTCTTTTTCCAAGCTTAACCTGAACATGTGCACATCAATAACATAACCACCACTGGAGTCCTCATCAAATGCTCCAATGGGGTATTTCATCATTCGATAAGCTTGGACTATCAAATACATCATAAAAACATTTCTATAGATCATGTACCAAGGGGATAACCATAAACATAGGGTCAAGCACATACTAATCCTCAATCATCATTATCATTACATATCATAACTATACATTACTCATTACATCATATTCATGTCCACTATTATCTATTACAACATACAAGGCTTGACTTCACTCTAGCCGACTTCTTGATCTATCCTGTACCTGCAACTCTGGGGATAAAGGGAGTGGGGTGAGCTACTAGAGCCCAGTGAGCAGAAACTAAAAACATTTGTTTTAATTCCTCCATTTTTAGGTATATTATTATTCATTTTATTATTATTATTATTATTATCATTTAACTTTTCTTTCTTTTCTTATTCATGCTTTCATGTATGCGCCATAACACAAACATTTCACAACAAGGATGAACTTGTCACCATTTAGCCCCTATCTTTCTTACTTATACATGCCGGGGGCGTAGAGCCGTAGCAGGCCCACCCGGACTTCCATAATCAGTCATAGTGCCAGGGGCGTAGAGCCGTAGCAGGCACACCTGGACTCACATAGGCTATCATGACATACAAGGGCTAATGGATCATTCAACATTCATCCACATCAACAACAAAGTATGCAATGCAACATATTCGTGAATTCTAATGCATACAACCTAATATTGCATAGCATAATGATGCATGGGCAATGCTTTATGATTCATTCATTTATTCCTTTACTTTAAAGCTTAAGGGGGTTGTTCCACTCACCTGGTAACTGAAGCTTTAACAACGAACTCTTGAACGACTATCTCACAACCGGGGGTCTCGGTTCCTCGGGTCCGAACCTACACAGGTGGACGCAAATGAGGCACCAAACATACGTGAACAAGACTCCAAAATACTCCCCAAAGACCCCCTAAAACATCCTGAAAACATCCCATGAAATCATGCAAGAAACGGCTAAACAGGGCACTTTCGGCGGCAGGTTCGGCGGCCGAAAGTCCCTCTGCAGCCGAAAGTCATGCAGGTTCGGCGGCACTTTCGGCGGCCGAACCTCCCAGACAGAGACGAAACTTGAGTTTCGGGGGCAGGCTTCGGCAGCCGAAACTGCCTCCACAAGGGGGTTCGGCGGCCGAAAGTCACTTCGGCGGCCGAACCTGAGTTTCTGCCGAAGGGCAGAAACTTGGTTCCCTTGTGTCCACAGCCTCCAAAATACCTCAAAACATGCATAAACTTGTTTCTACACATGCAAACACATCATTCATCACACCTAGGGGCCTCAAACTATAATATACCCCATCTACAACACTTCAAACACACAAACATCAACATACATTGTTCATCAAAGCATACACTATACCCATAAACATACACATGACCTAAACATACATTCTACCCCATCAACTTGCATAAAACTTTCATAAAACATAAAAGAAGCATAGATCGAAGCTTACCTCTTGAAGATCTAGAGGAAGAACGACCCTAGCTCGGAAAATGGAGGGATTTAGCTCCAAGACTTCCAAGCTCCAAACTTGCTTAAAAACACTCAAAAACTTTTGTGGAACCTCAAAACTCAAAGAAAATGGTGGGGATTGAAGGAAAAACACAAGATTTG
Organism: Manihot esculenta; assembly: GCF_001659605.2. Lineage (NCBI taxonomy): Eukaryota > Viridiplantae > Streptophyta > Magnoliopsida > Malpighiales > Euphorbiaceae > Manihot > Manihot esculenta. Next base: position 33,115,067 of record NC_035168.2, on the reverse strand, counting down.
GGAAAGGGAGGTCGGAAGCTCGCTGAAGTCGAAAATGGGAGAAAGCTCTCCCATTTCGGCTAAGTGCCCCTTTTATAGGTGGCTGGCCAGGCCACGTTCGGGGGCCGAAAGTGCCTCCGCATGCATGCAAGGTTCGGCGGCCGAACTTGGAGTTCGGCGGCCGAACCTGCATTTCCCTTACTCAAAACTTTCGGGCGCCTAAAGTCCCTCCGAAAGCATGCATGTTCGGCGGCCGAACTTGACTTTCGGCGGCCGAACCTGGGTTTTCCTCCAAAGACTTTTCATGCAAAAACTCATTTAATTTCTTACTTAAAAACATGAAATACATGAAAACATTTCATAAAATCATAGTTTTACCCTTCTAGAGGTTTCCGACATCCGAGGTCCCACCGGACGGTAGGGATTCCGATACCGGAGTCTAGCCGGGTATTACATATATACCAATAGAAATTATTTACCAAAAGAAAAAAAGAAAATCTTCAAGTTTCTCTGAAAGAAGGTCACCGGTCAAGTCGGGCTCAACTTCAGAGGTTTTTTTGAAGTATCATCACTCGTGATAGTCAGATTTGCTAAAGTATCACCTTCCAAAGGAGGACCCATATGGCCATTTGCAGCCTCAAAAGTAGGGGGATCATCACCGACTTGACTAGTGCCTTGATCAAACTGAGCTGCCAAAGAAGGAGGATGATCTTTACGGAGTGCAAGATCATTAGGGCCATATTGCACCTCATCACCATTTCTACAACACGGAGAGTACTGAGCGGAACAACAGGAAACTCTCAAGCTTTCAAGAGGTCATTGTTAAAGCCTATCGAATAAAAATGAGTGGATTGCTCGAAGACCTTGACCTTGAATTCATTCGACCTTAGATACTTATTAGCATGGCTCCATGCCATCAGCTCAGCATTCTCACATGTATCCATGATCTTTTTCTCATAATCCTTGTATCGAACAGAAAGGTCGTGGATCTCACTCTTGAACTGACTCTTTAGCTTTAGAAGCACTCAAGTCCTTTTGAGCATTGCTCAACTCCAGTTTCGTCTCTCCCAAATCCCCAGACAACTTTTGCACCTCTTCCTAAAGTTGGGCAAACTGGGCGACGAGACTTTTTTCCCTCTAATCTACCAAAGCCCTCTCCTGAACAAGCTTGGCTTTTGTAGTAGATCTCTCCTCAATAAGTTGTGCCTCCAAACGGGCAATTTTCTCATTTTGAGCTCGATTGTCTTGAAGAAGCCCTTCCAGCCGACCGATCTCCCCTTCATATTGTTTTTTCAGTGCGGTGGCTGCCCGTACAACTTCCTCTTCTTTAGCTTTTTCAATATCATGCAGGTAGCCTCCTAAGCACTAGTCATCTTACCCTGCAGTGCCACTAGAGCACTAAAAAGCTATAAGGAAAAAATAAGTTAGAAAATCACTAAAAAATCAATCATTGAGTAAGGAAAGAATAAGAAAAGCTTACAAAAGGACTTATCTCTTAGAAGCACCAAAAAGGTCCCCTTCCGCTTAGGCAACAAACGAAGCTGACTGCCTCGTGGATTGAACTATATGGCAAATCATGCTCACCATCCAAGGATCAGCCAGATTCAGGGATGTCCTAAAGACGTAATCGTTGAGCAGCTTGGCAATAGAGGTAGGCATGGAGTCAGGGTTTAATTGAAAATGCAGCCCTGCGTGGAGTCAGGGTTCAGCTGAAAATGCAGCCTTGACTCATTGGGAATTAAGGCAGTCAGAAGATTGTCGTTGGCGTCTTGAGACAAGCTCTCCCTGCCTTTGCCTTTGCTTTTCTTGTCCATTGAGGACTTCCTAGGGGGCAAGGAAGATGGAGTCCCTCTTCGCGAGGAGACCCACTCGGACTCCTTCACCAGCCTCCTTTTGTTGCTGGTCGTCCCTGCAGGGACAATAGACTGCTCATGAGTCAACATAGATTTTTTCCTCTTTAAGCCCTTAGCAACCTCCTCGCTTGAAGAAGACTGCTCCGGGCTGACCATTGCCCTCACAATAGGAATGTCTAAGCTACCCTCAGAAGTAGGAGCGACCCCAACTGTGAGAGGAATGAACTCAGTTTGGTTTGTGTTGACCACGACTAACTCCATGCTAGCCCCTACAGAAAATGGAAGGGGCACAGTCTAGGTCGGAAGGGGCTCCTCTCCTAGCATCTCCACCACGACGTCCATGGTATTCCTAGTTTTGAAAGCCTCGACAGCTATTTAGACTGCGTTTCGATTAAGGGAAAAGTTTTGGGGCATTGAGATTTTGTCCATATGGACTATGGAAGCTGCAAAATAAATTAAAGACAAGTTAGAAACATGAAATGATAAAGACAATAAAAAGCAATAATAGAAGAAATGCTTGGTATCGGCAGAGTAACAATTTTCCTTGGGTCGAATACCCAAAGACTTGAAGACATTGTATTTGAAAGGTAGGGAAACTATCCGAGTGAAATACAGTTGTACCACTCGGAAAGAAAAAGAAAACAATTGCAGAAGGTATCGATGACTCCATCCTAGTTTTAAACCCAATCAAAACTTCCTTTGCTCCCCACTATGGCAAAATGCTCATCCTAGTGTTTTATAGAGTCTTTATGGTCGATGAAAATGATCAGGCTATTCCTACCACAAAAACCTAGAATATCATTGTTTGCCTTTAAAATTTTAAAGAAAGCCTTGAACAGACCTAACGAGGGAGCGAAACCCTATCTCCGGTACATTGCCTCAAAGGCGCTCATAAACAAAATGCAGTTTGGGGTCAACATTCGAGGATTGACCTAGAAAAATTTAAAAATAGAGTGGACAAATCTAGAAAAATGGAAAGAAAAGCCATAGTTGACTTGCTTCAAATAGAAGACAAGCCTCCTCTCAGACTGAGCGTCCACTAGGTCGGGGGAGAGGGGAGAGAAAAAGAGAATAAGGCGATTTGCTTGCTGGAGTTTGGAGCCTAAATGTAATGGGTTTCCACATAAAGAAAAGCTCAGGGGAAGGTTTTCAAAAGGGAAGAATGAGTGACTCTAGAAATGATTTTCTCAATCCGAGAATACGGTAGAGGAGCCATTAGAGAATGGATGTATACCTTTAATTTGAAAGTTTGGAGAGAAAAAGAAAGAGATGAAGATGTTTTTAAAATAGCAATTAGAAACGACAGAGGCAGCAAAAATAGAAAAGTCAAGGCAAAACCCTCAATTTATACCTAAAATTCGGCATTAATGAACATTTAAAGCATCGTATTTTGATATCCCAAACAGTAGTAACCGTTAAACATGTACTGAGAACACTGTTCACACTAATTACACATAATTATGATACTTCATCGTAACATGTAGAAAATAAATATGTTCATAGATGAAAACAAGCTGCCGAAAAAAATTCACTCCTCCGACCGTCGTGAATAATCTTTAGAGAAGTGAAAGGGAATATGAATAACCTATAAGATATTAAGTTCTCTATGATCAGGAAACATGTCCACTGTCGAACCGGGCCTCAGCCAACAAAGAAAACCGACCTTGGTAAGGACCTGATACGATAAGGGGATAAGCACAAACCGCCAACATGATAGTCACTCCTGGCCCCACGCCGAAGCTATAAATGCACATACTAGCTATGAATCTGACTCATATGACATAGATGAAAGAACAAGATATGAACTAACTGACTTTTTATTTATTAGCTGACTGCGCACTGTTAATGAGTCACTTGACAAGCCTGCTAAAGGATGTCGTTATCAAATATGATGGGACGCGATGTAGGAGATATTAGGGTATATATACCTCTGAACCAACCCTAATTCGATATCATTTAACTCTCCCTGAGAATCTCATGCTCAGACTATAATCTACTAGAACTGATAATTAGCTCTATTAATTCTCTAATCACCAATCTCGACTCATTGATTTCTTAATGAAATCAAACTTTGATTGAAGTGTCATGTCCAGATAAACCTATGGATCTTAGTTCATCAAATTTTATTATGAATTATTCTCTTTCTTTCCAAATAAAAAATAAAAAAATTACGAATTGGATTTGTGGGATTTGCCGATTCTCGGCGATGAAAGCGGGTTTCATATGGACTACAGGTGGAGAGTCCACTTCGTTATAAAGGCATGGACTGAGCATCGGCTACCAAATTCACAGAATTTTATTAGTAATTTTAAAAAAAATTAGTGTTGATTTTATTAATAAATTTTAAACGTTGTTGTTAATCTGTGAGTAAATTACTTATAGATAGTAAAATTCCTTAGTAATTTATCAAAAATAGATTTGGTGTTGATTTTACCGTAAGATTTAGAAATATATATTTATTAATGAATGCCAAAATCTATTGGTAGTTTGTGAAACTAAAAAATTTGATATTAATTTATCAATAAATTTTAAAATTTGTTTATAATCTATCAGTTAAAAATCTATTGATAATTTATAAGAAAAAAAAATTAGTGTATTTGTTAACAGATTTTGAAATTAATCGATAAATTTCAGCTGATTTTGTTTTTAACTCCACCTTTTTTGGAGCAGGAATGGATTTTCAGTTATTCGGTAATTCTTGAAAAGAAGAAAAAGTTTTTTTGAAAATTTATACATGAATCATAAATCCTGATAATTCATAAATTTATATCTTAATTTGCCTTGTTTTTTCTTATCTCTTCATAATTTTTCTTTTTTCTTTTTTCATTTTATTTTCTTCTCCCCTAATATCTTCCATTTTATTATTATATATATATTTTTTTATATTTTCTCAATTCCCTTCTATTTTCTATTGTTTCTTCTTTCCTAATGTATTCCCAGTTTTTCATATTTTCTTCACTTTTTTCTCTTTCATTTCTATGTTTTAATCAATTTCTTTTCTTTTCTCTCATTATTTTTTTTTCTACTTTTCTTATCATTTAATTTTTTTAATAAATTATATTTTAATTTTTAAATTTTAATATAATTAACAAATCAATCTCTATATTTTAAAATTAAAAATTTAAATTTTTTTTATAATTAATTCATTTAAATGAAAGGTCCTTTTATCTATTTTTATCATTAACAGTGTAAAAATATCTTTATTATTCTTTTTAAATAAATAAATTATATATTAATATTTAAATTTTAGTATAATTAACATATCAGTTCTTATATTTTTAAAATCGAACACTTAAATATATCTAATCAGTACATTTAAATTTTAATATTTTTATTCATTTTTATAATTAAAAATATAAAAATATTTTTATTATCTTTTTTTTAAATTAAAAATATTTATTTTTCCTTTATCATTTAAAAAAAAATAAATTCCGATTAATTTTCATCCAAATTATAATACTTAAATAAATTTTAATACCTTTTCTTATTCAATTTCTATACATTAAAATATTGTGATATTTGATAATTTTAAAATTTTTAAAAAATATTTACAATTTTAATTATTTTTAAATTATATTAAATAACATTTAAATAAATTATAAACTTTTATAAAAAATATTTTAAAAAAAATTATAATTTTAGAAATTTAACTACTCACTGTTTTAAACTAATATCTATAATACATTAAAAAATTATAATTTTAAATAGATTAAATATAAAAAAATTTAAAAATTTAATTTTAAAAATATAAAAATTAATACATTAATTATATTAAAATTTAAAAATTAAAATATAATTTACGCACTTTACCCACATTAAAAATTTTAGTGTTAAAATATTTATTTTTTTTAATAGGTTAACTAATAAAATTATAGATGAAATGAACTCTTATCTATAGAGACCGATTATTAAAAAATTTAAATATTTAATTTTAAAAATAAAAAAATTGATGAATTAATTATACTAAAATTAAAAATTAAGATTTTTTTTTTCTCATTTCTTCTCTTTTTGTTTTTCTCGTTTTCCACAATTTCCCTAGTTAACATTTCTCTTTTCTCATTATTTTTATTTTTTTTTTCTGAATCACTCTTCCATTTCTCTCGTTATTTGTTAAATTTTCAATAATTTTCTCTTTATTTTCTATCATGTTTTTCACTTCCCCACTTTACCATACGTTTTTCATTTTTATTAATATATTTTCCTTTTTTTAATCTTCTCATCTATATTTCATCCAAACTTTTTTCCCCTTACCATAATAAATTTACAATAATTAATAGCCATAAAATAAAAATATATTTACTCCATTTATTTATTTATTAAAATAATTTATATTTTAAAAATATTTTTTACAGACAATTTTCAAAAAATATTTCAATAAAATAATTTACTTTTATTATTTAATTTTAATTAAAAAATAAAATATATTTAACAGATTTATATATAAAGATTTTAATAATATTTTCAAGTTATATATTTTATAAAAAAAAGTAAATTTCTTCTGATTAAAAAAATATTTTTTTTATTAACTAATTTTTCTATTGTTTAAATGTTAGAAAATATTAAAATTCATTTGCAAATTAGCAACGGACGTTAAGTACATCGTTAAACATTACCAATTTTACTTTAACTCAAATCTAACTTGACATATCATTTTAAACACTTCAGAAAAGTTAGGAAAAAAAAAAGGAAATAATTTCTACTGAATAATTTTTCTAAGCTTAATGTTTTGCTACAGGCGATTCTGATTGACTGGCTGTGTATCCAAAAACTAGATATTAGAGTGGATAAATCTAAATTTATATAAATCACCCAATGAATTTTGATGAGAAACTCATCCTGTTTTATAAAATTAAAAAATTATTACAGCGGAAATAATTGCAAAAAAATAAAATAACGTATCTGTAAAATATATCACAGATATAAAAATAAAAAATAATTTTTAAAAATTAAAAATAAAAATAAAATAATTAAATTAAAATATTACATTACTGATAATAATAGAGATATAAAAATGGCTAATTAGTATTATATTCAAACTAAACATAAAAGAGAATAGAATTTAAGATGCGTAATAAATATAAGATTATTATTTATTAGCTAGATCACTTTATTTTCACTGTTTCATCAATGGGCTTTCTATTTTCTGGAGGAAAAAAGAAACTGAGTGGTCAGCTTGAAATCAAAGCAACAGGTTCAGCAACTTGGAGATTTTCCTGTTGCAGAATCAGACAATCATCCTTTTGGTTTTAGCATTTGTCTCAATGATGACAAGCAAATTTCTATTCTCTCATCTAACCCCATTAAATTGCAGCCTGAAGAAATGAATGAACATGCAGAATTATGCTGCACCCTCTTGCATCAGAATTCACACACATCCAAAAAACGTATATGAATCAAAGGAGACATTGTATGAACAATGTTGATTACGTATTCTTTTCGTCAAAATCGGATGAAACGACACTAGTGAAGGCTCATTTTAGGATTTTGTGCTGTTGGGTTCTTTCCTTCCGACATACTTCGAGTGTTTGTGACCGCAGCCTTCACCTTCTGCAAGGAAGGAATGTATTGGATTATGGAGAGAGACAAATCTTATTTTACTTTTTCAAAGACATAACATAAGCTTTAACATTAACAAAACAAAAGAGAGATTGGAGATGGGACAAATTAGAACTTTCATTTCTAAAAGCTGAGGATTAGAATCATTAAATATATACAACTCCCACAGAATGACACTATTATCTATGGTAGAAGAGGAGTAAATTAGACATAGGGACAAAACTATTAAGGTTGAATTGATGTCAGCTTTTTGTCTTCTAAGCCATTTGTCTGACAATAGCAACAATTCCAGGTAACTGATAGATTTTCTTGCATCTGAAGCAATGAAAATACAATACAATCAAACTTAGACGTTTAAGAGATCACTGTCTCAGATTTATAAGGAGGCAATACAGCTGTTTGTTTTATCATCTGTGATAAACTCTTGTTGTGCAGTTAGGAGCAATGGCGGGAGCAAACTGGGTTATTGAGGTAAACGAAAAGCTTGAGAAAATGATGGATACTGATAATTCCATGGAGGAAGAGCGCTGGAAGAAGCGTGCAATCTATAAAATCCCTGCGTGTGTCAAAGACCTGAACAAGAAAGCTTACAGGCCTCAGGCAGTCTCGTTTGGTCCTTATTATCACGGGGAAGAACATCTGAAGCCAATGGAGGAGCACAAGCATCGAGCTCTCCTTCATTTTCTGAAAAGAGCAAACAAACCTTTACAAGTTTTTGTTGAATCTTTAGCTGAAGTAGTGCAGGTTTTAAAAGACTCCTATCATCCGCTTGACATATCTTGGCAGGAAGATACAAGTAGATTTCTGCAACTGATGATTCTTGATGGATGTTTCATGCTGGAGATCTTACGCATTGCTACTCATGCATTGGATGATTATGCTACTAATGATCCAATTTTTAGCAGCCATGGGAAATTATATATCATCCCATATATCATGCGTGACATGCTGATGCTTGAAAATCAATTGCCATTGTTGGTTCTCGTCAAGCTGGTAGCTGTTGAAATTGGTAAAGAAGAGGTATGCCCTCGAATCAAAGAAGCAAAAAGCTTTGTTTTTTCATTTCATTCTTCAACATAAAAACTAAATTACGTTTCCATCCAGGATGAAGAGTTTATCAACAAGCTCATCCTCAAGTTCTGCTTTCCTGAGACTCCTGTTTCAAGCCTGGGTTCGTGCTTGCATCCATTGGATGTCTACAGAAAGAGTTTGCTTCAAAAACATGCTGGTAAAGAAAAGCGTCGCGGCAGATCAAGTAGACGTCGCCATGATAATGGAGGTAACATTATCCGATCAGCAACTGAGCTCAGTGAAGCTGGAATCCGGTTCAAGAAAAGTAAAACTAAAAGCTTGAAAGACATCTCATTCAAAGGTGGAGTCCTTAGGCTTCCAGTGATCGTGGTGGATGATGCAACTGAATCAATCTTCTTGAATTTGATAGCCTTTGAGAGATTCCACGTTGGTGCAGGCAATGAGGTGACATCCTACGTATTTTTCATGGACAACATCATTGACAGTGAGAGAGATGTAGCAGTTCTACACTCCAGAGGGATTATTCAGAACGCCATTGGAAGTGACAAAGCTGTTGCGAAGCTTTTCAATTCTATTTCTAAAGATATTACTCTCGACCCAGATAGCAGCCTAGATTATGTTCATAAAAATGTCACTGCCTACTGCAAGAAAGCCTGGAACGAGTGGCGTGCAAATCTCATTCACACTTATTTCAGAAATCCGTGGGCCATTTTATCTTTTATTGCTGCAATCTTCCTGTTCGCTCTCACTATTGTTCAAACTGTGTACACTATTTATCCCATCTACAAGAATGATGCATCCTCATCACCCATATCCTCTCCTCCTGTGGCTTCTCCTCCTCCTCCCCCTCCTCATCTTTTTTCAAAACCACCTTTTCCCCGCCTCCACCATTGATTCCTATCGTTTCGCTGGTGAATCCTATTGTTTTTTATGGCCGAGATTGTTATTTTCCTCGATTGAATCTGTTTTCCTGCAGTTTTTTTCTGTTATCAATATTACTTGTTTGTTTGATCACATCAGAGTCTGATTTTAATGATGAGATTGTTTTCATTACTCTTTGATGTTAAAAACGGTTTCATGTTAAAAATATTTCTGGTCTGCATCAAAAGATGTGAGCCACTTTTTTAATCTTTCAATAGTAAATTGCATACAAGGCCACAGAGGCAGACTATGATGCATTGTATTTTCAATACAGCAATAAGCTAATTCCTCGAATATGACAATGAATTAAGATCATTGAAGTTCCTGATTTCTGAGGCTCCTAAAGCAAGAAGGTTCAACGCCAGTACTGCTGATAATCAATGCTGAACAATGAGGGTGACGGGGTTTTCTAAAGAGACGAGGCGACAGAAAGTTGTTATCTGTGAAAATGTAATCCACCATCCTGTTATAGATTCATCTCCCAATTCCAATTAACCTAAGCTGCAAGAGATGAAAACAAGAAAAGGTTATCAGGAAAATACTTCATAAGTGAAGCATCAGAGAAGTAAAGAAAATATCTCGACAGAAAAGAAAGAGTACAAGATTATTTTGTGGATGCTTCCAATAGAATCCCTGCAAGACAACAGGCAAGATATTGCAGGCTGCAAGAATATATATAATCAATGCATGCATCCCTATCCACTTGAACACCGAAGTCATGCGCCTATATTCATACACATCCACCTGTGGGAAAAAAAGAAAACATTACTGCTGATTACCTAATGGGTAAGTCTATCAGAACAAAAATCCTTTCATTATAGAAAAATCAAAGCTTAACATTATATTAATGCTAAATAACAGTTAATAAAAAAATATGCTTCAGTATGAAATGGATATAACCAGCATATAGGTTCCAGCAAACAGAAAGCCAGCAGCACCAGCAGTGACACACATGTAACTGAATGTGTAAAGAGCTTTGTTTACATGCATTCCTACAAGAAAATAGCAGAGATAAGAAATATAGAACAGTACAGTCAAATTCACATCTATGAAAATGCTGATTAACCACTTACCTAAGAAGTCCAAGCCCAGGCCGAAGGCAATAAGACAAGTAGATGGGATCATCCAATGGAGGATCCTATCTCTGTGGCTCTGCGTGTGGTAGAATACACAAAATAGTAGGCATAAACAAAAAACGTCTGAGGAGAAGCAAACGATATGAAACACAAAATGTTTATTACCTTGAAATGGACAATAATGTGCCCATAGTGCAAACCAACCAAGCAGGTAACTATGGCCATTACTGAACTACAAAGACAAAGTATAAGGATCACTATGGAAACATGAAACAGAAATGCACAGGCATGCTAGGTTCCTCTCATATTGGCCTGTATATATTTGTATTTGTAAAGAACTATCTAGCATTTTCTAAGTAAACAAACCTTAGGAGTCCTTCTGGATCAAAGGGGGCTTGACACCATGAAGGAGCATCAGGAGGTAGAGGGCCATAATCTGGGGAATTGATACTGCATAGCTGCAGAAAGCAAATAATAGCAATATTAACAATACTACTGAAAAAGGAAATTAAAATATAAAACCAAATTGTTGATGGAAGAAAGATTACCACAGTTCGAGCATAGATTGGCTTTCTATATAGATGTTGAATTCCCAGTACTGTGCGATCAATCAGTCCAACAGCATTACAAGCTGGTCCTGTGTCTCCCCTTACTCCACATTTCACCTTTGAATGCAAGTGTATCATATCAGGCTACTAACAATTGTCCTATGCGCGAAATATATTAAAGAAGAGTAAAGCAAAGGGAGGAAGAAAACTCACTGAAAATGTCTTTGGGGCAGAGAAAGAACCATCAACTGGAATCTGATACTCCCAGTCCGGAACATACAAGCCGTATAACAAGGAAATGTATATGCTAATAAGCACAGAAGCCACAACCCTGATAGAATTGATAAACACAATTTTAATTGAGCACATTTAAGGAAATCACACAAATTTTGAAGTTGACAATCATCTTCAACTAACTACACTAGTCGCCGAGATAACATCCAGTAAAAAAGTACTTACCATTGAAATCTATATTTCCTCAATACATTCGAATCCGAGCTAGCATGATCATCACCTTTCAGCCAAATCTCACACAGTGCTCCTACTAAATATGCTATTGCTATTCTCTGGGTGAAAAAGAAAAGGAGGCATCTGTTATTCCACAGCTAATGATCATATCACGTAAGCATGATTATGAGGTTAATGTGGTGAAAGAATTTGAGTCAGTTAAATCAATAATTGGGAAAGCTGGAGGGACACACCTGCAAGATACCCATCCATCTCATTTGTTCAACATTTACTCCGTAAGTTAAATAATTTATGCCATGCAAAAAGCCACCTTGAAGAAAAAGGCCTAACATTAGAAGCTTGAGAGCCCGAAGTACGGCTTTTCTTGATGCAACAACTTTGCTGGACATTTTCTGTGCGGAAATAACAGATATTTAGCCAAAACTGGGTTGCAAAGCTTCCAATGCTTTGCGCAAAACAAAGATTACCTTGTATGTAAGCGCAAGCGAAACACCAACAATGAAGAGAAAAAATGGCATGACCAAATCGGCAAGTGTGAGACCATTCCATGGTGCATGGTTAATAGAAGGCAGAATTCCACCGGCATAGTCCACAAGAATCATCAGCTGAAAGCAAACAGAATCAAAGAGAAAACAGAGTGCAATGGATTACTTGGGGGGAAACAGAGTGCAGAGAAGCTGCAGGGCCATTTTTCAAAAGGCAGAAAAAGGTTGAAGCTGCTTAAACGGCTTCTCAAACGAAATAGAATACAAGTTTCGTAGAGGTCAGTCAATATTGACGAAAACAAGGAGGTCAATCTCAATTGACTTTCGCCATAAAATCTAAACAAATTAAGCAATAAATAATAAAAAAAAAATTATGATATCTGAAAATTACCGCAACAGTGAGTCCACGAAAAACGTCGAGAGAAACAAGACGCTGCTGCTGCTGCTGCTGCTGCTGATGCTGATGGGGGTTGGCAGAAAGGATCAAAGATTTCTTCTCTTCCATGGCTTTATAAGCAGCGTCGTTAACCTTTGCAAAACGAAGAGCCAATTCAACATCTTCATCATCGACGTTATTGCTCAATGACACATAATTTTTATTGAAATGTTCATCATCATGCACTTTAACAGGCTCGTAAACGGCCATTCTTATACGTTTGCAGGAGATATCATTCATCTCTCCTCTTCCCAATGCTTGTATGAAAAATTAGCCAAAAGGGTTTGTTTCTCTCCTTTTAGTTTTCCTTTTGAAATCAGGAAAGCTCCTCTGCAGAGAGTCTCGATAATCTCCGGAGTCTCCTGTGCACCTCTGGTTTCCAATCCATTTATATATTTATATGGGAAAATTTTTAGACATGTATATATTTGGTGTTTATTAATAACCGAGAATTTATATCACCGGATCAGCACATTTAAACGTTCATTTGCCGCCGCTCATCTAATTACTCATTGATTTCTCGAGGAAAATTCACGGAGATGAGATGATATTATCTAATAATTACATTAGGACACGTGAATAAAAATAATCCAGTGAAAACTTGAGTTATAGTTTAAAATATTTTTTAATTAAAAAATAAAATTTTATATTTTTAAATCTTATTGTATAGTTTTAAGGTAAATTTGGCGATTTTGCCAATTTTGGAATGTATAACTTTACTGCATAAAGCAGCAAGGGAAAGGTGAAAATACAGTAGGAGTGATAAGATGTGGATGATGAATGGCTCATTTGGTTGCCGTATTGCCTCCTCCAATTCAGAAAATGCACATAAAATTTTCAACAACTGGCCTTCCCTCAATCACATCTCTTCTTTCTTTATTCTATTATTGGCCTTCTGTCTTTTTTTATTATTATTATTTTAATTAGCTTTCCATTTTTATCTTTATTTATTAATTTTTTTCTAAAATTACAATGAAAAAAGAATATGGGTTATTTGTTTTTTAAAGAGACATAGTGGTGCTAGTAGTCTCCTTTAACAAGGACACCTGATTCCTGATCTTATCCCGCATGATAAGTTTCAAGAGGTTCATTTCAAAGTCGGCAGCAAAGTGGGAGGATGCCGTTCATCTCTTGGACTGTTGCCTTTGTGGCTACCGGATTTATTCTCCCCCATCAACAATCCTATGGCTGATATTTGCTTTCCCTTTTTCTTTTTATTTCTTTTCTACTGCGGCCGACGGTAGTGGATTTTGGAATCCTTTGCTTAATTAAATAAAACGAAAAGTATAAAAAAATATCCGAATTTATAGTTTAATTTATAATAAATAATATTTTATAGTATAAAATAAAAGGCGAGAGATATCTGTATTTCTAGGGATAGAAAAAAAAAGAAAAAAAGAAAAAAAAACTCACATCAAGCAAATTGGCATAAATTCGTAATCGTAAATACGAGGCTGACCTGATTCAGAGGATTGGCGTTTCACGTTTAATTCTGATATGGGAATCTCTGATTTTTAAGAGTTTATTCCCTTTTTCTCTTTTTAATTTTGATATCTTTTAAGATTTAACTAAATAAATTTATTATTAATAGAAGCCCAAATCTGATATCTTTAAAATTCAACCAAATAAATTTATATTAATGTAAATTCGTTAGTGCATTTTTAGTATATTTTAATAAAGTTTATATATAATTAAAATTTATGGGAAAAAAATTACAGGTACGTAAATTAGATAGACGTAGTTATGTGGTGACAGATATGAGCGTGATAAACATTCCTAATAAGATTTTTATTATTTATTAATTATTATAATCTATTGACATCTGGGAGGAGTAGATGTGGGGTCATGTTTGAAGACATATTTGGAGTAAAGGTTGGTATCCTGTAGCGTAAATTGCCACGTGGCACAAAGATGCGCCTTCTATGGAAAAATATCAATCCTTAAAATACCTACCACCTGATCTCAAATTTGATGAAAATATAAAATCCTACATTTTCATCAGATTGTATGTCCCATTGCTACCATTTGTAACGGATATAAGACCATCCAGTATAGATGTTAAACTGTGCAATACTAGTAACTTAAATTTTATTTATAAGTTCGAATTCAATTTATAAAATAAATGTTAAACTCAAATTCAGTTTGAATTCGAATCATAATAAATTCGTTTATTATATTAACGGACCAATTTAAACTTCACTTAAAAATCTCAAATTTGAGTTTATTTAGATTTGATAACCGCTGAATTTCTTCACCCCGGTCTGGGGCCAGACCCATGACAATAGTCCATTATTTGGAGGCTCTCAAGTCTCCCGCATGGACCTAGTCCGGCCCACTCAGCCCAGAGATCGGGCTCCATCTAAGTTTCTCAATCAGGCTCGCCCAGTCCGTATGGCTCACCAAACGGATCCTCTTTGAGCTCAGTTTTAATCTTATCTTTCGGCCCGGCTCGGAACCTAGAAGGAGACCGACCCATCCGTCTGGTGGGTCCCTTAACATGTGTGTCCGTGGAGAATCAGAAGTCGTTATGCATGTAGCAGGAATATGATATTCCCGTACGCCCGAATCAGCATGGCAGGGACAGGTGGTCCAATAATAGACAGTTTATTATACGTCACTGGCAGACAAAAGAAAACAGATAAAAGAAGGAATGCCCTCCTCTAGACCTAAGTTTTTCTAAGTTTACAGAACCCTTGTAAAACCCTATTTTTCTGGATCTCATATCATCAATTGGCGCTGTCTGTGGAAACGCGAAGGAGATCTTTTCATCGCCGGAGTTCCACTCTTACAATACCCACTGAGATCTACGATGGTTAACCACAATGAAAACAACACCATTAACACTCCCAATGACCTGAGCTCTGTCCAAGAGGGGTAACAGTTCTCTTTCTCCAGTCCCACAACTCCAAACAACCAACCACCCATTCCTTTCAATCCCTCGCCAAGCCTGCCAGGGAACGTGCCCTCAGCTACTTTATCCAACCAGGACCTCCAAACCATGGCCCTCCAGTTACAAAACACCGCCCACTGGCTGGGGCAGATGTTGCAACAGAGAGGCCTCAGTACTCCTGCGAATGTGTTGCCAGTAGTAGAAGAACCCCGGACCAATGAACCTCAACCTACCTTCAGCCACCCTCAAACCGCCAGCAGAGAAATCAGAGAAAGGGGGCGAAGAGCCGGGAGAGAGGAAGAACCGGAGGCCCGGGTTCATGGAAGGAGGGTGAGGGAGCTGATAGAGAATGATGAGGCCGACAGTTATTCTGCCGGAGCAACCAAGTGAATGAGAAGCGAAGCGGAGGAAGATGAGTACCGCCGGGAGAAGAAACCCAGGCAGGAGGAGGAGAGTGTAGACCAAAAGCTGCAAAAGATGAGAGAGCAGCTCTTGGCCGAGTTGGGAACGAAGGATCAGAATCAAACTCTTTTGCCCACCTCTTCACCCTTCTCGAAGTGGGTGCAGCAGGAGACCGTCCCAAAGAAATTTATGATGCCACCTATGGCCGCATATGAGGGAGCTGGAAACCCCCGGGAGCACGTCTTGAACTACAAGACTTTCATGGAGCTGCAGACTTTGTCAGATGCCTTGATGTGCAAGGTATTCCCGACGACACTCTTGGGGCCAGCACGGGCATGGTTTATCAGCCTTGAGACAGGAAGCATCAGAAGCTTTGGAGATCTGGCCACTCGCTTCATCAGCCGGTTCATTGCCGGGGTGCCTGCAGACAGAAAGACGAGTTATCTGGAGACAGTCAGGCAGAGAAGGGATGAATTGCTCAGGGAGTACGTTGCCCGTTTCAATACGGAGGCCTTGCAGATCCCCGAGCTAGATGAAGGTAGAGCAGTGGAGGCCATGCAGAAAGGGACGACCTCACCCGAGTTCTTTGGCTCGTTGAGTAGGAAGCCCCCTACCTCACTGGCCGAGCTGATGAAGAGGGCAGAGAAATACATAAGGCAGGATGATGCCTTGATGACGAGCAGGTTCGCCAAAGGAGTGGCAGATAAGAGGAAAGCCCCGAAGGAAAGGAGGCCGGAAAGGCAGGAGAAAAAGCAAGATAGAAGGCCTGAGCCTTACAGACAGCCCTGGGAGCGAAAGGACCAAAGACCCCTCCCTCCCAGGGTCCCAGAATAGAAATCACTTCCGCCGTGGGTTCCAGAGAAGCCGACCCCACTCAATGCCTCCAGAGCCGAAGTGCTCATGGCCGTCCAAGACAAGGAGTTCTTACAATGGCCTAGACCTATGAGAACGGAAGCAGACCAGCGAGATCCCGACAAATACTGTCAGTATCATCGCACACATGGCCACGACACCAATAACTGCTTCCAGTTGATTACTGAGATCGAGAGACTGATAAAGAGGGGACACCTCAAAAACTTTATGAAGAAATCGGAGGAACAAAGGCCTCAGCCGAACCCAGCAGCGCAAACACTCAGGAGAATGGGAGTGGGGCCAGTGAATGATGGGTCCAGTGGGACCATCAACATGATCGTTGGAGGAACAGGAGGTCGAATGAGCCGGTGAAGCAGAAGAAAAGGGTGGTAGGAAGGGAAAAGCAACAGGCCACCAGGGAGGAGGTCGGATGAAGAAAAGACCTCATTCATAACAGAAGATGAGACTTATTGTTATAAAGCCATGCCCTTCGGGCTGAAGAACGTCAGGACGACATACCAAAGACTGATGAACAAAATCTTTAAAAGTCAGATCGGTAGGAACGTAGAAGTTTATGTAGAGAATATGCAGCACTTGAAAAGGTACTTCCCCTGAGGTATTATCAAATGTAAAAAACCTATCGTATTTTAAAGCATGATAATAAAACAGACGTTGATTACCGTCCCAATTCATTATTTGTCTCTACTCACATTGCTTTCATGAAAGAAATAAAAAAGAAAAAAAAAATGAAACAGATATAAATGCCCAAGGCCTCAGGGAGGTAGAAGACCAAGATCCCTAAGATCTCCCGGCACCAACATAAATCGAACTGAGACATAGAGACCTCAGGGAGGTAGAAGACCGGGATCTCCAAGATCTCCCGGCACCAACATAAACCGAACTGAGACATAGAGACCTCAGAGAGGTGAAGATCGGGATCCCCAAGATCTCCCGGTACCAACATAAACCGAACTGAGACATAAAGACCTCAGGGAGGTAGAAGACCAGGATCCCCAAGATCTCCCGGAGCTACAAATAACCGAACTGAGACATAGAGACCTCAGGGAGGTGGAAGACCGGGATTCCCAAGATCTCCCGGCACCAACATAAATCGAACTGAGGCATAGAGTCCTCAGAAAGGTAGAAGACCGGGATCCCCAAGATCTCCCGGCACCAACATAAACCGAACTGAGACATAGAGACCTCAGGGAGGTAGAAGACCGGGATCCCCAAGATCTCCCAGCACCAACATAAACCGAACTGAGACATAGAGACCTTAGGGAGGTAGAAGACCGGGATCCCCAAGATCTCCCGGCACCAACATAAACCGAACTGAGACATAGAGACCTCAGGGAGGTAGAAGACCGGGATCCCCAAGATCTCCCAGCACCAACATAAACCGAACTGAGACATAGAGACCTCAGGGAGGTAGAAGACCGGGATCCCCAAGATCTCCCGACACCAACATAAACCGAACTAAGACATAGAGACCTCAGGGAGGTAGAAGACCGGGATCCCCAAGATCTCCCAGCACCAACATAAACCGAACTAAGACATCGAGACCTCAGGGAGGTAGAACACCAAGATCCCCAAGATCTCCTGGCATAACAAGACTGGGATCTCCAAGATCTCCCAGTGCGGGAAGCCGAGCTAAGAAGACAAAGGCAACAAGAGGCCAAAAGTGCCGACCTAAAAACATGAACTCAGAAAGCCAAGCAAGAGAGAACCGAGCTCAGAAAGCTCAAAGACAAACTGAAGACAACAAACCTCCTATAAACTAAAAGGAAATCCAATGGCGTGAGCAGATAAGGCCCCAGCTTCAATTCTCGTCAGAACAGAACTAAAAAACAAGAAGGCCAGCCCTGCTCATCACCTTAAAAGGTACATGATCCATTTTACTTTGATTATACAAAGGCTATACGCTTGAGATCATATGCATGAAGTAATGAAAAGAAAATTGAGGACAACTGGTCAACTGTTAAAAACCGAGCTCAGGCTGAGGACCTAATGGGGTCAAAACTCGTAAAGGAGCACAGCTCAGAGTCTTATCCTTACGATAAATCCAGTTCAGAAAAAGCTTACAGATAAGAACGCCTTAGTGAAAGGGATAAATTTATAAGTCAAAAGTTCAGTCAATTGATAGAATTTTAGTTCTGATGGGCTTGAAGGCAAAAAGGAAAAAACAGTATAGTGGATTCCTTAGAGAAATTACGAAGTACATAGTTTAAGTGTTTCATTCTTGACAAGTTAGATTGTTTAACAGAATAAGTAGCCCAATGAAGCTGAAAAAGCAAGCAAAGTAAATGAAAATGAAATTTCATTAAAAGAAAAGTACATTACAGCCTATTCTAATTGTCTACACGGGATGGAGGGAAAATTATCCTTAAAGGACTTACACGCCTAGGGGCATTATCATCTACCCTAGCATCTGCACTGTCTACACTAACATTATTTACACTGCTGCTCATGGGAGGCCCAACACCCTCCTGCTCAGACCCTCTAGTGCCTACGAAAGGCACGATCTCCTGTCCCTGAGAACCAGCATCTTCATCTTCTAGCTCGGGTTCTGCCCCAGAAGACCCAACTGCGGTGCGAGAGGCCCCTTTGGGCAAGGGCCTGTCGTCCTTCCCGTAAAGCACCTCCTCGCCATCAGAGTCTACCTCTACAGCTCGAAGTTTAGCTAACGGGGTGGAGGGAGTGTATCTGGCTATCCTTAATCCCCGGTTGTATCCAGAGACGAACATGCAGAAGCTTTTATTCCATACGGTTGCCTTCATCTCTTCAGAAGTTTTAAACTCCGCAAGTCGCTCCTCGCAGGCCTCAGCTACCTTGGCTTTAAATTCAGAAGAACTCTTGTAATCCTGGAGGCGAGCTTCACAGGCCTGCTCGATCTCTTTTTACAGCTCGGGGGAATCCTTATACTCCATCAGGCGCCTCTCACACTCAAGTTGAATCCTGTCTTCAACAAGTCTAGCATCCTCGAGCAGGGCTGAGCATCTGTGCTCCAAAGTCTTGACCTCATGACGGAGCGCTTGATTATGAAGTTCAGACTCCTCTGCCGCTGAGGCCAGATCTCTGATACGGTCAGAACTCTTATTCAGCTCCTGCTCGAGAACCTCAACCCGAGCTAGTGCTCCCTCCATCTGAATCTTCACCTTGGCAAGATGAGCCTGAGCTCCATCGAAATCAGCCTTTAGGGCCTTGTACTGACGCTAGACCTCGTCTCTCTGGCTCACAGCCTCGTCCTTTTCATGAAGGGTCTCTACCATGGAGGATAGCTGCTTCAAGACTCCTTCACAGCGGACCTCAGCTGCAGCTGCCCTCTCGTCAGATTCTTTGAGAACCCTTCGGGTGTGAGACAACTCCGCTTCCAGGGACTTGGCATGCTCATGGGTCGTGGCTAGGTTGCTCCGGGCATCGCTAGTTGCCGACAAGTTCTCCTCGAGACGTGCCTCCTCAATACGACGGTCCACGGAGTCCCTGAGAGCACGATCCCGGGCATCCATCTCCATAAAAATGCCTGTTGTCTGGCCAAAGAGAAGAACAAATATAATCAAAAAGAGAACATGGGTAGAAATCAATTAAAACAGAAAAGAAATAAGGGCGGAATACCATCAAGAGCAGCTCCCGGGCAGTGTCCCCAAGCCGATCTCTGGACTGAGCCCGGAAAGCCACCTGTTCTCGAGTAGAGCTGGCCAAGAGGCCAGAGAGAGCCAGCAGGCGAGGATCTGAAGCCTCCGCAACTCCACCAAACATCCGCTCTCAAATTATCTCCGCGACCACGCTCGCGGGTGATTGATGGGTGATGTCCTCTGCATTAAGAATGTCATTATCAGGGGCAGAGAGCAGAGGCACCACCGAGGTCTTCTTCTTCTCGAGCGGAGGCAGAGCTGGGGCAACATGTCCGGAGGCCCAAGGTCTCTTTGGAACTGGGGCAGGAGCATCGGAGAGAGAAGGACGCTTGCTCCCAGCTCCCTTTGCCATGCCCTCCGAGGCAACCAACGACTTCCCCTGAGGGAGAACTTCATCCGCTGGCTCAGACTCAGCCCTCTCGATGACAGGAGGGCCCTCAGTAGCAACTTCTTGATCATCCTCATCCATAAGGACGACCTCCACTCCTCCTTTCGGAGCCCTCTCTTCAGTAACGGAGACCTCCAGCCTCACCTCGGGAACCTCTTCTTCAGCGAAGGGGGCCTCAAGCCTCACTTCTGGAGCTTCCTCAGAAGGAAAGGCAGGATCCGACCTCGCCAGCCTAGTGTCTTCTGCCAGCTCAGAAATGATCATGGGAGCTTCTTCCGTCCCCTCGTTAGAGGCATGTCGAGGCCGGAGGGCTTGAGAGGACTGATGAGCCGAGCTCGATCTGCTGCGGCGGGAGGGTCGAGACAACCTACTACGTCGGGAGCTTGGCCTAAGAGCTTGTGAGGAAGCCGGAGGAGGAGGAGGTCGGATAGCCGACCTGGAAGAGATAACTTCGGCCACCCTTTGAGCAGCCTCTCCCACTGATTGCCCAGCCAGGAGGGCATCCAGAGCTACGTCCATGCTCTCCCGAGACAGTACAAGATTCTTGGGAGGCTTGATCTGGTCCATTTTTACCTCGAAAGCTGCAAAAACCCAAAATCATAGCAAGTCAGAAGCAATCCTCAACAAAAAATGAAAAAATAAAACAAATCAGGTAAATAAAATAAGGTACCCGCGCCCTTAATATCCCGAAGGTTGGACGCGAATAAGCACTTTTCGACGTCATACTTTTTATCCACAGAAGTCAGTCGAAGGAATCCGACCTGGTCGGTAAGGCTCAGCTGGGGCAGGTCATTGCAACCCAGAGAGACATCCTCCCAGGGGAGATCGAGCTCCCAAGCCAACCCCGTGTGCTTCTTCAACTCTACTACCAAAAATCCCTCTACCCAGCCTTTGATAGAGTCCTTATAGCCCGTGAAGATGGACAACCCTCCCCGAGGGGCAAAGTAGTAAAATTTTTGGCTCGCCTTAACCAGCCTGAAGAAGCTAACAAACAGATGAACCGTGGGTGTGAACCCCCAGCTCAGACACACAGATTCGAAGGAAGACATGAAAAGAATAGAGTTAGGGGTTAGCATTCGAGGGATAATCTCGAAATACCGGAAGACCTCATTGAAGAACGAAGAAAAGGGGAAAGACAAACCATACTCCCTCTACTGGATGAAGAAGACTAGACTGACGTCTCTTTGAGGGTCGACTAGGCCAGGGGGAGAAGGATTAGGGAGAATGATCCTCTCATTCCGGTAAGGAGCCCGGATGTGAAAAAGAGGGGTATCCAAGTATTCCCTGGAGATGAAACTCCTAATGTTGGATGGGGTGATGCTAGACTCTAGGTTGATGAAAAGAAGAGGCGTACCTGAAAAGCGATTAAGGCGGATGAGCAGAGGAAAGCAAAGAAAGCAGTAGAACAGAGAAGAGCAAACGTTCTGAGGAGACTGACAGGAAATGAAATTTGAAACAATGAAGAGCCGAAAAGATGTTTTGAACAGTTTTGTCCTTGAGCAGCGCGGTCATTATTACTCTCGGTATTTACCCCCTCATCAGTCGGGCAATAACTGATGAGAAGGTAAATGGGGAAATTGATGACCGCTGGATTTCTTCACCCCGGTCTGGGGCCAGACCCATGACAATAGCCCATTATCTGGAGGCCCTCAAGTCTCCCGCATGGACCCAGTCCGGCCCACTCAGCCCAGAGATCGGGCTCCATCTAAGTTTCTCAATCAGGCTCGCCCAGTCCGTATGGCTCACCAAACGGATCCTCTTTGGGCTCAGTTTTAATCTTATCTTTCGGCCCGGCTCGGAACCTAGAAGGAGACCGACCCATCCGTCTGGTGGGTCCCTCAACATGCATGTCCGTGGAGAATCAGAAGCCGTTACACATGTAGCAGGAATATGATATTCCCGTACACCCGAATCAGCAAGGCAGGGACAGGTGGTCCAATGATAAACAGTTTGTTATACGTCACTGGCAGACAAAAGAAAACAGATAAAAGAAGGATTGCCCTCCTCTAAACCTAAGTTTTTCTAAATTTACAGAATTCTTGTAAAACTCTATTTTTCTGGATCTCAGATCATCAAGACTTAAATTTGAGTTCGATTATATTATAAACAAGTTGAATATAATTCAAATTCATTTAAATTATAAATAAATTTAAATTAAAAATAAAATTTAAATTATAAAAGTTACTAAAAGACTTTTAAATTAAATTTTTTTATTTAATTGAAATCTCTCATAAAAAAAAATTATAGCTCTATTCGTAATAAATAGGCCAATTCAAATTTCACTAAAAAATTTCGAATTTGAGTTCGTTTGGACTCAAATTTGAGTTGGATTATATTATAAACAAGTTTAATATAATTTAAATTCATTTAAATTATATATAAAATTTAAATTATAATGTTATAAGAGACTTTTAAATTAATTTTTTTATTTAATTAAAATTTTTTAAATTCAAAACTAATAAAAAAGAATATAAAAGGATTATTTCTTTTATAAAAAAGTCACAATCCACCATATTCCTTCAATTTTCAATATAGAATTAGCGTTCGCGAACAAACGTATTTACGAGATTATTTGTCAGTCTGCTCACGAGATTATTCGTAAGTCTATTCAAGAGTCAGCTCGCGAACTTGTGAGTTTAAACAAGCTGAATACTATTAAATTCAATCTCGACTCATTTATTAAACGAGACTAAAAAGTGAATTCGAATTCGATTTATTTAGAAAATAATTCGAGTCCGATCAAACTTTTATTGAGTCGAGTCTTGAATAACTCATAAACAGTTTAGTTCATTTACGTCCTTAACCGTAGCAGTATTTATTATTATTATTGTATTACAAGACGTATCAAATTTTTTAAAAAATAGATAAGATGCATATCTTTTTTTATTTTAACCAAAAGTCTTGAATTTGAATCATGGATAGAAATTATCTTTTAAAATTTTACTTTGTCTCTTTATTAAATCTGTCGACATAAATTTAAATTAATTAAATTAATAAATTTTAAACACCGAATTATTTATAAAAAAAATCCTATCGAATCAAAACTAGCCACCTAAAATTATAATGTTTTGAATAAAATTATATAACTTTAGTAAAATAATTTATGAATTATATCTAAACTATATGATAATATACATATTATTAAAATTATATAAATAAATCATAATATCATTAAAATTATATATATATATATACATATATAATTAATTTTTCAATATGATTTTATCAATAAAAATTAATAATAGACACATGCTTTTAAACAGGCAATTCCTTAATATATATATATATATATATAGAAGGAAATTTCATTTCATTAGTAGCATGTGGCATTTCTCTTCCTATTACTTTCCATGTAATATCAATATGCTGTTTAAATAGATTAACCTAATAATTTATTTAGATACAATACTTTCCATGTAATTACTATTCCCTTTTTTATTTTCATTCAAATTTTTTAATTACAAACCAAATTTCATTCTTTACTTAGTTTGGCCTTTTAAATCGAAATATATTGCCAAATTAATTACCATATGATTTTCTCTATTAATTAATTGAATTTGAAGTATTTTCAATTTTTCCTAACAAATGAAAATTAAGCACAAAGAGTGTGTATTCATTACTTGAAAGAATAAAAAACTTGAAATGCATTATATATTTTTATAATTAAAAATTAAAGAATGACGTAAATTAATTTCGTTAATTTTATATTAATTTTTAGACATAAAGAAAATTTGATATTTAATAGCTAAAATGATTTTCTAACTTAAACCATTTGGAATAATTATTTTAAAGTTTTAGCAAATAATCCCAAAGAGTATGGTTTCAATTTGGTTGGTTAAGCTGAAATTAATAAAAATATTAAGTATGTTAACTAAAATTTCTTATGAATTTTTTTATTAAAAAATTAAGAGATAAAAAGTAATAAAATAAAATCAGAAATTGTTGCCAACAAATTTAAAATATTATCTTATATTGATATATGAAAACTAAATAAAAAAAAATTAAATATATAAATTAAAATGATTAAAAATCACGTGCTCAATTCCCATCAGGTGCTTGGTCAGGAAGGCAAGCATCTCCAACAGAACAACACATGGGCTTTGATTTGGGCTTAAATCTATCAAAACCTATTTCATATTGAAGTTAATTTGGGTCAAAAAGTATTTTTTTAAAAAAAATCATCATTTTAAATGATGTTAAAAAAATATTGGAAAAAATATTTTTTTATTTAATTTTAATATAAGTAAAATTTATTAAATTTTAATATTAATTTATTCTTAATAATATCTAACTGATATAGCAAATGTTAAACATTCTATACAAAACAGAATATAGAAATAACGATAATTTTTAGTCTCTTGTAATCATAGTCAATATTTTTAATTTTATTTAATTTAATTTTAAAAATTAATATTAATTATATCCAGAAATTTAATCAAGACCATAAATTTTATTTATATGTGTAATTCATTCAACATAAAAATAATTTTTTTTTTTATGTGGCTATGCTCGAGATTTTTTTCAATTTTTTTTTTAAAGATGCTGGAGCTCTTTGGTATGCTAGTCCAGGGGAAGCTTATCGATGGTGTTGTGAAAAGGATTCATGCCTCATTTGTTCTCATGGGTGAAGCTATTGCAAATTTGCAATGTTAGAGGCTTGTAAGTTTGCAAAAACTATGGAGGTTGGTTATTATATCTGTAAAAACTATGGAGGTTGATTATTATATCTGAGCTTTTTTTCAATTCATGTATAATAAAAAAAATATTTATTAATTCAAGTAAAATTTAAAATTATTTTCGAATTATGTGTGTTAAATTATGTGTTTGGCAATTATACTGCCGAACAAGCGGGTGTCGAGCAATAGGAAGTTCGACACCATGGGTGTCGAACTGCAGCTTGTCCGACACTTATAATGTCAGACAAGTTGACTTGGACCTCCCGTGGCATGCGACCTGCAAGCTTGTCTAGCACTTTGCACCCCTATGACATTGACATGTTCAGCACTCAGAGTGTCGAACATGTCCACTGAATAGCAGCTACTTCAACAAATGAACTTGAGGGTAAATCCATAAGAATCTTGAATATTTTGACAAATGACATTTTTTTTTATGACTTTTTTTTTTTTCATCACGAAACAGAATTTAGTTCAGTGGCCATTGTGGACATGTTCGGCACTCGCGTGGAACATGTACTTTAAACATACCAACATGGCATGGGGAGGTCACCAAATCAGCTTGTCTGACACCATTAGTGTCGGAGTCGAACTTCCTATTGTTCGACACCATGAGTGTCGAACAAAAGTGTTCGGCACATCTCTTTCACACACAAAATTCGAAAATATTTTATATATTAATTTATAAATAATTTCTTTTATTATGAGTGAATTGAAAAAACAGCTCATTATATCTTGAAAACCGACTATTCTATGATCTGTTCGTGGCTTTGCACTTTGAAAATTGCAAGAGCTTTTGAAGTGTTAAAAGCTTCGATCATAGCTATAAAGCAGATTATGTCATCGTGTTTTGAAGTTAGGCACTCTTTAGCGATAATATCATTATTATATAGGATAAACTGCAATTTAATCTCTCTAATTTAGTAAAATATAAATTTTCGTCCCTCGATTTTAAAAAACCTTCAATTTAATCATTCACATTTAAAAAAACTGCAAAATAGTCCATACCATCAAATTTTCAGTTAACCTTCCATTTATTTTAATAAAAATAACTAAACTACCATTTTCTTCTCATCCTTCTTCTTTTCCCGATTATCTTCTTCCTTTTCTCCTCATCTTCTTCCTTTTCTCCTCATCTTCCTCCTCCTTCTCCTTCCTCCTCCTCCTTCTCCTTCCTCCTCCTCCCGATCCTTTCTCCTCTCGATCCTTTCTCCTCTCGATCCTTTCTCCTCCCGATCCTTTCTCCTCCCGATCCTTTCTCCTCCTATGTTGGGATGAATACTGTTTGGTTGAGTTTTTTTACTTAAAGGATAGTTTAGTAATTTTCATTAAAATAAATAGAAGAGACTATTTTGCAATTCTTTTAAATGTGAAGATTAAATTGAAGATTTTTTAAAACAGAGGGACGAAATGTTGTATTTCACTAAAATAGAGGGACTAAATTGCAGTTTAGTCTATTATATAACATAATTCTCAATATTTTATTAAAAATGAACCTCAATTCATTAATTATGTAAACTCAAACTCAACAGCAAAACTAAAATTGGAATGGTTAATTAAAATTAACAATCTGGAAAAAGGAATAAAAGAAAAAAAGAAATTAATTCATCTTCCTCTCAGCAATGCCTTCTCAGCAGTGTCCATTTCTTCAAGAATCCTTGCCTTCCGCTTTGCTGGGATCGGAGCTGTCGGTCCAAAGCTAATATAATGCCCTGAAACGGCATTCAGCGCGGAGTACATATCCCGGAAAGAAGCTCGCCCCAGTAAAGATTTCTCTCTTCTATACTTCGCCACCCAAGAATTTGATGTCTCTCTCAGGTCAGCCACCGCCTCTGCCACATTAGGATCGTTTCTGTCCATATTTACGGTGGTTCTGACCTTGTTGATAACTACTTCGGTATCCTTCACGTACTCTTCATCAGATGCAGCATGGGCTGGAGCCACCGGTGATAGCAATGGTGGAGTGAGGATAATAGTGGCTAACGACAAGAAGTGGCGGCGAAGAGGTTGTTGGTGGTGTTGTGGTGGGGGTGGAGGACTGACTGTGGAGACAATGAAGGCTTTGGAGGTGGTGGTAGAGAGAGGTGTTGGTTTGGAGGTGGGGGTTAGGAGTGTTGGTGACGCCATGGAAATTCTTCGCAGAAGGAGGAGGAAGAGAGATTTTTATGAAAGGCTTGTGGAGTGGGAGGGTGGGCTTTTGCCACAAAGGCTTATCATCTTATCCTATTTATGATCTTCAGATGAGACTATATCCAATCATAATTTTAATTTTTTTTTATTTATTTTATTTATTAATATCAAATTAATCAATGCAAAAGTAGGGATATAAACATATAGAATACCGTTCAGAATTAAATTATCCGAATTCAAAACTCCATTAATTTAAATTATTTTAAATTTAATTATTATTATTTAAATTAAATTTAAATCTATATTTTAATTAAAAATTTATATAAAAAATATTTTAATTTTAATTTTTAAATAAAAAATATAAAGATTAATATTATTATAAAAAAATTAATTTTAAATTAATAATATCCAAACTCAATTAAAAATTAATTTAACGTATCGGAATCCATTTCAAACCTATTATTATTTGACTAAAATTCAAATCGATTTAGTTTTATATATTTTAATTAATAATTTATATAAAAAAATATTTTTTATTAATAATTTTTATTTAAAAAATTCAGTATTTTTAAAAAACATTTTAATTTTAATTTTTAAATAAAAATATAAAAAATTTATAAGTATTATTATAAAATATATTTTTTATATTAACTTAATTATTTTTATAAATATTTTTTTAATCTAAACCTGTACCAATTTGATTATAAGTATTAATTTTTTTTTAGAGTTTGATCAAATCTGATATTAAAAAATAATGATACATTTCAATTCTGTACACGAGCATCACAAATAAAAGAAGGAAAATAATAAGCATTCCAAAAAGGCCAACGACAGTAGAGTATAAGTAGAATATGAGATTTGAGATATTAGAAACTAAGTAGAAGAATTGATCCAAGCAGCTGAAAATTGATAATATATAAAATATAATTCATATAAAATTATCACACGTGTACTCTACCAAAAAATCTTAATTAAATTTAAGTGGATATATAAAAAGGCAGAAAATTTAAATTCCGATTGCCAAAGATTCGGAGGAAAATAAAATAGTTTGAGCCCCTAACTTTTAAATTACCAATATCTTGACACTTAATCTCTAGATGTCTGTATGAGGTTTATCGTGGTACTTCAACCATCATGATTGTATATCAGAGATATCATGATTTTAGTCAGACTAAATATTAAAGCAATTAATTGTCCATTGTTAATGAACTGGCTGAAAAATTTCAGTCAAAAGTTCAAATGTCTCCTTCAAAAAATATATGTAAGGCAAACTATACATGCAAGGGTTTAAAAATATCCTTTCTGCTAACTCTTCAACACAAACCTTAAGCGCATTCAAAAATCTCATACCTAGAACCGTTGTCACCCTAATATATTAAGTTTCATTTACTATCCTTAAACACTAATCCATCCACATGTTTCCATCTGGATAACTTTTGGATCTCATAGTTATAAAAAACATACATATTAATAATTTCAGTTGAAACTAATCATATAAAAAAAATTAGAAGGATAAGAACAACAACCAAATGGATTAGTAAGGACATGAGGATTGATATGTCTGAAATCCAATGAGAAAGGAGATGAAGACACGTCTACTGAAGGTTTGATTCACGAGAAAGTTAATGGCTCTGATTGATTGAAACGAGAGTTAATAGGGTTGGCTTTTCTATTTCGTGGAAGTTGAAGTTGCTTAAAGAGATTGAGAGTTTTTTGAATCTGTGATTGATAAAAATCTGTCTCTTAACGTAAATGGGTCAAGAGTATTAATACCTGGCCGTATCGGGATATTCTAACAGGTTATCTCATCGGATATAACAGTGGCATTTCGTTGCAGGTGTGTCAAGCCACGTTGCTAATAAATGTTGAGCCGCTTCACCCATACCCTGTACATCACAAATGTTTTTTCTGTTAGTTATACGCAATCATGGCTCTAATAGGGGTTTGCGCATTTTAATTGCTTTGGGCATGCATTGGTGAGGACGGCTTGGCCGTTTTGAGTATTGATATGGTCGGAGGTGTAGGGGTTTAATCTGCATACCATATTGGTCACGCCTTCCATTACCTTGTCGGACTGGGTGTTACAATATAGGAGATTCTTCTGTTTCTCTTGTATAAATCTTTATACAAGTTTATACATAATACCTTTTAAAAGGTGTTGTACATTTCAGACATGTAGTTCTCTTTTGCCACCTAAGTCTTCTAAGTGGAAGACACCTAACTTGACTACTTTAACAATTCTGAAGGATCCTTCCCATGTGGGGGTGAACTTTCCTTTTCACTCTCTCTTGCCAGTTGCATCTAATTTCCATAAGACCAGTTTATGGTGGCAATTGAGCTCACAAGAGAAGGCTATTCTGGCTGTAGAGGGTTGGTTTGTGTGTTTATTTGATTACAGATTTGGAGTTTCTAACATATGCGTTTCTCTTGGTTTATTCTCGGCAGAAAGTGGTTCACAGAGCGAAAAATTAAAAAAAGCAAATGAGTTGCTGAGAGCACATCTCCCTTACCTCTCGCCAGCGTGGATTGGTCTAAAGCAGCCTCCTTCAACCTCTCTTAACCCGGTGTTGGTGGTTGATATGGTGGAGATAGAAGTTCACTACCCTCACCACCTATAGTCTAGCTCCAGAGATGCATGTGGTCATTTTGCTTCATACATCGTTTCTCCTTGATTTGGAATGTTCTAGGCTTTCAGCTGATTTTCTCCTTTGTGCTTCAAAAAATTTCTCTATGGCTTGTGTTAGATATATTGCAAGAGAAATCTAATCTCCTTTGCTATGGCTTTCTTCGTGGTTAAACCCTTCTAATGGCAGAAGTAATGCTGTTAAGAGATGTACCCGGTCTGGTTCTTCGAATCAAGATTCTGGGGCTCCATGGTTCCAGTGCGCTCCATTTGTTGGGGCTAGAGGCCTTAAGCTTAGATGTTGGATTGAGCCTTGGGCTCTTATTTCTGCAATTTGCTTTGAGCCTATTTTTATTAGCCGTGAGCTTTGTACTGTTACTGTTAATGAAAAGCCATTATCTTCCCCCCCACCACCCCAAAGAAAGCAAAGTTAGTTGATGACCAATGGTTTCATTCATGACTTTTAAAATTTTTTTTTTCTCTAGTACACATTCATGGTTTTATAAATATCAACTTTTATTCCTAAGCACACAAGCAAATTGAGAAAGTAGCGTTGCCCACGGAGAAAAAAAAGTGTTAAATGTTCGTAGTGATCAAACTAATCAAACTAAATGATAACGGTAAAGAATCCAACTCTTAAAGAGAACTTAGCAAAATTAGGAAATACTGTGATGCGAAGATCTTCCCAAGTATCAATTTATTTCATTCCATACAGTTGAACAACAACGATATCAAGCTTTAAGAGCTGCCCCAACTTTTGCAAGGTCTTCAAGGGCCTTAGAGATTTGTGGCTCAGATAAACCTTCTAACTGAATGCACCTCTCCACACCCATATCTGGAGGAGTCACAGAAGATTCAATGATGATGTTACAAACATAAAGCTAAGGAACTGAAGCACATTGACGACATGGTGATAAACATGTTTGTTAAAGCATAAATCAAGGCGTTGCTATCCTAAAGTGCAAGAATACATCACTATCGAAAATGGAAATTCACCATGGAGGAAGAATTCAACCAAACAGTTTTAAATATCACCATGGATCAAGAATTCAAGTAAACAGTTTTAAATATATCACTGTTAAATTATCATCAAGCAAACAATTACCATAATCATGCTAGCTTATGAAGGCTAGAAGTTAGATAATCTTCCACTTTCAGGGGGTGGAGGAAACAGCAACAAGATTTTATCATTAACATAGGTGTGCAATCGCTAGTCCTTCAAAAAATTTTAAGGGTGTATTAGACATGGTACTTAAGAAGGTGAAATGTTGCATAATAACATCCCACATTTTCACCCCTTCACAAATTGTGTTTGGCACAAAGGGGAGCTGACAGCTCAAACCTAATGTGGGATGAATGCTAACATAGAAGAGGTTATATTAACAAGGAGAAAATAAGGGGGTTATAGCCCCAAATGCATTTCTTGGTTGGAGAGTGTGGGTGTGATTATATGCATATTTTCCCAGATTTCCTTTTCAATAGGGGGTAAAAGGGATGACTACTCTAGGTCCCAAGGTGAAGAATTACCTTGAAGATGACAAAGAAATCAGTAATCAGCAAATAACAATCTCATATCTAGGATACTAACAGGCGAAACAGAAGATTTCCTATTTGCTTCGAAGCAAAAATAAAAACACCTCATTTGATTTAAATAGAATAAACGCTTATAAACCAAAATATAGCTTTACAGCCTAGAACAGGATATCGTTAAAGAAACAACTCTGAAGATACTCTACTAGCAATAAGTTGGACATTTAGGTGTACCTGATTCCATCCAACCCGATTATGGAAGGGCTTGTTGTG
The DNA here is from genome assembly GCF_001659605.2 of Manihot esculenta. Lineage (NCBI taxonomy): Eukaryota > Viridiplantae > Streptophyta > Magnoliopsida > Malpighiales > Euphorbiaceae > Manihot > Manihot esculenta. Next base: position 33,083,320 of record NC_035168.2, on the reverse strand, counting down.
AAAAATATACTAGCAATTATAATAATTAAAACACAAAGTTCAAAACAATCATCATTATTGGTTGGACTAATATTCAAGCAGTATTAGTAAGAATTGGGACTGAGAGCCCAATTTTAAACAGGCTTGAGACAAGTCAAATAGTACAAGCTATTACTAGAATCTAATTGTCCATAAAATAAGCCCCACAATGTACAAGGCCACAGCAGAAATACAATTGGTCTTTTAAAGTGGCTAAACTCTAAAATCCCAAAACTGTTACTGAAACAGGCATGGGACCACGAATGGACACATTACAGATCCATGACACTAATGCAAGAACCACACATGAACTTAAGTGAGACATCACTTGCTGGTTAACACCCACAGAAGAATACCCAACTGGATCCATAATGATGATGAACAGGCAAGAAAGATTATAAAAAATCCACACCTTAGACCTTTAGTGCAATAACTAAAACAAATAGCATCTTAACCATTAAAAATTGCGTAAAAAGCCTTCATCTCATTCAATTAGTCATGGTAATATATCACTAATCTGTTATTTGCTCCATCAATTTTGTTTAGTTTCAGGCAAGATATGCTAAATTAGATACTAGAGCAACACATTTACATGTAGTTAGATACATGGATGACATTCACCCAACAAACAACTTATTGTAAATGTGAGAAACTGAATGAGCTCTACCAGGCAATGGTTTGTCCTCGGGAAGATGGAACCTGTGTAAACAACTAACCTACCTAGATTATTGTTTGGAATTGCACAAAGTACCCAATCAATTACGAAACAACTACAAGTTCTTCACAAAGTATCCAATCAAATTCACTCACGTAGCACAAAGGCATTTTAGCAAAGAAACGTTAGAAAAATTGGCAGCTAAACACCCAAAACAAATGAGAAATTTGATTTTACACGCATTGACACGCACAAAGGGGGAAGACCAACCGCAATAATCAAATGGAAGAAGATGCAAGAAGAGATTTTAAAGGGAGGTGGCATATAATCGGAGTTATAATCATAATGGTGAACGCAAAGCATAAAATGAAAGCAACAAGAAGGGTATGATGCTTTACATACCATATCTAGCCCACAACTGAGGCTTGATTCCAGTAGACTCACGGATAAGGATCGGAAGCTTAGGGTTCAAAGTCTTGAGATCCTTGTAATTTTTCTCAACGAATGATCTAACAAAAACAATAACCCGAAAATAAAAAATCAAATGACTGAAATGAAAAATTAAAGTAAAACTAAATCAATTAGGGATTATCAATACCTAGCCGATGAACTTGCAGGTGAAGATTGGCACAACAGAATCCGAAGCTCCTTAATATTCCGAGAAAGTTGGCCTCTCCATGCCATTTTCTTCTTTTCACGATTATACTCCACTCCAGTCACGAGATGCTCCGCAGCGTCGTTCTTCTCACGATGATAAAGCAGATGCTCTCGGGCCCGGGTTAAATAATTCGGGTCTCAAATGGATTGTTCTAATAGTATTTCTTCCGAGAAAAAGTTTAGGGCTGGAGGCCCAAATAAAAATGGGTTCTATTCTACCCAAATCGAAACCGACTCGGCTCAGGTTCTCTAATTTGATCATGGTTAGGTTTCATTGGTTAGGGTTATGGCTAGATGTAATATAAAAGGGAAGGATGGAGAGTTTCGGGGGCATTTGTGAATTACAATACCTCATCTTCTCTCCTTGGAGGCGATCAGCCACCGTCAGGTCCACTGTCTCTCTTCTTTCCTTAATATTTTATTCTTGCGAGACGATTATTATATCATATTTTTATAATCGTGCCTCTGTGTTTTGCGTCTTTCTTTTTTAATAATTGTTATTATATATAATACTTTCTATCACACATGTCTAGGTGTTTGCTTTCTGGAATATCTCTCTCTGTTTCTGTATTTTGTCTCTCCTTTTTAATTACTGGAAAATTCTATGTGGGTTTCTGTTGTTGCTTTATAATTTGTCTTTTCCGGTAAGGGGTGGATTTTGCTTTTTCTGATATGTTTGATTTGATTTCTCGTTGTGAGGTTCGTCTTTATTACCAGTTGTATTGAAGGTATGATTGGTGATGACCGATGACTTGCAAAACATGGTTGAGATTAGAATTGGCACGAATTTAAATTATTATTAGGATTCTTTTGTGTTTGAAATTCTATCCCTATAATTTTTTCTGTGAAAGTTTGTTTTGTGAATAAATTGATTTTTAAAAAAATTATACTTTTACGTTTGCCTCGTATAAGTTGATAGATATGCATTTAAAATATGTATAAGAAGTATTTGACATAAAATAAGTTTTAATTGCGATGTGAATGAACTTTGATTAAACAATTTTAAATAAAATCATGTCTGAATCACTCTTTTGAGATCCTGTCATGATATCAATTTATATTATTCAAGTTTGATTTTCAGGATGGTTTTCTAACTATCAACGGTAAAAATTGCAAAAGGACACTAATAAGTTTGTGGATTTAATAGCAATTGTTTTCCGGTTTCCAGATTCACCAGAAAAATTTCAACATTGTTTTCTGACTTCATAAGTATTGGGGATTATTAGTTTAGGTGAAAATTATAATGAATTTCTAACAACAAATCTTCGTGTTTAAATTATTCAAGGGTAATTAAATCCCATAAAATCATTTTTATGTTTGTAGAATTTTTGAAGCTTCACTCTGTCTGCATCTTGGGATTTGTTTCACCAAATGATTTCAAGGATTGGTGTAGCTGTTTAATTGTTTGGTGCAGTGATATAAAACAATTATCAAACTCAAGATTGTTGTATGACATGCAGATCTTTCCAGCGTTCATCATTTTATGGTTGGATAATGATAATCCAGATGTTTTTGCAGGTAAACTACTTGCTTATTTATAAGTTATAAAAGAATGGCAGATGGCCATGAGACTGATAAGAACATTGAGATATGGAAGATTAAAAAGCTTATAAAAGCATTAGAAGCTGCTCGAGGCAATGGCACAAGCATGATTTCCCTAATCATGCCTCCTCGTGATCAGATCTCCCGTGTTACTAAGATGCTTGGTGATGAGTTTGGAACTGCTTCAAACATTAAAAGCAGGGTCAATCGTCAATCTGTGCTAGGTGCAATTACTTCTGCTCAACAAAGGCTCAAACTTTACAACAAGGTTCCATCAAATGGGCTTGTGCTTTACACAGGAACAATTGTTACTGATGACGGAAAGGAAAAGAAGGTGACAATAGACTTTGAACCTTTTAGACCCATAAATGCATCTCTTTACCTGTGTGACAACAAGTTCCATACAGAAGCTCTAAATGAGCTTCTGGAGTCCGATGACAAGTTTGGCTTTATTGTCATGGATGGTAATGGAACCCTTTTTGGGACTCTAAGCGGCAACACCCGAGAGGTGCTGCATAAATTTACTGTTGACCTGCCTAAGAAACATGGAAGAGGAGGGCAATCAGCCCTTCGATTTGCTCGACTTCGAATGGAGAAGCGCCACAACTATGTGAGGAAAACAGCTGAACTTGCCACCCAGTTTTTTATTAATCCTGCTACAAGTCAGCCTAATGTTTCAGGATTAATTCTTGCTGGATCTGCCGACTTCAAGACTGAGCTGAGTCAGTCTGATATGTTTGATCCTCGGCTTCAGGCTAAAATTCTGAATGTGGTTGATGTTTCATATGGGGGTGAGAATGGTTTTAATCAGGCAATTGAATTATCAGCAGAAATTCTCTCAAATGTGAAGTTTATACAGGAAAAGCGCTTGATTGGCAAGTACTTTGAGGAGATTAGCCAGGATACTGGGAAGTATGTCTTTGGTGTGGATGACACTCTGAAGGCTCTAGAAATGGGTGCTGTTGAGACTCTCATTGTATGGGAAAATTTAGATATTAGTAGGTATGCATTGAAAAACAGCACCACTGGTGAGATTGTCATAAAGCATTTGAACAAGGAACAAGAGGCTAACCAGAATAATTTTAGGGATTCAGCCACATCCGCTGAGTTGGAAGTCCAGGATAAGATGCCACTGCTTGAGTGGTTTGCTAATGAGTACAAGCGGTTTGGTTGCACTCTTGAGTTTGTTACCAATAAGTCACAAGAAGGATCCCAGTTTTGCAGAGGGTTTGGTGGGATTGGTGGGATTCTTCGTTACCAGCTTGATATGAGGGATTTTGATGAGCTTTCTGATGATGAAGTTTATGATGAGTCTGAATAGCAATCAGCCAATTCTACCCCATTGCTGGTGCAGGAGAATGGGGTGAAACAGCCTGCACCAGCAAGCGCGGCTCGCGGCACGCTGCGCTCGGTTGTTGATACTGGAAAGATTTATCACACTACTAATTGAGGTTCGTCCCTAAACCTATTCCATGCTACTCTGGTTATATTTTGAATTCAATCATATCAACTTAACTTGCTTTTTATTTATGGTTTATTTTTAATTGGTTGTTTTTGGTTGAAAAGGGGAATCATGAAACGTCTGTGTTGAAGCAAAGCATAATATGGTGATGCTATTTGGTTTTCATGATGGAGCAGCTGGGTGTTCTGTGAAGTTGAAAAGTACCCTTGTGTCTACCGGTTCAGTTTGGCCAGAGTCTAAGGAGGTGCTGGGTAAGCAAGGTTGATGTCTAGATGAGGCCTGCAGGTTTTGGGCTTCAACAGTATTCAAGTTTTAATATGATTATGGTTTTTGAGAACTGCTTTATGTGTGCTCGTGTGTTATTGTCTCTATAATAAGTTGATACTCTCTGGAGATTCATTGATGGATGGTTCTGAACTTTGAGACTTATTTATGACATTGTGTGTTTGTATTTTATTTGATGTTATTTCTCATGCTGGAGAAATTTGATACCCTATATGCATGACGTCAAATTTTACTTAATTTTATGCGCTTTTGCTCTCTCTGTGTTCAATGCATGTGCCAGCTCTGAACCTTTTAGGTTCGAGTTTGAGATCCTGATCCACTCGATGTGTTCGCTTATGCAAACGAATCGCGTAGTATAAAATTCTAGTGAGCTTATTCTTTTGGAAAACTTTGATAAAGTAGGTATGATTTTAAAATTATAAAGGCTGAATAATTTGTGTTTAAATTACAGTTATATTTAGGGATGGTACGATTCAGGGTTTGTGAAATGGCTTATCGGTGGATACAAGTGTAGTGTAAATTAATCCAAGGTCCCATCTAATTTAAGACATACGAGTAGTAAAATCAACACGAAGTTGTGTAGGAGCCAAGCAAGAGAAGATGGAGGCAGCTATGGCAAGAATTCGCAAATTTACATATCGAAATGTGGTTTTCAAGCGCTATTGGTAGTGCATACATGCGCACTCAGAGAGCAATTGTGACTATTTCTATTCTTTCTCACAACTTAGAATTGCAATACTCTGTTCCAACTCAGCGAGATCACTGTCCAGACTCACCAAATAAGGAAAATTATGACAGTTTCTGCATTGGAACTCAAATTCAGGGTAATCCAAGTTTGATGGGCATGGTCTATATGGTGCAGAGTATTCAAATTTTGTTAAGGATAGGTTAGTGAAGATATTAGCTAATGATCTCTTTTTGTTGAATGCGCTGTTAAAGCTTATACTTCTGCTTTTTCAAGGACGAACTCTGAGTTACGTAATAGTAAAATTGATGATTCGATGAGCGGCACAAATGGAAATAGAATTATATCTAAGGATTTGTCCAACGATCACTAAAAAAAAACTATTGAAATTTCAATCAAGTAATTGTTTTAGGTGAATATTTAAATATTGATGATTTTTTAAAATAAATTAAAATTTAATAGTTGTATGCGACTAAAATTCAATTACCATATTATATATTTCTTGCTGTTTTAGAGCTGCAAGATTTATAGTTTTCCACCTGCTATTTGCTCTCAGCGGAAAAGGTTGGAACTCCAAGATTTCAATCGCTCCTTTCTCCTTTCTTGCAAAATACAAACCCATAGTGCTTTTGTTATGCTCTCTCCTCCACCTGCTATTTTCTCTCGACTGTTGTATGGCAGGATTCAAATTTAGATTTGTGATTCGATGCTTTTACAAGTGGAGTTTTCTTTCGCGTCACTTTGCTTTGTTTAAGGTGATCCTAGGTAAAGCCAATTGATGTAATGGTTGCCTAATATTTGTAAAGTCACTGTCTTAAACTCTAATAATAGACTTTTTCTACGGTTCCACTTAGTTGGTGTTTATCTACCAAACTCGTATGGTTCTTTCAACTAGAGAAGAGAGCTGGTGGGACTCCAAGAGGCTGTTGCCTCTTCTGTTTAGGTTACATAGATAAAGCTGCATAAATTTTTATATGAATTTAGAAAAAAGAAATATAACAGATTTTATAAATGCAAATTGTCTTTTTTTATGTGAAGTTTAAAAATAAAAAATAGAACAATACATATGAAATATTTTATTTTGTTATTTTAAATATAATTATCTAATCTTACAATTGGCGGTATAAAAGCTGTTATGCACGATTGAACTTTTCCCAAATTTGGAGAAATTAAATTCAAAATAAAATATATTAAATAACGGAAGTAAACAGACTTTACATGGTAAAATAGTTTGATTAAAAGGAAATTTAATATTTAGTCATTATTAATAAATTAATATCTTTATTTTAATTTTTTTTATTAATAAAATAATATTTTCATTTATTTTTATAGTTAAAAATATAACAAAAAAAATCAAATTATCTATTTTTCTCTTCTTTCTCCTTTTTTTTTTCTTCGATTATTCTTTTTTTTAAGAGGAGAAGGTAATTTTTTTTAAGAGAAAAACGAAAAATAAAAATATTTTCATAAATTTAAAAAAAATAAAAATATTTTTAATAACAAAAAAATTAAATTATTAATAATGATAATACTAAAAAATCAAATAGAATAGTTTATTTAAGGATAAAATTAAATTTTAAAAATTTATACTTTTATTTTCTATTTATTTTTTTTAAAAAATAAAAATTACTTTATTAATAAAAAATATTTTAATAAATTTATAAAAATATAAAAAATTAATTTATTAATAATAATAATATTCTGAGTGAATTTTAAATAAAAAATCTGACAAGTGATAAAATGAAATACACGAACAAAAAATCTTTTATTGGAACACGTTTCTGCAAAGTGCAAGCAAGTATAAAATATCAAACTTCGTCAACTAATTTGCTGAAGTATAAAAAGGGTAAATATTCTTCTAAACCTATTTAAAAAATTTAAAAAAAAAACTTAATTCTTTTGGCAGATGTTAAGCAAAAAAAGAAAAACTTATACTTCCTAATAAATTATCCTCTTTATCTTTTACTTTAAAAACTCGTTCCCTCAAGAAAATATTCATTCCACACTAGATAAATTATATAAAGAAATCAAATTTTATCTTTTAATTTAAATAAGTTTTAAGATTATTATTATTATTATTATAAAATTATATAAATCGATCGAAAATTACACAACTTTAATAAACTAAAAATAATACAACCTTCACTCTAAAAGGTTAACTTTTTGAATTTTTTCAATGATAATTCATAATAAATTTAAACCGAAAAATAAAATTTAATATTTTAAGCAAATTTAACCTTTTAGCTTATTTTCCAGTATTAAGGAGGTAAGTGCGTTTATACTTTTATTTTTTTTTCCTTACCCTTTTTAACCGGGCGACCGTTTATCGGCAACAGGCAACTTGTGTATCAGCATCGCAGAGTTAATCCAGCAGTAAAATTACTACCAGAGGGGTAAGGTGAATGACAGTTGTCCTCAAGTCCCAAAAGACAAGATTAAGCTGTCTATCCCACAAAAGTCGGGTACATATGCTACATTAGAAAGCGAGATCCAACCAAGAAGAAAACAAGGAAAATAGAGAGAGGTCTAGGAAAGTTGCATAGAAGAAGATCCCTCGTAATAAGATGCAAAAATTCTCAAATTAATCCACAACTCCCAGCAAAAAATACCAACTGTCAAAATATCCTACAGGCTGCATTTAAAATTACCCTCTATACCTGAAAGAAGAAATGGAAATTGCATTAATACTAGAATCCATAGCCACATACAAATTGGTCAATAAAGCATTAAACATTCACATTAAAAATAATATAAATTAAAATGAAATGAAAACAGTGGCTTCTCCACTGATCGAATGCAAATTTCACAAACAGGACTTGTATCAGAGTGAACAAACCAGATAATCAGATAAAAAAATTTAGAATTCCTGTACAACCTTGTGAAGGATAGACTGTACCAAACAAAATTATAAGAAATAAATCAATATACAGTTGGAAAAGGAACTAAAAACGATGATAAATTAGATAATCACAGAAATTCTCCGCGGTAATTCATCAGTATTAAGACTTCATCTTAGAAGAATATAAAACTGAACTAATTCAAGACTGGCAACAGGATCCACTGGGTATGAGTGATATCCACCGACTTCTAACCCCACCCCTAATACCTTCAAGAGAAACACCCAAACATGAAAACCCCATGGAATATAAGCAAGATTTTCGCTACCATGAAACCCAAGCCCAGCATAAAGCTTACCTAGACTGCAACCACCCATTAATGAGGATAATGATGAGAAAGCACCCTCCGCATGGTCAAAGTATCTGTTTTTTTTTTATGACTTCTATTCTTGTCCTTCAAATTTTTATAGCAGTGACTCAATATTAAAATACACTAGGAACCTACGTTTGTGCTTCTGTTTGACCTTCCCCTGCACTTAAATATCTTGATTCTTGTACTAGTATAGATGAGGGGAAATACGACCTAGACTGAAAAAAATATGGGTGAGCAACCATCGGGTTATGGACCCATCATCTTAAATGTGTGGTGGTGTGATAATTCTCATCTTTCGCATTTTTATAAGCCAGGATCAAGGCTGAGATCTTGCAAGATTGTCTTGCTAGATAAAGAGCTTGATTTACATAAAGGCCATTGCCTTTACCTGAAAAAAGGGTAATTGCTTATTGGGGTAAGCAGTAATGGGGGGGGACCCCAAAATCTAACATTAACAGCCATAATATTATGTTATTTAAATCCATCCCCCCTGCAGAAAATTACAGAGACCACATGGAAGAAAGGAGAGCAATAAGATGTGCAGAACGATACCTGATCCATAGGTTCAGATTCATCATCCTTCTGCTCCTCGAGACTCTTTGGTTCAGCATCAGTCTCATCGTGACTATCAGTGGCCATTTTGTCATCCTTTTCTTTCACAAGGTCAGACTCGGTATCATTTCCCAAAATCTTCAGATCTACAGGAACCTGACCTGAACTCAATGCCTGTTATTCAAAATTTGCAAGTGCTATGTTAGCATCATGCTGAGACGTGACATCATTACAAAAATACATCCAATTCCAAGATGCCCATCCAATTAAGCAAAAAGCAATTACCTTCTCAAGTCTGGCAACTTCTTCTAGAGTTTGAGAATTCACGATAGCAGCCTACATAATGATCATAAAACCAAATGAAATAGAATGTACTCTGAATCTAATCAACAGCAAAAGACACAGTGGTGAATCAGAATTTTAAGCATCAGGGCTAAAGAAACCCCACCCCCCCCACCCCCAAAAAAAAAATGAGAGAGGGTTCAGAGGGAACCACAGAAATTATTAATCTACAGAAAATATGTAAACCTTCCAAAAAATATCCAGTCATTTCAAATGCATTGTTTGTATAGTTGCATAATATGAAGAAACACCATATTATTTTAAGAAGGATATGTACAGAATGGATGTGCCTGAAGTACTGAATGAAATTCTATGATCTAAATAAAGAAAAATAGAGAAATCATCCACCTCCATGGAAATAACCACAAAAATTTTCCCTGTTGAGTGAACACCTAAGGAACCCTTGTCATATATACAGTATCCATTTGTCATACAACTGATCCTAACCAAAGTCATGAACTTGTTGCAGAAGACACCAGCTCTTTTGAGAAAGACTAGAATGTTCTAACACTAAGACTCCATTCAATTGCCTTTTCAATATAAATCAATATAAAGGATTAAAAGGCAGAGAAACAATACTTCCCACGATCACCTTAGGCCAATCAGAAAGATTCTAAAACACAAATTTAGATTAAACATTAAGGACTACAGAGAAACTTGTATAATATATAGGGAGAGAAATTTGATTATCACATCTAGATGTCCAAGTTCAAAAAGGACCTAGAAGTCTGCTATTTATGTTCTTCAAGCAGATGTAGTTACCTTCCTCATAGATGTATGATTATTTAAAAAACCCTAGGTTCATTGCCTGAATGTGCATTTTGTTCTTTTGCTCTAAGAAACGCTGCAATTAGTTCTACTTCCAGTTTCATATAGCCTAAAGTGAACAAAACTCAAATCTTTCAACCCCCCCCCCCCCCCCTGCGGAAAAAAAAAGTCTTCATCCTTAGTTATCACACAATCCACAATGTAGAAATTGTCAAGACCTATCATGCCCACAACAATTATCACGCATCAATTTTTCCAGAACAACCTGTAGAGGCTAAACTTAAGTCCAAGTCCTATTAGTTTCACAGATAAAACTTCGGAAGCATTTATCAAAGCCGTTTTTATGATGATGTTATTTTTAAAAAAAATGCTTGGCAAAAATTAGTTAATCCATGCTCCATATATATAATTAACATCTCCAAACTAGATAGTAGATACTTATAAAATTTCTTTGGCTCTCTTGACACTGCTGCACAAAGGAAATCATGATTGCTCTTTCAAGCAGTAGGTTACAGTAGTTTTCAGCTATTACCATATAGAAGGAAGGATAATGCATTAAATTTTAAGCAAACAAAAAAAAGTAATCTACATGCTAGCTCACCATAAACATGACACCTTTTTTCCAATCTTTTAACATGGATTACATGATAAATGGTGAAATTTAACCACTAAAAACAACATTAAGAAAACCTGCATTATTTACCAAAATTCTGCATGCTAACTTCATCAAGTGCTTATATGTGTTTAGCATGGTACCTTTATAGCTATAATTTGCTCAGGTGTCGGCGCAACCACTTTTGGATTCTGCTGGTCCTCTGCAACATCTACAACATTTGGAACCTCAGCTGGAGTGAACGTCTTTGCAGATTCCTTTTTAGCCTCCTCTTCAACTTCTTTGGACGCAAACAAATTTGCCGCTTCGGCTCTCTCCTGTCCATGGACAACATTGACAACCAATTCAAAAGAAGAGTACATGAAAAAAATAATAATAATAATTCAAGAGTTGCACTTCATGGATGAAAACTACTGTGCAATAGCATTCTGTTTCAAGCTCTTGCTTTTTTATGTCAAACAAGGTACATATACAGCATACACAGACAGATTCAACATAAATGTAACAAATTAGATAGTTATAAATCTGGAATAACAACAGACCATAGAAGTGCAGGAATCTTACACCTAGATAAAATGTACCAAACATGCTTGTGGGCAGTTGCACAAACCTAGATAAGACAATTCGTGTTTCGCAAGCCACATCACCAACATTAATAATCACCATCAGAACACCTCAAAATCACGTGTGTCTTTATAAAATGCCATTTACCAGTGATGATGGACAAAAGATTGCACCAGGGTACCAAATAACTAATGCATTCTAGTAGGTTCATAGATCAAGAAGCCAACTTAAAATTTATCCGTACAAGGATTTCTTTTTCCTTTTACTATCTTCCCAATGAAATTTCTATGGATTTCAAATCTTTCTGTTGCATGATAATCAACAATAGCTTCATTATAACAGTAGCATTACTTTTGGATAATGAAGAAAGGCAATTCAAGTCCATATTGCAATCCTAACACATACACACACGTATTGGCACATGACAACAATAACCATTAAACACAAATTGGCAAAAAAGCCAAATTCGCCTGTGAATTATACTAAAAATGTCAAATTTCATCTTTTACTCTAAATTTGCCCCTTAACTATCATTAAAAAGCCAAATAATACCCAACAGAGAGAGGAGACCATAACTCACACTATGAATTCTTGACAGGTGATGGCCTTATATTTGGCCTTTTAATAACAGTTCGGGGCAAGTTTCGACAAAAAGATGAAATTTGGTTTTTTGGCCCTTGTCGTATAATCTCACCTTGCTTTTCACTTTCTTGAAGTCAAGGACGCGAAGTGATTTTAATTTGTGGATCACGTACAGTCTGTAGTTTGGTTTTTTTGTGATGTTATTATCCAAAAGACTAAGGAACTGCAGCTTTGGAAGAGAAGCAAGAGGATCAATCTCCACCAAATTGACAAGCCTGTTGTTTGTAAGAACCAATGTGTGTAATTTTGGCAAGAACTCTACATACAAAAGAACAGCAGACAGTAATAAGCTTTTAATATTTAAAGTTTAAAATCAACTATGAGGAAAGCAAAAGGACAAAACATGATAGCCTGCTTTAGGATGGCATCACTAAAAATTCTTAGGGTCAAGGTTTACCTCCAATGTTGGGATTGATGCGAGTTATTCTGTTGTTATTGATGAGCAAAGTGCCCAATCGAGTAAGATAAGGCATATTTTCCAGCTTCACAATCTCATTGTCAGACAAATCGATAGTATCAAATTGGTCCTATCAACAAGAGATTGTTAGTCACTATAATGTAGAGCAGATATTCTAAAATATTTTACAAGATTATTGGAAAAAACACATACTCTACATAATAGTTATGTCATCCAGTTAAAGCATGAAGCAGTATTGGTAGTCTAAATCTTATAGGAGAATATTAGTTTCTTAATGAAGGGTTCAAAAGCATAACAACCAAATCTTGTTTTTCACTGATTTTGATTAATCCAGGCTTTTGCTAGCCTTTGTTTGTTTCTCCTACCTAGAGCCTGAATCTGCAAGCATCCGTGACAGGCTAAATAGACAGAAGGGACAAGCTTTGTTTCATGAGACATTTATATACTAACCGAGATGGGTGCTGTAAATAAACAAAGTATTCTCATATGAAAATGTGTCATACCTCAGTTGCACCCAAATTTTCTATTACAGGGATTTTGTTGCCTGCAACCATAAAGGGGAAAAGGGAGCAAAATCAATGATATTCCATTAAGTGAAGTCAATTATTCAGTTAATTTGCCCTAAGGCACACAGTGGTTTCATCAATGAGAAACAAACAGCAATACATTCAAAAAAGTGAATTAGGGTTTACAGGAGCAGAGAGCTGAGCTACTCACCTCGAAGATCCAATTCCCGCTCCTTAATAGCATTGAAGAAATGAGGACTTTTCCAAATCAAGTCAGCAGTGAGCCTCACCATCTCGCCCTCTCTTCTCCAGTAACTTACCTATCTATCTGCAAGCGCACTTAAAGGAGGGAAACCCACAGTTTTAATTCAATAGGCTAAGTGACAACAACAATCGAACTCTCATTAGCCGCGAGCGGCTTCTAGCATCCCTGAACTTCTGCTGCTCCTTTAGCAAAGGGGTTAGGGGTTTACGCGTTGAGACAAAGTGAAGGCGGAGCAGAGAGGCGGGTTAAACTTTGCTCTGCGCTTTAACCATTAAAGTGGAAAAGAAATGATAAACTATTATTTAGTCCTATTTTATGAAAAAATTTAATAAATAATTTTTTAATTTTAAAAAATATATTAAAATGATTCTAAATTTAAAAATTTATTAATTATAGCAGTTAAATATTGAAAAATTTAAATATTTTTAATATAAAAAATTAATCAATAAACTTTTTAATAAAATTAAAAAATAATTAATATATATTTTAAAATTATAAAAATTAAATTGTAAACTATATATCGATTAAAATTAATAAAAAAATTAACGTTAAAAATATTTATAGTAAATTTTTAGAAAGTAATTTTTAAATAAATTAACCGCCCAAGCTTGCAATTGATTCGGGCCGAGCGTAGTAATCAGGTCCCGATTCGGTTCTGTTTGATAATCAAACGGCCCGATTTGGTCTTATTAAAACCAGATGGACTAAACCTTCGAAAGAAAGAAAAATATATCTTGTGAGAACCGCTTGATCACCGATGAATGGTCTAGATCACAGGAGATGACGTGTCATCCAATTAACGACGCTTTAAAATACCCTTCCAACGGCAATACTTTTCCTTTCGGGAACGTTCATCGGAGCCGGAGGCCAAGCGGAGTGGTCCATATCTCAGCAATTAGTTTGAGTTTGTTTGACGTACGACTGCGCTAGCAGTTAAGTTGTTTAGTTGATTTTGGAGTAATTAGGAAAGGTCGCAAAGGGCACATAGCATAGCATGATGGAGCGGAAGGCAGCAGGATTCGGTGTTCTTGGAGTCGTAGTAGTATTGATAATGGCTATGACGGTGATCGGCGTCACTGAAGGTGAGCGTTTTAACAAGACTTCTTCGTCGGGTGGGCTATTTTGGTCAACCGCAAAAGAGGAGTCTGATCTCATGCTCAAGGCTGAACCCGACGAAGATTCCTCCGCTGCTGCTGTCGTCAATGACCACGACGACCTTGATGGTGGCTTCTCTTCTCTCGATGGGATGTTACAGTGGGCCATTGGTTTGTATCTATCTAACTATGCAGTCTTCTACTTCAACCTCCTTACTTAATCCTTCGTTGAGAATGAATATTAGAAATTTATTAGGTGGAGCAACTGCTTTTGGACGATTAGGACTTCATTGCTTTACATATTTTGATCTTATCAACATTTTGAATGTGGAATTATTAATTGGCAATTAGTGCTTCTAGTCTTCATTTATCAGTTTATTATGCTTTTTAGTCTAAATTAACATGTGTTTCATCTGTAATTTTACTGAATCAGGTCATTCCGATCCAGAGAAATTAAAGGAAACTGCACAAGATGTCCAGCGACTGTCTCCTAACGAGTTGAAGGAGCGCCAAGTGGAAATTAAGGTTAGTTTTCTATGGTGGTCTTCAAATTTGATTTTGATCCTAAAGTTGTACTCATAAAAGCAGACGTTTTTATCACTTTGCCTGAGAGGTTGAAGCTACATCTTGGATGGCTTAAGGAAACAATCTCACCTTTTACTCACCTTTTAATGGTTACTTTAGGGATAGACGAGAGAACAGTTTTCCTGGAAAATTCAATTCCGTCTTTTACACATGCTATTACTTTAGAGATAGATGATAAGTTGAAATGCTACCGGTAGAACACGTCTAATCAAGTGCACCATCTGTTGTTCATTTGAAATTTTCAACATCTGTGCGCTTCCCCTCCCTAGCATTGTTCTTGTATTTTTAAATTATTTTTTCCTTTTGCTGAAGTAAATTGTTATGCTTGACGCAGGAACTGATGGAAAAGATGAAAATGCCATCTGACTCCCAGTTGATGCAGATTGCAATAGATGACTTAAATAACTCATCTTTATCTTTGGAAGATCACCACCGTGCACTGCAGGAGCTTCTGGTACTTGTTGAGCCAATTGATAATGCAAATGGTAGGTGTGTGAGCTTAGGTAGTTTAATTAGTTTGCCTGAGCATATTGTTATTGGTTTTCATTTTATCATTGCAGTGCTGTTTATCGGTCTTTGGCTGTGAAAGAGGATATATTTTCTTCCATTGGAACATTTAAGTAATTATGGTCACTGTAATTTGAAAATATGTATGAATGGTCTAGTCAGCTTACCATGATAAGAGATATGAGACATGTTTTCTCGTGCCATGTACGAGTAATAGCTGGTTTATCAGATGTTAGATAAGGAATTGGCAAGCTCCATGCAGTTGATGGTTTATTGACAAACCAAGTTTTAGTTCATTGCAAGATAGGATATTTAACATGCGATCTACCTCATCCCCTTGCTGCCTTTTATCACATAGTGTACCAGCCCTGGTCCGTCACCAACTGTACATAATTCTCTTATTCCTCCAATCTTATGCTTTTGGACGTGTAAAGTAATAGGATAGTTTGCATTTTCTAACTTGTATTATTTAGAGATAGGTAGATAGTTCCCTCTTTTATGTTTTATCTGCGATTAGAATAAATTCTGGATTAGTTGTTTTCATGGTGGCATGCATCATCTAGCACTGAAGTTTTGTAATAGCTTTGAGTAGTTAGTAGAACTTTTAGGTTATAACAGTTATTTTTACTTGTGGATTTACTGGAAGCTCTGATGATTAGTTATATTTTGCTAAAGTTGAAAGACATTGTAAGATGCAAGCTGACACCACTGCAGACTGCAGTTAGGACACTGCTTTTGATAATAATTCCGTTTTGATTCATGGATTGCCTTGTCTCCCTTAAGGTTGAGTTCGCATCATTCATCCAAATTCCTGGAAGACCTTGGCAAAGCTTTGCTTTGTGCAGCAGAATATTTATGGCCACCCCCATTTTTTTTTGGACTTTTGATTGCCAAAATTTGACTAAGATGGAAAAATCACATGGCTGTTGAATTTGCTTCTTTGTTGATTTTGGCCCATTAGTATATGATACAAATTAGTTGTGGCTTAGTCATGTATTATGATTTGTAATCTCTTTAGTGGGAGTATCACAGCAGGATTTGTGGATTTTTAGATGATATTCCTTTGAGTCTGCGAGTTCCTTGAGATTTGTGATGTGGTGGCGTAGATGGAATATGGATTAGTTACTCAACGCTCTGCCTTCAGCAAATTATGAAACATCAAGAAAGTGATAATACTGGGTTCTCCAAGCCCCCCAACATCCACACCCCCCCCCCCCAAAAAAAAAAAAAGTATTGCCCCCCATGAGTAGGATTATTTTCATATTATTCCCGTCACTTGCTCCTTTATTACCATTATCGTCATATCATAATAATAAAGACATCCCAGTAAGCTTGAGATTGAACCTCCCATTGCTTAAAAATTACACACGAGGATATCTTTGCGCTGCGAAAAATGCAACAGGTTCACTATAACTGTGAGACTGCTACATCATAGAATGTTGCCCTATTAGGTTGCTATTTTGCTGCAACAGTAGGGGCTAACATTGCTACTTTTGTCTGTGCAAGATTTGACCAAACTTGGCGGCCATCACGCAGTAATACGAGAGCTTAATCACCCTGATCCAGATATAAGGAGAGTTTCTGCATGGGTTCTGGGGAAAGCAAGTCAAAATAATGCCTTTTTCCAGAAACAGGTATAATTCCTTTTTCCAATTCTGGATGCACTTTTACTAGTTTCCTGTTGAAAAGTGCATTCTTGTGTTTTCATGCACTTTTATGTTATCAACTATAAAACATGTTTGTTGAGTAATTGCTTTGTGTCCTGGGCTAATTCATGATATGTTACTATTAGGTCTTGGAACTTGGGGCACTCACTAAGCTAATGAAGATGGTAAAATCAACTTCTGTAGAAGAAGCCATAAAAGCCCTATATGCTGTTTCAGCCTTGATCCGAAATAATTTAGCTGGTCAGGAATTGTTTTATGCAGAAGCTGGAGATAGCATGCTTCAGGTATCTAAATCGGATGAGAGATGATGCATTATTTATGGTTAAATGTTCAATTTCACTTCTGTACTTATTGGGGATGTTCAAGATATACCTTTTTCAACTTTTTGTCCAAATTAGCCAGAAGCTTCAATTGAAGCTCAATTTAGCATAGAAGTTAAAATTCTGGGCTAAATTTTTTAATTTCTTGATTTATGTCAAAAATCAAAAAACTCTCTTTTTTTATTTTTAGACTAAATTTTTTTATGTAGCCAAATGAAGGAGCTAAATTTCTTGATTTCTTTTTTTTTTCAACAAAATTGAGTTTAAACCAAAACTTCTGAGTTAATTTGGAAAAAAAAGGGTTCAAAATAGACTAAATTGAACTTTCCCAATACTCAGGAAAAAAAAAAGTTTAAAAAATTAGATTAAATTGAACTTCCCAATAAGTACAAGATGAAAATCCAGCCCATTATTTATTTGGTTGACAATAACAATTGATGTCTATTTCTTGATCCTGCCTTTTAGGACATACTAAGCAACTCAAGCATGGATATCAGACTCCAGAAGAAAGCTGTTTTTCTGGTTGCTGATCTGGCTGAATCTCAGCTAGAAAATGTAGAAAGAGCTGAGCTGCCTTTCTTCAGAAATCACTTCTTCCTAAAGTCTGTAGTCAATCTAATGGCATCAACGGACCTTGATCTCCAGGAGAAGGCAAGTCTTCAGCAACTGTAGTTTTGCTGCTGGTGCTGCTTTTGAATTGTTATATTTGCATAATAGAACATGATTAATTTGGAAATGGATTTTTCTAAGCATGATTGAACCTGTTGCAACTGTGCAATCTTATCCATCCTTGGTGATGGGCAGCTGAAACTGCAGTGTGACTAACGTGACTGTTGATGATGGTGCTTATTCTAAAACCTGGGGTCATAGTGATGGATTGTGTTATCCTGACTGTGCATGGTAGTGCTCCTTAAGAATCCTTTATTCATGGGAGCTCACATGCCTGCACACTATCACAGAAATGCGGTTGGTGATGGGTTGAGTCTCTATCTGAATGGGGGGAGTCAAGACTTGTTTCCAGGAATGCTTGATAGCTAGCTTCTTTTGATTGTGCCTTTTGAGAGAATTTTAATGTTGCGGCTCCGTCAAATTTTTTTTTTTGGACTACCTCCCTTCAACTTATTTTCTCACCTGAGAAAGTATAGGAGGGAGAGAGAAGGATGCATGCTTAATTTGCTCATCATTTGTTGAAACTTCTGAAAGTATAATTGATGTCAGAGCATTGCCTAGTTTTAATGTGTGATATATGGTTAATTTCAGGCTCTTGTTGCAATCAAGAATCTCCTGCAACTCAAAACAACTGAAGCTTTGGTTTTTAAGGACTTCTGTGGCTTGGATGATGCTTTGGAGAGGATGAGGCTGCAGCTGCAAGATTTAATGGTAGAAGAATATCATAGAGATTATGCAATGGATGTGGAGAGACTCCGTAGAGAAGTGGAGCTGATTTTTCTTAGCAAGCTCGGGAAGGTGGGAACTTTAGCTCTCTGGTGTGTGGATTGTGAGTATGATTTAATTAACAATTGTTTTGATTAAATGAATAACCAAACTTTTATTACAGGTGATGAGGGTCCCAACATGAGGAGACGAGTCTGGCCACACTTAACATCATGCAGTTTGTTAATTGCTGTCAATTTTTATAGGATTTTATCTATAGAAAGGGCTAATTGTGTTGAATCCTAGGTTTTAATCTTGTTTTGCAATTTTCATTTTATTTTATTTTATTTTTAGTTGAAAGGGGCTTTGACCAAATGAAAACTATCGACGTGTCAATAGGCAAGAGTAGAGCTTTAGATGTTGAGCAGGTGCTCTCACTTTTAGGGGATCTTAATACAAAATTAGAGATAGGAAAATAGATCCGGACTGCTACATATGCTTTCAGATTGTAATTTAACGAGCACGTTTCATTTTGCAATTGTTTTTAGGTTCATATGTGTCCATGTCTTGCAAGTTACTACCTAAAATGTCTCGTTTATCATTAGGGAGTTGCTTCGTAAGAAATTGCACTTGCGTAGGCTTCACCTCCTACTCACTTAACGTCACTGTTTCAAGCTATTCAGACCATACAGGAAAAGAATTGGGTGGTTAAAGTTTCTCACATCTAGAGGAAACTCACGTGCGTGCAGACTGGTTAGCACTTAGAAGATAAAGCAGTTCATATACTGGCAGTTCCTCCGGATGGTTGGAATCAGGGATGCTGCATGACACCGTTGGGGTACCTTATTGGCGTGTAGTTTGTTGCTTTCATTTTTCTGTTTTCTTTTTATTCTTTTTCCCCAAATACCTATTCACCCCTAAACTATATAAAAACAAACTTAAAGGCATCCTAAACTTTAAAAACTTCTTATAACACATCTGAATTATTCAAAATTATAATTAATATAATTTTGCATTATAACTACAAAGTAGTATGGACATGCAAATACATTCACTTATGTATATATGACTTAAATAGTTTCATAATTTTATTAATAAATGTCAATAACTTAATAATAAAAACGTATACAATATATAAATTTTAAAAATTGAAATTCGCCCCCATGTTCTTTATACTCAAAGAACATTATATTTGAATTCAAATTAATCTAAAAATACTATAATAGATTCACTCAATTGATAAATTATTTTAATTTCATTAAATAATTTAAGGGTGTAATAAGAAGTTCAAATTTAAGAATCGATATTTTTTTGATAAATTAGGAGTGATAAATTAGGAGTAAAAAGAGCATTCGAGTTTGCCTGGATTATAGCACCATTCGATTTTAGGTTAGAGGGACTAATATTGTCGACAATCATGCTTAATTCACAAATTTTATTTATTTTTTTTATGTTAGGCACAAAATTATATTACCATCTTGGCACCCGTGAACAGCTCGGATTGCAATCGCTTTTAGAACCGTCATACTTTAATTTTTGAGTTTCAGTTGAAATTAATTATAATTTTTACAGTAAAAAATATATTTTCTTGGCTATCCAATGATTTGGGTTGTTGCCTCCAAGAAAAAAATAGTCGGATTAGGTGTTCACTTAAATTTTTAAAAAGCGGAATATATCTATGAACTCTTGAATTTTATTTTATTTTTTAAAAAATGTTTGAAAATGTAGTATAAAATTGAAGTGATTTTGTGACGTAAATCTTTTGTACTTTTTTTTTAAAAAAAAATCCATTGTTAAAGATATCTATTAACTGTCCACTTTTTTAGTGTACAAAAAAAAAAAAAAAAAACAACTTCGCCACAATTATATAAAAAAATAAATGCAACTTCACCACAATTCCGCAAGGGTAATTATGGATGAAGTGGTATTTAGTGAATAAATGGAGAGTGGATTATGATCACCATGTTGAAAGTGTTATGTTATTTGTAATAATTTTTATGTTATTTTATTATATTGTTTTTTGAATTTTTTAGTGGGTGTTTTCTACTACTTTATTTTAATTTTTCAATTTCTATTTCACAGGTGATAGTTAGGATCTCCGCTAGTATTTAAACTAGTTGCAATCTAATAAAAGACATTAAAAAAAATTTCAATTTTGAGTTTATACTTAAGAGGTTATAGATTCTTTCTAACGAGTCTCAATTGTTTCCAACGTAGGTTGCAAAAAGAAATCTATTTCGCAAGTTACCTATTCTAAATTGGAATCCCATCGGCCTATAACTCGATCCTACATAAGGGACACTATCATTTTAGTATCGGAGCCAAGTGTTATGAGAGATTTCCTTCAATAACAATTTAATAAAATTTTAGCTTTGTTTCTCGAGGAACGAGCTACCAACATGGCAAGGCAAGAAGAGCTCAATTACAAATTAGAAATTCTTACCCAAGATGTTGTCAATAACCGAGAAGAAATGGAAGAATGAAGAAAGAAGGACCTCTATTTCAATTGTGATGAAACCTTTGTAAGAGGGCATCAATACAAGAAATTGTTTTGGTTAGAATTAGAGAATGCAGATTAAGAATCAGAAGATGATGGCCTACCAGGAGATGATCTGACTCTCGCAATTTCATTCAACGCCATCACTGGAATTCACATTCCCCAAACAATGAAATTAAAAGGGGATTGGAATGGGAAAAGAGTACTAATTTTGATCGATTTAAGTAGTATACACAGTTTTGTCAGCTCTCGATTGGCTTCTGAATTGCATGTTGCGGTAAATAAGCAGGATGGGTTACGCGCGATAGTAGCCATTGGAGAAACAATTTGTAGCCCTGGTATGTATCGCAGAGTTCCATTTAAATTTGGACTCTATCACTTCCCAACTGACCTATTTATTTTGCTTTTAAGTGGCTTTAACATAGTTCTAGTGTGAATTAGCTTAAAGCCTTGGGACCGATTCTTTAGGATTTCTCCAATATGTGTATGAATTTTTCTAAACAAGGACAACAGATCAACTTGCAGGGCATTCAGTCTTCTCCAACTGCCAAATTGCAAGCACTCCATGCCCCTACAGATCGCCATCTGCAATTGAAAAAATTATTGGCCGACTATTCCTCTCTTTGTTGAATCTATTGCATTGCCACCTAATCGCTCTTGTGATCACCGGATAATATTGGAAGCTAGAACCAGACCTGGGATAGTGTGGCCCTATCACTATCCACACGATTGAGAAACAGTGTGCCGAGATGTTAAAGCAAGGCATTATTCAAATCAGTAGATCTGCCTTTTTCATCTCCAAATATTTTAGTTCCCAAGGCAGATGGCTCATGGCGTCTTTGTGTGGACTATAGAGAGCTAAAATCTAGAATCATCAAGAACAAATTTTCAATTCCAGTAATCAATGAATTATTAGAAGAATTAGGAAGGGCCCAGTTCTTCACAAAATTGGATTTACAATCGGGTTACTATTAAGTTCGCATCTTCTTTGTTGACATAAAAAAGACCGCTTTCCATACAAATCATGGATATTTTTGAGTTCCTCGTCATTCCCTTTGGCCTCACAAATGCACCATTATTTTATGCTCTAATGAATGAGGTATTTGGACCATATTTACAAAATTTATCTTGGTCTTTTTTTATGATATTTTAATTTATAGTAGAACTTGGATGGAGCATCTTTAGTACTTGAAAACTATGTGTCAACTTCTTAACCTTCATAATAATCTCAAACAATCCAAGTGCTCATTTGTACAAATCGGAATTGCGTATTTGGGACATGTTATCACAACTGAATTGGCCACAACTGAATACAATACGAGGTCTTTGTGGTTTTTTTGGTCTTACCTTATATAACCACAAATTTGTTCCAGGATATGGCATCATTGCAGCTCTGCTTACTAATGTGCTATGCAAAAATTTCTTCCAGTGATCCGGAACAACTATAAAGGCATTTAATGCCCTGAAGACAACAATGACTATAACTCTAATTCTCGCTCTTCTGGATTTTGAACAGTCCTTTGTAGTTGAGTGTGATGCATTAGATGCTGGTATTGGAGCTATCTTATTGCAACACAACAAACAAGTTGCATATTTCAGCCAAGCTATACCTGACCGACATTATCACATTCCTGCTTATGAAAAAGAGCTTATTGGGCTTGTTAAGGCTATAAAACACTGGAGATCATATGTATGGGGGCAGAAATTTTTAGTTCGAACAAATTACTGTAGCTTAAAATTTTTTTGGAGTAAAAGGTACTATCTCCTTTCCAATAATATTGGTTCAGTAAATTAATGGAATTTACTTTTTCCGTGGAATATAAGGCAGGCCGACAAAATACAGTTGTTGATTTCTTTTCTCGCTGGTTGAGGATAATTCTTCTCTAAAGGTTATCTCTATGCCTCAATTGAATCTATTCGATGAAATTCGAAGAGAGCAGCAACAGTCTTCTGAAATTCAACATCTCATCACAAACAAATAGTGAAAGTGCAACACCTCAATGGAGTTTCAAACAAGGGTTCCTACTCTACAAGAATGGAATCTATTTGTCCACAAATTCTCCATCTATTCAATTAGTTCTCTCAGCCTTATACAACTATGGGCATGAAGGTTAACAAAAGACTTTGTACCAAATTACTCGTGACTTTCATTAGACGGGTATCAAACACTATGTCAAAGATTTTTTTCGTACTTGCAACATTTGTCAGCATCATAAAGTAGAGATGCTTTAACCTTGTGGTCTCCTATAACCACTGCTCCTTCCTACCCAAATATGGATGGATGTTTCATTGGATTTTATTGTGGGGTTGTCCACTTCACGTGGAAAGAATGTCTTGTTGGTGGTGGCAGACCGATTCTCCAAATTTGCTCATCTTGTGCCTCTCTCCTATCCATACACTATTGTAAGTATGGCTCGCTTATTTTTTGGTTGCATTTTCAAGCTTCATAGACTACTTGAAACTATAGTTAGCAATAGGGATATCACTTTCACAAGTGCTTTTTGGGTGGAACTTTTTCATTTATGTGGCACCACTCTCGTGTTTAGTTTTGCTTATCATCCCCAATCCGATGGGCGAACAGAAGTGGTTAACTACACCATTGAAATGTATTTCCATTGTTTTTCTAGTAAACACTCCACCAAGTGGATGGATCAATTATCTTGGGCCGAGTATTGTTATTGTAACGACCAGAAAATCGGACCGCTACCGGCGCTAGGATCCAGATCGGCTTAAGGCCGCCGAGACCCGTAGCAAGTCTGACATATAACCTGTAAACCTGTATAATCCCATACATGATCAACAACATACATAAAAATTAGAACTTTTCTTTCCAAATACATCAACCAAACTCAACCTGTGCATATACATTAACATAACATTAATCCCTCTGAGGGATCTCATCAATGTCCCCAAAGGGTGACATAACATATGTTGAGTTGGTTTACATAAACATTATAAAAGTCTCTAAGATCATGTAATAAAAGGGATAACATCAATCTATGGTCAAGCACACCTCTAACAACCATAAGCATCATCTCATTACATATCTATACTGATTAAGACATTACATTACAATTTGATCATGTCCATTGCTAGCTATTACATAACCATGAATTCTTTACTCTATCCGGACTCCTGCTCTATACTGTACCTGCAAGCCTGGGGGTAAAGGGAGAGGGGTGAGCTAAAAGCCCAGTGAGCAAAACTATAAAACATATTAACACTATGCTCTATGAAATGCATCATAACACAGACAATTCACATAAGGGTTGGGTGAACTTGTCACCAATTAGTCCAAGCTAACTCTGTGCCAGGCCGTAGCATGGGGTCCTGGTCTTCCTGTCATAACATACATTACTTACCATCTCCCCAGGGCCTCCTCTGGGCTCCTGGTCTTCGAGTCCCATAACCGTGCCAGGTCGTAGAATGGGGCCCTGGTCTTTCCTTACTCTATGCCAGGCCGTAGAATGGGGTCCTGGTCTTCCTGTCATGGACTAATTGGGTCATCCAATATTCACCCACATCAACAACAATCGATACAATACGGCATATTCGTGAAAACTAATGCAATCATCCTATTGCATAATCATGATGCATGAAACATGATAAAACATTTAATTTCTCAATTTAAAAGATTAAGTTTAGTTCCACTCACCTCTGGCTGACTTTGACAACACCGAAGCAGCTGAACTCACTGCTGGGGTCCTCGGTTCCTCGGGTCTGAACCTACACAGGTGGACTCAAATGAGGGACCAAACATACTAGAACATATCTCTAAACTACTCCCAAAAACCCCCTAAAACATCATGAAACCACCATAGAAAAACATGCAAAGGAGGCCTGGACAGGGCACTTTCGGCGGCAGGTTCGGCGGCCGAAAGTCCCTCCAGAGCCGAAAGTCCCTCCAGAGCCGAAAGTCAGATAGGTTCGGCGGCACCTTCGGCGGCCGAAACTCCCAGATAGAGACGAAACTCATGCATGTTCGGCGGCACTTTCGGCGGCCGAAACTGCCAGACAGAGACGAAAGTCTCCCTTCGGGGGCAGGCTTCGGCAACCGAAAGGCTTGCCTTCCCAGCCATGTTCGGCGGCCGAAAGTCCTTCGGTTGCCGAACCTGGTTTCTGCCAAAGGGCAGAAACTTGGCTCCTTTTGCACATTTTGCCTCCAAACCTTCCAAACATGCATCAAACCTATTCTACAACACACAAACACAAGCATACATGTTCCTAGGGGCCTCAAACCATCATAAACCCCATCTACAACACATCAAGCATCCACATTGTTCATGAACATACATTTATACCCAAAAACATAACCATAACCTAAACATGCATTCTAACCCATAGATCTACTTAAAACTTACTTAAAACATGCAATGAGCTTAAGATCGGCTCTTACCTCTTGAAGATCGAGAGAGAGAGGCGACCTAAAACTCGGAGGTGGGAGAGATTGGGTTCTTGAACCTCCAAGCTCCAAAACTTTGCTCAAAAGCTCAAAACTTCAAAACAAGGGTAAAACAAATGAAAATCTTGAAAGATCTAGAGGAAGAACATCAAAGATTGGTGAGGGACGGCGGAGAACTCACCTTAGCCGAAAATGGGGAGAAAAGTTCGCCCATTTTCGGCTAAGGGACCCTTTTATAGTGGCTGGCCAGACCACGTTCGGGGGCCGAATGTGCCTCCGCATGCATGCTATGTTCGGCGGCCGAACTTGAGGTTCGGCGGCCGAACCTGGACTTCCCTCACTTATGCTTTCGGGGGCCTAAAGCACACCCGCAACGCATGCATGTTCGGCGGCCGAACTTGAGGTTCGGCGGCCGAACCTGGGTTTTCCTCCTTGGTTGTTTTCATGCAAAAACTCATTTTCTTTCATGCTTAAAACATAAAACACATTAAAACATTTTATGAAAACATGGTTTTACCCTTCTAGAGGTCTCCGACATCCGAGATTCCACCGGACGGTAGGAATTCCGATACCGGAGTCTAGCCGGGTATTACATTCTCCCCCCCTTAAGAACATTCGTCCCCGAATGTTCCTCAACTAGCACATGCAAGGCATACATATAACAAACACACAAAGCACATAAAACTCACAAGGAACTAACCTTAGAAAAGATAGGGGTATTGCTGGAGCATGGACTCCCGTGTCTCCCAAGTGCACTCTTCTAGATTGTGGTGGTTCCAAAGGACCTTCACCATCGGGATTTCCTTGTTCCTTAGCTTTCTGATCTGGGTGTCTAGGATCCGTACCGGCTGCTCAACATAGGTGAGATCCTCTTGGATCTCCACATCAGGCTCACTAAGAACCTTGCCCGGATCTGACACGAACTTTCTCAACATAGAAACATGGAAAACCGGATGGATTCTCTCCATTGAAGCAGGTAAATCCAGCTTGTACGATACATTCCCAATCTTTTGCAAGACTTCAAAGGGTCCGATGTACCGCGGAGCCAGCTTACCTTTCTTCCCAAACCGAACCACTCCTTTCATTGGAGACACCTTGAGCAATACCAGATCCCCCTCCTGAAACTCTACTTGACGTCTGCGGATGTCTGCATAACTCTTCTGTCTGCTTGCAGCAGTCTTGATCCTTTCTCTGATTATGGATACCACCCTGCTGGTAATCTCTACTAGCTCCGGCCCTGCCAAGGCCTTTTCTCCAACTTCTTCCCAGCAAACAGGTGACCTGCACTTCCTTCCATATAAAGCTTCATATGGAGCCATCCCGATGCTAGCATGATGGCTGTTATTGTAGGCAAACTCCACCAAAGGTAGATGCTGCCTCCAAGAACCGCCAAAGTCCAGCACACACATTCTTAGCATATCTTCTATAGTCTGGATGGTCCTCTCTGATTGTCCGTCTGTCTGAGGATGGAAAGCAGTGCTAAAATCCAACCTGGTACCTATGGCATCCTGCAGACTCCGCCAAAACCTATAGGTGAACTGGGGTCCTCTATCTGACACTATAGAAACAGGAATCCCATGCAGCCTGACGATCTCATCAACGTACACCTGTGCCAACTTGTCCACAGAATAGCCACTCCTGACAGGGATGAAGTGAGCAGATTTGGTGAGTCTGTCCACAACCACCCATATGGAGTCCAATCTGTTGGACGTTGCCGGTAACCCCACTACGAAGTCCATAGCTATATTCTCCCATTTCCACTCTGGAATAGGTAGCGGGTTAAGCATTCCAGCCGGCTTCTGATGTTCCAGCTTCACCCTCTGACATACTTCGCAGGCTGACACAAACTGTGCCACTTCTCTCTTCATAGCTGGCCACCAATAAACTTTCTTCAGATCTTGATACATCTTGGTGGCTCCAGGGTGAACGCTGTATCTTGCATTATGAGCCTCTCTCATAATGTCTCCTTTTAGCCCTATGTCATCTGGTACACACAATCGACTCCCATAGCGGAGGATCCCCTTACTGTCAAATCGGAACTCACTGTCTTTGCCTGACTGAACAGTCCTGGCAATCTTCACTAACTCTGGGTCCTCATGCTATTTCTGAGCCACCTACTCCAGAAACACGGGCGTCACTTTCATCTGGGCCACTAAAGCACCTGTACCAGACAACGCCAACTGTAGGCCTTCATCAATGAGCTTGTAAAACTCCTTCACCACTGGTCTCCTCTCTGCCGTGATATGGGATAGACTGCCTAGTGACTTCCGGCTTAGGGCGTCTGCCACAACATTCGCCTTACTCGGATGGTACTGAATCTTGCAATCATAGTCACTCAGCAGCTCTACCCATCTTCTCTGTCTCAAGTTCAAATCTCTTTGACTTAGGATGTACTGCAGGCTTTTATGATCTGTGAAGATCTCACATTTAACACCGTAAAGGTAATGCCTCCACATCTTGAGTGCAAAGATAACTGCTGCCATTTCCAGGTCATGTGTGGGGTAATTCAACTCATGCTTCTTTAGCTGCCTAGAAGCATAAACAATCACCCTTTCATTCTGTATAAGCACACAACCCAGTCCCACTCGGGATGCATCACAGAAAACCGTGAATTCCTCATTGCTAGCTGGCAAAGCTAACACTGGTGCCGACGTCAACCTCTTCTTAAGCTCTTCAAAATTCTCTTCGCACTGGTCGGTCCACATAAACTTCTGATTCTTCCTGGTTAACCTGGTCAGGGGAGCTGCTATTTTTGAGAAGTTCTGAACGAACCTCCTGTAGTAACCTGCCAAACCCAAGAAACTTCTAATCTCTGTCACTGAAGTGGGTCTAGGCCAGTTAGCCACAGCTTCTACCTTCTTGGGGTCTACCTCTATTCCATTTCCTGACACCACATGCCCCAAGAATGAAATGCTCCTCAGCCAGAACTCACACTTAGAGAACTTGGCATACAAGCCATGTTCCCTTAAGGTCTGCAGAACCAACCTCAGATGATGGGCATGCTCCTCTGCATTCCTGGAATACACTAAGATATCATCAATGAAGACAATAACGAAGTGATCCAGGTACTGGCTAAACACTCTATTCATGAGGTCCATGAATGCTGCAGGGGCGTTGGTTAACCCGAACGGCATCACAAGGAACTCAAAATGCCCATATCTGGTCCTGAAAGCTGTCTTTGGCACATCTTCTTCTCTGATCCTCAGCTGATGATACCCAGATCTCAGATCTATTTTGGAGAAACAACCCGCTCCTGCTAGCTGGTCGAATAGATCGTCGATCCTTGGCAATGGTGTAATACCCGGCTAGACTCCGGTATCGGGATTCCTGTCGTCCGGTGGAATCTCGGATGTCGGAGACCTCTAGAAGGGTAGAATCATGTTTTTATGAAATGTTTTCATGTTTTTAATGGTTTTAAGTATTAAATAAAATAAGTTTTTGCATGAAAATAACTTTGGAGGAAAACCCAGGTTCGGCCGCCGAAAGTCAAGTTCGGCCGCCGAACATACATGTGTTTTGGAGGCACATTAGGCCCCCGAAAGCATGAGTGAGGGGAAGTCAAGGTTCGGCCGCCGAAAGTCAAGTTCGGCCGCCGAACATTTGCATGGATGCGGAGGCACATTCGGCCCCCGAACGTGGTCTGGCCAGCCACTATAAAAGGGTCCCTTAGCCGAAAATGGGCGATCTTTTTCTCCCCATTTCGGCCAAGGTGAGCATTCCGCTATCCTTCCCCAATCTTGAGTTTTTCCTTCCTTTTTCCATAATCTTTACAAGTTTATAACTTTGGTTTTGAAGATCTTTGAGCTTAGAACGAGTTTTGGAGCTTGGAGACCAAAAGTTGGAACTTCTCCCATCCCCAAGTTTAGATCTCCTCAACCCTCGATCTTCAAGAGGTAAGAGCCGATCTTAAGCTCAATATATGATTTAAACAAGTTTTATGAAGTTTTAAAGGGTAGAAATGCATGCTAGGGTATATGTTGAGTTATGGACATATATTGATGTTTTGAACAATGTGTGTTGTTTGAGTATGTTTGAAGTGTTGTAGATGGGGTATATGCATGGTTGAGGCCCCTAGGAACTTGTATGCATGCTTTGGTTGAAGTTTATGCATGATTTGCGGGTTTGGGAGGCAGGAGGTTCATGTGAACCAAGTTTCTGCCCGTTTGGCAGAAACCAGGTTCGGCAGCCGAAGGAAGTTTCGGCCGCCGAACCCCTCTTGTGGAGGCAGCATTCGGCTGCCGAAGGTGCCCCCGAAAAGAGACTTTCGTCTCTGTCTGGCACTTTCGGCCGCCGAAGGTGCCGCCGAACCTAGCTGAGTTTCGTCTCTGTCCAGGACTTTCGGCCGCCGAAGGTGCCGCCGAAAGTGCCCTGTTCAGCCATTTCATGCATATTTTCTGTGATGTTTTCATGATGTTTTAGGGGGTTTTGGGGGATACATTAGAGTTATGTTTATGTATGTTTGGTCCCTCATTGGAGTCCACCTGTGTAGGTTCGGACCCGAGGAACCAAGGACCCCAGCTGTGAAC
This sequence comes from Manihot esculenta, assembly GCF_001659605.2. Classification (NCBI taxonomy): domain Eukaryota; kingdom Viridiplantae; phylum Streptophyta; class Magnoliopsida; order Malpighiales; family Euphorbiaceae; genus Manihot; species Manihot esculenta. The sequence continues at coordinate 33,053,164 of NC_035168.2, read as the reverse complement.
CAGCTGCTACAGAGTTGTCAGAGTCAGCCAGAGGTGAGTGGAACTAAACTTAACCTTTTAAATTAAGAAATGAAATGCTTTTATCATGCTTCATGCATCATGATTATATTATAGGTTGGTTGCATTAGAATCACGAATTATGTTGCATTGCATTATTATTTGATGTTGATGGGGGATAGACATTGCACGACTCACTAGCCCTTTGTACGAAGTCCTGTGGTGCCCATAATAGGGCCGGGCAATAGCTCCGATCTACGAAGTCCTGTGGTGCCCATAATAGGGCCGGGCAATACGAAGTCCTGTGGTGCCCATAATAGGGCCGGGCATGGAGCTGAGGGATTTTTGGGTCAGTCCGTCCATGATGTGAAATGTTTGTGCAGTGATCCATTTCATGATGGCATGTTTTAATATCCTTTTATAGTTCTACTCACTGGGCATCTAGCTCACCCCTCTCCCCTAACCCCCAGGTTTGCAGGTGCGGGATAGATAGAGAAGGCAAGAAGAGAAAAAGAAAGTCGTATGCATGTAATAGTTAGATTGTGGACATGACAATTGTATTATGATGAAATGTAAAATTTCAGTATGTTATGTAATGAGGTTATTGAGGATAGAGCTGTGCTTGACCATAGTACATTGTTAATCCCTTTTGTATGTACATGATCTTATGATATGATGTTTATGTAAACCAGCTCAACACAGGTTGTTTTGCCTTTAAGGCTTGATGAGGTCCCACAGAGGGACTATGTTATGTATATGATCAGAGTATGCACAGGTTGAGTTTGGTGGATGTTTATGAAAAGAAAAGTTTTAATTTTTTTTATGTATGTTGTTGATCATGTACGGGATTATACAGGTTTTCAGGTCTTATGTCAGGCTTGCTACGGGTCCCGGCGGCCTTATGTCGACCCGGATCCTAGCGCCGGTAACGGTCCGATTTTCGGGTCGTTACAGAATGGTATCAGAGCCCTAGGTTCATATGGTCGGACCTAGAGTGTCGGGCTCATAGATGTTATAGAAGGTCAAGCACAATAGGAAAAGGTCATGTCCACTAGGATAGGATGTGGAGTCCTGTCTTGCATGATGATGTGAAATGCCATGATTTTATGCTTGTGCATTAATGATATGCTATGATATGTGATATATGTGATGAGGGTTCATGTGTGCCCACATGAACCATATGATGCTAATGTTGCTTGTGATGTGCACTGTTTTTCAGAAAAACAGGATGAGGGGAACTCGTCGATCAGCAAGATTGACTGGAGTACCACCTGAGGATGAGGGCATGAGCGCCCGTCCTCCAGCATTGCCTAGGGCAATGTCTAGCAGGTCCAACAGGGACAGAGTGGCAAGAGACCCTAGAAGGTCTTTGGATCTGAGTAGAAGCAGATCAGTAAGGGGAACAGTGCAGGGAGGAATGTCTGAGGATATGGAAGTAGATCAGAGGAGGGATGGCAGTCTCGGTGTGAGCATGCCGGAAGAGGGTATGGGAGAATCAGAAGGAGGCGCTCAGGCCTCGAGTTATGTCCAGCCACACCACTACCCACCCTATTCACACCATCCAGGGTATTCGATGGGAGGTACATCGGATTACCCCAGTTTTAGCCCTTATCCTCCACACATGCCATACCCACCTTACTACCCACCATACTCTCAGTACCCCACGTACCCACCTCCACCTCCCTATACCAGTACAGCAAACCCTACCCCAGGGGATGTTCCACCACCTCCACCACCTGCAGAACCAGCAGCCCCAGTTGCTCAACCTCCTAGATCTAGCTCAGCCAGTGGGAGCAAGGTCAAGATGACAGACTATATGAAGCTGGGTGCTCCCCAGTTTGAGACCGGTGATGATCCGTTTGTATACTTGGAGCGGGTCAAGGCAATTACAGATGAGGTTGGGGCTGATGACAGTAGAGCCATTCAAATGGCCGGGTTCACACTCAAGTGCAAGAAGGCACGGGAGTGGTTCAAGAATTATGTGAACCCGAGAGTGGACAGCATGACTTGGGAGGAGTTTGCTAATGAATTTGCAGGATGGGCTTTCCCTGATAGTTCAAGGGAATTGAAGATGATAGAGTTCGAGCAGTTGAGGCAAACTGATGACATGAGTGTGGACGAATATACTGATAGGTTCATGGAGTTGCTGCCATTTGCTGGGCAGGATCTTAGCACAGACCAGAAGAAGTCGAGGAGGTATATCATGAAGCTCCATCCCAGGTATTCCTCCTTGGTGCAGTCAGCAGATAGAGAGAGTTTTCATGCCATAGTAGACATGGCTAGGAGAATGGAGGCTAGTGCCATCGTTCAGGGGACAGTTAAGCAGTCAGTGACACAGTCTTCCGGTTCTAAAACTCCGGGTGGGGGAAGGTTAGATCCCTCTACCTTGAGTGCAGCAGCTTCAGGCAGCAAGAGATGGGTTAAGCCCAAGGGTAAGAAGAATAAGTTCTGGAACAAGGTCAAGTCTAGTCTGGGATTTGGGAGTGGCTCAAGCTCTGGTGCGGATAATGCAGTTTGTGCGAGGTGTGGTAAGCCACACAGGGGAGCATGTCGGTTTGGGACGAACGCCTGTTTCAGATGTGGTCAGGAGGGGCATATGGCTCGAGATTGTCCAAGAGCAGTCCCGATGACTCAGTCCCAGCAGACAGCTTCAGGCAGTGTAGCGCAGCCAGCAGCTCCAGCCATGACTCAGGCCAGTGGCAGAGGCAGAGGGAGAGGAGCAGCCTCTTCTCCAGCGGGTTTCAGAGGTGAAGGTCCGTCAGCCCCAGCACGGATCTTCACAATGACACAGCAGGAGGCAGACGCATCCAACACCGTGGTGGCAGGTAATCTCGTCATTGGATGTTCGGATGTATATGCATTGATGGACCCTGGTGCATCTCATTCATTTATTGCTCCGAGAGCCGTCCAGAGGTTGGGGTTGATGATCTCTGAGTTAGAGTGTCCTCTCTGGGTCAGTGGACCCAAGTGTGATCCATCAGTGGCAGAGTCAGTCTGTCAGTGTAGTCCAGTTTTTGTTGAGGGGAGATGCATGTCCGCCGACCTTGTGGTTCTAGATTTGACAGACTTTGACGTCATTCTAGGGATGGACTGGTTATCTACCCATGGTGCTACCTTGGACTGCAGGGACAAGGTAGTCAGGTTCAGAGGTCAGGATGGATCAGAGGTTGTCTTCAGAGGAGACAGGAGGGGTACACCTAGAGGTATGATCTCAGCTCTTCAGGCTCGTAGGTTGCTTAGGAAGGGATGTCAGGGGTATTTGGCTCATGTGAGAGAGCTTAGTGGTCAGGTTAGAGATCCCGCCTCAGTGCCAGTGGTGAGAGAGTTCGCAGATGTGTTCCCAGACGAACTGCCAGGTTTACCACCTGCTAGGGAAATAGAGTTCGAGATAGAACTAATGCCTGGAACCCGACCGATCTCTATCCCTCCCTACAGGATGGCGCCAGCAGAATTGAAAGAGTTGAAGGAGCAGTTGCAGGAGCTGGTAGACAAGGGTTTCATCCGACCGAGTACCTCACCCTGGGGTGCTCCAGTTCTGTTTGTGAGGAAGAAGGATGGATCCCTTAGGCTTTGTATCGACTACAGGCAGTTGAACAAAGTCACTACCAAGAACAAGTACCCATTGCCAAGGATCGACGATCTATTTGACCAGCTAGCAGGAGCGGGTTGTTTCTCCAAAATAGATCTGAGATCGGGGTACCATCAGTTGCGGATCAGGGAAGAGGACGTACCAAAGACAGCTTTCAGAACCAGATATGGGCATTTTGAGTTCCTTGTGATGCCGTTCGGGTTAACTAACGCCCCTGCAGCATTCATGGATCTCATGAACAGAGTGTTTAGCCAGTACCTGGATCACTTTGTTATTGTCTTCATAGATGATATCTTAGTGTATTCCAGGAATGCAGAGGAGCATGCCCATCATCTGCGATTGGTTCTACAGACCTTGAGGGAACATGGCTTGTATGCCAAGTTCTCTAAATGTGAGTTCTGGCTAAGGAGCATTTCGTTCTTGGGGCATGTAGTGTCAGAAAATGGTATAGAGGTAGACCCCAAGAAGACAGAAACTGTGGCTAACTGGCCTAGACCCACTTCAGTGACAGAGATCAGGAGTTTCTTGGGTTTGGCAGGTTACTACAGGAGGTTCGTTCAGGACTTCTCAAAAATTGCAGCTCCTCTGACCAGACTAACCAGGAAGAATCAGAAATTTCTGTGGACCGACCAGTGCGAGGAGAGTTTTGAGGAACTCAAGAAAAGGTTGACTTCAGCACCAGTTTTAGCTCTGCCATCTAGTGGTGAGGACTTTACAGTCTTTTGTGATGCGTCCCGTGTGGGACTGGGTTGTGTGCTTATGCAGAGTGAGAGGGTGATTGCTTATGCTTCTAGGCAGCTAAAGAAGCATGAGTTGAATTACCCCACACATGACCTTGAGATGGCAGCAGTAATCTTTGCACTCAAGATGTGGAGGCACTACCTCTATGGGGTAAAATGTGAGATCTTCACAGATCATAAAAGCCTGCAGTACATCTTGAGTCAGAGGGATTTGAACCTGAGGCAGAGGAGATGGGTAGAGTTGCTGAGCGACTATGATTGCAAGATTCAGTATCATCCGGGTAAGGCGAATGTCGTAGCAGACGCCCTAAGCCGGAAGTCACTAGGCAGTCTATCCCACATCACGGCAGAGAGGAGACCAGTGGTGAAGGAGTTTTACAAGCTTATTGAGGAAGGTCTACAGTTGGAGTTGTCTGGTACAGGTGCCTTGGTTGCTCAGATGAAAGTGACACCCGTGTTTCTGGAGCAAGTGGCTCAGAAACAGCATGAGGACCCAGAGTTAGTGAAGATTGCCAGGACTGTTCAGTCGGGCAAGGACAGTGAGTTCAGATTCGACAATAAGGGGATCCTCCGCTATGGGAGTCGATTATGTGTACCAGATGACATTGGGCTAAAAGGAGACATTATGAGAGAGGCTCATAATGCAAGATACAGCATTCACCCCGGAGCCACCAAGATGTATCAGGATCTAAAGAAGGTTTATTGGTGGCCAGCTATGAAGAGAGAAGTGGCACAGTTTGTGTCAGCCTGCGAGATATGTCAGAGGGTGAAGCTGGAACATCAGAAGCCGGCCGGAATGCTTAACCCGCTACCCATTCCAGAGTGGAAATGGGAGAATATAGCTATGGATTTCGTAGTGGGGTTACCGGCGACGTCCAACAGATTGGACTCCATATGGGTGATTGTGGACAGACTCACCAAATCTGCTCACTTCATCCCTGTCAGGAGTGGCTATTCTGTGGACAAGTTGGCGCAGGTGTACGTTGATGAGATAGTCAGACTGCATGGGGTTCCTGTTTCGATAGTGTCAGATAGAGGGCCCCAGTTCACCTCCAGGTTTTGGCGGAGTCTGCAGGATGCCATGGGTACCAGATTAGATTTCAGCACTGCCTTCCATCCACAGACCGACGGACAGTCAGAGAGGACCATCCAGACCATAGAAGATATGCTGAGAATGTGTGTGCTGGACTTTGGCGGTTCTTGGAGGCAGCATCTACCTTTAGTGGAGTTTGCCTACAATAACAGCCATCATGCTAGCATTGGGATGGCCCCATATGAAGCTTTATATGGAAGGAAGTGCAGGTCACCTGTTTGCTGGGAGGAAGTTGGAGAAAAGGCCTTGGCAGGGCCTGAACTAGTAGAGATCACCAGCAGGGTGGTGCCCATGATCAGAGAAAGAATCAAGACAGCTGCAAGCAGACAGAAGAGTTATGCAGACATCCGCAGAAGACTATTAGAGTTTCAGGAGGGGGATCTGGTATTGCTCAAGGTGTCTCCAATGAAAGGAGTGGTTCGGTTCGGGAAGAAGGGTAAGCTGGCTCCGCGGTACATCGGACCCTTTGAAGTCTTGCAAAAGATTGGGAATGTATCGTACAAGCTGGATTTACCTGCTTCAATGGAGAGAATCCATCCGGTTTTCCATGTTTCTATGTTGAGAAAATTCGTGTCAGATCCGGGCAAGGTTCTTAGTGAACCTGATGTGGAGATCCAAGAAGATCTCACCTACGTTGAGCAACCGGTACGGATCCTAGACACTCAGATCAGAAAGCTGAGGAACAAGGAAATCCCGATGGTGAAAGTCCTTTGGAACCACCACAATATTGAAGAATGCACCTGGGAGACACGGGAGTCCATGCTCCAGCAATACCCCCATTTGTTTTGAGGTGAGTGTTAGTTATTCTATGTGTTGTATGTTGTGATTGATGCCATGCTTTGTATGTTAGTTGAGGAACATTCGGGGACGAATGTTCTTAAGGGGGGGAGAATGTAATACCCGGCTAGACTCCGGTATCGGGATTCCTGTCGTCCGGTGGAATCTCGGATGTCGGAGACCTCTAGAAGGGTAGAATCATGTTTTTATGAAATGTTTTCATGTTTTTAATGGTTTTAAGTATTAAATAAAATAAGTTTTTGCATGAAAATAACTTTGGAGGAAAACCCAGGTTCGGCCGCCGAAAGTCAAGTTCGGCCGCCGAACATACATGTGTTTTGGAGGCACATTAGGCCCCCGAAAGCATGAGTGAGGGGAAGTCAAGGTTCGGCCGCCGAAAGTCAAGTTCGGCCGCCGAACATTTGCATGGATGCGGAGGCACATTCGGCCCCCGAACGTGGTCTGGCCAGCCACTATAAAAGGGTCCCTTAGCCGAAAATGGGCGATCTTTTTCTCCCCATTTCGGCCAAGGTGAGCATTCCGCTATCCTTCCCCAATCTTGAGTTTTTCCTTCCTTTTTCCATAATCTTTACAAGTTTATAACTTTGGTTTTGAAGATCTTTGAGCTTAGAACGAGTTTTGGAGCTTGGAGACCAAAAGTTGGAACTTCTCCCATCCCCAAGTTTAGATCTCCTCAACCCTCGATCTTCAAGAGGTAAGAGCCGATCTTAAGCTCAATATATGATTTAAACAAGTTTTATGAAGTTTTAAAGGGTAGAAATGCATGCTAGGGTATATGTTGAGTTATGGACATATATTGATGTTTTGAACAATGTGTGTTGTTTGAGTATGTTTGAAGTGTTGTAGATGGGGTATATGCATGGTTGAGGCCCCTAGGAACTTGTATGCATGCTTTGGTTGAAGTTTATGCATGATTTGCGGGTTTGGGAGGCAGGAGGTTCATGTGAACCAAGTTTCTGCCCGTTTGGCAGAAACCAGGTTCGGCAGCCGAAGGAAGTTTCGGCCGCCGAACCCCTCTTGTGGAGGCAGCATTCGGCTGCCGAAGGTGCCCCCGAAAAGAGACTTTCGTCTCTGTCTGGCACTTTCGGCCGCCGAAGGTGCCGCCGAACCTAGCTGAGTTTCGTCTCTGTCCAGGACTTTCGGCCGCCGAAGGTGCCGCCGAAAGTGCCCTGTTCAGCCATTTCATGCATATTTTCTGTGATGTTTTCATGATGTTTTAGGGGGTTTTGGGGGATACATTAGAGTTATGTTTATGTATGTTTGGTCCCTCATTGGAGTCCACCTGTGTAGGTTCGGACCCGAGGAACCAAGGACCCCAGCTGTGAACCAGCTGCTACAGAGTTGTCAGAGTCAGCCAGAGGTGAGTGGAACTAAACTTAACCTTTTAAATTAAGAAATGAAATGCTTTTATCATGCTTCATGCATCATGATTATATTATAGGTTGGTTGCATTAGAATCACGAATTATGTTGCATTGCATTATTATTTGATGTTGATGGGGGATAGACATTGCACGACTCACTAGCCCTTTGTACGAAGTCCTGTGGTGCCCATAATAGGGCCGGGCAATAGCTCCGATCTACGAAGTCCTGTGGTGCCCATAATAGGGCCGGGCAATACGAAGTCCTGTGGTGCCCATAATAGGGCCGGGCATGGAGCTGAGGGATTTTTGGGTCAGTCCGTCCATGATGTGAAATGTTTGTGCAGTGATCCATTTCATGATGGCATGTTTTAATATCCTTTTATAGTTCTACTCACTGGGCATCTAGCTCACCCCTCTCCCCTAACCCCCAGGTTTGCAGGTGCGGGATAGATAGAGAAGGCAAGAAGAGAAAAAGAAAGTCGTATGCATGTAATAGTTAGATTGTGGACATGACAATTGTATTATGATGAAATGTAAAATTTCAGTATGTTATGTAATGAGGTTATTGAGGATAGAGCTGTGCTTGACCATAGTACATTGTTAATCCCTTTTGTATGTACATGATCTTATGATATGATGTTTATGTAAACCAGCTCAACACAGGTTGTTTTGCCTTTAAGGCTTGATGAGGTCCCACAGAGGGACTATGTTATGTATATGATCAGAGTATGCACAGGTTGAGTTTGGTGGATGTTTATGAAAAGAAAAGTTTTAATTTTTTTTTATGTATGTTGTTGATCATGTACGGGATTATACAGGTTTTCAGGTCTTATGTCAGGCTTGCTACGGGTCCCGGCGGCCTTATGTCGACCCGGATCCTAGCGCCGGTAACGGTCCGATTTTCGGGTCGTTACAAATGGGTACTTGTTCTTGGTAGTGACTTTGTTCAACTGCCTGTAGTCGATACAAAGTCTAAGGGATCCATCCTTCTTTCTCACAAACAAAACTGGAGCACCCCAGGGTGAGGTACTCGGTCGGATGAAGCCCTTGTCTACCAGCTCCTATAACTGCTCCTTCAACTCTTTCAATTCTGCTGGCGCCATCCTGTAGGGAGGGATAGAGATCGGTCGGGTTCCAGGCATCAGTTCTATCTCGAACTCTATCTCCCTAGCAGGTGGTAAACCTGGCAACTCGTCTGGGAACACATCTAAGAACTCTCTAACGACTGGCACCGAGGCGGGCTCTCTAACCTGACTGCTAAGCTCTCTCACATGAGCCAAATACCCCTGACATCCCCTCCTGAGCAACCTTCGAGCCTGAAGAGCTGATATTAGACCTCTAGGTGTACCCCTCCTGTCTCCTCTGAAGACAACCTCAGACCCATCCTGACCTCTGAACCTGACTACCTTGTCCCTGCAGTCCAAGGTAGCACCATGGGTAGATAACCAGTCCATCCCTAGAATGACATCAAAATCTGTCAAATCTAGAACCACTAGGTCGGCGGACAAGCATCTTCCCTCAACAAACACAGGACTACACTGGCAGACTGACTCTGCCACTGATGGATCACACTTGGGTCCACTGACCCAGAGGGGACACTCTAACCCAGAAGTCATCAGACCCAACCTCCCCACGGCTCTCGGAGCAATAAAAGAATGAGATGCACCAGGGTCCATCAAGGCATACACATCTGAACAACCAATGATTAAGTTACCTGCCACCACGGTGTTAGATGCATCTGCCTCCTGCTGTGTCATTGTGAAGATCCGTGCGGGAGCTGATGGACCTTCACCTCTGAAACCCGCTGAAGAAGAGGCTGCCCCTCTCCCTCTGCCTCTGCCACTGGCCTGAGTCATGGCTGGAGCTGCTGGCTGCGCTACACTGCCTGAAGCTGTCTGCTGGGACTGAGCCATCGGGACTGCTCTTGGACATTCTCGAGCCATATGCCCCTCCTGACCGCATCTGAAGCAGGCGTTCGTCCCAAACCGACATACTCCCTTGTGTGGCTTACCACACCTCGCACAAACTGCATTATCCGCACCAGAGCTTGAGCCACTTCCAAATCCCAGACTAGACTTAACCTTGTTCCAGAACTTATTCTTCTTACCCTTGGGCTTACCCCATCTCTTACTGCCTGAAGCTGCTGCACTCAGGGTAGAGGGATCTAATCTTCCCCCACCCGGAGTTTTAGGACCGGAAGACTGTGCCACTGTCTGCTTAACTGTCCCCTGAACGATGGCACTGGCCTCCATTTTCCTGGCCATATCTACTATGGCATGGAAGCTCTCCCTGTCCACGGACTGAATCAAGGAGGAATACCTGGAATGAAGTTTCATGACATACCTCCTTGACCTCTTCGAATCTGTATCCAGACTCTGCCCAGCAAAAGGCAACAGCTCCAAGAATCTGTCGGTGTACTCCTCTACACTCATATCATCAGTCTGCCTCAACTGTTCAAACTCTATCATCTTCAGTTCCCTTGAACTATCGGGAAAAGCCCATCCTGCAAACTCGTTTGCAAACTCTTCCCAAGACATGCTGTCCACTCTCGGGTTCACATAATTCTTGAACCACTCTCGTGCCTTTTTGCACTTAAGCGTGAACCCAGCCATCTGTATGGCTCTACTGTCATCAGCCCCAATCTCATCTGTGATCACCTTAACCCTTTCAAGATACACAAATGGGTCATCCCCTTTTTCATACTGAGGAGCACCCAGTTTCATGTAATCGGTCATCTTGACCTTGCTCCCACTGGCTGAGCTAGGTCTAGAAGGTTGAGTAACTGGGGCTGCTGGTTCTGTAGATGGTGGAGATGGTGCAACATTTTCTGAGGTAGGGTTTGCTGGATTTGGATAGTAAGGTGGGGGGTGGATACATTGGGTACTGTGAGTATGGTGGGTAGTAAGGTGGGTATGGCATCTGTGTGGGATAAGGGGTAAAGCTAGGGTAATCCGATGTACCTCCCATCGAATACCCGGGATGTTGTGAGAAGTGTGGGTAGTGGGGTGCCTGAACAAATCCCGAGGCCTGTGTGCCTCCTTGGGACTCTCCCATACCTTCTTCTGACATGCTCACTCCCAGACTGCCATCCCTCCTCTGCTCTACATCCATATCATCCCCCATGCCCTCTGACATTCCTCCCTGAACTGTTCCCCTCACTGATCTGCTTCTACCCAGATCCAGAGACCTTCTAGGGTCTCTTGCTGCTCTTTCTCTGTTAGACCTACTAGACATCGCCCTAGGCAATGTAGGAGGACGAGCGCTCATGCCCTCATCCTCAGGTGGCACTCCAGTCAATCGTGCAGATCGACGAGTTCCTCTCATCCTGTTTCTGAAAAACAGCACACATAGCACAAACATTAGCATCATATGGTTCATGTGGGCACACATGAACCCTCCTCACATACATCACATATCATAGCATATCATTAATGCACATGCATCTTATCATGGCATTTCACATTATCATACAAGATAGGACTCCACATCCTATCCTAGTGGACATGATCTTTCCTATTGTGCTTGACCTTCTATAACATCTATGAGCCCGACACTCTAGGTCCGACCATATGAACCTAGGGCTTTGATACCACTCTGTAACGACCCGGAAATCGGACCGCTACCGGCGCTAGGATCCAGATCGGCTTAAGGCCGCCGGGACCCGTAGCAAGCCTGACATATAACCTGCAAACCTGTATAATCCCATACATGATCAACAACATACATAAAAATTAGAACTTTTCTTTCCAAATACATCAACCAAACTCAACCTGTGCATATACATTAACATAACATTGATCCCTCTGAGGGATCTCATCAATGCCCCCAAAGGGTGACATAACATATGTTGAGTTGGTTTACATAAACATCATAAAAGTCTCTAAGATCATGTAATAAAAGGGATAACATCAATCTATGGTCAAGCACACCTCTAACAACCATAAACATCATCTCATTACATATCTATACTGATTAAGACATTACATTACAATTTGATGATGTCCATTGCTAGCTATTACATAACCATGAATTCTTTACTCTATCCGGACTCCTGCTTTATACTGTACCTGCAAGCCTGGGGGTAAAGGGAGAGGGGTGAGCTAAAAGCCCAGTGAGCAAAACTATAAAACATATTAACACTATGCTCTATGAAATGCATCATAACACAGACAATTCACATAAGGGTTGGGTGAACTTGTCACCAATTAGTCCAAGCTAACTCTGTGCCAGGCCGTAGTATGGGGTCCTGGTCTTCCTGTCATAACATACATTACTTACCATCTCCCCAGGGCCTCCTCTGGGCTCCTGGTCTTCGAGTCCCATAACCGTGCCAGGCCGTAGAATGGGGTCCTAGTCTTTCCTTACTCTGTGCCAGGCCGTAGAATGGGGTCCTGGTCTTCCTGTCATGGACTAATAGGGTCATCCAATATTCACCCACATCAACAACAATCGATGCAATGCAGCATATTCGTGAAAACTAATGCAATCATCCTATTGCATAATCATGATGCATGAAACATGATAAAACATTTAATTTCTCAATTTAAAAGATTAAGTTTAGTTCCACTCACCTCTGGCTGACTCTGACAACACCGAAGCAGCTGAACTCACTGCTGGGGTCCTCGGTTCCTCGGGTCTGAACCTACACAGGTGGACTCAAATGAGGGACCAAACATACTAGAACATATCTTTAAACTACTCCCAAAAACCCCCTAAAACATCATGAAACCACCATAGAAAAACATGCAAAGGAGGCCTAGACAGGGCACTTTCGGCGGCAGGTTCGGTGGCCGAAAGTCCCTCCAGAGCCGAAAGTCAGACAGGTTCGGCGGCACCTTCGGCGGCCGAAACTCCCAGACAGAGACGAAACTCATGCATGTTCGGCGGCACTTTCGGCGGCCGAAACTGCCAGACAGAGACGAAAGTCTCCCTTCGGGGGCAGGCTTCGGCAGCCGAAAGGCTTCCCTTCCCAGCCATGTTCGGCGGCCGAAAGTCCTTCGGCTGCCGAACCTGGTTTCTGCCAAAGGGCAGAAACTTGGCTCCTTTTGCACATTTCGCCTCCAAACCTTCCAAACATGCATCAAACCTATTCTACAACACACAAACACAAGCATACATGTTCCTAGGGGCCTCAAACCATCATAAACCCCATCTACAACACATCAAGCATCCACATTGTTCATGAACATACATTTATACCCAAAAACATAACCATAACCTAAACATGCATTCTAACCCATAGATCTACTTAAAACTTACTTAAAACATGCAATGAGCTTAAGATCGGCTCTTACCTCTTGAAGATCGAGAGAGAGAGGCGACCTAAAACTCGGAGGTGGGAGAGATTGGGTTCTTGAACCTCCAAGCTCCAAAACTTTGCTCAAAAGCTCAAAACTTCAAAACAAGGGTAAAACAAATGAAAATCTTGAAATATCTAGAGGAAGAACATCAAAGATTGGTGAGGGACGGCGGAGAACTCACCTTGGCCGAAAATGGGGAGAAAAGTTCGCCCGTTTCCGGCTAAGGGACCCTTTTATAGTGGCTGGCCAGACCACGTTCGGGGGCCGAATGTGCCTCCGCATGCATGCTATGTTCAGCGGCCGAACCTGGACTTCCCTCACTTATGCTTTCGGGGGCCTAAAGCACACCCGCAAGGCATGCATGTTCGGTGGCCGAACTTGAGGTTCGGCGGCCGAACCTGGGTTTTCCTCCTTGGTTGTTTTCATGCAAAAAGTCATTTTCTTTCATGCTTAAAACATAAAACACATTAAAACATTTTATGAAAACATGGTTTTACCCTTCTAGAGGTCTCCGACATCCGAGATTCCACCGGACGGTAGGAATTCCGATACCGGAGTCTAGCCGGGTATTACAGTTATAATACTAGTTATCACTTATCCCTCAAGGCTACACCTTTTGAGGTTGTGTATGGGCGACCTGCCCCTCGTTTGCTTTCCTATTGTGCAGGTAGTTCACACATAGATGTTGTGGATATGGCTCTTCAATCAGAAGATGAGTTGCTTTCTTCCCTCCAATAGAATTTATTGACAGCTCAATAGAAAATAAAGTCATAATATACTCATCATCGTGATTTTCAATTCCAAGTGGGCGACAAGATTTTATTCAAATTACAGCCTTATCGTCAACTGACTATTGCTGATCGTCGTCATCAAAAGCTATTGTCCAAATATTGTGAACCATTCTCAGTGCTTCAACGAATTGGATCCGTAGCATACAAATTGGCTCTTCCGCCAGATTATCGATTACATCTAATGTTTCATGTTTCCAATCTTAAAAAATTTTATGCAGGACAAGATGTGAATGTGTCTCCATTACCTCTTTCTCCACCAGAAATATTTGCACACCAATCTCTGGCAATTCTGGACTCCCGCGCATGAGATGGCCTTTTCGTAGTCCCATACATTGGCATTGCGCTTCTTCTGCTGATGCTTCATGGGAAGAGATCGCTAAATTCCAACAGCAATTTCTCAATTTTGTGCTTGAGGACAAGCACCTCAAAATGGGAGGGAGTACTATTAACAGTCCACCTCTTCGAGTGTATAAACGATTCACTCATGGGTCAAAGAAAGAAATGCAGCTTCACCAAAACTCCACAAGGGCAGTTATCAATGAGGTGACACTTAGTGGATAAGTAAAGAGTGGGCCATGATCATCATGTTGGAAGTGTTCTGTTATCTGCAATAATTTTCTTATTATTCTATTATGTTATTTCCTGAATTTTAGGGGGGGTGTCCTCTACTACTTTGTTTCAGTTTTTCAATTCCTGTTGAATAGGAGAAATTCGTTTATACTCAAGAGGTTACAGGTTCTAAGTTGTTTCCAACATAGGTCGTAAAAAGAATTCTGTTTCGCAGGTTACCTATTCTGGATTGAGTTCCCATTGGCCCATAACTTGATCCTACACAAGGAACACTACCATTGTCATTATAAGCACAAATCCCAAACTTGAAGAAAACACAAATAAGAAATATCATACAAGAACTTGAATACAACAACCCAAAAGAACCCTTAAGAAGTGAGGCTCCAAACCAAGCGAAGTGCAACCTGAATATGTCACGTGTCTTTAATTTAGCTTTTGAATAATTCTTGCTTTGAATAAGTCTTGATTTTATTTGTATTTTATTTGTTAGTTACTGTAGAATAGTAGTTTGCTTCCTTGTATTTAGCTTGAAGTTGTTAGCTTGTTGGCTATTTAAAGTGAATGAAATAAACATACCGGGGGGAGAAAAAAAACAATTATCAATACGTTACTTGGACATAGAGGCCTGGTTTCCTCAATTAAACCATTTCTTCTTTTAATCTTTTCTTCATTATCAGTATAGGTTCCAAAAGTAAAAAGCAGTTTGTACCAAAGTGGTATCAGAGCTCTGGAATGGATCAAAGAGTCCAGCTGCTCAAACAATCAGTTCAGTCTCTTTCAGGTGGTCAGGAAGGCATCGCTAAGCGCTTTGAAGCGCTTTTCTCTCAGCTCAATTCATGGATGGACCGATTGTCCATTCAGTCCTCTCCTGGGAAGGGAGTCGAATCTGAGGCACACACCCCTGAGTCTAGAACCAACCTTACTCGTTCTGGGAGTACTTCTTACACTCCTAAACTGGTAAAACTGGACTTTCCACGTTTTGATGAGAAGGAAGACCTTACAAGCTGGGTTTGCAGGGCAGAGCAATTCTTTCAATTCCACCACACGTCGGATGACGAACGAGTTGAGATTGCCTCATTCCATTTGGTGGGTGATGCACAATTATGGTATCAGTTACTTAAACAAGGGAATCCTGTAATTACATGGGCAGATTTTAAAGAAGGATTTTATGCACGGTATGGTCCTAACCAACTTATCGATTACTTTGGGGAATTGTCGAAGCTTCAACAGCGTGGTACCGTTCAAATATACCAAACTCAGTTTGAAAAATTATTGGCGAAGGTGGGGCCATTATCACAAGCACGACAAGTTGGCTGCTTTGTCATCGGGTTGATCTCATCCATTAGAACAGATGTGCAGGCCAATCGGCCGAAATCCTTATCTGAAGCGATCGCACTAGCAAGGTTGTATGAAGCCAGAAATTCAGTCCAAGTGAAGGGGATCACGTCCCTCACCTGTAATCAGTCAACCAGCAGCAAATCCTGTAAAACGTCTGACTTGGGATGAACTCAATGAAAGAAAGAAATTGGGTTTATGCTTCAAGTGCAATGAGAAATTTGGACCTGGGCACCGATGTAAAAAACTCTTTTCAATTCAAGCAGTTTTAGAAGAGAGTGATGACGATATGGAGATGGAGATAGAAGAGCAAGATCAAACAGAGGTACCTGCAACTTCCTTACATGCAATCTCGGGATTTGAAGGACCAGAAACGATGGGGCTTAGAGGGAAATTGGCAAATCAGTTTGGCACTATTCTAGTGGATTCTGGCAGCACCCACAACTTTGTGAGTGAGAGATTTGCACGGAAAGCGGGCATAGAACCAACTACAAGCAAAAAAATTAAAGTGCTTGTTGCTTCTGGGGAGGAACTAATGAGTTCAGGTAAATGTGCACAAACTGAAATTCTGGTTCAGGGAGTTCCAATTATTGTAGATTTATACATTTTACCTTTGGAAGGCTATGATGTGGTCCTTGGAACACAGAGGCTGTGAACATTGGGGCCAATAATTTGGGATTTTTCAGATCTTCTCATGACGTTTAATTTGGATGGGAAGCAAGTGATTTTGCAGGGATCAATAGTTCCAGATAATCAGCTTATCTCAGCCTACCGGATGGAGCATTTGATCCAGTTTGCGAAAAAAGGGTTCCTGCTACAGATAATTGGAGACCAATCGGATTCTCCAGAGATTCCTAAGCTGCACCCACAAATTCAGGTTCTCTTGGATAAATTCAGAGGCGTTGCGAATGAACCAGTGGGGCTACCCCCTCAACGGCTCCATGACCATAAGATTCCTTTAAAAAATTCCGAACCTATTTCTGTCCGTCCTTACCGCTACCCACACTACCAGAAGACTGAAATTGAGAAAATTGCGTTCGAGATGCTGACTGCAGGAATAATTCGACCAAGCCAAAGTCCATATTCTGCTCCTGTTTTGCTAGTAAAGAAGTCCGATGGATCTTGGCGAATGTGTATCGATTACCGGGAATTAAACAAAAACACAGTGAAAGATAAATTCCCCATCCCTGTTATTGAAGAATTGCTTGATGAGCTGGATGGTGCTCAATGTTTTACTAAGCTAGACCTCCGATCGGGCTACTACCAGGTTCGGGTATATTCAGATGACATTGAAAAAATGGCTTTTCGAACTCATCATGGCCACTACGAGTTTCTGGTGATGCCGTTCGGTCTTACTAATGCTCCCTCAACTTTTCAATCTCTAATGAATGAGGTATTCAAAGATTTCCTACGGAAATTTGTTCCTATTTTTTTTGATGATATACTTATCTACAGTAAAACTTGGGATGATCATATTAAACATTTGGAGGTTGTATTTTCAATCTTGTAAATTCATCAATTGTTTCTAAGAATTGAAAAGTGTCAATTCGGCCAAAGGGAAGTTAAGTACCTTGGTCATGTGATTTCTAATGGTGGAGTTACTGTAGATCCAGAGAAGATTGTAATACCCGGCTAGACTCCGGTATCGGAATTCCTACCGTCCGGTGGAATCTCGGATGTCGGAGACCTATAGAAGGGTAAAACCATGTTTTCATGAAAGGTTTTAATGTTTTTGATGATATTAAGTAAAGAGGAAATGAGTTTTTGAATAAAAACACCCTTGGAGGAAAACTCAGGTTCGGCCACCGAAACTCAAAGTTCGGCCGCCGAACATGCATGCATTTCGGGTGAGCCTTAGGCCCCCGAAGGCATAAATGAGGGAAGCCCAGGTTCGGCCGCCGAACCTCAAGTTCGGCCGCCGAACATGGCATGCATGCGGAGGCACGTTCGGCTCCCGAATGTGGCCTGGCCAGCCACTATAAAAGAGCCCCTTAGCCGAAATGGGCGAGCTTTCTCCCCATTTTCGGCCAAGGTGAGCCCTTCCGCCGTTCCTCACCAACTTTGAGTTCTTTCCTTCAAATCTTTCACCATTTTCACTAGTTTTCACTTTATTTTGAAGATTTACAAGTTTTGAGCAAGTTTTGGAGCTTTGAGGTTCAAGAACTCAAATCTCTCCCATCTCCGAGTTTAGGTCGTCTCTCTCTCGATCTTCAAGAGGTAAGAGCCGATCTTAAGCTCAATGCATGTTTTAAGTAAGTTTTATGAAGATCTATGGGGTAGAATGCATGTTTAGCTTATGGTTAGGTTTATGAGCTTATGTTGTGATTTTGAGCAATGTGTTGTTGTTGCGTGTTGTAGTTGGGGTTTAAGATAGTTTGAAGCCCCTAGGAGCCAATGTATGTTTATTTGCATGATTTGAATGAGTTATATGAATGTTGGAATGAGAAGGAGAGGTTTTTGTGCAAAGGGAACCAAGTTTCTGCCCTTTGGCAGAAACCAGGTTCGGCAGCCGAAGGACTTTCGGCCGCCGAACCTGCCTGGGAGGCAGGCCTTTCGGCTGCCGAAGTTGCCCCCGAAAAGAGACTTTCGTCTCTGTCTGGGAATTTCGGCCGCCGAAGGTGCCGCCGAACCTGTTTGGGTTTCGGCTCTGGAGGGACTTTCGGCCGCCGAAGGTGCTGCCGAACCTGCCCTGTCCAGCCTTCCTTTGCATGTTTTTGCATGATTGTTTTGAGGTGTTTTAGGGGGTTTTTGGGGGATATTTTTAGAGTTATGTTCTAGTTGTTTGGTCCCTCTTTTGAGTCCACCTGTGTAGTTTCGGACCCGAGGAACCGAGGACCCCAGCAGTGAGTTCAGCTGCTTCTGAATCAGTAGAGCTTCAACCAGAGGTGAGTAGAATAAACCTTTATGTTTTTAAAGCAAATGAATTCTACAGTTGAGCATGTTCATGCATCATGAATGCCATGTGATGAATTAGGTTGTTTGCATTAGAATTCATGAATATGTTGCATTGCATTTATGATGTTGATGTGGATTGGTTATTGAATGATCCTTTAGTCCTCATATGGCATGATGATGCTACGGCATGATATGGTATGGAAGTCCAGGTTGTACCCATTCTACGTCCCTGGCACTATGTAAGAGAAAGTCTAGGTTGTACCCATTCAACGTCCCTGGCACATTGGTATGTATGATATGTTATGTTAAGAGAAAGACCGGTTATACCCATTCTACGTCCCGGCACTTTGGAATGTAGAGGACTACTGGTGACAATACCATCCGAGATGCGATTTGTTGAGATGTGTTGCATTACATGATGGCATGAGATTTTAAATGTTGTTTTCTATTATTCTGCTCACCCTTTTCCCAAATCCCCCAGGATTGCAGGTACGGGCTTGTCAGAGAAGTCAAGAAGAGTAAAGTTTTGTAATTGTATTAGTTAGAAAGTGGACATGATAAATTGTAAGATGATGTATAACTGCATAGTTATGTTATGTATAATGATATTGAGGATTAGAAGTGTGCTTGACCCTATAGATGTTGTAATCCCTTTTTATTACATGATCTTATGTTTATTGATGACTATGTTAGCCAACTCAACACATGTTATGCCACCCATTGGGGGCGTTGATGAGATCCCATAGAGGGGTCAAGTTTATGATGATGATTTTGTTCAGTGCATGCACAGGTTGAGTTTGGCGTATGATAGAATGTATGAAAGAAAAGTTTTAATTTTTATGTATATTGTTGATCATGTATGGGATTAAACAGGTTTTCAGGTTACAGGTTAGGCTTGCTACGGGTCCCGACGGCCTTAAGTCGACCTGGATCCTAGCGCCGGTACCGGTCCGATTTTCGGGTCGTTACAGAATGGTATCAGAGCCCTAGGTTCATATGGTCGGACCTAGAGTGTCGGGCTCATAGATGTTATAGAAGGTCAAGCACAATAGGAAGATCATGTCCACTAGGATAGGATGTGGAGTCCTGTCTTGCATGATGATGTGAAATGCCATGATTATATGCATGTGCATTAATGATATGTGATGTATGTGATGAGGGTTCATGTGTGCCCACATGAACCATATGATGCTAATGTTTGCTTGTTATGTGCTGCTTTTCAGAAAACAGGATGAGAGGAACTCGTCGATCTGCACGATTGACTGGAGTGCCACTTGAGGATGAGGGCATGAGCGCCCGTCCTCCTACATTGCCTAGGGCAATGTCTAGTAGGTCTAACAGAGAAAGAGCAGTAAGAGACCCTAGAAGGTCTTTGGATCTAGGTAGGAGCAGATCAGTGAGGGGAACAGTTCAGGGAGGAATGTCAGAAGACATGGGGGATGATATGGATGTAGAGCAGAGGAGGGATGGCAGTTTGGGAGTTAGCATGTCAGAAGAGGGAATGGGAGAGTCCCAAGGAGGCACTCAGGCCTCGGGATTTGTTCAGCCACCCCACTACCCACACTTCTCACAAAACCCTGGGTATTCGATGGGAGGTACATCGGATTACCCTAGCTTCACCCCTTATCCCACACAGATGCCATACCCACCCTACTACCCACTATATTCACAATACCCAATGTATCCACCCCCACCTTACTATCCAAATCCAGCAAACCCTACCTCAGAAAATGTTGCACCACCTCCACCACCTACAGAACCAGCAGCCCCAGTTACTCAACCTCCTAGACCTAGCTCAGCCAGTGGGAGCAAGGTCAAGATGACCGACTACATGAAACTGGGTGCTCCTCAGTATGAAAAAGGGGATGACCCATTCGTGTATCTTGAAAGGGTTAAGATGATCACAGATGAGATTGGGGCTGATGACAATAGAGCCATTCAGATGGCTGGGTTCACGCTTAAGTGCAAGAAGGCACGAGAGTGGTTCAAGAACTATGTGAACCCGAGGGTAGACAGCATGTCTTGGGAAGAGTTTGCAAACGAGTTTGCAGGATGGGCTTTTCCCGATAGTTCAAGGGAGCTAAAGATGATAGAGTTTGAGCAGTTGAGGCAGACCGATGATATGAGTGTAGAGGAGTTCACAGACAGATTCTTGGAGTTGTTGCCATTTGCAGGGCAAAACCTTGACACAGACCAGAAAAGGTCAAGGAGGTATATCATGAAACTCCACTCCAGATATTCCTCGATCCAGTCAGCAGATAGGGAGAGCTTCCATGCCATAGTGGATATGGCCCAGAAAATGGAGGCCAGTGCCATCGTTCAGGGAACAGTTAGACAGTCAGTGGCACAGCCTTCTGGTTCCAAGACCCCAGGCTCTTCTTCTCTGAGTGCAGCAGCTTCAGGTAGCAAAAAGTGGAGTAACACCACTAGGAAGCCCAAGAAGAACAAGTTTTGGAACAAGGTCAAGTCCAGTCTGGGACTAGGGAGTGGCTCGAGCTCTGGTGTGGATAACGCAGTTTGTGCAAAGTGTGGTAGACCACACAGGGGAGTTTGCCGGGCTAGGACAGCAGCCTGCTTCAGATGCGGGCAAGAGGGACACATGGCTCGGGAGTGCCTTAGGGCAGCTTTTGGAGCACAGTCTCAGCAGACAGCTTCTGGTAGTGTGGCTCAGCCAGCAGCTCCAGCCACGACTCAGGCCAGTGGCAGAGGCAGAGGGAGAGGGGCATCCTCTTCTTCAGCGGGTTTCAGAGGTGAAGGTCCATCAGCTCCAGCACGGATCTTCACAATGACTCAGCAGGAGGCAGATGCATCTAACACCGTGGTGGCAGGTAACTTAGTCATTGGTTGTTCAGATGTGTATGCCTTGATGGACCCTGGTGCATCTCATTCTTTTATTACTCGGAGAGCCGTCCAGAGGTTGGGGTTGATGATCTCTGAGTTAGAGTGTCCTCTCTGGGTCAGTGGACCCAAGTGTGACCCATCAGTGGCAGAGTCAGTCTGCCAGTGCAGTCCAGTCTTTGTTGAGGGGAGATGCCTTTCCGCCGACCTTGTGGTTCTAGACTTGACAGATTTTGACGTCATTCTAGGGATGGACTGGTTATCTACCCATGGTGCTACCTTGGACTGCAGGGACAAGGTAGTCAGGTTCAGAGGTCAGGATGGGTCAGAGGTTGTCTTCAGGGGAGACAGGAGGGGTACACCTAGAGGTCTGATATCAGCTCTTCAGGCTCGTAGGTTGCTTAGGAAGGGATGTCAGGGGTATTTGGCTCATGTGAGAGAGCTTAGCAGTCAGGTTAGAGAGCCCGCCTCGGTGCCAGTGGTTAGAGAGTTTCTAGACGTCTTCCCAGACGAGCTGCCAGGTTTACCACCTGCTAGGGAGATAGAGTTCGAGATAGAACTGATGCCTGGAAGCCGACCGATCTCTATCCCCCCCTACAGGATGGCTCCAGCTGAGTTGAAGGAATTGAAAGAACAGTTGCAAGAGCTGGTAGAAAAGGGCTTCATCCGACCGAGCACCTCACCTTGGGGTGCACCAGTCTTGTTTGTCAGAAAGAAAGATGGATCCCTTAGGCTTTGTATCGACTACAGGCAGTTGAACAAAGTCACTACCAAGAATAAGTACCCATTGCCAAGGATCGACGATCTATTTGACCAGCTAGCCAGAGCAGGTTGTTTCTCCAAAATAGATCTGAGATCGGGGTACCATCAGTTGAGGATCAGAGAAGAAGATGTGCCAAAGACAGCTTTCAGGACCAGATATGGGCATTTTGAGTTCCTTGTAATGCCGTTCGGGTTAACCAACGCCCCTGCAGCATTCATGGATCTCATGAACAGGGTGTTTAGCCAATACTTGGATCACTTTGTTATTGTCTTCATAGATGATATCTTAGTGTATTCCAGGAATGCAGAGGAGCATGCCCATCATCTGAGGTTGGTTCTGCAGACCTTGAGGGAACATGGCTTGTATGCCAAGTTCTCTAAGTGTGAGTTCTGGCTGAGAAGCATTTCGTTCTTGGGGCATGTAGTGTCAGAGAATGGGATAGAGGTGGACCCTAAGAAAGGGGAAGCTGTAGCTAACTGGCCTAGACCCACTTCAGTGACGGAGATCAGGAGTTTCTTGGGTTTAGCAGGTTAGTACAGGAGGTTCGTTCAGGACTTCTCGAAAATAGCAGCTCCTCTGACCAGGTTGACCAGGAAGAATCAGAAGTTTGTGTGGACCGACCAGTGCGAAGAGAGTTTTGAAGAGCTTAAGAAGAGGTTGACTTCAGCACCAGTGTTAGCTCTGCCATCTAGTGATGAGGACTTTACAGTCTTCTGTGATGCGTCCCGTGTGGGACTGGGTTGTGTACTAATGCAGAATGAGAGGGTGATTGCTTATGCTTCTAGGCAGCTGAAGAAGCACGAGTTGAATTACCCCACACATGACCTTGAAATGGCAGCAGTAATCTTTGTACTGAAGATGTGGAGGCACTACCTCTATGGGGTAAAATGTGAGATCTTTACAGATCATAAAAGCCTGCAGTACATCCTGAGTCAAAGAGATTTGAATTTGAGACAGAGGAGATGGGTAGAGCTGCTGAGTGACTATGATTGCAAGATTCAATATCATCCGGGTAAGGCGAATGTCGTGGCAGACGCCCTAAGCCGGAAGTCACTAGGCAGTCTATCCCACATCACGGCAGAGAGGAGACCAGTGGTGAAGGAGTTTTACAAACTCATGAATGAAGGTCTACAGTTGGAGTTGTCTGGTACAGGTATTTTAGTGGCCCAGATGAGAGTGGCACCTGTGTTTCTAGAGCTAGTGGCTCAGAAACAACATGAGGACCCAGAGTTAGTAAAGATTGCCAGGACTGTTCAGTCAGGCAAGGACAGTGAGTTCAGATTTGACAATAAGGGGATCCTCCGCTATGGGAGTCGATTATGTGTACCAGATGACATAGGGCTAAAAGGAGACATTATGAGGGAGGCTCATAATGCAAGATACAACGTTCACCCCGGGGCCACCAAGATGTATCAAGATCTGAAGAAAGTTTATTGGTGGCAAGCGATGAAGAAAGAAGTGGCACAGTTTGTGTCAGCCTGCGAAGTGTGTCAAAGGGTGAAGCTGGAACACCAGAAGCCGGCTGGAATGCTTAACCTGCTACCTATTCCAGAGTGGAAATGGGAGAATATAGCTATGGACTTCGTAGTGGGGTTACCGGCGGCGTCCAACAGATTGGACTCCATATGGGTGATTGTGGACAGACTCACCAAATCTGCTCACTTCATCCCTGTCAGGAGTGGCTATTATGTGGACAAATTGGCGCAGGTGTATGTCGATGAGATCGTCAGACTGCATGGGGTTCCTGTTTCAATAGTGTCTGATAGAGGGCCCCAGTTCACCTCTAGGTTTTGGCGGAGTCTGCAGAATGCCATGGGTACCAGGTTGGATTTCAGTACTGCCTTCCACCCCCAGACGGACGGACAGTCCGAAAGGACCATCCAGACTATCGAGGATATGCTCAGAATGTGTGTGCTGGATTTTGGCGGTTCTTGGAGGCAGCATCTACCTTTGGTGGAGTTTGCCTACAATAACAGCCATCATGCTAGCATCGGGATGGCTCCATATGAAGCTCTATATGGAAGGAAGTGCAGGTCACCTGTTTGCTGGGAAGAAGTTGGAGAAAAGGCCTTGCAGGGCCTGAGCTAGTAGAGATTACCAGCAGGGTGGTACCCATAATCAGAGAAAGAATCAAGACTGCTGCAAGCAGACAGAAGAGTTATGCAGACATCCGCAGACGACAGGTAGAGTTTCAGGAGGGGGATCTGGTATTGCTCAAGGTGTCTCCAATGAAAGGAGTGGTTCGGTTCGGAAGGAAAGGTAAACTGGCTCCACGGTACATTGGACCCTTTGAAGTCTTGCAAAAGATTGGGAATGTGTCGTACAAGCTAGATTTACCTGCTTCAATGGAAAGAATCCATCCGGTTTTCCATGTTTCCATGTTGAGAAAGTTCGTGTCAGATCCGGGCAAAGTTCTTAGTGAGCCTGATGTGGAGATCCAAGAAGATCTCACCTATGTTGAACAGCCAGTACGGATCATAGACACCCAGATCAGAAAGCTAAGGAACAAGGAAATCCCGATGGTGAAAGTCCTGTGGAACCACCACAATTTGGAAGAATGCACTTGGGAGACACGGGAGTCCATGCTCCAGCAATACCCTTATCTTTTCTAAGGTTAGTTTCTTATATGTTTCATGTGTTTTATGTGTATGTTATGTTGTGTACCTTGCATGTGCTAGTTGAGGAACATTCAGGGACGAATGTTCTTAAAGGGGGAAGAATGTAATACCCGGCTAGACTCCGGTATCGAAATTCCTACCGTCCGGTGGAATCTCGGATGTCGGAGACCTCTAGAAGGGTAAAACCATATTTTCACGAAAGGTTTTAATGTTTTTTATGATATTAAGTAAAGAGGAAATGAGTTTTTGAATAAAAACACCCTTGGAGGAAAACTCAGGTTCGGCCGCCGAACATGCATGCATTTCAGGTGAGCCTTAGGCCCCCGAAGGCATAAGTGAGGGAAGCCCAGGTTCGGCCGCCGAACCTCAAGTTCGGCGGCCGAACATGGCATGCATGCGGAGGCACGTTCGGCTCCCGAATGTGGCCTGGCCAGCCACTATAAAAGAGCCCCTTAGCCGAAATGGGCGAGCTTTCTCCCCATTTTCGGCCAAGGTGAGCCCTTCCACCGTTCCTCACCAACTTTGAGTTCTTTCCTTCAAATCTTTCACCATTTTCACTAGTTTTCACTTTATTTTGAAGATTTACAAGTTTTGAGCAAGTTTTGGAGCTTTGAGGTTCAAGAACTCAAATCTCTCCCTTCTCCGAGTTTAGGTCGTCTCTCTCTCGATCTTCAAGAGGTAAGAGCCAATCTTAAGCTCAATGCATGTTTTAAGTAAGTTTTATGAAGATCTATGGGGTAGAATGCATGTTTAGCCTATGGTTAGGTTTATGAGCTTATGTTGTGATTTTGAGCAATGTGTTGTTGTTGGGTGTTGTAGTTGGGGTTTAAGATAGTTTGAAGCCCCTAGGAGCCAATGTATGTTTATTTGCATGATTTGAATGAGTTATATGCATGTTGGAATGAGAAGGAGAGGTTTTTGTGCAAAGGGAACCAAGTTTCTGCCCTTTGGCAGAAACTAGGTTCGGCAGCCGAAGGACTTTCGGCCGCCGAACCTGCCTGGGAGGCAGGCCTTTCGGCTGCCGAAGTTGCCCCCGAAAAGAGACTTTCGTCTCTGTCTGGGACTTTCGGCCGCCGAAGGTGCCGCTGAACCTGCCTGGGTTTCGGCTCTGGAGGGACTTTCGGCTGCCGAAGGTGCCGCCGAACCTGGCCTGTCCAGCCTTCTTTTGCATGTTTTTGCATGATTGTTTTGAGGTATTTTAGGGGGTTTTTGGGGGATGTTTTTAGAGTTATGTTCTAGTTGTTTGGTCCTTCATTTGAGTCCACCTGTGTAGGTTCGGACCCGAGGAACCGAGGACCCCAGCAGTGAGTTCAGCTGCTTCTGAGTCAGTAGAGTTTCAGCCAGAGGTGAGTAGAATAAACCTTTATGTTTTTAAAGCAAATGAATTCTACAGTTGAGCATGTTCATGCATCATGAATGCCATGTGATGAATTAGGTTGTTTACATTAGAATTCACGAATATGTTGCATTGCATTTATGATGTTGATGTGGATTGGTTATTGAATGATCCTTTAGTCCTCATATGGCATGATGATGCTACGGCATGATATGGTATGGAAGTCCAGGTTGTACCCATTCTACGTCCCTGGCACATTGGTATGTATGATATGTTATGTTAAGAGAAAGACCGGTTGTACCCATTCTACGTCCCGGCACTTTGGAATGTAGACTACTGGTGAAAATACCATCCGAGATGTGATTTGTTGAGATGTGTTGCATTACATGATGGCATGAGATTTTAAATGTTGTTTTCTATTATTCTGCTCACTGGGCTCTAGTAGCTCACCCCTTTTCCCAAATCCCCCAGGATTGCAGGTACGGGCTAGTCAGAGAAGTCAGGAAGAGTAAAGTTTTGTAATTGTATTAGTTAGAAAGTGGACATGATAAATTTTAAGATGATGTATAACTGAATAGTTATGTTATATATAATGATATTGAGGATTAGAAGTGTGCTTGACCCTATAGATGTTGTAATCCCTTTTTATTACATGATCTTATGTTTATTGATGACTATGTTAGCCAACTCAACATATGTTATGCCACCCATTGGGGGCGTTGATGAGATCCCATAGAGGGGTCAAGTTTATGATGATGATTTTGTTCAGTGCATGCATAGGTTGAGTTTGGCGTATGATAGAATGTATGAAAGAAAAGTTTTAATTTTTATGTATGTTGTTGATCATGTATGGGATTAAACAGGTTTTCAGGTTACAGGTTAGGCTTACTACGGGTCCTGGCGGCCTTAAGCCGATCTGGATCCTAGCGCCGGTAGCGGTCCGATTTTCGGGTCGTTACAAAGATTGAATCCATTCAAGGTTGGCCGAAACCCACTTCTCCAAAAGCCTCGCGGGGATTTTTGGGCCTTTGTGGTTATTATAGGAAATTTATACAACATTTCGGGAAGATAGCCAGCCCTCTAACCAGGATGTTAAAGAAAAATGGTTTCGAATGGACCCCAATGGCAGAAGAAGCATTTGTCAAATTGAAAAAAGCTATGACTTGTGCCCCAGTGTTAGCTTTGCCGAATTTCTCTAAAAAATTTATTGTGGAGTGTGATGCCTCGGGGACGGGGGTAGGAGCTGTGATACTACAGGAACGACCAATTGCCTTTTTCAGTCATGCTCTATAGGGCAACCATCTTCTCTTATCCACTTATGAGAAGGAGATGCTAGCATTGGTACTTGTTGTTCAAAAATGGAGGCCCTATCTTCTTGGTCAGACTTTCATTGTGCGGACAGACCACCAGAGCTTAAAGCATCTATGGAGTCAACGAATTACAACATCAGCCCAGCAGAAATGGCTATTTAAATTAATGGGCTACAGTTTTACCATTAAGTACAAGGGTGGCAAAGAAAACATTGTGGCCGATGTTGTAATCCCGGCTAGATTCCGGCATCGGAATCCCTACCTTCCGGCGGAATCTCTGTTGGAATCAGGAATTTTGTCGATGCCAGAGTCTTCTAGAGGGGTAAAATGTGTTTCTAAAATGTTTTCACATGATTTTTATGTTTTTAAATGGAAAAGAATTGAGGGGCACGTTAGGCTGCCGAAGGTGGTTCAGCAGGCCACCTATAAAGAGCCCTCAAATCGGAAATGGGCGAGTTTTCTCCCCATTCTCGAGCTCAGGTGAGTTTTGGTCCTCCTTTGGTCGTTTTCATGCTTTCTTTACCCATCTCTCAAGTTTTCATGAGTTCTACCCTTGTTTTGAAGTTTTGAAGCTTAAATAGGAGTTTTGGGAGCTTGGAGGCTTTTGGAGCTTGGATCCTCCACACCTCCGAGTTAGGGATCGCACCACCCCTCGATCTTCAAGAGGTAAGTGTAGATCCTTGCTTTCCTTGTGTTTTAAAGAAGTTTTAAGCGAGTTTAAAGATGTTTTGATGGTTGAGTATGGGTAGATATGCATGTTAGGGTTTTTGTGGGTTTTATGCCCAATATATGTTTATGTGCTGATTGTTGGGGGCTTGGACTAGTGTTTATGCTCCTTTATACATGTGGGAGAGTGTATGCATGATTGGGAGAGAGCAAGTGAGGTTTGGAGTAGTTTTGATGGTTTTGGCTTATGTGGGTCATAAGCTACTTATGTAACGACCCGAAAATCGGACCACTACCGGCGCTAGGATCCAGATCGGCATAAGGCCGCCGGGACCCGTAGCAAGCCTGACATGCATCCTGTAAACCTGATTAATCCCATACATGATCAACAACATACATAAAAATTTGAACTTTTCTTTTACCAAGCTCAACCTGTGCATGCCCATAAACATATACATAAACATAAATCCCACACTGGAGCTCTCATCAAATGCTCCAATGGGGCATCTCATCATACACAAGTTCGGTGGAACATAAACATCATAAAACATAGATCATGTTTACAAAAGGGATTACTATACAAACTCGGTCAAGCACAATTTCTAAACCTCAATCTCAAAATCAACATTTACATGATATAACTATTCATAACTTTACATCATTTTACAATTTATCATGTCCACATTCTAACTATTATATACACATGACTTCATTCATCTCGACTTCTCTGCCTAGCCCGTACCTGCAAACCTGGGTGATTAGGGAGAGGGGTGAGCTACTAGAGCCCAGTGAGCAGAATAATAAAACATTTAAAATCTCATGCTCTCATGTAATGCAACACATCACAACAAGTCACATCAAGGATGGTATTGTCACCAATAGTCCTCTACATTCCAAAGTGCCGGGACGTAGAATGGGTCAACCGGTCTTTCTCTTAAACATAACATATCAGAACATTCCAAGGTGCCGGGACGTAGAATGGGTCAACCGATCTTTTTCTTACATAGTGCCGGGACGTAGAATGGGTCAACCGGACTTCCATACCATATCATGCCGTATCATCATCATATCATATCATATGAGGACTAAAGGATCATTCAATAACCAATCCGCATCAACATCATAAAATGCAATGCAACATATTCGTGAATTCTAATGCAAACAACCTAAATCATCACATGACATTCATGATGCATGAACATGCTCAAAACTTTATAATTTATTCGCTTTAAAACGTAAAGGTTTATTCTACTCACCTCAGCTAGCTTTGACAATGACTGAAGTAGCTGACTCACTGCTGGGGTCCTCGGTTCCTCGGGTCCGAACCTACACAGGTGGACTCAAATGAGGGACCAAACATACTAGAACATGACTCTAAAACATCCCCCAAAAACCCCCTTAAAACACCTCAAAACAATCATGCAAAACATGCAAAGGAAGGCTGAACAGGACACTTTCGGCGGCAGGTTCGGCGGTCGAAAGTCCCTCCAGAGCCGAAAGTCAGGCAGGTTCGGCGGCACCTTCGGCGGCCGAAAGTGCCCTTCAGAGACGAAAGTCCATTTTTGGGGGCAGGCTTCGGCAGCCGAAAGGCTTGCCCCCCAGGCAGGTTCGGCGGCCAAAAGTCCTTCTGCTGCCGAACCTGGTTTCTGCCAAAAGGGCAGAAACTCGGCTCCTCATGCACATTTGCCTCCCAAAACCTTCAATCAAGCATACAACTCATCCAAAACATGCATAGATACATACATCAGCTCTTAGGGGCTTCAAACTATCCTAAACCCCATCTACAACACATCAAACATGCATATCCAACATACATTGTCCATAAAACACATAAAACCTAACAATGCTCAACTAACATAAACATACATTTCTACCCCAAGAATCAACTTAAAACTTGTTTAAAATATATAGTGAGCTCAAGATCGGCTCTTACCTCTTGAAGATCGAGAGGAAAACGACCCTAGCTCGGAGATGGGAGAGATTGAGTTTCTTGAATCTTAAAGCTCCAAAACTTGCTTTATACTCGAAAATCTTCAAAACAAAGTGAAAACTTGTGAAAATCGTGAAAGATTTGAAGGAAGAAACTCAAGATCGGTGAGGGACGGCGGAGAGCTCACCTTGGCCGAAAATGGGGAGAAAAGCTCGCCCGTTTTCGGCTAAGGGACCCCTTTATAGGTGGCTGGCCAGGCCACATTCGGGAGCCGAACGTGCCTCCGCATGCATGCCATGTTCGGCGGCCGAACATAAGGTTCGGCCGCAACGTGCCTCCGCATGCATGCCATGTTCGGCGGCCGAACATAAGGTTCGGCGGCCGAACCTGGACTTCCCTCACTTATGCTTTCGGGGGCCTAAAGCGCTCCCGAAGTGCATGCATGTTCGGCGGCCAAACTTGAGGTTCAGCGGCCGAACCTGAGTTTTCCCCCAAGGCTATTTTTGTAATACCCGGCTAGACTCCGGTATCGGAATTCCTACCGTCCGGTGGAATCTCGGATGTCGGAAGCCTCTAGTAGGGTAGAAACATGTTTTCTTAAAATGTTTTAAGGTATTTCATGGTTTTAAGTATGAAAATTTAATGAGTTTTTGCATGAAAAGTCTTTGGAGGAAAACCCAGGTTCGGCCGCCGAAAGTCAAGTTCGGCCGCCGAACATGCATGCGTTTTGGAGGCACGTTAGGCCCCCGAAAGCATGAGTGAGGGAAGTTCAGGTTCGGCCGCCGAAAGTCAAGTTCGGCCGCCGAACATGGCATGCATGCGGAGGCAAGTTCGGCCCCCGAACGTGGCCTGGCCAGCCACTATAAAAGGGTCACTTGGCCGAAATGGGCGAGCTTTCTCCCATTTTAGGCCACAGCTAGCTTCCGACCTCCCTCTTCCAAATCTAGTGTTCTTCCTTCAAATCCCCACCATTTTTCTTTAGTTTTAAGCTTGCATTGAAGGTTTTGAACTTTTGAAACAAGTTTTGGAGCTTTGGGAACTCAGGAGCTCATTTTCGTGGATCTCCAAGTTTAGGTCGTCTCCCTCTCGATCTTCAAGAGGTAAGAGCCGATCTTAAGCTCCTTATGTGTTTTAAGTAAGTTTTAAGTTGTTTTATGGGGTAGAAATGCATGTTAGGCTTTAAGTTGAGTTTATGGGTTTTGTTGATGATTTGAGCAATGTATGTTGTTTGTGTGTGTTTGAAGTGTTGTAGTTGGGGTATTTGGTAGTTTGAGACCCCTAGGTGTGATATATGGTGTTTATGCATGTTTTAGAACAAGTTTATGCATGATTGGTGAGTTGGAGGCGAAAATGCTAAAGGGAGCCAAGTTTCTGCCCTTTGGCAGAAACCAGGTTCGGCAGCCGAAGGAGCTTTCGGCCGCCGAACATGGCTGGGGAGGCAGGCCTTTCGGCTGCCGAAGTTGCCCCCGAAAGGAGACTTTCGTCTCTGTCTGGCACTTTCGGCCGCTGAAGGTGCCGCCGAACATGCATGAGTTTCGCCTCTGTCTGGGACTTTCGGCCGCCGAACCTGCCGCCGAAAGTTCCCTGTTCAGCCATTTCTTGCATGTTTTTATGTGATGTTTTCATGATGTTTTAGGAGGTTTTTGGGGAGTATGTTAGAGTTATGTTTATGTATGTTTGGTCCCTCATTGGAGTCCACCTGTGTAGGTTCGGACCCGAGGAACCGAGGACCCCAGCAGTGAGCCAGCTGCTACAGAGTTATCAGAGCTAGCCAGAGGTGAGTGGAATAAACCCTAAGTTTTTAAAATAATTGAAATATGAATTTTGAGCATGATCCATGCATCATGAATGCCATGAGATATAATAGGTTGTTTGCATTAGTATTCACGAATATGTTGCATTGCATTTATGATGTTGATGTGGATGGGTTATTGGATGATCCTTTAGTCCTCATATGGCATGATGATGTTATGGCATGATATGGTATGGAAGTCCAGGTTGTACCCATTCTACGTCCCTGGCACGATGTAAGAGAAAGTCCAGGTTGCACCCATTCTACGTCCCTGGCACATTGGTATGTTATGATATGTTATGTTAAGGGAAAGACCGGTTGTACCCATTCTACGTCCCGGCACAGTTGGACTATGTGGAGGACTATTGGTGACAATACCATCCGAGATGTGATTAACTGTGATGTGTTGCATTTCATAATGGCATGAAATTTTAATGTATGATTTCATTATTCTGCTCACTGGGCTTTGTAGCTCACCCCTCTCCCCTAACCCCAGGTGTGCAGGTACAGGGTAGACCAGAAGGTTAGCCAAAGTTTTTGAAGTATGTGTTTGTAATAGTTAGATTGTGGACATGATAATTGTACTATGATGTAATGTAAGAGATTACAGTATGTTATGTAATGAGGTATATTGAGGTTATAGATGTGCTTGACCCTATGAGTATTGTTATCCCTTGTTGATGCATGATCTTAGATATTTGATGATACAGATGTAAGCCAACTCATCTCATGTTATAGTGCTCATTGGGGCATTGTTGAGATCCCACAGAGGGGTCATGATTATGGTTATGTAATGTATGTTCAGGTTGAGTTGGATGTATGAAAGAAAAGTTTAAACTTTTATGTATGTTGTTGATCATGTATGGGATTAAACAGGTTTCCAGGATGTATGTTTGGCTTGCTACGGGTCCCGGCGGCCTTAAGTCGACCCGGATCCTAGCGCCGGTAGCCGTCCGATTTTCGGGTCGTTACAGAATGGTATCAGAGCCCTAGGTTCATAGGATCGGACCTAGAGTGTCGGGCTCATAGATGTTATAGAAGGTCAAGCACAATAGGAAGATCATGTCCACTAGGATAGGATGTGGAGTCCTGTCTTGTTTGATGATGTGAAATGCCATGATTT
Organism: Manihot esculenta; assembly: GCF_001659605.2. Lineage (NCBI taxonomy): Eukaryota > Viridiplantae > Streptophyta > Magnoliopsida > Malpighiales > Euphorbiaceae > Manihot > Manihot esculenta. Next base: position 33,020,317 of record NC_035168.2, on the reverse strand, counting down.
TGTGCATGTGCATTAATGATATGCTATGCTATGTGATGTATGTGATGAGGGTTCATGTGTGCCCACATGAACCATATGATGCTAATGCTTGTATGATGTGTACTGTTTTTCAGAAAACAGGATGAGAGGAACTCGTCGATCTGCACGATTGACTAGAGTGCCACCTGAGGATGAGGGCACGAGCGCCCGTCCTCCCACATTGCCTAGGGCAATGTCTTGTAGAGCCAACAGAGAAAGAGTGTCAAGGGACCCTAGAAGGTCTTTTGATGCTAGCAGAAGGGGGACTGATAGAGGAGGAAGTTCTTCAGATGTGAGGGAGGTTATGGAAGAGGAGCAGAGAAGGGATGGGAACTTGGATGTGAGCATGGAGGAAGAGGGGACAGGGGAGTCTCAGGGAGGCGTTCAGGCCTCGGGGTATGGTTTTCCACCCCATTATCCACCTTTCCCACAGGGTTCAGGGTATCCGATGGGAGGTACATCGGATTACTCCAGCTTTAACCCCTACCCTACCTACATGCCTTATCCACCTTTCTATCCACCTTACACACAGTACCCAGCTTATCCACCCTCACCCTTCTATCCAAACCCGGCAAACCCCACCTCGGGGAATGCTGCACCTCCACCTCCACCACCTACAGAACCAGCAGCCCCAGTTACTCAACCTCCTAGACCTAGCTCAGCTGATGGGAGCAAGGTAAAGATGACAGATTACCTCAAGCTGGATGCTCCCAAATACAAGTCAGGGGATGACCCCTTTGAGTATCTGAAAGTGGTGAAGACAATAACTGATGAGCTAGGGGCAAGTGATAGCAGGGCCATTCAGATGGCAGGGTTCACTTTAAAGTGCAAGAAGGCACGGGAATGGTTCAAGTGTTATGTGGACCCGAGACTAGACGGTATGACATGGGAAGAATTTGCGAATGAGTTTGCTGGATGGGCTTTTCCAGACAGTTCCAGAGAACTGAAGATGATTGAGTTTGAGCAACTGAGGCAGTCAGAGCACATGGGTGTAGAGGAGTTCACAGATAAATTCTTAGAGCTATTGCCTTTTTCAGGGCAAGCTCTAGATACAGATACGAAGAAAGCCAAAAGGTATGTTATGAAGCTGCATTCCAGGTACTCCTCGTTGATTCAGTCAGCTGAGAGAGAAAGTTTCCACACTGTGGTGGATATGGCTCGAAGAATGGAAGCAAGTGCTATAGTTGAGGGGTCAGTGAAGCAGTCAGTGACCCAGTCTTCAGGGGTTAAGACCCCAGGCAGAGGAGGACCGGGGTTCTCTTCTCAGAGCTCAGGTAAGAAGAGGTGGGATAACACCACCAGGAAGCCGAAGAAGAATAAGTTTTGGAACAAGTTGAAATCCGGTCTGGGGTTTGGCGGTGGCTCGAGCTCAGGCTCAGATGGTACAGAATGCCAGAGATGTGGAAGACCGCACAGGGGAGTGTGTCGAGCTGGGACTAATACATGTTTCAGATGTGGTCAGGAGGGACACATGGCTCGGGAGTGTCCTAGAGCGCCTTTTATGGGCCAGCCCCAGCAGACAGCTTCTGGTAGTGTGGCACAGCCAGCAGTTCCAGCCACAACTCAGGGCAGTGGCAGAGGTAGAGAGAGAGGGGCAACCTCTTCTTCTGGTTCCCGAGGTGAAGGTCCATCAGCTCCAGCCAGGATCTTCACCATGACTCAGCAGGAGGCTAACACATCCAACACCGTGGTGTCAGGTAATCTCGTCATTGGGTGTTCTGATGTGTATGCATTAATGGACCCGGGTGCATCTCATTCATTTATTGCTCCGAGAGCCGTTGAGAGGTTGGGTCTGATAGTCTCTGGGTTAGAGTGTCCCCTATGGGTCAGTGGACCCAAGTGTGACCCGTCGGTAGCAGTGTCAGTCTGCCAGTACAGTCCAGTTTTTGTTGAGGGAAGATGCCTCTCCGCCGACCTTGTGGTTCTAGATTTGACAGACTTTGACGTCATTCTAGGGATGGATTGGCTATCTACCCATGGTGCTACCTTGGACTGCAGGGACAAGGTAGTCTGGTTCAGAGATCAGAACGGGTCAGAGGTCGTCTTCAGAGGAGACAAAAGGGGTACGCCTAGAGGTCTGATATCAGCTCTTCAGGCTCGTAGGTTTCTTAGGAAGGGATGTCAGGGGTACTTAGCTCATGTGAGAAAGCTAGACAGTCAGGTCAGGGAGCCGGCCTCGGTGCCAGTTGTCAGAGAGTTTCAGGATGTTTTTCCGGATGAGCTTCCAAGTTTACCACCTGCTAGGGAGATAGAGTTCGAGATAGAATTGGTGCCTGGAACTAGACCGATCTCTATCCCTCCCTACAGGATGGCCCCAGCCGAGTTGAAGGAGTTGAAAGAGCAGTTGCAAGAGCTGGTAGAAAAGGGTTTCATCCGACAGAGTACCTCACCTTGGGGTGCTCCGGTCTTGTTTGTGAGAAAGAAGGATGGATCCCTTAGACTTTGTATCGATTACAGGCAGTTGAACAAAGTCACTACCAAGAATAGGTACCCTCTGCCAAGGATCGATGATCTATTCGACCAGCTAGCAGGAGCGGGTTGTTTCTCCAAAATAGATCTGAGATCGGGGTACCATCAGCTAAGGATAAGGGATGAAGATGTGCCGAAGACGGCTTTCAGGACCAGATATGGGCATTTTGAGTTCCTTGTAATGCCGTTCGGGTTGACCAACGCCCCTGCAGCATTCATGGATCTCATGAACAGAGTGTTTAGCCAATACCTGGATCACTTCGTTATTGTCTTCATAGATGATATCTTAGTGTATTCCAGGAATGCAGAGGAGCATGCCCATCATCTGCGGTTGGTCTTGCAGACCTTGAGGGAACATGGCTTGTATGCCAAGTTCTCTAAATGTGAGTTCTGGCTGAGGAGCATTTCATTCTTGGGGCATGTGGTGTCAGAAAATGGTATAGAGGTAGACCCCAAGAAGACAGAAACTGTGGCTAACTGGCCTAGACCCACTTCAGTGACAGAGATTAGAAGTTTCTTGGGTTTGGCAGGTTACTACAGGAGGTTCGTTCAGGACTTCTCAAAGATAGCAGCTCCTCTGACCAGGTTAACCAGGAAGAATCAGAAATTTCTGTGGACCGACCAGTGCGAAGAGAGCTTTGAAGAGCTTAAGAAGAGGTTGACTTCAGCACCAGTTTTAGCTCTGCCATCTAGTGATGAGGACTTTACGGTCTTTTGTGATGCGTCCCGTGTGGGACTGGGTTGTGTACTAATGCAGAAGGAGAGGGTGATCGCTTATGCTTCTAGGCAGTTGAAGAAGCATGAGTTGAATTACCCCACACATGACCTGGAGATGGCAGCAGTAATCTTTGCACTCAAGATGTGGAGGCACTACCTCTATGGGGTTAAATGTGAGATCTTCACGGATCATAAAAGCCTGCAGTACATCCTGAGTCAAAGAGATTTGAATTTGAGACAGAGGAGATGGGTGGAGCTGCTAAGTGACTATGATTGCAAGATTCAGTATCATCCGGGTAAGGCGAATGTCGTGGCAGACGCCCTAAGCCGGAAGTCACTAGGCAGTTTATCCCACATATCGACAGAGAGGAGGCCAGTGGTGAAGGAGTTTTACAAGCTCATTGAGGAAGGTCTACAGATGAAGTTGTCTGGTACAGGAGCCTTGGTGGTCCAGATGAGAGTGGCACCCGTGTTTCTGGAGCAGGTGGCTCAGAAACAGCATGAGGACCCGAAGTTAGTGAAGATTGCCAGGACTGTTCAGTCAGGCAATGATAGTGAGTTCAGATTCGACAGCAAGGGGATCCTCCGCTATGAGAGTAGACTATGTGTACCAGATGACATCGGGCTAAAAGGAGACATTATGAGAGAGGCTCATAATGCAAGATACAGCATTCACCCCGGAGCCACCAAGATGTATCAAGATCTAAAGAAGGTTTATTGGTGGCCAGCTATGAAGAAAGAAGTGGCACAGTTCGTGTCAGCCTGCGAAGTGTGTCAGAGGGTGAAGCTGGAACATCAGAAGCCGGCTGGAATGCTTAACCCGCTACCTATTCCAGAGTGGAAATGGGAGAATATAGCTATGGACTTCGTAGTGGGGTTACCGGCGGCGTCCAACAGAGTGGACTCCATATGGGTGATTGTGGACAGACTCACCAAATCTGCTCACTTCATTCCTGTCAGGAGTGGCTACTCTGTAGACAAGTTGGCGCAGATATATGTGGATGAGATTGTCAGGCTGCATGGGGTTCCCGTTTCGATAGTGTCAGATAGAGGGCCCCAGTTCACCTCCAGATTTTGGCGGAGTCTGCAGAATGCCATGGGTACTAGGTTGAATTTCAGCACTGCCTTCCACCCCCAGACTGACGGACAGTCCAAAAGGACCATCCAGACTATCGAGGATATGCTTAGAATGTGTGTGCTGGACTTTGGCGGTTCTTGGAGGCAGCATCTACCTTTGGTGGAGTTTGCCTACAACAACAGCCATCATGCTAGCATCGGGATGGCTCCATATGAAGCTTTATATGGAAGGAAGTGCAGATCACCTGTTTGCTGGGAAAAGGTTGGAGAAAAGGCCTTGGCAGGGCCTGAGCTTGTTGAGATCACCAGCAGGGTAGTACCCATAATCAGAGAGAGAATCAAGACTGCTGCCAGCAGACAGAAAAGCTATGCAGACGTCCGCAGGAGACAGTTAGAGTTTCAGGAGGGGGATCTGGTATTGCTCAAGGTGTCTCCAATGAAGGGAGTGGTTCGCTTCGGGAAGAAAGGTAAACTAGCCCCACGATACATCGGACCCTTTGAAATCTTGCAAAAGATTGGGAATGTGTCGTACAAGCTGGATTTGCCTACTTCAATGGAAAGAATCCATCCGGTTTTCCATGTTTCTATGTTGAGGAAGTTTGTGTCGGATCCGAGCAAGGTTCTTAGTGAGCCTGATGTGGAGGTCCAAGAGGATCTCACTTATGTTGAACAGCCAGTACGGATCATAGACACCCAGATCAGAAAGTTAAGAAACAAGGAAATCCCGATGGTGAAAGTCCTATGGAACCACCACAACTTGGAAGAATGCACTTGGGAGACACGGGAGTCGATGCTCCAGCAGTACCCTCATCTCTTTTAAGGTTAGATCTCTTTGTGTTTATGTGCCTTGTATGTATGTTATGTGTTATGCCATGCTACGTGTGCTAGTTGAGGTACATTCGGGGACGAATGTTCTTAAGGGGGGAGAATGTAATACCCGGCTAGACTCCGGTATCGGAATTCCTACCGTCCGGTGGAATCTCGGATGTCGGAAGCCTCTAGTAGGGTAGAAACATGTTTTCTTAAAATGTTTTAAGGTATTTCATGGTTTGAAGTATGAAAATTTAATGAGTTTTTGCATGAAAAGTCTTTGGAGGAAAACCCAGGTTCGGCCGCCGAAAGTCAAGTTCGGCCGCCGAACATGCATGCGTTTTGGAGGCACGTTAGGCCCCTGAAAGCATGAGTGAGGGAAGTTCAGGTTCGGCCGCAGAAAGTCAAGTTCTGCCGCCGAACATGGCATGCATGCGGAGGCAAGTTCGGCCCCCGAACGTGGCCTGGCCAGCCACTATAAAAGGGTCACTTGGCCGAAATGGGCGAGCTTTCTCCCATTTTCGGCCACAGCTAGCTTCCGACCTCCCTCTTCCAAATCTAGTGTTCTTCCTTCAAATCCCCACCATTTTTCTTGAGTTTTAAGCTTGCATTGAAGGTTTTGAACTTTTGAAACAAGTTTTGGAGCTTTGGGAACTCAGGAGCTCATTTTTGTGGATCTCCAAGTTTAGGTCGTCTCCCTCTCGATCTTCAAGAGGTAAGAGCCGATCTTAAGCTCCTTATGTGTTTTAAGTAAGTTTTAAGTTGTTTTATGGGGTAGAAATGCATGTTAGGCTTTAAGTTGAGTTTATGGGTTTTGTTGATGATTTGAGCAATGTATGTTGTTTGTGTGTGTTTGAAGTGTTGTAGTTAGGGTATTTGGTAGTTTGAGACCCCTAGGTGTGATATATGGTGTTTATGCATGTTTTAGAACAAGTTTATGCATGATTGGTGAGTTGGAGGCGAAAATGCTAAAAGGAGCCAAGTTTCTGCCCTTTGGCAGAAACCAGGTTCGGCAGCCGAAGGAGCTTTCGGCCGCCGAACATGGCTGGGGAGGCAGGCCTTTCGGCTGCCGAAGTTGCCCCCGAAAGGAGACTTTCGTCTCTGTCTGGCACTTTCGGCCGCCGAAGGTGCCGCCGAACATGCATGAGTTTCGCCTCTGTCTGGGACTTTCGGCCGCCGAACCTGCCGCCGAAAGTGCCCTGTTCAGCCATTTCTTGCATGTTTTTATGTGATGTTTTCATGATGTTTTAGGGGGTTTTTGGGGAGTATGTTAGATTTATGTTTATGTATGTTTGGTCCCTCATTGGAGTCCACCTGTGTAGGTTCGGACCCGAGGAACCGAGGACCCCAGCAGTGAGCCAGCTGCTACAGAGTTATCAGAGCTAGCCAGAGGTGAGTGGAATAAACCCTAAGTTTTTAAAATAATTGAAATATGAATTTTGAGCATGATCCATGCATCATGAATGCCATGAGATATAGTAGGTTGTTTGCATTAGTATTCACGAATATGTTGCATTGCATTTATGATGTTGATGTGGATGGGTTATTGGATGATCCTTTAGTCCTCATATGGCATGATGATGTTATGGCATGATATGGTATGGAAGTCCAGGTTGTACCCATTCTACGTCCCTGGCACGATGTAAGAGAAAGTCCAGGTTGCACCCATTCTACGTCCCTGGCACATTAGTATGTTATGATATGTTATGTTAAGGGAAAGACCGGTTGTACCCATTCTACGTCCCGGCACAGTTGGACTATGTGGAGGACTATTGGTGACAATACCATCCGAGATGTGATTAACTGTGATGTGTTGCATTTCATAATGGCATGAAATTTTAATGTATGATTTCATTATTCTGCTCACTGGGCTTTGTAGCTCACCCCTCTCCCCTAACCCCAGGTGTGCAGGTACAGGGTAGACCAGAAGGTTAGCCAGAGTTTTTGAAGTATGTGTTTGTAATAGTTAGATTGTGGACATGATAATTGTACTATGATGTAATGTAAGAGATTACAGTATGTTATGTAATGAGGTATATTGAGGTTATAGATGTGCTTGACCCTATGAGTATTGTTATCCCTTGTTGATGCATGATCTTAGATATTTGATGATACAGATGTAAGCCAACTCATCTCATGTTATAGTGCTCATTGGGGCATTGTTGAGATCCCACAGAGGGGTCATGATTATGGTTATGTAATGTATGTTCAGGTTGAGTTGGATGTATGAAAGAAAAGTTTAAACTTTTATGTATGTTGTTGATCATGTATGGGATTAAACAGGTTTCCAGGATGTATGTTTGGCTTGCTACGGGTCCCGGCGGCCTTAAGTCGACCCGGATCCTAGCGCCGGTAGCGGTCCGATTTTCGGGTCGTTACAATTTTCATGCAAAAACTCATTTTCCTTCTAACTTAAAAACATAAAATACACTAAAACATTTTATAAAAACATGATTTTACCCTTCTAGAGGTCTCCGACACCCGAGATTCCACCAGACGGTAGGAATTCCGATACCGGAGTCTAGCCGAGTATTACATTCTCCCCCCCTTAAGAACATTCGTCCCCGAATGTTCCTCAACTAGCACATGCAAGGCACACAACATAACATACATATAAAACACATGAACTCACAAGGAACTAACCTTAGAAAAGATAAGGGTATTGTAATACCCGGCTAGACTCCGGTATCGGAATTCCTACCGTCCAGTGGAATCCCGGGTGTCAGAGACCTCTAGAAGGGTAAAATCATGTTTTCATAAAATATTTTAAAGTATTTTATGTTTTAACCAAGTAAGAAATGAGTTTTTGCATGAAAAATAATCTTGGAGGAAGACCCAGGTTCGGCCGCCGAACATGCATGCACTTCGGGAGTGCTTTAGGTCCCCGAAAGCATAAGTGAGGGAAGTCCAGGTTCGGCCGCCGAACCTTATGTTTGGCCGCCGAACATGGCATGCATGCGGAGGCACGTTTGGCCCCCAAATGTGGCCTGGCCAGCCACCTATAAAAGGGTTCTTTAGCCGAAAACGGGCGAGCTTTCTCCCCATTTTCGGCCAAGGTGAGCTCTCCACCGTCCCTCTCCGATCTTGAGTTTCTTCCTTCCATTCTTCATGATTTTTATGAGTTTGCAACTTTGTTTTGAAGATTTTTTAGCATAAAGCATGTTTCGAAGCTTTGAGGTTCAAGAAACTCAATCTCTCCCATCTCCGAGCTAGGGTCGTTTTCCTCTCGATCTTCAAGAGGTAAGGGCCGATCTTGAGCTCACTATATGTTTTAAACAAGTTTTAAGTTGATTCATGGGGTAGAAATGTAGGTTTATGTTAGATGAGCATGGTTAGGTTTTATGTGAACTTGTGGACAATGTGAGTTGATGTGTTGTTTGCTATGTGTTGTAGTTGGGGTTTAGGATAGTTTGAAGCCCCTAGGAGCTAATGTATGTGTTTATGCATGTTTTGGATGAGTTGTATGCTTGTTTGAGAGGTTTGGGAGGCGTTGGTGTATGTTGGAGCTGAGTTTCTGCCACTTGGGAGAAACTCAGGTTCAGCCGCCGAAGGAACTTTCGGCCGCCGAACCCACTTGTGGAAGTAGCCTTCGGCTGTCGAAGCCTGCCCCCGAAAGAGGACTTTCATCTCTGGAGGGCAGTTTCGGCCGCCGAAAGTGCCGCCGAACATGCATGAGTTTCGTCTCTGTCTGGGAGTTTCGGCCGCCGAACCTGCCGCCAAAAGTGCCCTGTTCAGCCTTCCTTTGCATGTTTTGCATGATTGTTTTGAGGTATTTTAGGGGGTTTTTGGGGGATGTTTTAGAGTCATGTTCTAGTATGTTTGGTCCCTCATTTGAGTCCACCTGTGTAGGTTCGGACCCGAGGAACCGAGGACCCCAACAGTGAGTCAGCTGCTTCAGTCATTGTCAGAGCTAGCTGAGGTGAGTAGAATAAACCTTTATGTTTTAAAGCAAATAAATTATAAAGTTTTGAGCATGCTCATGCATCATGAATGCCATGTGATATCTTAGGTTGTTTGCATTAGAACTCACGAATATGTTGCATTGCATTCTATGATGTTGATGTGGATTGGTTATTGAATGATCCTTTAGTCCTCATATGATATGATATGATGATGATACGGCATGATATGGTATGGAAGTCCGGTTGACCCATTCTACGTCCTGGCACTATGTAAGAGAAAGACCGGTTGACCCATTCTACGTCCCGGCCTTTGGAAATGTTATGTAATGATATGTTTAAGAGAAAGACCGGTTGACCCATTCTACGTCCCAGCACTTTGGAATGTAGAGGACTATTGGTGACAATACCATCCGTGATGTGATTTGCCTGTGATGTGTTGCATTCCATTATGGCATATGACTTAAATGTTTTTATTATTCTGCTCACTTGGCTCTAGTAGCTCACCCCTCTCCCTGATCCCCCAGGGTTGCAGGTACGGGATAGACAGAGGAGTCAAGATGGATGAAGTCTTGTGTATGTAATAGATAGAATGTGGACATGATAAATTGTAAAATGATGTAAAGTTATGAATAGTTATGTCATGTAAATGTTGATTCTGCAATTGAGGTTTAGAAGTTGTGCTTGATCGAGTTTATATAGTAATCCCTTTTGTAAACATGATCTATGTTTTATGATGCTTATGTTCTACCAAGCTTGTGTATGATGAGATGCCCCACTGGAGTATTTGTTGAGAGCTCCAGTGTGGGGTTTATGTTTATGTTATGTTTATGTATATGTTTATGGGCATGCACAGGTTGAGCTTGGTAAAAGAAAAGTTCAAATTTTTATGTATGTTGTTGATCATGTATGGGATTAAACAGGTTTTCAGGAGGTATGTCATGCTTGCTACGGGTCCCGGCGGCCTTATGCCGATCTGGATCCTAGCGCTGGTAGCGGTCCAATTTTCGGGTCGTTACAGAATGGTATCAGAGCCCTAGGTTCATATGGTCGGACCTAGAGTGTCGGGCTCATAGATGTTATAGAAGGTCAAGCACAATAGGAAAGATCATGTCCACTAGGATAGGATGTGGAGTCCTGTCTTGTATGATGATGTGAAATGCCATGATTATATACATGTGCATTAATGCTATGATATGAATGATATGTATGTGATGCGGGTTCATGTGTTCCCACATGAACCATATGATGCTAATGTTTATGTGATGTGTACTGTTTTTCAGAAAATAGGATGAGAGGAACTCCTCGATCTGCACAATTGACTGGAGTACCACTTGAGGATGAGGGCACGAGCGCCCGTCCTCCAGCGTTGCCTAGGGCAATGTCAAGTAGGTCCAGCAGAGAACGAACAGTAAGAGACCCTAGAAGGTCTTTGGATCTGGGTAGGAGCAGATCAGTGAGGGGAACAGTTCAGGGAGGAATGTCAGTTGATATGGGGGATGAGATGGATGTGGACCAGAGGAGGGATGGCAGTTTAGGAGTGAGCATGTCGGAAGAGGGAATGGGAGAGTCCCAAGGAGGCACCCAGGCCTCGGGATTTGTTCAGCCACCTCACTACCCACCCTTTTCACAAAACCCCGGGTATTCAATGGGAGGTACATCGGATTACCCCAGCTTTAATCCTTACCCTTCTCACATGCCATACCCATCTTACTACCCACCATACCCACAGTACCCCATGTACCCACCTCCGCCCTACTATCCAAATCCAGCAAACCCTACCCCAGGGGATGCTGCACCTCCTCCTCCACCAGTAGAACCCACAGTTCCAGAAACCCCAGTACCTAAGTCGAGCTCATCTGGTGGGAGCAAGGTCAAGATGACCGATTACATGAAGTTGGGTGCTCCTCAGTATGAAAAAGGGGATGACCCGTTTGTGTATCTTGAAAGGGTCAAGGTGATCACAGATGAGATTAGGGCTGATGACAGTAGAGCCATTCAGATGGCTGGGTTCACGCTAAAGTGTAAGAAGGCCCGAGAGTGGTTTAAGAATTATGTGAACCCGAGGGTGGACAGCATGTCTTGGGAAGAGTTTGCAAACGAGTTTGCAGGATGGGCTTTCCCTGATAGCTCAAGGGAATTGAAGATGATAGAGTTTGAACAGTTGAGGCAGACTGATGATATGAGTGTGGATGAGTTCACAGACAGATTCTTGGAGCTGTTGCCATTTGCAGGGCAAAATCTTGACTCAGACCAGAAGAAGTCAAGGAGGTATATCATAAAACTCCACTCCAAGTATTCCTCCTTGATCTAGTCAGCAGATAGAGAGAGCTTCCATGCCATAGTGGATATGGCCCGGAAAATGGAGGCCAGTGCCATCATTCAGGGGACAATTAAACAGTCAGTGGCACAGCCTTCTGGTTCTAAGACCCCAGGCTCTTCTTCTCTGAGTGCAGCAGCTTCAGGTAGCAAAAGGTGGGGTAACACTACTAGGAAGCCGAAGAAGAACAAGTTTTGGAACAAGATCAATTCCAGTCTGAGATTAGGGAGTGGCCCAAGCTCTGGTGCGGTTAATGCAATATGTGCAAGGTGTGGTAAGCCACACAAAGGAGTTTGCCGGGCTGGGACAGCAGCCTGCTTCAGATGCGGGCAAGAGGGACACATGGCTCGGGAGTGTCCTAGGACAGTACCTATGGCTCAGTCCCAGCAGACAGCTTCAGGTAGTGTATCGCAGCCAGCAGCTCCAGCCACAACTTAGGCCAGTGGCAGAGGCAGAGGGAGAGCGTCAGCCTCTTCTTCAGCGGGTTTCAGAGGTGAAGGTCCATGAGCTCCAGCACGGATCTTCACAATGACTCAGCAGGAGGCAGATGCATCTAACACCATAGTGGCAGGTAACTTAGTCATTGGTTGTTCAGATGTGTATGCCTTGATGGACCCTGGTGCATCTCATTCTTTTATTGCTCCGAGAGCCGTAATGGGTCTGATGATCTCTGGGTTAGAGTGTCCTCTCTGGGTCAGTGGATCCAAGTGTGATCCATCAGTGGCAGAGTCAGTCTGCCAGTGCAGTCCAGTCTTTGTTAAGGGAAGATGCCTTTCCGCCGACCTTGTGATTCTAGACTTGACAGATTTTGACGTCATTCTAGGGATGGACTGGTTATCTACCCATGGTGCTACCTTGGACTGCAGGGACAAAGTAGTCAGGTTCAGAGGTCAGGATGGGTCAGAGGTTGTCTTCAGGGGAGACAGGAGGGGTACACCTAGAGGTCTGATATCAGCTCTTCAGGCTCGTAGGTTGCTTAGGAAGGGATGTCAGGGGTATTTGGCTCATGTGAGGGAGCTTAGCAGTCAGGTTAGAGAGCCCGCCTCGGTGCCAGTGGTTAGAGAGTTCTTAGATGTCTTCCCAGAGGAGCTGCCAGGTTTACCACCTGCTAGGGAGATAGAGTTCGAGATAGAATTGATGCCTGGAACCAGACCGATCTCTATCCCTCCCTACAGGATGGCTCCAGCTGAGTTAAAGGAATTGAAAGAGCAGTTGCAAGAGCTGGTAGACAAGGGTTTCATCCGACCGAGTACCTCACCTTGGGGTGCTCCAGTCTTGTTTGTGAGAAAGAAGGATGGATCCCTTAGACTTTGTATCGACTACAGGCAGTTGAACAAAGTCACTACCAAGAACAGGTACCCTTTGCCAAGGATCGATGACCTATTAGAGCAGCTAGCAGGAGCGAATTGTTTCTCCAAAATAAATCTGAGATTTGGGTACCATCAGCTGAGGATAAGAGAGGAAGATGTGCCAAAGACAGCTTTCAGGACCAGATATGGGCATTTTGAGTTCCTTGTTATGCCGTTCGGGTTAACCAATGCCCCTGCAGCATTCATGGATCTCATGAACAGAGTGTTTAGCAAGTACCTGGATCACTTTGTTATTGTCTTCATAGATGATATCTTAGTGTATTCCAGGAATGCAGAGGAGCATGCCCATCATCTGAGGTTGGTTCTGCAGACCTTGAGGGAACATGGCTTGTATGCCAAGTTCTCTAAGTGTGAGTTCAGGCTGAGGAGCATTTCATTCTTGGGGCATGTAGTGTCAGAAAATGGAATAGAGGTGGACCCCAAGAAGGTAGAAGCTGTGGCTAACTGGCCTAGACCCACTTCAGTGACAGAAATCAGGAGTTTCTTGGGTTTGGCGGGTTACTACAGGAGGTTCGTTCAGGACTTCTCAAAGATTGCAGCTCCTCTGACCAGATTGACCAGGAAGAATCAGAGGTTTGTGTGGACCGACCAATGCGAAGAGAGTTTTGAAGAGCTTAAGAAGAGGTTAACGTCAGCACCAGTGTTAGCTTTGCCAGCTAGCAGTGAGCATTTCACAGTTTTCTGTGATGCATCCCGAGTGGGATTGGGTTGTGTGTTAATGCAGAATGAAAGGGTGATTGCTTATGCTTCTAGACAGCTGAAGAAGCATGAGTTGAATTACCCCACACATGACCTGGAGATGGCAGCAGTAATCTTTGCACTCAAGATGTGGAGGCACTACATCTATGGGGTTAAATGTGAGATCTTTACAGATCATAAGAGCCTGTAGTACATCCTGAGTCAAAGAGATTTGAATTTGAGACAGAGAAGATGGGTGGAGCTGCTGAGTGACTATGATTGCAAGATTCAGTACCATCCGGGTAAGGCGAATGTTGTGGCAGACGCCCTAAGCCGGAAGTCACTAGGCAGTCTATCCCACATCACGGCTGAGAGGAGGCCGGTGGTGAAGGAGTTTTACAAACTCATTGATGAAGGTCTACAGATGGAGTTGTCTGGTACAGGTGCTTTAGTAGCCCAGATGAGAGTGGCACCCGTGTTTCTGGAGCAGGTGGCTCAGAAACAGCATGAGGACCCAGAGTTAGTGAAGATTACCAGGACTGTTCAGTCAGGTAAGGATAGTGAGTTCAGATTCGACAACAAGGGGATCCTCCGCTATGGGAGCCGATTGTGTGTACCAGATGACATAGGGCTAAAAGGAGACATTATGAGAGAGGCTCATAATGCAAGATACAATGTTCACCCCGGAGCCACCAAGATGTATCAAGATCTGAAGAAAGTTTATTGATGGCCAGCTATGAAGAGAGAAGTGGCATAGTTTGTGTCAGCCGGCGAAGTGTGTCAGAGGGTGAAGCTGGAACATCAGAAGCCGACTAGAATGCTTAACCCACTACCTATTCCAGAGTGGAAATGGGAGAATATAGCTATGGACTTCGTAGTGGGGTTACCGGCAACGTCCAACAGATTGGACTCCATATGGGTGATTGTGGACAGACTCACCAAATATGCTCACTTCATCCCTGTCAGGAGTGGCTATTATGTGGACAAGTTGGCGCAGGTGTATGTTGATGAGATTGTCAGACTGCATGGGGTTCCTGTTTCGATAGTGTCCGATAGAGGACTCCAGTTCACCTCCAGGTTTTGGCGAAGTCTGCAGAGTGCTATGGGTACCAGGTTGGACTTCAATACTGCCTTCCACCCCCAAACGGACGGACAATCAGAGAGGACCATCCAGACGATAGAGGATATGCTTAGAATGTGTGTGCTGGATTTTGGCGGTTCTTGGAGGCAGCATCTACCCTTGGTGGAGTTTGCCTACAATAACAGCCATCATGCTAGCATCGAGATGGCTCCATATGAAGCTTTATATGGAAGGAAGTGCAGGTCACCTGTTTGCTGGGAGGAAGTTGGAGAGAAGGCCTTGGCAGGGCCTGAGCTAGTAGAGATCACCAGCAGAGTGGTACCCATAATCAAAGAAAGAATCAAGACTGCTGCAAGCAGACAGAAGAGTTATACAAACATCCGCAGGAGACAAATAGAGTTTCAGGAGGGAGATCTGGTATTGCTCAAGGTGTCTCCTATGAAAGGAGTGGCTCGCTTTGGGAAGAAAGGTAAACTAGCCCCACGATACATGCGGAGGCACGTTTGGCCCCCAAATGTGGCCTGGCCAGCCACCTATAAAAGGGTCCCTTAGCCGAAAACGGGCGAGCTTTCTCCCCATTTTCGGCCAAGGTGAGCTCTCCGCCGTCCCTCACCGATCTTGAGTTTCTTCCTTCCATTCTTCATGATTTTTATGAGTTTGCAACTTTGTTTTGAAGATTTTTGAGCATAAAGCAAGTTTTGGAGCTTTGAGGTTCAAGAAACTCAATCTCTCCCATCTCCGAGCTAGGGTCGTTTTCCTCTCGATCTTCAAGAGGTAAGGGCCGATCTTGAGCTCACTATATGTTTTAAACAAGTTTTAAGTTGATTCATGGGGTATAAATGTAGGTTTATGTTAGATGAGCATGGTTAGGTTTCATGTGAACTTGTGGACAATGTGAGTTGATGTGTTGTTTGCTATGTGTTGTAGTTGGGGTTTAGGATAGTTTGAAGCCCCTAGGAGCTAATGTATGTGTTTATGCATGTTTTGGATGAGTTGTATGCTTGTTTGAGAGGTTTGGGAGGCGTTGGTGCATATTGGAGCTGAGTTTCTGCCACTTGGGAGAAACTCAGGTTCGGCCGCCGAACCCGCTTGTGGAAGCAGCCTTTGGCTGCCGAAGCCTGCCCCCGAAAGAGGACTTTCGTCTCTGGAGGGCAGTTTCGGCCGTCGAAAGTGCCGCCGAACATGCATGAGTTTCGTCTCTGTCTGGGAGTTTCGGCCGCCGAAGGTGCCACCGAACCTGCCTGACTTTCGGCTCTTGAGGGACTTTCGGCCGGCGAACCTGCCGCCGAAAGTGCCCTGTTCAGCCTTCCTTTGCATGTTTTGCATGATTGTTTTGAGGTATTTTAGGGGGTTTTTGGGGGATATTTTAGAGTCATGTTCTAGTATGTTTGGTCCCTCATTTGAGTCCACCTGTGTAGGTTCGGACCCGAGGAACCGAGGACCCCAGCAGTGAGTCAGCTGCTTCAGTCATTGTCAGAGCTAGCTGAGGTGAGTAGAATAAACCTTTATGTTTTAAAGCAAATAAATTATAAAGTTTTGAGTATGCTCATGCATCATGAATGCCATGTGATATCTTAGGTTGTTTGCATTAGAACTCACGAATATGTTGCATTGCATTCTATGATGTTGATGTGGATTGGTTATTGAATGATCCTTTAGTCCTCATATGATATGATATGATAATGATACGGCATGATATGGTATGGAAGTCCGGTTGACCCATTCTACCTCCCGGCACTATGTAAGAGAAAGACCGGTTGACCCATTCTACGTCCCGGCACTTTGGAAATGTTATGTAATGATATGTTTAAGAGAAAGACCGGTTGACCCATTCTACGTCCCGACACTTTGGAATGTAGAGGACTATTGGTGACAATACCATCCGTGATGTGATTTATCTGTGATGTGTTGCATTCCATTATGGCATATGACTTAAATGTTTTTATTATTCTGCTCACTGGGCTCTAGTAGCTCACCCCTCTCCCTGATCCCCCAGGGTTGCAGGTACGGGATAGACAGAGGAGTTAAGATGGATGAAGTCTTGTGTATGTAATAGATAGAATGTGGACATGATAAATTGTAAAATGATGTAAAGTTATGAATAGTTATGTCATGTAAATGTTGATTCTGCAATTGAGGTTTAGAAGTTGTGCTTGACCGAGTTTATATAGTAATCCCTTTTGTAAACATGATCTATGTTTTATGATGCTTATGTTCTACCAAGCTTGTGTATGATGAGATGCCCCACTGGAGCATTTGTTGAGAGCTCCAGTGTGGGGTTTATGTTTATGTTATGTTTATGGGCATGCACAGGTTGAGCTTGGTAAAAGAAAAGTTCAAATTTTTATGTATGTTGTTGATCATGTATGGGATTAAACAGGTTTTCAGGAGGTATGTCAGGCTTGCTACGGGTCCCGGCGGCCTTATGCCGATCTGGATCCTAGCGCCGGTAGCGGTCCGATTTTCGGGTCGTTACAGGTATTGCTGGAGCATGGACTCCCGTGTCTCCCAAGTGCATTCTTCCATATTGTGGTGGTTCCAAAGGACTTTCACCATCGGGATTTCCTTGTTCCTCAACTTTCTGATCTGGGTGTCTATGATCCGCACTGGCTGCTCAACATAGGTGAGATCTTCTTGGATCTCCACATCAGGGTCACTAAGAACCTTGCCCGGATCTGACACGAACTTCCTCAACATGGAAACATGGAAAACCGGATGGATTCTTTCCATTGAAGCAGGTAAATCCAGCTTGTACGATACATTCCCAACCTTCTGCAAGATTTCAAAGGGTCCGATGTATCGTGGGGCTAGTTTACCTTTCTTCCCAAAGCGAACCACTCCTTTCATAGGAGACACCTTGAGCAATACCAGATCTCCCTCCTGAAACTCTACTTGCCTTCTGCGGATGTCTGCATAACTCTTCTGCCTGCTTGCAGCAGTCTTGATTCTTTCTCTGATTATGGGTACCACCCTGCTGGTGATCTCTACTAGTTCAGGCCCTGCCAAGGCCTTCTCTCCAACTTCCTCCTAGCAAACAGGTGACCTGCACTTCCTTCCATATAAATCTTCATATGGAGCCATCCCGATGCTAGCATGATGGCTGTTATTGTAGGCAAACTCCACCAAGGGTAGATGCTACCTCCAAGAACCGCCAAAATCTAGCACACACATTCTAAGCATATCCTCTATCGTCTGGATGGTCCTCTCTGATTGTCCGTCCATCTATGGATGGAAGGCAGTACTGAAGTCCAACCTGGTACCCATAGCATTCTGCAGACTCCGCCAAAACCTAGAGGTGAACTGGGGCCCTCTATCAGACACTATAGAAACAGGAACCCCATGCAGCCTTACCACTTCATCAACATACACCTGCGCTAATTTATCCACAGAGTACTTGCTCCTGACAGGGATGAAGTGAGCAGATTTGGTCAGTCTGTCCACAATCACCCATATGGAGTCTAATCTGTTGGATGTTGCTGGTAACCCCACCACGAAGTCCATAGCTATATTCTCCCATTTCCACTCTGGAATAGGTAGTGGGTTAAGCATTCCAGCCGACTTCTGATGTTCCAGCTTCACCCTCTGACACACTTCGCAGGCTGACACGAACTGTGCCACTTCCCTCTTCATAGCTGGCCACCAATAAACTTTCTTCAAATCTTAATACATCTTGGTGGCTCCTGGGTGAACACTGTACCTGGCATTATGAGCTTCCCTCATAATGTCTCCCTTAAGACTGATGTCATCTGGTACACATAATCTGCTCCCATAACGGAGGATCCCCTTGCTGTCAAATCTGAATTCACTATCTTTGCCTGACTGAACAGTCCTGGCAATCTTCACTAACTCTGGGTCCTCGTGCTGTTTCTGAGCCACCTGCTCCAGAAACACAGGTGTCACTCTCAACTGGGCTATCAAAATACCTGTACCAGACAACTCAAGCTGTAGACCTTCCTCAATGAGCTTGTAAAACTTCTTCACCACCGGTCTCCTCTCTGCTGATATATAGGACAAACTGCCGAGTGATTTCCGGCTTAAGGCGTCTGCCACGACATTCGCCTTACCCGGATGGTACTGAATCTTGCAATCATAATCACTTAGCAGTTCTACCCATCTCCTTTGCCTCAAATTCAGCTCTCTTTGACTCAGGATGTACTGCAGGCTCTTATGATCTGTAAAGATCTCACATTTTACCCCATAAAGGTAATGCCTCCACATCTTGAGTGCAAAGATCACCGCTGCCATTTCTAGGTCATGTGTAGGGTAATTTAACTCATGCTTCTTCAGCTGTCTAGAAGCATAAGCAATCACCCTTTCATTCTGCATTAACACACAACCCAATTCCACTCGGGATGCATCACAGAACACTGTGAAATCTTCATTGCTAGCTGGCAGAGCTAACACTAGTGCTGACATTAACCTCTTCTTAAGCTCTTCAAAACTCTCTTCGCATTGGTCGGTCCACACAAACTTCTGATTCTTCCTGGTCAATCTGGTCAGAGGGGCCGCGATCTTAGAGAAGTCCTGAACGAACCTCCTGTAGTAACCCGCCAAACCCAAGAAACTCCTGATTTCTGTCACTGTAGTGGGTCTAGGCCAGTTAGCTACAGCTTCCACTTTCTTGGGGTCTACCTCGATTCCATTTTCTGACACTACATGCCCCAAGAAGAAAATGCTCCTCAGCCAGAACTCACACTTAGAGAACTTGGCATACAAGCCGTGTTCCCTCAAGGTCTGCAGAACCAACCTTAGATGATGGGCATGCTCCTCTGCATTCCTGGAATACACTAAGATATCATCTATGTAGACAATAACAAAGTGATCCAGGTATTGGCTAAACACTCTGTTCATGAGATCCATGAATGCTGCAGGGGCATTGGTTAACCCGAACGGCATAACAAGGAACTCAAAATGCCCATATCTGGTCCTGAAAGCTGTCTTTGGCACATCTTCCTCTCTTATCCTCAGTTGATGGTACCCAGATCTCAGATCTATTTTGGAGAAACAACCCGCTCCTACTAGCTGATCGAATAGATCATCGATCATTGGCAATGGGTACTTATTCTTGATAGTGACTTTGTTCAACTGCCTGTAGTCGATACAAAATCTAAGGGATCCATCCTTCTTCCTCACAAACAGTACTGGAGCACCCCAAGGTGAGGTACTCGGTCGGATGAAACCCTTGTCTACCAAATCTTGCAACTGCTCTTTCAATTCCTTCAACTCGGCTGGAGCCATCCTGTAGGGAGGGATAGAGATCGGTCTGGTTCCAGGCATCAATTCTATCTCGAACTCTATCTCCCTAGCAGGTGGTAAACCTGGCAGCTCGTCTGGGAAGACATCTAAGAACTCTCTGACCACTGGCACCGAGGCGGGCTCTCTAACCTGACTGCTAAGCTCTCTCACATGAGCCAAATACCCCTGACATCCCTTCCTAAGCAACCTACGAGCCTGAAGAGCTGATATCAGACCTCTAGGTGTACCCCTCCTGTCTCCCCTGAAGACAACCTCTGACCCATCCTGACCTTTGAACCTGACTACCTTGTCCCTGCAGTCCAAGGTAGCACCATGGGTAGATAACCAATCCATCCCTAGAATGACGTCAAAATCTGTCAAGCCTAGAACCACCAGGTCGGCGGACAAGCATCTTCCTTCAACAAACACTGGACTACATTGGCAGACTGACTCTGCCACTGATGGGTCACACTTGGGTCCACTGACCCATAGGGGGCACTCTAACCCAGAGACCATTAATCCCAACCTCTGAACGGCTCTCGGAGCAATAAAAGAATGAGATGCACCAGGGTCCATCAAGGCATACACATCTGAACAACCAATGATGAGATTACCTGCCACCACGGTGTTAGATGCATCTGCCTCCTGCTGAGTCATTGTGAAGATCCGCGCTGGAGCTGATGGACCTTCACCTCTGAAACCCGCTGAAGAAGAGGCTGCTCCTCTCCCTCTGCCTCTGCCACTGGCCTGCGTCGTGGCTGGAGCTGCTGGCTTTGCTACACTACCTGAAGCTGTCTACTGGGACTGAGCCATAGGTACTGTCCTAGGACACTCTCAAGCCATGTGTCCCTCTTGCCCGCATCTGAAGCAGGCTGCTGTCCCAGCCCAGCAAACTCCTTTGTGTGGCTTACCACACCTTGCACAAACTGCATTATCCGCACCAGAGCTTGAGCCACTTCCTATTCCCAGACCTGATTTGCTCTTGTTCCAGAACTTGTTCTTCTTCGGCTTCCTAGTGGTGTTACCCCACTTTCTGCTGCCCGAAGCTGCTGCACTCAAGGATGAGGGATCTAGCCTTCCCCCACCCGGGGTCTTGGAACCAGAAGACTGTGTCACTGACTGTTTAACTGTCCCCTGAATGATGGCACTGGCCTCCATTTTCCGGGCCATATCCACTATGGCATGGAAGCTCTCCCTATCTGCTGACTGAATCAAGGAGGAATACCTGGAATGAAGTTTCATGATATACCTCATTGACTTCTTCTGGTCTGAGTTAAGATTTTGCCCTGCAAACGGCAACAGCTCCAAGAATCTGTCTGTGAAGTCATCCACACTCATCTCTTTTGTCTGCCTTAACTGCTCAAACTCGATCATCTTCAGCTCCCTTGAACTATCAGGGAAAGCCCATCCTGCAAACTCGTTTGCAAACTCTTCCTAAGACATGCTATCCACCCTCGGGTTCACATAATTCTTAAACCACTCACGGGCCTTTTTGCATTTGAGTGTGAACCCAGCCATCTGAATGGCTCTGCTGTCATCAGCTCCTATCTCATCAGTAATCACCTTGATCCTCTCCAGATACACAAACGGGTCATCCCCTTTTTCATACTGAGGGGCACCAAGCTTCATGTAGTCGGTCATCTTGACCTTGCTCCCTCCAGATGAGCTAGGTTTAGGTACTGGAGTTTCTGGAACTGTGGGTTCTGTTGGTGGAGGGGGAGGTGCAGCATCCCCTGGGGTAGGGTTTGCTGTACCCAGATAGTAAGGTGGAGGTGGGTACATGGGGTACTGTGGGTATGGCGGGTAGTAAGATGGGTATGGCATGTGGGAAGGGTAAGGATTAAAGCTGGGGTAATCCGATGTTTTTCCCATCGAATACCCGGGATTTTGAGAAAAGGGTGGGTAGTGAGGTGGCTGAACAAATTCCGAGGCCTGGGTGCCTCCTTGGGACTCTCCCATTCCCTCTTCCGATATGCTCACTCCTAAACTGCCATCCCTCCTCTGATCCACATCCATCTCATCCCCCATATCAACTGACATTCCTCCTTGAACTGTCTCCCTCACTGATCTGCTTCTTTCCAGATCCAAAGACCTTCTAGGGTCTCTTGCTGCTCTTTCTCTGCTGGACCTACTAGACATTGCCCTAGGCAATGCTGGAGGACGGGCATCAGTGCCCTCGTCCTGAGGTGGTACTCCAGTCAATCGTGCAGATCGACGAGTTCCTCTCATCCTGTTTTCTGAAAAATAGCATACATCACATAGAACATTAGCATCAAATGGTTCATGTGCAAACACATGAATCCGCATCACATACATCACATACAAAACAAATCATTAATGCACATGCACATTATCATGGCATTTCACATCATCATACAAGACAGGACTCCACATCCTATCCTAGTGGACATGATCTTTCCTATTGTGCTTGACCTTCTATAACATCTATGAGCCCGACACTCTAGGTCCGACCATATGAACCTAGGGCTCTAATACCACTCTGTAACGATCCGAAAATCGGACAGCTACCGGCGCTAGGATCCAAATCAGCATAAGGCCGCCGGGACCCGTAGCAAGCCTGACATGCATCCTGTAACCTAATTAATCCCATACATGATCAACAATATACATAAAAATTTGAACTTTTCTTTTACCAAGCTCAACCTGTGCATGCCCATAAACATATACATAAACATAAACCCCACACTGGAGCTCTCATCAAATGCTCCAATGGGGCATCTCATCATACACAAGCTTGATGGAACATAAACATCATAAAACATAGATCATGTTTACAAAAGGGATTACTATACAAACTCGGTCAAGCACAATTTCTAAACCTCAATCTCAAAATCAACATTTACATGACATAACTATTCATAACTTTACATCATTTTACAATTTATCATGTCCACATTCTAACTATTACCTACACATGACTTCATTCATCTCGACTTCTCTGCCTAGCCTGTACCTGCAAACCTGGGGGATTAGGGAGAGGGGTGAGCTACTAGAGCCCAGTGAGCAGAATAATAAAACATTTAAAATCTCATGCTCTCATGTAATGCAACACATCACAACAAGTCACATCAAGGATGGTATTGTCACCAATAGTCCTCTACATTCCAAAGTGCCGGGACGTAGAATGGGTCAACCGGTGTAACAACCCGGAAATCGGTATCCCTATGTAACGGCCCGAACCGCCACCGGCGCTAGGATCCAGATCGGCTTAAGGCCGCCGGGACCCGTAGCAAGCCAAACATACATCCTATCACCTGGTCAAATCCCATACATGATCAAACTTTAACATAAAAACTATAACATAAGATGTATAGACCGAGCTTGACCTGTATGCGACATAACTGGAAACATAAAAGAACCCCCTACTAGAGCCCTCATGAAAACTCTAGCTGGGTCAACATAACATACATCAAGCTGGGATCACATCCAAAGAACTAGAACCTAACCTGTGCATGCATCAAACCACAAACATAAGACCTCTACTAGGGTCCTCATCAAACTCTAGCGTGGTAAACAACACATGCCACCAGTTTGGTTCAAACTCAACTCAACACTAAACATAACATACATCATGTATTAAACAGGGACTAACCAAGTCTTAGGGCCAAGCACAGTACTAATACATAAACTAATCTCTACTTTACTTACATTACAATACATTTCATTATCTTACAATCCATTATCTCAGTTTACATTACATGTCCACACTAACACTAATCTATTACATAAGCATAACTTTTACCCTTGACGTCTTCCTGGCCTACCTCTGACCTGCAAAACTGGGGTTAGGGGAGAGGGGTGAGCTAAAAAGCCCAGTGAGTAGAAACAAAGAAAACAGTTCATTAATTACATGCTTTCATGAAATGCGTCACATCACAAACATTTCATATCAAGGATGGACATGACCACCAAAAATTCCTCCGTCACATCACAAACATTTCATATCAAGGATGGACATGACCACCAAAAATTCCTCCAGTGTCAGTATGCCTGGCCCGGCCAGGTCTTACAACCTTCGTATGCCTGGCCCGGCCAGGTCTTACAACATCTGGATGCCTGGCCCGGCCAGGTCTTACATCATCTGTATGCCCGGCCCGGCCAGGTCTTACAACAACTATAGGACTATTGGGGTCGCCTTGGTCCCTCCACTTCATCAACAGTAAATAATGCAATGCGTCATATTCGTGAAACTAGTGCAATCAACCTACTACATATCATCATGATGCATGAACATGCTTTAGGCATTTAATTTCATGAAATAAAGATCAAGTTTAGTTCTACTCACCTCTGACAGACGCTGGACTGACTCTGCAACTGCTAACACTGATGGCCTCCTCGGTCCCTCGGGTCCGATCCTACACAGGTGGACTCGAATGAGGTGCCAAACACACTCTAAACAACTCATAAACAACTACCCAAACACCCCTTAAAACATCACTTAAACATGCATAGAAAACATCCATGAAAAGACTAGACAGGGCACTTTCGGCGGCACTTTCGACAGCCGAACCCTCTCTCCAGAGACGAAACTCGGGCACTTTCGGCGGCACCTTCAGCGGCCGAAAGTCCCACTCCAGAGACAAAAGTCAGGCACTTTCGGCGGCCGAACCTTCCTTCGGCGGCCGAAAGTCTGCTTTCAAGCCAAAACACAACTTTCGGGGGCAAGGTTAGGCGGCCAATCCAAGCATCCACAGGCAGGTTCGGCGGCCGAAACCACCTTCGGCGGCCGAACCTGAGTTCATCCAGAACTCAGCCTCGCATGCATATCAGCCTCCCAAACCTTCCAAACTCCCCAAAACATGCCTCCAACCTCACAAACACATGCATAAACCCATAACCATGCACAAAGGAGCTTAACAACTTGATTAAACTCCGAAAACAACATAAAAAACATATATAGATAGCTTATGACCCACATAGGCCAAAACCATCAAAACAACCCAACTCCTCATATACTCTCTCCCCATCATGCATACTCACTCCCACAAGCATAGACTAGCTTAAACTTCCAACATATCATCACATAAACATATATAAACATACATTTGCATAAAAACCCACATAAAGCCTAACATGCATATCTACCCATACTTAACCATTAAAACCTCTTAAAACTTACTTAAAACTTCATGAAACATAAAGGAAAGGATAGATCCACACTTACCTCTTGAAGATCGAGGGTTTGTGCGAGCTCTAACTTGGAGATGGGAGGAACCAACTCCTTGGGTCTCCAAGTTCCCAAAACTTGATCTAAGCTTGAAAACCCTTCAAAACAACCATAAAACTCATGAAAATATGAAGGAGATGAAGAAAAACATGAAAATGACCAAAGGAGGACAAAAACTCACCTGAGCTCGAGAATGGGGAGAAAACTAGCCCATTTCCGATTTGAGGGCTCTTTATAGGTGGTCTAGTCGAAGACCTTCGGCAGCCTAACGTGCCCCCTGTAACGACCCGAAAACCGGACCGCTACCGGCGCTAGGATCCAGATCGGCTTAAAGCTGCCGGGACACATAGCAAGCCTGACATATAACCTGAGAACCTGTCAAATCCCATACATGATCATACATACTCAAAAACCTGTGAACTTTTTCTTTCCATAAACCAAGCTCAACCGGTATAAATACTCATAACATAACATAACCCACACACCGGAGCTCTCATCAAATACTCCAATGGGGTAAACCAACATGCATACATTAGGCTTGGTTAAACATAAACATCATAAAAACATTCTATAGATCATATATCAAAAGGGATAACCATACACATAGGGTCAAGCACAACCTCTAATCCTCAATATCATTATTACATATCATGACTACATAAGACATTACATTACAATCTCATCATGTCCACAACTTCTAACTATTACATGAAATAAGACTTTACTCCTGCCGACCTCCTGGTCTACCCTGTACCTGCAAACATGGGGGATAAGGGAAAAGGGGTGAGCTACAAGAGCCCAGTGAGCAGAATAATAAAACGTTTATATTAAAGGTTCATGCTTTCATGGAATGCATCACATCACAACTAATCATATCAAGGATGAACTTGTCACCACTTAGCCCTCTACATATTCCAATCATGCCAGGGGCGTAGTGCAGGCCACACCTGGTCTTTCTCTTATACATAACATATCATACATGACCAACTGTGCCGGGGGCGTAGTGCAGGCCACACCCGGTCTTTCTCTTACATAGTGCCAGGGGCGTAGTGCAGGCCACACCTGGACTTCCATATCATATCATCATGTCATAGCATATGAGGGCTAATGGATCATTCAACATTCATCCACATCAACAACAAATTATGCAATGCAACATATTCGTGAATTCTAATGCAAACACCCTAATATATATCTCATGGCATTCATGATGCGTGAGTCATGCTGAACTTTCATTTAATTTCTTAATTTAAAACATTAAGTTTAGTTCCACTCACCTCTGGCTGAAGCTCTACTGACTCTGAAGCGACTGACTCACTGCTGGGGTCCTCGGTTCCTCGAGTCCGAACCTACACAGGTGGACGCAAATGAGGGACCAAACATACTAGAACATGACTCTAAAACATCCCCCAAAACCCCCTTAAAATACCTCAAAACATCCATGGAAAGCATGCAAAGGAAGGCTGAACAGGGCACTTTCGGCGGCAGGTTCGGCGGCTGAAAGTCCCTCCAGAGCCGAAAGTCAGGCAGGTTCGGCGGCACTTTCGGCGGCCGAAACTGCCCTCCAGAGACGAAAGTCCTCTTTCGGGGGCAGGCTTCGGCAGCCGAAGGCTGCTTCCACAAGCGGGTTCGGCGGCCAAAAGTTCCTTCGGCGGCCGAACCTGAGTTTCTCCAAAGTGGCAGAAACTCAGCTCCAACATGCACAAATGCCTCCCAAACCTTTCAAACATGCACAAACCTATTCTACAACACTCCCAATCATACACAATCAAGCATACAAGTTCATAGGGGTCTCAACTAGCCTAAACCCCAACTACAACACATTAAACATACCCACATTGCTCATAAACACACATTAAACCCATAAATTCAAAACAACCTAAACATGCATTTCTACCCCATAAACTTGCATAAAACTTGTTTAAAACATATAGTGAGCTCAAGATTGGCCCTTACCTCTTGAAGATCGAGAGAAAAACGACCCTAGCTCGGAGATGGGAGAGATTGAGCTTCTTGAACCTCAAAGCTCCAAAACTTGCTTTATACTTGAAAATCTTCAAAACAAAGTGAAAACTTGTGAAAATCGTGAAAGATTTGAAGGAAGAAACTCAAGATCGGTGAGGGACGGCGGAGAGCTCACCTTGGCCGAAAATGGGGAGAAAAGCTCGCTCGTTTTCGGCTAAGGGACCCTTTTATAGGTGGCTGGCCAGGCCACATTCGGGGGCCGAACGTGCCTTCGCATGCATGCCATGTTCGGCGGTCGAACATAAGGTTCGGCGGCCGAACCTGGTTTCCCTCACTTATGCTTTCGGGGGCCTAAGGCACACCCGAAACGCCTACATGTTCGGCGGCCGAACCTGGGTCTTCCTCCAAGGCTATTTTCATGCAAAAACTCATTTTCCTTCTAGCTTAAAAACATAAAATACATTGAAACATTTTGTGAAAATATGATTTTACCCTCCTAGAGGCCTTCGACATCCGAGATTCCACCGGACGGTAGGAATTCTGATACCGGAGTCTAGCCGGGTATTACATTCTCCCCCCTTAAGAACATTCGTCCCCGAATGTTCACCAACTATCACATGCAAAGCATACAACATGTCATACACATAACATACATACAAAGCACATAAAACTTACTTTAGAAAAGATGGGGATATTGCTGGAGCATGGACTCCCGTGTCTCCCAGGTACACTCCTCAATATTGTGGTGATTCCAAAGGACTTTCACCATCGGGATTTCCTTGTTCCTTAGCTTTCTGATCTGGATGTCTAGGATCCGTACCGGCTGCTCAATATAGGTGAGATCCTCTTGGATCTCCACATCAGGCTCACTAAGAACCTTGCCCGGATCTGACACGAACTTTCTCAACATAGAAACATGGAAAACCGGATGAATTCTTTCCATTGAAGCGGGTAAGTCTAACTTGTACGATACATTCCCAATCTTTTGCAAGATTTCAAAGGGTCCGATGTACCGCGGAGCTAGCTTACCTTTCTTCCCAAACCGAATCACCCCTTTCATTGGAGACACCATGAGCAATACCAAATCCCCCTTCTGAAACTCTACTTGTCTTCTGCGGACGTCTGCATAGCTCTTCTGTCTGCTTGCAGCAGTCTTGATCCTTTCTCTGATTATGGGTACAACCCTGCTGGTAATCTCTACTAGCTCAGGCCCTGCCAAGGCCTTTTCTCCAACTTCTTCCCAGAAAACAGGCGATCTGCACTTCCTCCCATACAAAGCTTCATATGGAGCCATCCCGATGCTAGCATGATGGCTGTTATTGTAGGCAAACTCCACCAAAGGTAGATGCTGCCTCCAAGAACCGCCAAAGTCCAGCACACATATTCTGAGCATATCCTCTATTGTCTGGATGGTCCTTTCTGATTGTCCGTCCGTCTGCGGATGGAAAGCAGTGCTAAAATCCAACCTGGTACCCATGGCATTCTGCAGACTCCGCCAAAACCTGGAGGTGAACTGGGGTCCTCTATCGGACATTATTGAAACGGGAACCTCATGCAGCCTGACGATCTCATCAACATACACCTGCGCCAACTTGTCCACAGAATAGCCACTCCTGACAGGGATGAAGTGAGCAGATTTGGTGAGTCTGTCCACAACCACCCATATGGAGTCCAATTGTTGGACGCCGCTGGTAACCCCACTACGAAGTCCATAGCTATATTCTCCCATTTCCACTCTGGAATAGGTAGCGGGTTAAGCATTCCAGCCGGCTTCTGATGTTCCAGCCTCACCCTCTGACACACTTCGCAGGCTGACACAAACTGTGCCACTTCTCTCTTCATAGCTGGCCACCAATAAACCTTCTTCAGATCTTGATACATCTTGGTGGCTCCAGGGTGAACGTTGTATCTTGCATTATGAGCCTCTCTCATAATGTCTTCTTTTAGCCCTATGTCGTCTGGTACACACAATCGGCTCCCATAGCGGAGGATCCCTTTGCTGTCAAATCTGAACTCACTCTCCTTGCCTGACTGAACAGTCCTGGCAATCTTCACTAACTCTGGGTCCTCATGCTGTTTCTGAGCCACCTGCTCCAGAAACACGGGTGTCACTCTCATCTGAGCAATCAATGCACCTGTACCAGACAACTCCAATTGTAGACCTTCATCCATGAGCTTGTAAAACTCCTTCACCACTGGTCTCCTCTCAGCCGTGATGTGGGATAGACTGCCTAGTGATTTCCGGCTTAGAGCGTCTGCCACTACATTCGCCTTACTCGGATGATACTGAATCTGGCAATCATAATCACTCAGCAGTTCTACCCATCTTTTCTGTCTCAAGTTCAAATCTCTTTGACTCAGGATGTACTGCAGGCTCTTATGATCTGTGAAGATCTCACATTTAACCCCATAGAGGTAGTGCCTCCGCATCTTGAGTGCAAAGATTACTGCTGCCATCTCAGGTCATGTGTGGGGTAATTCAACTCATACTTCTTCAGCTGTCTAGAAGCATAAGCAATCACCCTTTCATTCTGCATTAACACACAACCCAATCCCACTCGGGATGCATCACAGAAAACTGTGAAATCCTCATTGCTATCTGGCAAAGCTAACACTGGTGCTGACATTAATCTCTTCTTAAGCTCTTCAAAACTCTCTTCGCACTGGTCGGTCCACACAAACTTCTGATTCTTCCTGGTTAACCTGGTCAGAGGAGCTGCAATTTTTGAGAAGTCCTGAACGAACCTCCTGTAGTAACCTGCCAAACCCAAGAAACTTCTGATCTCTGTCACTGAAGTGGGTCTAGGCCAGTTAGCCACAGCTTCTACCTTCTTGGGGTCTACCTCTATTCCATTTTCCGACACCATATGCCCCAAGAATGAAATGCTCCTCAGCTAGAACTCACACTTGGAGAACTTGGCATACAAGCCATGCTCCCTCAAGGTCTGCAGAACCAACCTCAGATGATGGGCATGCTCCTCTGCATTCCTGGAATACACTAAGATATCATCTATGAAGACAATAACAAAGTGATCCAGGTATTGGCTAAACACTCTGTTCATGAGATCCATGAATACTGCAGGGGCGTTGGTTAACCCGAACGGCATTACAAGGAACTCAAAATGCCCATATCTGGTCCTGAAAGCCATCTTTGGCACATCTTCCTCTCTGATCTTCAGTTGATGGTACCCGGACCTCAGATCTATTTTGGAGAAACAACCCGCTCCTGCTAGCTGGTCGAATAGATCATCGATCCTTGGCAAAGGGTACTTATTCTTGGTAGTGACTTTGTTCAACTGCCTGTAGTCGATACAAAGTCTGAGGGATCCATCCTTCTTTCTCACAAACAAAACTGGAGCACCCCAGGGTGAGGTACTAAGTTGGATGAAGCCCTTGTCTACCAGCTCTTGCAACTGTTCTTTCAACTCTTTCAATTCTGCTGGTGCCATCCTGTAGGGAGGGATAGAGATCGGTCGGGTTCCAGGCATCAGTTCTATCTCGAACTCTATCTCCCTAGCAGGTGGTAAACCTGGCAGCTCATCTGGGAAGACATCTAGAAACTCTTTAACCACTGGCACCGAGGCGGGTTCTCTAACCTGACTGCTAAGCTCTCTCACATGAGCCAAATACCCCTGACATCCCTTCCTAAGCAACCTACGAGCCTGAAGAGCTGATATCAGACCTCTAGGTGTACCCCTCCTGTCTCCCCTGAAGATGACCTCTGACCCATCCTAACCTCTGAACCTGACTACCTTGTCCCTGCAGTCCAAGGTAGCACCATGGGTAGATAACCAGTCCATCCCTAGAATGACGTCAAAATCTGTCAAGTCTAGAACCACAAGGTCGGCGGACAAGCATCTTCCTTCAACAAACACAGGACTGCACTGGCAGACTGACTCTGCCACTGATGGATCACACTTGGGTCCACTGACCCAGAGAGGACACTCTAACCCAGAGATCATCAACCCTAACCTCTCTACGGCTCTCGGAGCAATAAAAGAATGAGATGCACCAGGGTCCATCAAGGCATACACATATGAACAACCAATGACTAAGTTACCTGCCACCACGGTGTTAGATGCATCTGCCTCCTGCTGAGTCATCGTGAAGATCCGCGCTGGAGCTCATGGACCTTCACCTCTGAAACCCGCTGAAGAGGAGGCTGACCCTCTCCCTCTGCCTCTGCCACTGGCCTGAGTCGTGGCTGGAGCTGCTGGCTGCGCTACACTACCTGAAGCTGTCTGTTGGGATTGAGCCATCGGAACCGCTCTTGGACACTCTCGAGCCGTATGTCCCTCCTGACCGCATCTGAAACAGGCTATCGTCCCAAACCGACATACTCCCTTGTGTGGCTTACCACACCTTGCACAAACTGCATTATCCGCACCAGAGCTTGAGCCACCTCCAAATCCCAGACTGGACTTAACCTTGTTCCAGAACTTGTTCTTCTTAGACTTCCTGGGGCCTCTGTCCCACTTTTTACTACCTGAAGCTGCTGCACTCATGGAAGAAGAGCCTGGGGTCTTAGAACCAGAAGGCTGTGCCACTGACTGCTTGACTTTCCCCTCGATGATAGCACTAGCCTCCATCCTCCTAGCCATATCTACTATGGCATGGAAGCTCTCCCTATCTGCGGACTGGATCAAGGAGTAATACCTGGAGTGAAGTTTCATGATATACCTCCCTGACTTCTTCTGGTCTGTGTCAAGAGTTTGCCCTGCAAACGGCAACAGCTCCAAGAATCTGTCGGTGTACTCATCTACACTCATTTCCTCTGTCTGCCTTAACTGTTCAAACTCAATCATCTTCAATTCTCTTGAACTATCAGGAAAAGCCCATCCTGCAAATTCATTTGCAAACTCCTCCCATGATAGGCTGTCCAATCTCGGGCTCACATAGTTCTTAAACCACTCACGGGCCTTTTTACATTTGAGTGTGAACCCAGCCATCTGAATGGCTCTGCTGTCATCAGCTCCTATCTCATCTGTAATCGTTTTGACCCTTTCAAGGTACACAAACGGGTCATCACCGGTTTCAAACTGGGGAGCACCCAGCTTCATGTAGTCGGTCATCTTGACCTTGCTCCCACCAGATGAGCTAGGCTTAGGTATATGGGTTGCTGGAACTGTGGGTTCTACTGATGGTGGAGGAGGTGCAACATTTTCTGAGGTAGGGTCAGCTGGATTTGGATAGTAGGGTGGGGGTGGATACATTGGGTACTGTGGGTATGGTGGGTAGTAGGGTGGGTATGGCATGTGTGTGGGATAAGGGGTAAAGCTAGGGTAATCCGATGTACCTCCCATCGAATACCCAGGATTTTGTGAGAAGTGTGGGTAGTGGGGTGGCTGAACAAATCCCGAAGCCTAAGTGCCTCCTTGGGACTCTCCCATACCCTCTTCTGACATGCTAACTCCCATACTGCCATCTCTCCTCTGCTCTACGTCCATATCATCCCCCATGTCCTCTGACATTCCTCCCTGAACTGTTCCCCTCACTGATCTGCTTCTACCCAGATCCAGAGACCTTCTAGGGTCTCTTACTGCTCTTTCTTTGCTAGCCCTACTAGACATTGCCCTAGGCAATGTAGGAGGACGGGCGCTCATGCCCTCATCCTCAGGTGGCACTCCAGTCAATCGTGCAGATCGACGAGTTCCTCTCATCCTGTTTTCTGAAAAACAGCACAAATCACACAAACATTAGCATCAAATAGTTCATGTGTCAACACATGAACTCGCATCACATAACAATCATAACATTAATGCACATGCATATTATCATGGCATTCCACATCATTATACAAGACAGGACTCCACATCCTATCCTAGTGGACATGATCTTTCCTATTGTGCTTGACCTTCTATAACATCTATGAGCCCGACACTCTAGGTCCGACCATATGAACCTAGGGCTCTGATACCACTCTGTAACGACCCGAAAACCGGACTGCTACCGACGCTAGGATCCAGATCGGCTTAAGGCCGCCGGGACCCGTAGCAAGCCTGACATATAACCTGAGAACCTGTCAAATCCCATACATGATCATACATACTCAAAAACCTGTGAACTTTTTCTTTCCATAAACCAAGCTCAAACGGTATAAATACTCATAACATAACATAACCCACACACCGGAGCTCTCATCAAATGCTCCAATGGGGTAAACCAACATGCATACATTAGGCTTGGTTAAACATAAACATCATAAAAACATTCTATAGATCATATATCAAAAGGGATAACCATACACATAGGGTCAAGCACAACCTCTAATCCTCAATATCATTATTACATATCATGACTACATAAGACATTACATTACAATCTCATCATGTCCACAACTTCTAACTATTACATGAAATAAGACTTTACTTTTGCCGACCTCCTGGTCTACCCTGTACCTGCAAACCTGGGGGATAAGGGGAAAGGGGTGAGCTACAAGAGCCCAGTGAGCAGAATAATAAAACGTTTATATTAAAGGTTCATGCTTTCATGGAATGCATCACATCACAACTAATCATATCAAGGATGAACTTGTCACCACTTAGCCATCTACATATTCCAATCATGCCAGGGGCGTAGTGCAGGCCACACCTGGTCTTTCTCTTATACATAACATATCATACATGACCAACTGTGCCGGGGGCGTAGTGCAGGCCACACCCGGTCTTTCTCTTACATAGTGCCAGGGGCGTAGTGCAGGCCACACCTGGACTTCCATATCATATCATCATGTCATAGCATATGAGGGCTAATGGATCATTCAACATTCATCCACATCAACAACAAATTATGCAATGCAACATATTCGTGAATTCTAATGCAAACACCCTAATATATATCTCATGGCATTCATGATGCGTGAGTCATGCTGAACTTTCATTTAATTTCTTAATTTAAAACATTAAGTTTAGTTCCACTCACCTCTGGCTGAAGCTCTACTGACTCTGAAGCGACTGACTCACTGCTGGGGTCCTCGGTTCCTCGAGTCCGAACCTACACAGGTGGACGCAAATGAAGGACCAAACATACTAGAACATGACTCTAAAACATCCCCCAAAACCCCCTTAAAATACCTCAAAATATCCATGGAAAGCATGCAAAGAAGGGTTAACAGGGCACTTTCGGCGGCAGGTTCGGCGGCCGAAAGTCCCTCCAGAGCCGAAAGTCAGGCAGGTTCGGCGGCACTTTCGGCGGCCGAAACTGCCCTCCAGAGACGAAAGTCCTCTTTCGGGGGCAGGCTTCGGCAGCCGAAGGCTGCTTCCACAAGCGGGTTCGGCGGCCGAAAGTTCCTTCGGAGGCCGAACCTGAGTTTCTCCAAAGTGGCAGAAACTCAGCTCCAACATGCACAAACGCCTCCCAAACCTTTCAAACATGCACAAACCTATTCTACAACACTCCCAATCATACACAATCAAGCATACAAGTTCATAGGGGTCTCAACTAGCCTAAACCCCAACTACAACACATTAAACATACCCACATTGCTCATAAACACACATTAAACCCATAAACTCAAAACAACCTAAACATGCATTTCTACCCCATAAACTTGCATAAAACTTGTTTAAAACATATAGTGAGCTCAAGATCGGCCCTTACCTCTTGAAGATCGAGAGGAAAATGACCCTAGCTCGGAGATGGGAGAGATTGAGCTTCTTGAACCTCAAAGCTCCAAAACTTGCTTTATACTTGAAAATCTTCAAAACAAAGTGAAAACTTGTGAAAATCGTGAAAGATTTGAAGGAAGAAACTCAAGATCGGTGAGGGACGGCAGAGAGCTCACCTTGGCCGAAAATGGGGAGAAAAGCTCGCCCGTTTTCGGCTAAGGGACCCTTTTATAGGTGGCTGGCCAGGCCACATTCGAGGGCCGAACGTGCCTACGCATGCATGCCATGTTCGGTGGCCGAACCTGGTTTCCCTCACTTATGCTTTCGGGGGCCTAAGGCACACCTGAAACGCCTACATGTTCGGCGGCCGAACTTGAGGTTCGGCGGCCGAACTTGAGGTTCGGCGGCCGAACCTGGGTCTTCCTCCAAGGCTATTTTTATGCAAAAACTCATTTTCCTTCTAGCTTAAAAACATAAAATACATTGAAACATTTTGTGAAAACATGATTTTACCCTCCTAGAAGCCTCCGACATCCGAGATTCCACCGGACGGTAGGAATTCCGATACCGGAGTCTAGCCGGATATTACACCCCCTAAACTCATGCATGTTCGGCGGCCGAACTTGAGGTTCGGCGGCCGAACCTTGGCTCGTTCAAACAAGACTTTCGGAGGCCAAAAGCGCTCCCGAAATCTTCCCATGTTCGGCGGCCGAACTTCACTTTCGGCGGCCGAACCTGGCAAATGCCTCTTTGGTCTTTTCTTTTCTAAACTCAATTCTTTTTCCATTTAAAACCATGAAATCAGTAAAAACATTTTAGAAAACACATTTTACCCCTCTAGAAACCTCTGGCATCTTCAGAATTCCAGGTTTCCAATGGAGATTCTGCCGGACGGTAGGGATTTGATAGAGCATATTTTAGTCCATATTTTCATGATCTTATTGATGTTTATTTGCACCTATTCTACCTAATTTTGTGGTTTTAATCATGTTTTGCAAATATTAGGTGTGAAGAAACAATTTGAAGAAAATGCTCTTAAAAGTGCCAAAGAATGCCCAAAAACAGCCACTTTCGGAAGCACCTTCGGAAGCACTTTCGGAAGCCAAAACTCAACCACTTTCGGGGGCACCTTCGGAAGCACTTTCGGAAGCCGAAAGTCACCCACTTTCGGGGGCACTTTCAGCGGCCTAAAGTCCAGTCCAGAGGCGAAAGTCACCCACCTTCGGAGGCACCTTCGGCCGCCGAACCTTGGCTCCAGAGACGAAAGTCCTGCCCTCGAAACTTAACTTAGGCGGCCGAACTTGCCCCCAGCATGCTCTTCCCTATTTAATGAGCCAAATCTTGAAGATCACATGTTTCCTACATAGTGCCATGCTCATTCAAAATTCAAATCAAGGCTCCACCTTCCTCTTTAGTGCATGAATCTTCTTGGACACACCTTGGACATCAATCAAAAGACCAAAAAGGGCTTGCAACTCCACACAGGCACAAAGGAGACTCAAGGGCACTATGGGGAAATCACTCGAAGATACATGGACACTAAAAAGGAAAAAGACAGCCTCTCAAGATCTATTTAAAGGCCTCTAGAAGACCAAGAATCAACATCTTCCATCAAGGGATTGATCAAGGCTCTCCAAAGGCTCCTCCACCTTAGTTCTTCATCTTTTCTTCTTCTTTTCTTTTATTTTCTGTTTTGGTTCAGCCATGAGTGGCTGAAACCCTATTTCTAGTTGAAGTTTGGTTGAAACTAAGGTTGTTTAAAGGGTTGTGAGATCTGAATAGAAACTTTTGTCTTTGATTTTATTCAATATTCATGCAATTGTGCTTAATTATAAAGATTGCTTTGTTGTTTTGATCAAATTGGCCACTTGACTCTTAATTGCAAAGTTAATTGATTGTTGGATTAGGATATTTGTTAGTCCGTAATTGCTGGAAATATTCTGTCCATAGAACACTTGGTGTAAAAACCCAAGGAATTGCATGATCTAACATCATCTCATGCGTTTGAGTAGTTAGGGTTTGGATCTTTCTTGTTCTTCATGCAATTGGCAATTGTTTTGATGCCTATGGCCCAAGGACGTTCCTTGGCAATTTGTTGATTAGTAATTGGTTAGAGGACGTTCCCTAATCAATTTGTTCATAAGGAAAGACATGGTGGTGAGAAGCGTCTTCCACCCCCATAACCAACCTATTGAGTTAATCAAGATTACCATGTTTCAATGATCAACCCAAACAACCAAAGTGGATCCATATCTTCAACTAGACCTTTCTCTTATTGATTTCCTCTTTTATTTTAATTACTCGCTGTTTTAATTGCTTTCATTAGTTGTTAATCAAATCATCTCAAAACCCCCCTTTTTACTTTCCTTGCACTTTACTTTTGTTCTATTTGCAATTACTTGCCTTCACTTGTGCTTTCCATTGGTTTGATTGGTCTTGATTAAGATAAATAAATAGGTAATCAATTCTCTGTGGATACGATCCTTCACCACTGTCTACAGTTGTATTTGTAGGTAACCAAGAAGGTTATTTTTGACCGGCTTCGACAACCGCTCCTGTCAAAAATTGGCGCCGTTGCCGGGGAATTGATTTCACTTGTTTGTTTATTTCCTTTCATGACCAAGATCTGAATCATGGCTAAGGTAAGTACATCTGTTCACTGTTCTCAACTTTCTAAACTAATCTCTGCTGTGAGAATTTTGGTTATAGGCCAAGCTGAACAAGCCCAACCAAAACCTCAAGGTTTCAATACTGATCTTTATGAGAAATTAAAGGCTTTGCAACGTCTCCAACACGAAGTCGATCAAATAGCCCAAAAAGCACTTGCATTTGAAGGACCCTATGGACAACCAAGACATGATCCCTACCATAACACATACAATCCAGGTTGGAGAGACTATCCGGACTTCAGTTATGCAGAGGCTAACAACTACCAGGATTATCAAGGATATCAAGCCCAACCAGAACCTCAAAGTTCCAATCTTGATGAGATTATGAAGACTTTGCAGAGTATGCAACAGCAACAGGGTCAATTGAACAAATCATTGAATGCAACCATGTTAAGAAGAGAGGAAGAGCTTCAAGATGATAAGGAAGATGATGAAAGTTTTCAAGTTCAAGAACAAGCTGCTGAAGAGACACAACCAGAAAACTATTTGTCCAAACAGACTGATCTAACAGAACCTGTTGATAATTTAGATATCATTGATTGTTTGAGTGAAAATGTTTTTTTTCAAGATGATATATTAAATGATGATCTTTGCAGGGAAGAGACTCAGAAAGAGCCAGAACTAAAAGAAACTGACTATTGCATCCAACAGGTGGACTGCAGCCAAGCACAGACTGAAGAGAGCTCTGTCGCACCACCTCAGGAACACATTGCGCAAAAAGAAGACGTCCTTCAGCCGCCGAACATCTTTCGGCCGCCGAACCCAAGCGATTTTCAGACGCCGAATCCATCGCCGCAGTTCACTCCGCAAACTGAAGACCTTCGGCCGCCGAACTCAGACACTTTTCGGCCGCCGAACCTTGTTCCACAGATTCCAACACAGATCAGTCTTCCACTTCAGTTAGGTCCTATGCAAAAGGAGGATACTGAACCCAATTACACAATTCATCCAATGCAAACAGCCCATGCTCATAAGGAACAAATGGTGTTCCAAGCACCTAAACCAAAGGAGCATGCAGATCAATGTCTTCCCAAACCCCCGGATAAGGTAGAGTTTGTTTTGCCAGATTTTAGTACTAAATTGCAACTACACATGGAGAAACATGAATTGGAATTCAAAGTTCTGCCCAATCATCTCCAAAATGCAAACATAAAAGCTAGAGGCACACCTCATCCAAAAGAAGAGAAGCTCATCATGTTACTTCATGAGTACATGGAGAAAGTAGGATGGTTCATGATCAAATCAAAAGGAGTGCTACACTTTTTGCTCAATACAGTTGGGACGCTTTTTCCTTCCCCAATTACTTAAGCCTTGATCAAGAGGATCGCACCATGCACACCACACCCAGGGAAGTACTCAGTTTCCTTTGTTCTTTTATGTTTCTTATACATTGAGGACAATGCATGATTTAAGTGTGGGGGTGCATATCTCTGAATTTTTACTTTTAAGTTTATTTTCGCTTTAATCTTTTTTAAGTTTATTTTTGCTTTAATCTTTAGTTTGCTTGCATTAGGCAAAAATTTTTTCATTTTTGTTATTTTTATGCTTTCAATAAAACACACACAACCACAACCTTCTTCTTCCTTTTTGTTTTGCTCTACTCAAACTTATGAACTATGTTAGATGAGTTTTTCTTTCCATGACCCCATTGATGTGATAACTCTTTAAACTTATGTTGAATCAATTGCAGTGAGTTATATTCATGTTTGAGAATTGCCTTTTGAATTGAATCTTTGAGTTTGCCATGGTGAAAAATATATTGATGACCCTCAATTGATTGAGAATAAATTAAAGTTGTGTGAATGAACTTAATGTGACTTGCTTTAGCAATTGGTGTTGATTTGCCCAAATCATTGAGAGAAAGAAAATTCAGCAAAGGCAAAGACCTCAAAAGCACAGATTGAAAATTGTTTCAATGGTCAAAAGACTATGAACAAGGCTAGTAGCCACTTGGATAGGTGACCAACTGAAAAATATAAACCATGACATCAAAAATAGGTTGGTGACCTTTCCAAGCAAGATCTAAAGTGCAAAAGCCTGAATAAAGTACTTCAAGGTAAGGGCAAGTCAATCCAAAAGCTAGAAAAAGTCTTAACAAATTAATGTGCATGTCTCTCTTGAGGAAAACCAATCCTAGCCATGGTAAGCAAAGGGAAACAAGGAAAAGAGGTAAGTAATCTTCATGCATATATTCTTCACTGCAATGCTTCAAAATAAGGGTCTAGAGTATGAGCTTAAGTGGAAATAAGGATCTAGAGCAAAGAAAGCTTATTTGACTATGTTTATATGCTTGAGGACAAGCAAAAGCTTAAGTGTGGGGGTATTTGATAGAGCATATTTTAGTCCATATTTTCATGATCTTATTGATGTTTGTTTGCACCTATTCTACCTAATTTTGTGGTTTTAATCATGTTTTGCAAATATTAGGTGTGAAGAAACAATTTGAAGAAAATGCTCTTAAAAGTGCCAAAGAATGCCCAAAAACAGCCACTTTCGGAAGCACTTTCGGAAGCCAAAACTCAACCACTTTCGGGGGCACCTTCGGAAGCACTTTCGGAAGCCGAAAGTCACCCACTTTCGGGGGCACTTTCGGCGGCCTAAAGTCCAGTCCAGAGGCGAAAGTCACCCACCTTCGGGGGCACCTTCGGCTGCCGAACCTTGGCTCCATAGACGAAAGTCCTGCCCCCGAAACTTAACTTAGGCGGCCGAACTTGCCCTCGAACATGCTCTTCCCTATTTAATGAGCCAAATCTTGAAGATCACATGTTTCCTACATAGTGCCATGCTCATTCAAAATTCAAATCAAGGCTCCACCTTCCTCTTTAGTGCATGAATCTTCTTGGACACACCTTGGACATTAATCAAAAGACCAAAAAGGGCTTGCAACTCCACATAGGCACAAAGGAGACTCAAAGGAACTATGGGGCAATCACTCAAAGATACATGGACACTAAAAAGGAAAAAGGCAGCCTCTCAAGATCTATTTAAAGGCCTCTAGAAGACCAAGAATCAACATCTTCCATCAAGGGATTGATCAAGGCTCTCCAAAGGCTCCTCCACCTTAGTTCTTCATCTTTTCTTCTTCTTTTCTTTTATTTTCTGTTTTGGTTCAGCCATGAGTGGCTGAAACCCTATTTCTAGTTGAAGTTTGGTTGAAACTAAGGTTGTTTAAAGGGTTGTGAGATCTGAACAGAAACTTTTGTCTTTGATTTTATTCAATATTCATGCAATTGTGCTTAATTATAAAGATTGCTTTGTTGTTTTGATCAAATTGGCCACTTGACTCTTAATTGCAAAGTTAATTGATTGTTGGATTAGGATATTTGTTAGTCCGTAATTGCTGGAAATATTCTGTCCATAGAACACTTGGTGTAAAAATCCGAGGAATTGCATGATCTAACATCATCTCATGCGTTTGAGTAGTTAGGGTTTGGATCTTTCTTGTTCTTCATGCAATTGGCAATTGTTTTGATGCCTATGGCCCAAGGACGTTCCTTGGCAATTTGTTGATTAGTAATTGGTTAGAGGACGTTCCCTAATCAATTTGTTCATAAGGAAAGACATGGTGGTGAGAAGCGTCTTCCACCCCCATAACCAACCTATTGAGTTAATCAAGATTACCATGTTTCAATGATCAACCCAAACAACCAAAGTGGATCCATATCTTCAACTAGACCTTTCTCTTATTGATTTCCTCTTTTATTTTAATTACTTGCTGTTTTAATTGCTTTCATTAGTTGTTAATCAAATCATCTCAAAACCCCCCTTTTTACTTTCCTTGCACTTTACTTTTGTTCTATTTGCAATTACTTGCCTTCACTTGTGCTTTCCATTGGTTTGATTGGTCTTGATTAAGATAAATAAATAGGTAATCAATTCTCTGTGGATACGATCCTTCACCACTGTCTACAGTTGTATTTGTAGGTAACCAAGAAGGTTATTTTTGACCGACTTCGACAACCGGTCCTGTCAGGATTCCGATGCCGGAATATAGCCGGGTTTTACATTCTTCCCCCCTTTAAGAACATTCGTCCCCGAATGTTCCACAAACAAACAGGCATTCACAAATCATAGCATCAAGCATACATAAACAAGCAAGCAAAACCTAAAACCTCTCTCCTAAAAAGAGAGACACGAGTACTGCTGGAGTAAGAACTCCCGGGTCTTCCAAACGCACCTTTCCATACTGTGGTGATTCCAAAGGACTTACACCATCAGGATTCCTTGTTCCTCAACTTCCTGACTTATGTGTCCATGATCCGCACTAACTGCTCAACATAGGTGAGATCCTTTGATATCTCCACCTCTGGTTCTTTAAGAACCTCACTTGGATCTGACACGAGCTTCCATAACATAGGAACCCGGAAATCCGAATGGACTTTCTCCATAGGAAATCACCCTTACCAAAAGAAACACCTTAGCAGTACCTAACCTACTCCTGAACTCCACTGGCTTCCGCTGCGCTTCTCTGATCCTTTCCCTTTTTTTCTCTTCATCTTTACTAACTGGCTTCTTCTCACTACTAACCCAAAACTAACTCTAACTCTCACAGGTAGTGCCCAAATTTCAGATCTATCTTGGAAAACAAACAGCTCCTACTAGCTGTCCCAATAGATCATCCATCCTGCATGGGAATACTTGCCCTTGATAGTGACCTTGTTCAACTGCTTACAGTTGTTACAAAGTCTCAAGGATTCGTCCTTCTTTTTCCACCACCACACCAGAACAATCCAGGGTGAGGTACTAGGTCGGATAAAACCCCTTGTCTACCAAGTCTCACAACTGCTCTAACAACTCCTACAACTCTACCGGTGCCATCCTGTAGGGGAGAATAGAAATGGTTCTGGGTCTAGACACCACTCCTATACTCGACTCCATTTCCCTAACAGATGGTGAACCTGACCACTCGCCTGGGAGGATATCTAAGAACTCTCTCTCTTACAACTGGCACTGAGGCTGGTTCCCTGACCCGACCGCTAAACTCTCAATCAAGAGCCAGAACCCTCTGACAACCCCTCCTACGTACCCTATGAACCTGACAGGCTGACATCAAACCTCTAGGCATCCCTACTGTGTTCCCTCAGAAGACTATCTCTGACCCATCTTGTCCTCTGAACTTAACTACCTTGTCTCTACAGACCAAGATAGCACCACGAGCAGAAACCAATCCATCCCTCGATTGACGTCCAGACAGTCAAGTCTAAGACCTCAAAGTCGGGTGGGAGGCATCTACCCTCAACTGTCAAAGAACTGGACCGGCAGACTGACTCTGCCACAGATGGATCACACTCGGGTCCACTGACCCAAAGAGAACACTCTCTAGCCCAGAAGCTATCAACACAACCTCTCGAAGGCTCCTAGAGCAACTAAAGAAAGAGAAACTCCAGGGTCCACAAAACATACACATCAGAACATTCAAAAGTGAGTGTACCTGGCACCACTGTGTTCGATGTGTCTGCCTCCTGCTGAGCTTGGGTGAAGATCCGAGCTGGAGCTGACGGACCTTCTCCACGGGAACCTGAGGAATGAGGGACTGATCCTCTCCCTCTGCCTCGACCACTAACCTGCACCATGGCTGGAGCT
Source organism: Manihot esculenta (assembly GCF_001659605.2). NCBI lineage: Eukaryota > Viridiplantae > Streptophyta > Magnoliopsida > Malpighiales > Euphorbiaceae > Manihot > Manihot esculenta. The sequence continues at coordinate 32,977,631 of NC_035168.2, read as the reverse complement.
GCTGGCTGAGCCGTTCTACCTGGAGCTGTTCACTGGGGATGAGCCACCCAGGGCGCAGTAGGACACTCACGTGCTATATGCCCCTCCTGCCTGCATCTGAAACATGCCGTTGTCCCCACCAGACAGACTCCCTTGTGCGGCCTTCCGCACCTCATGCACTTTGAACTGCCTGAGCCAGAGCTTGAGCCACCAAAACCCAGACTAGCCTTCAAATTCTGTCAAAACTTCTTCTTCGACCTTCTGAGGCCTCTGTCCCACTTTCTAGTGGTGTTTCCCCACCTTTTATCTCTTGTGGCAGCTATACTCAGAGTGGAGGGATCAATCCCCCCTGAACCTGAGATCCTGGAATCCTGAGTCTGAGCATCCTCCTGAGAATCTCCCATACCTTCTTCTGGCACTCTGATTCCCAAACTGCCATCTCTTCTCTGAACCTCCAACTCTACTTCCTTCATACTAGCCGACATCCTTCTTGGAGCCATTCCTTCTCTGCTTGCATCAAAAGACCTTCCAGGGTCCCTTGATGTTCCCCATCTACTGACTCCCCACGACTGCGCTCTTGGCAGAGCAGGGGGAAAGGTATCCATACCTTCCCTCTCAGATGGAACTCCAGTCGATTCCACAGATCGACGAGCACCTCGCATTCTGGCTCCTCTGAAGAACAACACACAAGCATACAATCAAGCATTAGCATCCTACGGTTCATATGAAAACACATGAACCTGCAACATGCATAGCATTCATAGCATAACATACATAACATTAATGCACATGCATAAAATCATGGCATTCCACATCATTATCATACAAGACAGGACTCTACATCCTATCCTAGTGGACATGATTCTGCCTATTGTGCTTGCCCTTCTATGACCTCTAAACCAACCTCTTTCCGATGTGGGATATCTCTAATCCTTGAGCATCTTTGCTCAACACACCGTACTAATGAGGCCCAAAGCTCTGATACCACTCTGTAACGACTCGGAAACCGGTACCCCTATGTAACGGCTCGAACCGCCACCGGCGCTAGGATCCAGATCGGCTTAAGGCAGCCGGGACCCGTAGCAAGCCAAACATACATCCTATCACCTAGTCAAATCCCATACATGATCAAACTTTAACATAAAAACTGTAACATAAGATGTATAGACCGAGCTTGACCTGTATGCGACATAACTGGAAACATAAAAGAACCCCCTACTAGAGCCCTCATCAAAACTCTAGCTGGGTCAACATAACATACATCAAGCTGGGATCACATCCAAAGAACTAGAACCTAACCTGTGCATGCATCAAACCACAAACATAAGACCTCTACTAGGGTCCTCATCAAACTCTAGCGTGGTAAACAACACATGCCACCAGTTTGGTTCAAACTCAACTCAACACTAAACATAACATACATCATGTATTAAACAGGGACTAACCAAGTCTTAGGGCCAAGCACAGTACTAATACATAAACCAATCTCTACTTTACTTACATTACAATACATTTCATTATCTTACAATCCATTATCTCAGTTTACATTACATGTCCACACTAACACTAATCTATTACATAAGCATAACTTTTACCCTTGACGTCTTCCTGACCTATCTCTGACCTGCAAAACTGGGGTTAGAGGAGAGGGGTTAGAGGAGAGGGGTGAGCTAAAAAGCCCAGTGAGTAGAAACAAAGAAAACAGTTCATTAATTACATGCTTCATGAAATGCGTCACAGCACAAACATTTCACATCAAGGATGGACATGACCACCAAAAATTCCTCCAGTGTCAGTATGCCTAGCCCGGCCAGGTCTTACAACCTTCGTATGCCTGGCCCAGCCAGGTCTTACAACATCTGGATGCCTGGCCCGGCCAGGTCTTACATCATCTGTATGCCCAGCCCGGCCAGGTCTTACAACAGCTATAGGACTATTGGGGTCGCCTTGGTCCCTCCACTTCATCAACAGTAAATAATGCAATGCGTCATATTCGTGAAACTAGTGCAATCAACCTACTACATATCATCATGATGCATGAACATGCTTTAGGCATTTAATTTCATGAAATAAAGATCAAGTTTAGTTCTACTCACCTCTGGCAGACGCTGGACTGACTCTGCAACTGCTAACACTGATGGCCTCCTCGGTCCCTCGGGTCCGATCCTACACAGGTGGACTCGAATGAGGTGCCAAACACATTCTAAACAACTCATAAACAACTACCCAAACACCCCCTAAAACATCACTTAAACATGCATAGAAAACACCCATGAAAAGACTGGACAGGGCACTTTCGGCGGCCGAACCCTCTCTCCAGAGATGAAACTTGGGCACTTTCGGTGGCACCTTCGGCGGCCGAAAGTCCCACTCTAGAGACGAAAGTCAGGCACTTTCGGCGGCCGAACCTTCCTTCGGCGGTCGAAAGTCTGCTTTCAAGCCAAAACACAACTTTCGGGGGCAAGGTTAGGTGGCCAATCCAAGCATCCACAGGCAGCAGGTTCGGCGGCCGAAACCACCTTCGGCGGCCGAACCTGAGTTCATCCAGAACTCAGCCTCGCATGCATATCAGCCTCCCAAACCTTCCAAACTCCCCAAAACATGCCTCCAACCTCACAAACACATGCATAAACCCATAACCATGCACAAAGGAGCTTAACAACTTGATTAAACTTCGAAAACAACATCAAAAACATACATAGATAGCTTATGACCCACATAGGCCAAAACCATCAAAACAACCCAACTCCTCATATACTCTCTCCCCATCATGCATACTCACTCCCACATGCATAGACTAGCTTAAACTTCCAACATATCATCACATAAACATATATAAACATACATTTGCATAAAAACCCACATAAAGCCTAACATGCATATCTACCCATACTTAACCATTAAAACCTCTTAAAACTTACTTAAAACTTCATGAAACATAAAGGAAAGCATAGATCCACACTTTCCTCTTGAAGATCGAGGGTTTATGCGAGCTCTAACTTGGAGATGGGAGGAACCAACTCCTTAGGTCTCCAAGTTCCCAAAACTTGATCTAAGCTTGAAAACTCTTCAAAACAGCCATAAAACTCATGAAAACATGAAGGAGATGAAGAAAAACATGAAAATGACCAAAGGAGGACAAAAACTCACCTGAGCTCGAGAATGGGGAGAAAACTCACCCATTTCCGATTTGAGGGCTCTTTATAGGTGGCCTGGTCGAAGACCTTCGACAGCCTAACGTGCCCCCTAAACTCATGCATGTTCGGCGCCCGAACTTGAGGTTCGGCAGCGGAACCTTGGCTCGTTCAAACAAGACTTTCGGAGGCCAAAAGCGCTCCCGAAATCTTCCCATGTTCGGCGGCCGAACTTCACTTTCGGCGGCCAAACCTGGCAAATGCCTCCTTAGTCTTTTCTTTTCAAAACTCAATTCTTTTTCCATTTAAAACCATGAAATCAGTAAAAACATTTTAGAAAACACATTTTACCCCTCTAGAAACCTCTGGCATCTTCAGAATTCCAGGTTTCCAACGGAGATTCCGCCGGACGGTAGGGATTCCGATGCCGGAATCTAGCTGGGTATTACAACTGGTCTTTCTCTTAAACATAACATATCAAAACATTCCAAGGTGCCGGAACGTAGAATGGGTCAACCGGTCTTTCTCTTACATAGTGCCGGAACGTAGAATGGGTCAACCGGTCTTTCTCTTACATAGTGCCGGGACGTAGAATGGGTCAACCGGACTTCCATACCATATCATGCCGTATCATCATCATATCATATCATATGAGGACTAAAGGATCATTCAATAACCAATCCGCATCAACATCATAAAATGCAATGCAACATATTCGTGAATTCTAATGCAAACAACCTAAATCATCACATGGCATTCATGATGCATGAACATGCTCAAAACTGTATAATTTATTCGCTTTAAAACGTAAAGGTTTATTCTACTCACCTCAGTTAGCTCTGACAATGACTGAAGTAGCTGACTCACTACTGGGGTCCTCGGTTCCTCGGGTCCGAACCTACACAGGTGGACTCAAATGAGGGACCAAACATACTAGAACATGACTCTAAAACATCCCCCAAAAACCCCCTTAAAACACCTCAAAACAATCATGCAAAACATGCAAAGGAAGGCTGAACAGGGCACTTTCGGCGGCAGGTTCGGCGGCCGAAAGTCCCTCCAGAGCCGAAAGTCAGGCAGGTTCGGCGGCACCTTCGGCGGCCGAAAGTGCCCTCCAGAGACGAAAGTCCATTTTCGGGGGCAGGCTTCGGCAGCCGAAAGGCTTGCCCCCCAGGCAGGTTCGGCGGCTGAAAGTCCTTCGACTGCCGAACCTGGTTTCTGCCAAAAGGGCAGAAACTCGGCTCCTCATGCACATTTGCCTCCCAAAACCTTCAATCAAGCATACAACTCATCCAAAACATGCATAGATACATACATCAGTTCCTAGGGGCTTCAAACTATCCTAAACCCCATCTACAACACATCAAACATGCATATCCAATATACATTGTCCATAAAACACATAAAACCTAACAATGCTCAACTAACATAAACATACATTTCTACCCCAAGAATCAACTTAAAACTTGTTTAAAACATATAGTGAGCTCAAGATCGGCCCTTACCTCTTGAAGATCGAGAGGAAAACGACCCTAGCTCGGAGATGGGAGAGCTTGAGTTTCTTGAACCTCAAAGCTCCAGAACTTGCTTTATACTCAAAAATCTTCAAAACAAAGTGAAAACTTGTGAAAATCGTGAAAGATTTGAAGGAAGAAACTCAAGATCGGTGAGGGACGGCGGAGAGCTCACCTTGGCTGAAAATGGGGAGAAAAGCTCGCCCGTTTTCGGCTAAGGGACCCCTTTATAGGTGGCTGGCCAGGCCACATTCGGGAGCCGAACGTGCCTCCGCATGCATGCCATGTTCGGCGGTCGAACATAAGGTTCGGCGGCCGAACCTGGACTTCCCTCACTTATGCTTTCGGGGGCCTAAAGCGCTCCCGAAGTGCATGCATGTTCGGCGGCCGAACCTGAGTTTTCCCCCAAGGCTATTTTCATGCAAAAACTCATTTTCCTTCTAGCTTAAAAACATAAAATACACTAAAACATTTTATAAAAACATGATTTTACCCTTCTAGAGGTCTCCGACACCCGAGATTCCACCGGACGGTAGGAATTCCGATACCGGAGTCTAGCCGGGTATTACAACTTATGTGTGCGTTATGATGTTCTTTGTTGGAGTTTAAGCTTGTTTAAGCTTGTTTAAGCTCCTTTGTACATGGTTAAGGGTTTATGCATGTTTTTAGGAGGTTGGGTGCTTGTTTTGGGGTGTTTGGAAGGTTTGGGAGGCTGGTATGCAGGAGAGGCTGAGTTCTGGACGAACTCAGGTTCGGCCGCCGAACCTGCCTGTGGATGCATGGTTTGGCCGCCTAACCTTGCCCCCGAAAGTTGAGTTTTGGCTTGAAAGCAGACTTTCGACCGCCGAAGGAAGGTTCGGCCGCCGAAAGTGCCTGACTTTCGTCTCTGGAAAGGGACTTTTGGCCGCCGAAAGTGCCCGAGTTTCGTCTCTGGAGAGAGGGTTCGGCCGCTGAAGGTGTCGCCGAAAGTGCCCTGTCCAGCCTTTTCATGGTTATTTTCTATGCATATTTAAGTGATGTTTTAGGGGGTTTTTAGGTAGTTGTTTATGAATTGTTTAGAGTGTGTTTGGCACCTCATTCGAGTCCACCTGTGTAGGATCGGACTCGAGGGACCGAGGAGGCCATCAGTGTTAGCAGTTGTAGAGTCAGTCCAGCGTCTGTCAGAGGTGAGTGGAACTACACTTAATGTTTTAAATTGAGAAATTAAATGTTTTTTTGAGCATGATCCATGCATCATAAAATGCCATGATATGTATTAGGTTGTTTTGCATTAGAATCCACGAATATGATGCATTGCATAATATGTTGTTGATATGGATGGATATTGGATGATCCTTAGCCCTCAATATGAGATGAGATAACATGATATGAGATTGTAATACCCGGCTAGATTCCGGCATCGGAATCCCTATCTACCGGCGGAATCTCCGTTGGAATCTGGAATTTCTGATTATGCCAGAGGTTTCTAGAGGGGTAAAATGTGTTTTCTAAAATGTTTTCACATGATTTCATGGTTTTAAATGAAAAAGAATTGAGTTTGAAAAGAAAAAGACCAAGGAGGCATTTGCCAGGTTCGGCCGCCGAAAGTGAAGTTCAGCCGCCGAACATGGAAAGGCTTTGGGAGCGCCTTTGGCCTCTGAAAGTCTTGTTTGAACGAGCCAAGGTTCGGCCGCCGAAAGTCAAGTTCGGCCGCCGAACATGCATGAGTTTAGGGGGCACGTTAGGCTGCCGAAGGTCTTTGACCAGGCCACCTATAAATGGCCCTCAGATCGGAAATGGGCGAGTTTTCTCCCCTTTCTTGAGCTCAGGTGAGTTTTTGTCCTCCCTTGGCCGTTTTCATGTTTTCCTTCATCTCCTTCACGTTTTCATGAGTTCCATGGTTATTTTGAAGAGTTTTAAAGCTTAGATCGAAGCTTTTGGGAGCTTGGAGCTTTTGGAGCTTGGATTCTCCACACCTCCGAGTTAGAGATCACGCAACCCTCGATCTTCAAGAGGTAAGTGAGGATCTTTGCTTTCCTTTAGGTTTTATTGAAATTTAAGTGAGTTTTAAGAGGATTTGATGGTGGAGTATGGGTAGATATGCATGTTAGGCTTTATGTGGGTTTTATGCCCAATGTATGTTTATATGATGTTATGTTGAATGTTTAGGCTAGGTTATGCATGTGGGAGAGTGTATGCATGAGAGGGAAAGAGCAAGTGAGATTATGGGTTGTTTTGATGGTTTTGGCCTATGTGGGTCATAAGCTATCTATGTATGTTTTTGATGTTGTTTTTGGAGTTTAATCTAGTTGTTTAAGCTCCTTTGTGCATGGTTAAGGGTTTATGCATGTTTTGGTAAAGTTGGATGCTTGTTTTGGGGTGTTTGGAAGGTTTGGGAGGCTTGAATGCATGAGAAGCTGAGTTCTGCCCTTCCGGGAAGAACTCAGGTTCGGCCGCCGAAGGTGGTTTCGACCGCCGAACCTGCCTTTGGATGCATGGTTTGGCCGCCTAACCTTGCCCCGGAAAGTTGAGTTTTGGCTTGAAAGCAGACTTTCGGCCGCCGAAGGTGCCGCCGAAGGTGCCACCGAAAATGCCCTGTCCAGCCTTTTCAAGGTTGTTTTCTATGCAGGTTTAAGTGATGTTTTAGGGGGTTTTTGGGGAATTGTTTATGAGTTGTTTAGAGTGTGTTGGCACCTCATTCGAGTCCACCTGTGTAGGATCGGACCCGAGGGATCGAGGAGGCCATCAATGTTAGCAGTTGCAGAGTCAGTTCAGCGTCTACCAGAGATGAGTAGAACTAAACTTAATCTTTTATTTTATGACATCAAATGCCTAAAGCATGTTCATGCATCATGTTTATATGTAATAGGTTGATTGCACTAGTTACACGAATATGACGCATTGCATTATTTACTGTTGATGGAGATTGGACCAAGGACGACCCCACTAGCCCTAGAGATGTTGTGAGACCTGGCCGGACCAGGCATACATTTACAGTTGTTGTAAGACCTGGCCGGGCCAGGCATACGAAGGTTGTGAGACCCGGCTGGGCCGGGCATACTGAGACTGGAAGGGATGTTTTGGGGTTGGTCTAATCCGTGATATGACTTGTTTGTGCTGTGACGCATTTCATGAAAGCATGTAATTAATGAACTGTTTTTCTTTGTTTCTACTCACTGGGCTTTTTAGCTCACCCCTCTCCCCTAACCCCAGTGTTGCAGGTCTGAAGTCGTCCGGGAAGTCTGGAGAGTTAAGGCTTTGCTTTTGTAATAGTATTAGCTTAGTACTTTTAGTGTGGACATGTATTATAAATTGATATAATGAATTGTAAGAGTATGTAATGTAAAGTAAGTGGAGTTATGTTTATGGTTTAGTACTGTGCTTGGCCCTGAGACTTGGTTAGTCCCTGTTTAATACATGATGTATGTTATGCTAGAGGTTGAGTTGTGTTTGAGCGAATCTTGTGGCATGTGTTGTTTACCACGCTATGTTAATTGATGAGGACCTTAGTGGAGGTCTTATGTTTGTGGTTTGAGGCATGCACAGGTTAGGTTCTAGTTCTTTGGATGTGACTCCGGCTTGATGTATGTTATGTTGACCCAGCTAGAGTTGTGATGAGGACTCTAGTAGGGGATCCTTTTATGTTTTCAGTTATGTCGCATACAGGTCAGGCTCGGTTTGTACATCAGATGTTTCAGTTTTTATGTTTAAGTTTTGATCATGTATGGGATTTGACCAGGTGGTAGGAGGTATGTTTGGCTTGCTACGGGTCCCGGCGGCCTTAAGCTGATCTGGATCTTAGCGCCGGTGATGGTTCGGGCCGTTACAGAGGGGTACCGGTTTTCGGGCTTTTACAGAATGGCATCAGAGCTTTGGTTCCTCGAGAGTACGGTGTGTTGCACATCGGAAAGAGGTTGGCTTAGAGGTCATAGAAGGGCAAGCACAATAAGAAAGATCAAGAGTAAAATCATGTCCACTAGGATAGGATGTTGAGTCCTGTCTTGATTGATGATGTAGAATGCCATGATTTTATGCATGTGCATTAATGTTATGTATGATATGCTATGTATGCTATGTATGTTGCAGGTTCATGTGTTTTCATATGAATCGTATGATGTTAATGATTGTTTGTATGCTTGTGTGTTGTTCTTCAGAGGAGCCAGAATGCGAGGTGCTAGTCGATCTGTGGAGTCGACTAGAGTTCCATCTGAGAGGGAAGGTATGGACACCTTTCCCCCTGCTCTGCCAAGAGCGCAGTCGTGGGGAGTCAGCAGATGGGGAACATCAAGGGACCCTAGTAGGTCTTTTGATGCAAGCAGAGAAGGAATGGCTCCAAGAAGGATGTCAGCTAGTATGAGGGAAGTAGAGATGGAGGTTCAGAGAAGAGATGTCAGTTTGGGAATCAGAGTGCTAGAAGTAGGTATGGGAGATTCTCAGGAGGATGCTCAGACTCAGGATTCCAGAATCTCAGGTTCAGGAGGGATTGATCCCTCCACTCTGAGTACAGCCTCCACAAAAAGCAAGAAGTGGGGCAGAACCCTGAGGGGGAAGAAGAAGAAGTTGTGGAGACGGTTGAAGTCTAGTCTGGGATTAGGTGGTGGTTCGAGCTCTGGCTCAGGCAGTTCAAGATGCTTGAGGTGCGGAAGGCTGCACAAGGGAGTCTGTCTGTTTGGGACTGATCTATGTTGCAGGTGCGGACAGGAGGGGCACATAGCACGTGAGTGTCCCACTGCGCCCAGGTTGGCTCCGTCCCAGCAAGCAGCTTCAGGTAGAGCAGCTCAGCCAGTAGCTCCAGCCGTGTTTCAGGGTAGTGGTCGAGGCAGAGGAAGAGGGTCAGCCCCTCATTCCTCAGGTTCCCGTGGAGAAGGTCCGTCATCTCCAGCTCGGATCTTCACCCAAGCTCAGCAAGAGGCAGACACATCGAACATGGTGGTGTCAGGTACGCTCACTTTTGAAAGTTCTGATGTGTATGTTTTTGTGAACCCTAGAGTTTTTCTCTTTCTTTAGTTGCTCTAGGAGCCGTCGAGAGGTTGAGTTGATAGCTTTTGGGCTAGAGTGTTCTCTTTGGTCAGTGGAACCGAGTGTGATCCATCTGTGGCGGAGTCAGTCTGCCGGTTCAGTTCTGTGACAGTTGAGGGTAGATGCCTTCTACCCGACTTTGAGGTCCTAGACTTGACTGTCTGGACGTCAGTTTAGGGTTGGATTGGGTTTTTTTTTCTGCTCGTGATGCTATCTTGGTCTGTAGAGACAAGGTCGTTAAGTTCAGAGGACAGGATGGGTCAGAGGTTTTCTTCTGAGGGAACACAGTAGGGATGCCTAGAGGTTTGATGTCAGCCTGTCAGGTTCGTAGGGTGCGTAGGAGGAGTTGTCAGAGGGTTCGAGTTCTTGTTGAGAGTTCGATAGTCAGGTCAGGGAACCAGCCTCAATGCTAGTTGTAGAGAGAGGGAGTAGTCAGAGTTAGGGGCGAGACTTGGTAGACAAGGGGTTTTATCCGACCTAGTACCTCACCCTGGGGTGTTCCAGTGTGGTTGTGGGAAAAGAAGGATGAATCCCTGAGACTTTGTAACGACTGTAAGCAGTTGACCAAGGTCACTACCAAGGGCAGGTATTCCCATGCAGGATGGATGATCTATTGGGACAGCTAGTAGGAGCTGTTTGTTTTCCAAGATAGATCTGAAATCCGGGTACTACCTGTGAGAGTTAGAGTTAGTTTTGGGTTAGCAGTGAGGAGAAGCCAGTTAGTAGAGAAGATGAAGAGAAAAGAGTAAGTGTAATACCCGGCTAGACTCCGGTATCGGAATTCCTACCGACCGGTGGAATCTCGGATGTCGGAAACCTCTAGAAGGGGTAAAACCATGTTTTATGAAATGTTTTTAATGTATTTCATGTTTTTAAGCAAAAAGGAAATTGAGTTCTAATGAAAAAGACCAAAGGAGGCTTTGCCAGGTTCGGCCGCCGAAAGTTAGGTTCGGCCGCCGAACATGGTGGAGTTTTGGGAGCGCTTTAGGCCTCCGAAAGCCTTGTTTGAAAGACTCAAGGTTCGGCCGCCGAACCTCATGTTCGGCCGCCGAACATGCATGAGATGTGGGGGCACGTTAGGCCGCCGAAAGGTGACAGAACCAGCCCTATAAGAGACCCCGTGACCGAAACAGGCGAGGTTTTCTCTCCCATTTCGGCCGACGGTAAGCTTTAGCCCTCCTATGGTCATTTTAAGTGTTTTCCCTCAAATCCTTTAGATCTTAACAAGTTATATCTTGTTTTTGAAGAGTTTTAAAGTTTAAGCAAGTTTTGGAGCTTTGAGGTTCAAGAACTCGAATCTCCCCATCTTCGAGCTAGGATCGTTTCTCTCTCGATCTTCAAGAGGTAAGAGCTGATCTCTAGTTCTATATGTGTTTTAAGTAAGTTTTATGCAAGTTTTTGGGGTAGAAATGCATGAGTAGGCTTGATGGGTTTTTATGAAAAATCCATGGTTTTAATGTGTATTTATGTGCAATGTGGCTTGCTTGTGTGTTGTAGTTGGGGTTTAAGCTTGTTGGAGACCCCTAGGAGCTTGTATGCTTGAGTATGCTTGTTGTAGAATAGGTTTATGCATGATTGGTTGTGTAGGGGGTTGTTTTGGACAAAGAAAACCAAGTTTCTGCCCTTTGGCAGAAACCAGGTTCGGCAGCCGAAGGTACTTTCGGCCGCCGAACCAGCTTGGGAGGCAGCTTTAGGCTGCCGAAGTCTGCCCCCGAAAGTTTGAGTTTCGGCTCTGTCCGAGACTTTCGGCCGCCGAAGGTGCCGCCGAACATGCATGAGTTTCGTCTCTGTCTGGGAGTTTCGGCCGCCGAAGGTGCCGCCGAACCTGCCTGACTTTCGGCTCTGGAGGGACTTCCGGCCGCCGAAGGTGCCGCCGAAAGTGCCCTTCCCAGCCTTTTCTTGCATGTTTTCTAGGGATGTTTTGAGGTGTTTTGAGGAGGTTTTGGGGGTATGTTTAGAGTTATGTTCTTGTTGTTTGGTGCCTCATTTGAGTCCACCTGTGTAGGTTCGGACCCGAGGACCCGAGACCCCCGGTTGTGAGATAGTCTTTCAGAGTCCGTCGTTAAAGCTTCGGTCACCAGGTGAGTGGGATTATTCCCTAAGTTTTTAAGTAATGAATAAATGAACAAATGAATGAATCTGATAGCATACTCATGCATCATTAATGCCATGCGATGTTTCAGGATGTTTGCATTAGAAATTCACGAATGTGTTGCATTGCATAATTTGATGTTGATGTGGATGGTTATTGGGTGATCCATAGTCCTCTAATGTTATGTTATGATGATATGTTATGGAAGACCAGTGAGGCCCATTCTACGCCCCTGGCACTATGTAAGAGAAAGACCAGCGAGGCCCATTCTACGCCCCTGGCACTTTGGAATGTTATGATATGTATGTTATGTAAGAGAAAGACCAGCGAGGCCCATTCTACGCCCCTGGCACTTGGAGATGTGAGGACTAATGGTGACAATACCATCCTTTATGTGATTAAATGTGATGTGTTGCATTTCATGAAAGCATGTGAAGTAAAAGTTAAGTTATTTAATGTTAATAATAAAATGAATAATAATATACCTAAAAAGTGTGGAACTAAATCAAACGTAAATAATAAAATGAAGAATAAAATACCTAAAAATGGAGGAATTAATATCATGTTTTTACTTTTGCTCACTGGGCTTTTTAGCTCACCCCTCTCCCCTAACCCCAGTCTTGCAGGTACTGTGTAGATAGAGAAGTCAGAAGAGTAAGAGGAGGTTATGTAATAGCATAGCTGTGGACATGGTTTATTCATAATGTAAAAGTATGTAATGTAATGTAATGTAAGTTTTATAGTGTGCTTGACTAGAGTCTGTTGTAATCCCTTAAATACATGAGATAAATGTTTTATGATGTTTATGTAACCCAAGCCTGATATATGTTATGTACCCCATTGGAGTATTTGTTGAGAACTCCAATGAGGGGTTTATGTTATGATTATGCATGCACAGGCTAGGCTGGGTAAAGAAATGTTTGAATGAAAGAAAAGTTTTAATTTTTATGTATGTTTTGGTTCATGTATGGGATTGAACAGGTTCACAGGATGTATGTTTGGCTTGCTACGGGTTCCGGCGGCCTTAAGCCGACCTGAATCCTAGCGCCGGTAGCGGTCCGGTTTCCGGGTCGTTACAGAATGGTATCAGAGCCCTAGGTTCATATGGTCGGACCTAGAGTGTCGGGCTCATAGATGTTATAGAAAGGTCAAGCACAATAGGAAATCATGTCCACTAGGATAGGATGTAGAGTCCTGTCTAGAATGAAAGTATGTATGCCATGAAATATGCTATGAATATGATGTGGGTTCATGTGTTTCCACATGAACCATTTGATGCTAATGTTTTGTTATCTGTGCTGTTTTTCAGTAAACAGAATGCGAGGAACTCGTCGATCAGCTAGATTGACTAGAGTACCACCGGAGGATGAGGGCACGAGCGCCCGTCCTCCAGCATTGCCAAGGGCGATGTCAAGCAGGTCCAACAGAGACAGAACAGTGAGGGACCCTAGAAGGTCCTTGGATCTGGGTAGAAGCAGATCAGTAAGGGGTACAGTGCAAGAAAGAATGTCAGTTGATGGGGAAGAAGAGATGGATGTGGAGCAGAGGAGGGACAGTAACCTTGGTGTAAACATGCCAGAAGAGGGCATGGGTGAGTCTCAGGGAGGCACTCAGGCCTCGGGGTTTGTTCCACCACCCCAATACCCACCTTTTTCACCATACCCCGGGTATTCGATGGGAAGTACATCGGATTACCCCAGTTTTAATCCTTACCCTTCTCACATGCCATATCCACCTTTCTACCCACAGTATCCACAGTACCCTATGTACCCACCTCCATCCTTCCATCCAGGCACGGCAAACCCTATTCCAGGGGATGTCGCACCTCCACCACCAGCAGAACCCACAGTTCCAGAAACCCAAAGACCTCAACCTACCTCATCTGGAGGGAGCAAGGCCAAGATGACCGACTACATGAAGTTGGGTGCTCCCCAGTTTGATACAGGTGATGATCCGTTTGTGTACCTGGAGAAGGTCAAAACAATTACAGATGAGATAGGTGCTGATGACAGCAGAGCCATTCAGATGGCTGGTTTCACCCTGAAATGCAAAAAGGCCCGTGAATGGTTCAAGGGCTATGTGAAACCAAGGGTGGACAGTCTTTCATGGGAGGAGTTTGCGAATGAGTTCGCAGGATGGGCTTTCCCTGACAGTTCAAGGGAGCTGAAGATGATTGAGTTTGAACAGCTGAAGCAGACAGATGAAATGGGTGTCGATGAGTACACCGATAGATTCTTAGAGTTGTTGCCGTTTGCTGGGCAACATCTGGACACAGATTCGAAGAAGTCGAGGAGGTATATCATGAGGCTCCATTCCAGGTATTCCTCCTTGGTTCAGTCAGCTGATAGAGAAAGTTTCCATACCATTGTAGACATGGCCAGGAGAATGGAGGCTAGTGCAATCATCGAGGGGACTGTTAAGCAGTCAGTGACACAGCCTTCAGGTTCTAAAACCCCAGGTGGGGGAAGGATAGACCCTTCATCCTTGAGTTCAGCTAGTAAGAAGTGGAGCAGTACCACTAAGAAACCAAAGAAGAGTAAGTTCTGGAGCAAGATCAAATCAGGTCTGGGACTAGGAAGTGGCTCAAGCTCTGGTGCTGATAATGCAGTGTGTGCACGGTGTGGTAAGCTACACAGAGGGGTATGCCGTTTTGGGACAACGGCCTGCTACAGGTGTGGGCAGGAGGGACACATGTCCATGGAGTGTCCTAGAGCAGTTCCTATGGCACGGCCCCAGCAGACTACTTCGGGTAGTGTGGCACAGCCAGCAGCTTCAGCCGCGACACAGGCCAGTGGCAGAGGCCGAGGGAGAGGGTCAGCCTCTTCTTCATCAGCTTACAGAGGGGAAGGTCTGTCAGCTCCAGCACGGATCTTCACTATGACGCAACAGGAGGCAAACGCATCCAACACCGTGGTGTCAGGTAATATCATCATTGGTTGTTCAGATGCTTATGCCTTAATGGACCCGGGTGCATCCCATTCTTTTGTTTCTCCGAGAGCGGTCGAGAGGTTGGGTTTGATGGTCTCTGGGTTAGAGTGTCCCCTATGGGTCAGTGGACCCAAGTGTGACCCGTCAGTGGCAGAGTCAGTCTGCCAGTACAGTCCAGTTTTCATAGAGGGAAGATGCCTATCCGCCGACCTAGTGGTTCTAGACTTGACAGATTTTGACGTCATTCTAGGGATGGATTGGCTATCTACCCATGGTGCTACCTTGGATTGCAGAGACAAGGTAGTTAAGTTCAGATGTCAGGATGGGTCAGAGGTTGTCTTTAGAGGAGACAGGGGGAGTACACCTAGAGGTTTGATATCAGCCCTACAGGCTCGTAGGCTGCTCAGGAGGGGTTGTCAGGGTTATCTAGCTCATGTGAGAGAGCTAGACAGAGGTGTCAGAGAGCCCGCCTCAGTGCCTGTGGTTAGAGAGTTCTTAGATGTTTTCCCGGGCGAACTGCCAGGTTTACCGCCTCCGAGGGAGATAGAGTTCGAGATAGAATTGATGCCAGGAACCAGACCGATCTCTATCCCTCCCTACAGGATGGCGCCAGTAGAGCTGAAGGAGCTTAAAGAACAGTTGCAAGAGCTGGTAGATAAGGGTTTCATCCGACCGAGTACCTCACCCTGGGGTGCTCCAGTGTTGTTCGTGAAAAATAAGGATGGATCCCTTAGACTTTGTATCGACTACAGACAGTTGAACAAGGTCACTACCAAGAACAAGTACCCGTTGCCTAGGATCGATGATCTATTCGACCAGCTAGCAGGAGCAGGTTGTTTCTCCAAAATAGATCTGAGATCTGGGTATCATCAGCTGAGGATCAGAGATGAAGACGTGCCAAAGACAGCTTTCAGAACCAGATATGGGCACTACGAGTTCCTTGTGATGCCGCTCGGGTTAACAAACGCCCCTGCAGCATTCATGGATCTCATGAACAGAGTATTTAGCCAATACCTGGATCACTTCGTTATTGTCTTCATAGATGATATCTTAGTGTATTCCAGGAATGCAGAAGAACATGCCCATCATCTGCGGTTGGTCTTGCAGACTTTGAGGGAGCATGGCTTGTATGCCAAGTTCTCTAAATGTGAGTTCTGGCTGAGGAGCATTTCGTTCTTGGGGCATGTAGTGTCAGAGAATGGTATTGAGGTGGACCCCAAGAAGACAGAAACTGTGGCTAACTGGCCTAGACCCACTTCAGTGACAGAGATTAGAAGTTTCTTGGGTTTGGCTGGTTACTACAGGAGGTTCGTTCAGGACTTCTCAAAGATAGCAGCTCCTCTGACCAGGTTAACCAGGAAGAATCAGAAATTTCTGTGGACCGACCAGTGCGAAGAGAGTTTTGAAGAACTTAAGAAGAGGTTGACTTCAGCACCAGTTTTAGCTCTGCCATCTGGTGATGAGGACTTTACAGTCTTTTGTGATGCGTCCCGTGTGGGACTGGGTTGTGTACTGATGCAGAACGAGAAGGTAATTGCTTATGCTTCTAGGCAGCTGAAGAAGCATGAGTTGAATTACCCCACACATGACCTTGAGATGGCAGCAGTAATCTTTGCACTCAAGATGTGGAGGCACTACCTCTATGGGGTAAAATGTGAGATCTTCACAGATCATAAGAGCCTGCAGCACATCCTGAGTCAAAGAGATCTGAATTTGAGACAGAGAAGATGGGTAGAACTGCTCAGTGATTACGATTGCAAAATTCAGTATCATCCGGGTAAGGCTAATGTAGTAGCTGATGCCTTAAGCCGGAAATCACTCGGCAGTCTATCCCACATCACAGCAGAACGAAGACCAGTAGTAAAGGAGTTCTTCAAGCTCATCGAAGAAGGGCTACAGTTAGAGTTGTCGGGTACAGGTGCCTTGTTGGCTCAGATGAAAGTGACACCCGTGTTCCTTGAGCAAGTTGCTCAGAAACAGCATGAGGACCCCGAGTTAGTGAAGATTGCCAGGACTGTTCAGTCAGGCAATGATAGTGAGTTCAGATTCGACAGTAAAGGGATCCTCCGCTATGGGAGTCGATTATGTGTACCAGACGACATAGGGCTAAAAGGAGACATTATGAGAGAGGCTCATAATGCAAGATACAGCATTCACCCCGGAGCCACCAAGATGTATCAAGATTTGAAAAAGGTTTATTGGTGGCCAGCAATGAAGAAAGAAGTGGCACAGTTCGTGTCAGCCTGCGAAGTGTGTCAGAGGGTGAAGCTGGAACATCAGAAGCCAGCTGGAATGCTTAACCCGCTACCTATTCCAGAATGGAAATGGGAAAATATAGCTATGGACTTCGTAGTAGGGTTACCGGCGGCGTCCAACAGAGTGGACTCCATATGGGTGATTGTGGACAGACTCACCAAATCTGCTCACTTCATTCCTGTCAGGAGCGGCTATTCTGTGGACAAGTTGGCGCAGGTGTATGTGGACGAGATCGTCAGGCTGCATGGGGTTCCCGTTTCGATAGTGTCAGATAGAGGACCCCAGTTCACCTCCAGGTTTTGGCGGAGTCTGCAGAATGCCATGGGTACTAGGTTGGATTTCAGTACTGCCTTCCACCCCCAGACTGATGGACAGTCAGAAAGGACCATCCAGACTATCGAGGATATGCTCAGAATGTGTGTGCTGGACTTTGGCGGTTCTTGGAGGCAGCATCTACCTTTGGTGGAGTTTGCCTACAATAACAGCCATCATGCTAGCATCGGGATGGCTCCATATGAGGCTTTGTACGGAAGGAAGTGCAGATCACCTGTTTGCTGGGAGGAAGTTGGAGAGAAGGCCTTGGCAGGGCCTGAGCTAGTAGAGATTACCAGCAGGGTGGTACCCATAATCAGAGAAAGAATCAAGACTGCTGCAAGCAGGCAGAAGAGTTATACAGACTACCGCAGAAGGCAGTTAGAGTTTCAGGAGGGGGATCTGGTATTGCTCAAGGTGTCTCCAATGAAGGGAGTGGTTCGTTTCGGGAAGAAAGGTAAACTAGCCCCACGATACATCGGACCCTTTGAAATCTTGCAAAAGATTGGGAATGTGTCGTACAAGCTAGATTTACCTGCTTCAATGGCAAGAATCCATCCGGTCTTCCATGTTTCGATGTTGAGGAAGTTTGTGTCAGATCCGAGCAAGGTTCTTAGTGAGCCTGATGTGGAGGTCCAAGAGGATCTCACCTATGTTGAACAGCCAGTACGGATCATAGACACGCAGATCAGAAAGTTAAGAAACAAGGAAATCCCGATGGTGAAAGTCCTGTGGAACCACCACAACTTGGAAGAATGCACTTGGGAGACACGGGAGTCTATGCTCCAGCAGTACCCTCAGCTCTTTTAAGGTTAGATCCCTATGTGTTGATGTGCTTAGTATGTATGTTATATGTTTGCCATGTTATGTGTTGTTTGGTGAACATTCGGGGACGAATGTTCTTAAGGGGGGAAGAATGTAATACCCGGCTAGACTCCGGTATCGGAATTCCTACCGACCGGTGGAATCTCGGATGTCGGAAACCTCTAGAAGGGGTAAAACCATGTTTTATGAAATGTTTTTAATGTATTTCATGTTTTTAAGCAAAAAGGAAATTGAGTTCTAATGAAAAAGACCAAAGGAGGCTTTGCCAGGTTCGGCCGCCGAAAGTTAGGTTCGGCCGCCGAACATGGTGGAGTTTTGGGAGCGCTTTAGGCCTCCGAAAGCCTTGTTTGAAAGACTCAAGGTTCGGCCGCCGAACCTCATGTTCGGCCGCCGAACATGCATGAGATGTGGGGGCACGTTAGGCCGCCGAAAGGTGACAGAACCAGCCCTATAAGAGACCCCGTGACCGAAACAGGCGAGGTTTTCTCTCCCATTTCGGCCGACGGTAAGCTTTAGCCCTCCTATGGTCATTTTAAGTGTTTTCCCTCAAATCCTTTAGATCTTAACAAGTTATATCTTGTTTTTGAAGAGTTTTAAAGTTTAAGCAAGTTTTGGAGCTTTGAGGTTCAAGAACTCGAATCTCCCCATCTTCGAGCTAGGATCGTTTCTCTCTCGATCTTCAAGAGGTAAGAGCTGATCTCTAGTTCTATATGTGTTTTAAGTAAGTTTTATGCAAGTTTTTGGGGTAGAAATGCATGAGTAGGCTTGATGGGTTTTTATGAAAAATCCATGGTTTTAATGTGTATTTATGTGCAATGTGGCTTGCTTGTGTGTTGTAGTTGGGGTTTAAGCTTGTTGGAGACCCCTAGGAGCTTGTATGCTTGAGTATGCTTGTTGTAGAATAGGTTTATGCATGATTGGTTGTGTAGGGGGTTGTTTTGGACAAAGAAAACCAAGTTTCTGCCCTTTGGCAGAAACCAGGTTCGGCAGCCGAAGGTACTTTCGGCCGCCGAACCAGCTTGGGAGGCAGCTTTAGGCTGCCGAAGTCTGCCCCCGAAAGTTTGAGTTTCGGCTCTGTCCGAGACTTTCGGCCGCCGAAGGTGCCGCCGAACATGCATGAGTTTCGTCTCTGTCTGGGAGTTTCGGCCGCCGAAGGTGCCGCCGAACCTGCCTGACTTTCGGCTCTGGAGGGACTTCCGGCCGCCGAAGGTGCCGCCGAAAGTGCCCTTCCCAGCCTTTTCTTGCATGTTTTCTAGGGATGTTTTGAGGTGTTTTGAGGAGGTTTTGGGGGTATGTTTAGAGTTATGTTCTTGTTGTTTGGTGCCTCATTTGAGTCCACCTGTGTAGGTTCGGACCCGAGGACCCGAGACCCCCGGTTGTGAGATAGTCTTTCAGAGTCCGTCGTTAAAGCTTCGGTCACCAGGTGAGTGGGATTATTCCCTAAGTTTTTAAGTAATGAATAAATGAACAAATGAATGAATCTGATAGCATACTCATGCATCATTAATGCCATGCGATGTTTCAGGATGTTTGCATTAGAAATTCACGAATGTGTTGCATTGCATAATTTGATGTTGATGTGGATGGTTATTGGGTGATCCATAGTCCTCTAATGTTATGTTATGATGATATGTTATGGAAGACCAGTGAGGCCCATTCTACGCCCCTGGCACTATGTAAGAGAAAGACCAGCGAGGCCCATTCTACGCCCCTGGCACTTTGGAATGTTATGATATGTATGTTATGTAAGAGAAAGACCAGCGAGGCCCATTCTACGCCCCTGGCACTTGGAGATGTGAGGACTAATGGTGACAATACCATCCTTTATGTGATTAAATGTGATGTGTTGCATTTCATGAAAGCATGTGAAGTAAAAGTTAAGTTATTTAATGTTAATAATAAAATGAATAATAATATACCTAAAAAGTGTGGAACTAAATCAAACGTAAATAATAAAATGAAGAATAAAATACCTAAAAATGGAGGAATTAATATCATGTTTTTACTTTTGCTCACTGGGCTTTTTAGCTCACCCCTCTCCCCTAACCCCAGTCTTGCAGGTACTGTGTAGATAGAGAAGTCAGAAGAGTAAGAGGAGGTTATGTAATAGCATAGCTGTGGACATGGTTTATTCATAATGTAAAAGTATGTAATGTAATGTAATGTAAGTTTTATAGTGTGCTTGACTAGAGTCTGTTGTAATCCCTTAAATACATGAGATAAATGTTTTATGATGTTTATGTAACCCAAGCCTGATATATGTTATGTACCCCATTGGAGTATTTGTTGAGAACTCCAATGAGGGGTTTATGTTATGATTATGCATGCACAGGCTAGGCTGGGTAAAGAAATGTTTGAATGAAAGAAAAGTTTTAATTTTTATGTATGTTTTGGTTCATGTATGGGATTGAACAGGTTCACAGGATGTATGTTTGGCTTGCTACGGGTTCCGGCGGCCTTAAGCCGACCTGAATCCTAGCGCCGGTAGCGGTCCGGTTTCCGGGTCGTTACAGTAAGGATCAGAGTAGCGCAGTGGAAGCGTGTCGAGTTTCAGGTGAGGGTTGGGTATTGCTAAGGTGTCTCCATTGGTAAGGGTGATTTCCTATGGAGAAGTCCATTCGAATTTCCGGATTCCTGTGTTATGGAAGCTCGTGTCAGATCCAAGTGAGGTTCTTAAAGAACCAAAGGTGGAGATCTCAAGGGATCTCACCTATGTTGAGCAGTTAGTGCGGATCATGGACACATAAGTCAAGAACTGAGGGGCAAGGAAATCCTGATGGTGAAAAGTTTTGGAAATCACCACTGGTTGATAGTGAGTGTTTGGGAGACCCGGGAGTTTATACTCCAACAGTGCCTGTGTCTCTCTTTCAGGAGATAGATTCTTAGGTTTTGCTTGCTGGTTTGCTTGATTGATGTTATGTTTTTTTTTTAGAATGCCTGTTTGTCTGTGGAACATTCAGGGACGAATGTTCTTAAAGGGGGGAAGAATGTAATACCCGGCTAGATTCCGGCATCGGAATCCCTACCTACCGGCAGAATCTTCGTTGGAATCTGGAATTTTTTATTATGCCAGAGGTTTCTAGAGGGGTAAAATGTGTTTTCTAAAATATTTTCACATGATTTCATGGTTTTAAATGAAAAAGAATTGAGTTTGAAAAGAAAAAGACCAAGGAGGCGTTTGCCAGGTTCGGCCGCCGAAAGTGAAGTTCGGCCGCCGAACATAGAAAGGCTTCGGGAGCGCCTTTGGCCTCTGAAAGTCTTGTTTGAACGAGCCAAGGTTCGGCCGCCGAAAGTCAAGTTCGGCCGCCAAACATGCATGAGTTTAGGGGGCACGTTAGGCTGCCGAAGGTCTCTGACCAGGCCACCTATAAATGGCCCTCAGATCGGAAATGGGCGAGTTTTCTCCCCTTTCTCGAGCTCAGGTGAGTTTTTGTCCTCCCTTGGCCGTTTTCATGTTTTCCTTCATCTCCTTCACGTTTTCATGAGTTCCATGGTTATTTTGAAGAGTTTTAAAGCTTAGATCGAAGCTTTTGGGAGCTTGGAGCTTTTGGAGCTTGGATTCTCCACACCTCCGAGTTAGAGATCACGCAGCCCTCGATCTTCAAGAGGTAAGTGAGGATCTTTGCTTTCCTTTAGGTTTTATTGAAATTTAAGTGAGTTTTAAGAGGATTTGATGGTGGAGTATGGGTAGATATGCATGTTAGGCTTTATGTGGGTTTTATGCCCAATGTATGTTTATATGATGTTATGTTGAATGTTTAGGCTAGGTTATGCATGTGGGAGAGTGTATGCATGAGAGGGAAAGAGCAAGTGAGATTATGGGTTGTTTTGATGGTTTTGGCCTATGTGGGTCATAAGCTATCTGTAATACCCGGCTAGACTCCGGTATCGGAATTCCTACCGTCCGGTGGAATTTGGGTGTCGGAAACCTCTAGAAGGGTAAAAGCATGTTTTTATTAAATGTTTTCATGTATTTTAATGTTTTAAGTATGATTTTAAATAAGTTTTTGCATGAAAATTCTTTAAGGAAAAACCCAGGTTCGGCCGCCGAAACTCACTTTCGGCCGCCGAACATGCATGGACTTTGGGAGGCACGTTAGGCCCCCGAAAGTCTAAGTGAGGGAAGTGCAGGTTCGGCCGCCGAACCTCATGTTCGGCCGCCGAACATTGCATGGATGCGGAGGCACATTCGGCCCCCGAACGTGGCCTGGCCAGCCACTATAAAAGGGTCCCCTTGGTCCGCACGGGCGAGCTTTTTCTCTCCCATTGTCGGCCAAGGTGAGTCTCCACCGTTCCTCCCTCGATCTTGAGTGTTTCCTCTAGATCTTTCATGGTTTTAACAAGTTTATAACTTTGTTTTGAAGATTTGTGAGCTTTGAGCAAGTTTTGAGTGCTTGGAGGTTCAAAGAGCTTAATCTCTCCATCTCCAAGCTAGGATCGCTTTCCTCTCGTTTCTTCAAGAGGTAAGGGTCGATCTTGAACCCTTTTTATGTTTTAAACAAGTTTTAAGTAAGATCTATGGGTAGAAATGCATGTTAGGACATATGTTGAGTTTATGGGTTTTGATGATGTTTGAGCAATGTAGCTTGATTGTGTGTGAATGAAGTGTTGTAGATGGGGTATATGCATGTTTGAGACCCCTAGGAACTTGTATGTGTGTTTTGGTTGAGAAATATGCATGATCTATGGTTTTGGGAGGCAGGAGGTTCATTTGAACCAAGTTTCTGCCGTTTGGCAGAAACCAGGTTCGGCAGCCGAAGGGAGTTTCGGCCGCCGAACCCCTCTTGTGAAGGCAGCTTTCGGCTGCCGAAGGTGCCCCCGAAAAGAGACTTTCGTCTCTGTCTGGCACTTTCGGCCGCCGAAGGTGCCGCCGAACCTAGCTGAGTTTCGTCTCTGTCCAGGACTTTCGGCCGCCGAAGGTGCCGCCGAAGGTGCCCTGTTCAGCCGTTTCATGCATATTTTCTGTGATGTTTTCATGATGTTTTAGGGGGTTTTTGGGGGATGTATTAGAGTTGTGTTTATATATGTTTGGTCCCTCATTGGAGTCCACCTGTGTAGGTTCGGACCCGAGGAACCGAGGACCCCAGCAGTGAGTGAGCTGCTTCAGTGTCTGGACAGAGCTAGCCAGAGGTGAGTGGAAACAAGCTTAATGTTTTAAATCAAGCAATTAAATGTTTTGAGCATGTTTCATGCATCATGATGACATGTAATAGGCTGATTGCATTAGTTCACGAATATGTCGCATTGCATTTTATTTTGTGGTTGTGGGTGAATGCTGTATGATCCAATTAGTCCACGAGACTTTATATATGATATGACAGGAAGACCAGGACCCCATGCTACGGCCTGGCACGAGACTTTATATATGATATGACAGGAAGACCAGGACCCCATGCTACGGCCTGGCACGAGGCTTTATATATGATATGACAGGAAGACCAGGACCCCATGCTACGGCCTGGCACGAGACTTTATGTATGTTATGACAGGAAGACCAGGACCCCATGCTACGGCCTGGCACGAGACTATGTTGGGACTAATTGGTGACAGGTTCACCCTTGATGTGGATTGTCTGTGATATGATGCATTTCATGAAAGCATGAACTTTAATATAATGTTTTTAGTTTCTGCTCACTGGGCTTTTAGCTCACCCCTCTCCCCTAACCCCAGGTTTGCAGGTACGGGAGTGATAGAGAAGAAAAGAAGAGAAAAGTCATGTGTATGTAATAAGCTAGAGTATGTGGACATGACAAATGATAAGAATGTAAAGTAATTATGTTATTGAGGATAGAGTTGTGCTTGACTATAGTATATGTTAATCCCTTGGTATGTACATGATCTTGTGTTTTGATATTGATGTAAACCAACTCACCATATGATGTATAGCCCTTGAGGCTTTGATGAAATCCCACAGAGGGATTAATGTTTACGTATATGATGAATATAGTGCATGCACAGGTTGAGTTTGGTGAATGAAGAAAAAGAAAAGTTTTTAATTCTTATGTATGTTTGATGATCATGTATGGGATTAAACAGGTGAACAGGATGTATGTAGGCTTGCTACGGGTTCCGGCGGCCTTAAGCCGACCTGAATCCTAGCGCCGGTAGCGGTCCGATTTTCGGGGCGTTACAGAGTGGTATCAGAGCCCTAGGTTCATATGGTCGGACCTAGAGTGTCGGGCTCATAGATGTTATAGAAGGTCAAGCACAATAGGCAAAAATCATGTCCACTAGGATAGGATGTAGAGTCCTGTCTTGCTATGATTGTATGATATACCATGATGATATGCTATGTGTGTAATGTAGCTGTGAGGTTCATGCTTGCCGACATGAACCATTTAATGCTAATGTTTATGTGATGTTTACTGTTTCTCAGAAAACAGGATGAGAGGAACCCGTCGATCTGCACGATTGACTGGAATACCACCTCAGGACGAGGGCATTGATGCCCGTCCTTCAACATTGCCTAGGGCAATGTCAAGTAGGTCCAACAGGGACCGAGCAGTGAGAGACCCTAGAAGGTCTTTAGATCTGGGAAGAAGCAGATCAGTCAGAGGAACAGTGCAGGGAGGTATGTCAGAGGATATGGGGGATCAGATGGATGTTGATCAAAGGAGGGATGGCAGTTTGGGCGTCAGTATGTCAGAAGAGGGTATGGGAGAATCCCAAGGAGGCACTCAGGCCTCGGGATTTGTTCAGCCACCTCACTACCCGCCCTACACCCAAAATCCCGGGTATTCGATGGGAGGTACATCGGATTACCCTAGTTTTAACCCTTACTCCACACAGATGCCATACCCACCATACTACCCTCCATATCCACAGTACCCAATGTACCCACCTCCACCATATCATCCAAATCCAGCAAACCCTACCTCAGGGGATGCTGTACCTCCTCCACCACCAGCACCTACAGTCCCAGATACCCAGATACCTCAGCCTAGCTCATCTGGGGGAAGTAAGGCTAAAATGACAGATTACATGAAGTTGGGTGCTCCCCAGTTTGAGTCAGGCGATGACCCGTTCGTATATTTGGAGAAGGTCAAGATGATCACAGAGGAGATCGGAGCTGATGATAGTAGAGCCATTCAGATGGCTGGTTTCACCTTGAAATGCAAAAAGGCCCGTGAGTGGTTCAAAAACTATGTGAAGCCGAGGGTGGATAGCCTATCATGGGAGGAGTTCGCTAATGAATTTGCAGGATGGGCTTTCCCTGATAGTTCAAGGGAATTGAAGATGATAGAATTCGAGCAGTTGAGGCAAACCGATGACATGAGTGTAGACGAGTATACTGACAGGTTTATGGAGTTGCTGCCTTTTGCTGGGCAAGACCTTAGCACAGACCAGAAGAAGTCGAGGAGGTATATCATGAAGCTCCATCCCAGGTATTCCTCCTTGGTACAGTCAGCAGATAGAGAGAGTTTTCACGCCATAGTAGACATGGCTAGGAGAATGGAGGCTAGTGCCATCGTTCAGGGGACAGTCAAACAGACAGTGGCACAAGCTTCTGGTTCTAAAACTCCGGGAGGGGGAAGGTTAGATCCCTCTACCTTGAGTGCAGCAGCTTCAGGCAGTAAGAGATGGGGTAAGCCCAAGGGTAAGAAGAATAAGTTCTGGAACAAGGTCAAGTCTAGTCTGGGGTTTGGCAGTGGTTCTAGTTCTGGGGCAGATAATGCAGCTTGTGCGAAGTGTGGTAGGCCACACAGGGGTTTATGCCGGTATGGGACGACGACCTGCTACAGATGTGGGCAAGAGGGGCATATGTCATGGCAATGTCCTAAAGCAGTTCCTATGGCACAGACACAGCAGACAGCTTCAGGAAGTGTGGCACAGCCAGTAGCTCCAGCTGCTACACAGGCCAGTGGCAGAGGCAGAGGGAGAGGGTCAGCCTCTTCTTCAGCAGGGTTCAGAGGTGAGGGTCCGTCAGCTCCAGCCAGGATCTTCACCATGACGCAGCAGGAGGCTAACACATCCAACACCGTGGTGTCAGGTAAACTCATCATTGGGTGTTCTGATGTGTATGCATTAATGGACCCGGGTGCATCTCACTCTTTTATTGCACCGAGAGCCGTTCAGAGGTTAGGATTGATGGTCTCTGAGTTAGAGTGTCCCCTATGGGTCAGTGGACCCAAGTGTGACCCGTCAGTTGCAGAGTCAGTCTGCCAGTGTAGTCCAGTTTTTATAGAGGGAAGATGCTTGTCCGCCGACCTTGTGGTTCTAGATTTGACAGATTTTGACGTCATTCTAGGGATGGATTGGCTATCTACCCATGGTGCTACCTTGGACTGCAGGGACAAAGTGGTTAAGTTCAGATGTCAGGATGGGTCAGAGGTCGTCTTCAGAGGAGACAATAGGGGTACACCTAGAGGTCTAATTTCAGCTCTTCAGGCTCGTAGGTTGCTTAGGAGGGGATGTCAGGGGTTTCTAGCTCATGTGAGGGAGTTGGATAGTCATGTTAGAGAGCCCGCCTCAGTGCCTGTGGTGAGTGAGTTCTTAGACGTTTTCCCAGACGAGCTGCCAGGGTTACCACCTGCTAGGGAGATAGAGTTCGAAATTGAGTTAATGCCTGGAACTAGGCCTATCTCTATCCCTCCCTACAGGATGGCACCAGCTGAGATGAAAGAGTTGAAGGAACAGTTGCAAGAACTGGTGGACAAGGGTTTCATCCAACCGAGTACCTCACCTTGGGGTGCTCCAGTACTCTTTGTGAAGAAAAAGGATGGATCCCTCAGGCTTTGTATCGACTACAGGCAGTTGAACAAAGTCACCATCAAGAATAAGTACCCATTGCCAAGGATCGACGATCTATTCGACCAACTAGCAGGAGCGGGTTGTTTCTCCAAAATAGATCTGAGATCCGGGTACCATCAGTTGAGAATCAGAGAGGAAGACGTGCCAAAGACGGCCTTCAGGACCAGATATGGGCACTATGAGTTCCTTGTAATGCCGTTTGGGTTAACCAACGCCCCTGCAGCATTCATGGACCTCATGAACAGAATATTCAGACCATACCTGGATCACTTCGTTATTGTCTTCATAGATGATATCCTAGTGTATTCCAGGAATGCAGAGGAGCATGCCCATCATCTGAGGATAGTTTTGCAGACCTTGAGGGAACATGGCTTGTATGCCAAGTTCTCCAAGTGTGAGTTCTGGTTAAGGAGCATATCATTCTTGGGGCATATAGTGTCAGAGAATGGAATAGAGGTAGACCCCAAGAAAGTAGAGGCTGTGACTAACTGGCCCAGACCCACCTCAGTGACAGAGATCAGAAGCTTCTTGGGTTTGGCTGGTTATTACAGGAGGTTCGTACAGGACTTCTCCAAGATTGCAGCTCCTTTAACCAGATTGACCAGAAAGAATCAGAGGTTCGATTGGACCGATCGATGTGAAGAAAGCTTTGAGGAGCTCAAGAAGAGGTTGACTTCAGCACCAGTGTTAGCTCTGCCAACCAGCAATGAGGACTTCACAGTATTCTGTGATGCATCCAGAGTAGGCTTGGGTTGTGTGTTGATGCAGAATGGTAGGGTGATCG
The DNA here is from genome assembly GCF_001659605.2 of Manihot esculenta. Classification (NCBI taxonomy): domain Eukaryota; kingdom Viridiplantae; phylum Streptophyta; class Magnoliopsida; order Malpighiales; family Euphorbiaceae; genus Manihot; species Manihot esculenta. Next base: position 32,950,058 of record NC_035168.2, on the reverse strand, counting down.
CTTATGCTTCTAGACAGCTAAAGAGGCATGAGATGAATTACCCCACACACGATCTGGAGATGGCAGCAGTAATATTTGCCCTCAAGATGTGGAGGCATTACCTCTATGGGGTAAAATGTGAGATCTTCACAGATCATAAGAGCCTGCAGCACATCTTGAGTCAGAGAGATTTGAACTTGAGGCAGAGGAGATGGGTAGAACTGCTCAGTGACTATGATTGTAAGATACAGTACCATCCGGGTAAGGCTAATGTAGTAGCTGATGCCTTAAGCCGGAAATCACTTGGCAGTCTATCCCACATCACGGCAGAGAGGAGACCGGTGGTGAAGGAATTTTATAAGCTCATTGAGGAGGGTCTACAGATGGAGTTGTCTGGTACAGGTGCTTTGATTGCACAGATGAAAGTAACCCCCGTGTTTCTGGAGCAGGTGGCTCAGAAACAGCACGAGGACCCAGAGTTAGTGAAGATTGCCAGGACTGTTCAGTCAGGCAAAGATAGTGAGTTCAGATTCGATGATAAGGGGATCCTCCGCTATGGGAACAGACTATGTGTACCAGATGACATCGGGCTTAAAGGAGACATTATGAGAGAGGCTCATAATGCAAGATACAGCATTCACCCTGGAGCCACCAAGATGTATCAAGATCTGAAGAGGGTGTATTGGTGGCCAGCTATGAAGAGGGAAGTGGCACAATTCGTGTCAGCCTGCGAAATATGTCAGAGGGTGAAGCTGGAACATCAGAAGCCGGCTGGAATGCTTAACCCGCTACCTATTCCAGAATGGAAATGGGAGAACATAGCTATGGACTTTGTAGTGGGGTTACCGGCAACATCCAACAGACTAGACTCCATATGGGTGATTGTGGACAGACTCACCAAATCTGCTCACTTCATTCCAGTTAGGAGCAACTACTCTGTGGATAAGTTAGCGCAGGTTTATGTGGATGAAGTCGTCAGACTACATGGGGTCCCGGTATCTATAGTGTCAGATAGAGGGCCCCAGTTCACCTCCAGATTTTGGCGGAGTCTGCAGAGTGCTATGGGTACCAGGTTAGATTTCAGTACTGCCTTCCACCCCCAGACTGATGGACAGTCAGAGAGGACCATCCAGACCATAGAAGATATGCTCAGAATGTGTGTGCTAGATTTTGGCGGTTCTTGGAAGCAACATCTACCTTTGGTGGAGTTTGCCTACAATAACAGCTATCATGCTAGCATAGGGAGGGCTCCATACGAAGCTTTGTATGGGAGGAAGTGCAGGTCACCCGTTTGCTGGGAGGAGGTTGGAGAGAGGTCCTTAGCAGGGCCTGAGCTTGTTGAGATCACCAGCAGGGTGGTGCCCATTATCAGAGAAAGGATAAAGACTGCCACCAGCAGGCAGAAAAGTTATGCAGACATCCGCAGGAAACAGGTAGAGTTTCAGGAGGGGGATCTAGTATTGCTCAAGGTGTCTCCGATGAAAGGGGTGGTTCGATTTGGTAAAAAGGGTAAGCTAGCTCCGCGGTACATTGGACCCTTTGAAGTCCTGCAAAGGATTGGGAATGTATCATACAAGCTGGACTTGCCTGCTTCTATGGAAAGAATCCATCCGGTTTTCCATGTTTCCATGTTGAGGAAGTTCGTGTCAGATCCGGGCAAGGTTCTTAGCGAGCCTGATGTGGAGATCCAAGAGGATCTCACTTATGTTGAACAGCCAGTGCGGATTCTTGACACTCAGATCAGAAAGTTGAGGAACAAGGAAATCCCGATGGTGAAAGTCCTTTGGAACCACCACAATTTGGAAGAATGCACTTGGGAGACCCGGGAGTCCATGCTCCAGCAGTACCCCCACCTCTTCTAAGGTTAGTTGAGATGTGTTCCATGTGCTATATGTGTGTATGTTATGTTTGTTTCGCTATGCATGTACTAGTTGAGGAACATTCGGGGACGAATGTTCTTAAGGGGGGGAGAATGTAATACCCGGCTAGACTCCGGTATCGGAATTCCTACCGTCCGGTGGAATTTGGGTGTCGGAAACCTCTAGAAGGGTAAAAGCATGTTTTTATTAAATGTTTTCATGTATTTTAATGTTTTAAGTATGATTTTAAATAAGTTTTTGCATGAAAATTCTTTAAGGAAAAACCCAGGTTCGGCCGCCGAAACTCACTTTCGGCCGCCGAACATGCATGGACTTTGGGAGGCACGTTAGGCCCCCGAAAGTCTAAGTGAGGGAAGTGCAGGTTCGGCCGCCGAACCTCATGTTCGGCCGCCGAACATTGCATGGATGCGGAGGCACATTCGGCCCCCGAACGTGGCCTGGCCAGCCACTATAAAAGGGTCCCCTTGGTCCGCACGGGCGAGCTTTTTCTCTCCCATTGTCGGCCAAGGTGAGTCTCCACCGTTCCTCCCTCGATCTTGAGTGTTTCCTCTAGATCTTTCATGGTTTTAACAAGTTTATAACTTTGTTTTGAAGATTTGTGAGCTTTGAGCAAGTTTTGAGTGCTTGGAGGTTCAAAGAGCTTAATCTCTCCATCTCCAAGCTAGGATCGCTTTCCTCTCGTTTCTTCAAGAGGTAAGGGTCGATCTTGAACCCTTTTTATGTTTTAAACAAGTTTTAAGTAAGATCTATGGGTAGAAATGCATGTTAGGACATATGTTGAGTTTATGGGTTTTGATGATGTTTGAGCAATGTAGCTTGATTGTGTGTGAATGAAGTGTTGTAGATGGGGTATATGCATGTTTGAGACCCCTAGGAACTTGTATGTGTGTTTTGGTTGAGAAATATGCATGATCTATGGTTTTGGGAGGCAGGAGGTTCATTTGAACCAAGTTTCTGCCGTTTGGCAGAAACCAGGTTCGGCAGCCGAAGGGAGTTTCGGCCGCCGAACCCCTCTTGTGAAGGCAGCTTTCGGCTGCCGAAGGTGCCCCCGAAAAGAGACTTTCGTCTCTGTCTGGCACTTTCGGCCGCCGAAGGTGCCGCCGAACCTAGCTGAGTTTCGTCTCTGTCCAGGACTTTCGGCCGCCGAAGGTGCCGCCGAAGGTGCCCTGTTCAGCCGTTTCATGCATATTTTCTGTGATGTTTTCATGATGTTTTAGGGGGTTTTTGGGGGATGTATTAGAGTTGTGTTTATATATGTTTGGTCCCTCATTGGAGTCCACCTGTGTAGGTTCGGACCCGAGGAACCGAGGACCCCAGCAGTGAGTGAGCTGCTTCAGTGTCTGGACAGAGCTAGCCAGAGGTGAGTGGAAACAAGCTTAATGTTTTAAATCAAGCAATTAAATGTTTTGAGCATGTTTCATGCATCATGATGACATGTAATAGGCTGATTGCATTAGTTCACGAATATGTCGCATTGCATTTTATTTTGTGGTTGTGGGTGAATGCTGTATGATCCAATTAGTCCACGAGACTTTATATATGATATGACAGGAAGACCAGGACCCCATGCTACGGCCTGGCACGAGACTTTATATATGATATGACAGGAAGACCAGGACCCCATGCTACGGCCTGGCACGAGGCTTTATATATGATATGACAGGAAGACCAGGACCCCATGCTACGGCCTGGCACGAGACTTTATGTATGTTATGACAGGAAGACCAGGACCCCATGCTACGGCCTGGCACGAGACTATGTTGGGACTAATTGGTGACAGGTTCACCCTTGATGTGGATTGTCTGTGATATGATGCATTTCATGAAAGCATGAACTTTAATATAATGTTTTTAGTTTCTGCTCACTGGGCTTTTAGCTCACCCCTCTCCCCTAACCCCAGGTTTGCAGGTACGGGAGTGATAGAGAAGAAAAGAAGAGAAAAGTCATGTGTATGTAATAAGCTAGAGTATGTGGACATGACAAATGATAAGAATGTAAAGTAATTATGTTATTGAGGATAGAGTTGTGCTTGACTATAGTATATGTTAATCCCTTGGTATGTACATGATCTTGTGTTTTGATATTGATGTAAACCAACTCACCATATGATGTATAGCCCTTGAGGCTTTGATGAAATCCCACAGAGGGATTAATGTTTACGTATATGATGAATATAGTGCATGCACAGGTTGAGTTTGGTGAATGAAGAAAAAGAAAAGTTTTTAATTCTTATGTATGTTTGATGATCATGTATGGGATTAAACAGGTGAACAGGATGTATGTAGGCTTGCTACGGGTTCCGGCGGCCTTAAGCCGACCTGAATCCTAGCGCCGGTAGCGGTCCGATTTTCGGGGCGTTACACTATCTATGTATGTTTTTGATGTTGTTTTTGGAGTTTAATCTAGTTGTTTAAGCTCCTTTGTGCATGGTTAAGGGTTTATGCATGTTTTGGTAAAGTTGGATGCTTGTTTTGGGGTGTTTGGAAGGTTTGGGAGGCTTGAATGCATGAGAAGCTGAGTTCTGCCCTTCCGGGAAGAACTCAGGTTCGGCCGCCGAAGGTGGTTTCGGCCGCCGAACCTGCCTTTGGATGCATGGTTTGGCCGCCTAACCTTGCCCCGGAAAGTTGAGTTTTGGCTTGAAAGCAGACTTTCGGCCGCCGAAGGAAGGATTCGGCCGCCGAAAGTGCCTGACTTTCGTCTCTGGAGAGGGACTTTCGGCCGCCGAAGGTGCCACCGAAAGTGCCCGAGTTTCGTCTCTGGAGAGAGGGTTCGGCCGCCGAAGGTGCCGCCGAAAGTGCCCTGTCCAGCCTTTTCAAGGTTGTTTTCTATGCAGGTTTAAGTGATGTTTTAGGGGGTTTTTGGGGAATTGTTTATGAGTTGTTTAGAGTGTGTTGGCACCTCATTCGAGTCCACCTGTGTAGGATCGGACCCGAGGGATCGAGGAGGCCATCAGTGTTAGCAGTTGCAGAGTCAGTTCAGCGTCTGCCAGAGGTGAGTAGAACTAAACTTAATCTTTTATTTTATGACATCAAATGCCTAAAGCATGTTCATGCATCATGTTTATATGTAATAGGTTGATTGCACTAGTTACACGAATATGATGCATTGCATTATTTACTGTTGATGGAGATTGGACCAAGGACGACCCCACTAGCCCTAGAGATGTTGTGAGACCTGGCCGGGCCAGGCATACATTTACAGTTGTTGTAAGACCTGGCCGGGCCAGGCATACGAAGGTTGTGAGACCCGGCTGGGCCGGGCATACTGAAACTGGAAGGGATGTTTTGGGGTTGGTCTAATCCGTGATATGACTTGTTTGTGTTGTGACGCATTTCATGAAAGCATGTAATTAATGAACTGTTTTTCTTTGTTTCTACTCACTGGGCTTTTTAGCTCACCCCTCTCCCCTAACCCCAGTGTTGCAGGTCTGAAGTCGTCCGGGAAGTCTAGAGAGTTAAGGCTTTGCTTTTGTAATAGTATTAGCTTAGTACTTTTAGTGTGGACATGTATTATAAATTGATATAATGAATTGTAAGAGTATGTAATGTAAAGTAAGTGGAGTTATGTTTATGGTTTAGTACTGTGCTTGGCCCTGAGACTTGGTTAGTCCCTGTTTAATACATGATGTATGTTATGCTAGAGGTTGAGTTGTGTTTGAGCGAATCTTGTGGCATGTGTTGTTTACCACGCTATGTTAATTGATGAGGACCTTAGTGGAGGTCTTATGTTTGTGGTTTGAGGCATGCACAGGTTAGGTTCTAGTTCTTTGGATGTGACTCCGGCTTGATGTATGTTATGTTGACCCAGCTAGAGTTGTGATGAGGACTCTAGTAGGGGATCCTTTTATGTTTTCAGTTATGTCGCATACAGGTCAGGCTCGGTTTGTACATCAGATGTTTCAGTTTTTATGTTTAAGTTTTGATCATGTATGGGATTTGACCAGGTGGTAGGAGGTATGTTTGGCTTGCTACGGGTCCCGGCAGCCTTAAGCCGATCTGGATCTTAGCGCCGGTGATGGTTCGGGCCGTTACAGAGGGGTACCGGTTTTCGGGCTGTTACAGAGATGATATGGCATGAGATGGAAAGACCAGGTGTGGCCTAATCGCCCCTGGCGTAGTTGGACATGTTATGATATGAGCTAGTTAAGGGAAGCCCAGGTGAGGCCTAACCGCCCCTGGCGTAGTTGGACATATTACGATATGTAGAGGGCTATTGGTGACAAGTTCATCCTTGATGTGATATGTTTGTGATGTGTTGTATTTCATGAAAGCGTATGTTTAAAAGATTATGATTATTATTCTGCTCACTAGGCTTTATAGCTCACCCCTCTCCCCTAACCCCAGGTTTGCAGGGTCAGAGATAGTTCAGGGAGTCGGCAGGATATGGCTATGGTTATGATATGTAATAGAATAGTTGTGGACATGATGTAATGTAAGGTTATGTAATGATGTAAAAGAGTTGTATTGAAAAAGGATATTTTGTAATGTGTTCAGAGTTATAGTATTGTGCTTGGCCCGAGTTGGTTAATCCCTTTGTACATGAGTTTTATATTATATTGATATATGTGTTGGACCGAGTATGACATAGGGTATGCTGACCCTAGGGGTTCTATGAGTTCAGTCATAGTGCATACACAGGTCAAACTTGGTAAAGGTAAAGTTTTAAATGTTTTATGGAAATGTTTGATCATGTTTGGGATTATACCAATTGTACAGGATGCATAGTAAGCTTGCTACAGGTCTCGGCGGCCTTATGCCGATCTGGATCCTAGCGCCGGTAGCGGTCCGGTTTCCGGGTCGTTACAGATGCTTTATCTAGACGTGAAGATGACGAACATGTGGGGGGACACGTGTTGGCAATCTCTTGTCCAATCCCGAATTGGATTGATCCGATCAAAGAAGAGATCATGGCTGATCCTGATTTGCAGAAAAAAATTCAGCAGATACATGATGGGGAAGCGCTTGGTCCATGGGAGTATAGAGATGGAATTCTATTTTTCAGAGGTAGAATATTTTTATCTAGGAATTTAGCTCTGTTGAAAGATATAATAGAGCAATTTCATAACAGCACTCATGAGGGATTTTTTAAAACTCTTCATCGGATACGATCAACCTTTTACTGTCCTAATCTCAAGAAAAGAGTGAGGGAATTTATTAGGGAATGTGATATTTGTCAGAGGCATAAGATGGAGCACACTGCTCCGGCTGGACTTGTTCAACCTCTTTTCATTCCCAACAAAATTTGGGAAGACATTTCCATGGACTTTATTGATGGACTCCCAAACTCCCAGGGTAAGTCTGTGATATTTGTGGTGGTGGATAGGCTCTCAAAGTATGCTCACTTCATTCCTATTTCCCATCCTTATACTGCTGTAACGGTTGCTAGAATATTTTTTGATAATATTTTCAAGTTACATGGAATGCCACTGACCATAGTTTGTGATCGGGACCCTGCTTTTACAAGTTTATTTTGGAGAGAATTGTTTGACTTGAATGGCACCCGGTTCAATTTTAGTTCAGCTTATCACCCCAAAACTGACGGGCAGACGGAGGTGGTAAACCGTACTTTAGAGATGTATCTCAGATGTTTCACAAGTTCCCAACTGAAGTTATGGACAAAGTGGCTGTCATGGGCTGAATATTGTTACAATACAAGTGTTCATTCTGCAACAGGGAAGTCTCCTTTTGAGGTAGTTTATGGGAGATCACCTCCTGCACTTCTTACTTATGTTTCTGGTACAGCCAAAGTCCAGGCAGTTGAGCGGGAATTGGTTGATCGTGACATCATGATTAAGGAGCTTAAGGAAAAAATTCAATTGGCTCAGAATCGTATGAAGCGGGTGTATGATTTGAAACATCAGGAGCGTGGATTTGAAGTTGGTGATATGGTTTTTCTTAAGTTACATCCCTATAGACAGCAATCTCTGGCTTTGCGGAAGAATTTTAAATTAGCAGCAAGGTTATTTGGCCCTTTTAGGGTGCTGCAGAAAATAGGAAAGGTAGCTTATAAATTGGATTTGCCGCAAAATGCTAAGATACATCCTGTATTCCATGTATATCTTCTTAAGAAACAGATTGGGACCAAAAGCATTGTGCTTCCACAATTACCTTTTTTTCATGAGCTTAGGGAATTAATTCTGCATCCTGTAGCAATTCTGGACAGCAGAGTTCGACGCAAGAAGTTGGAGGTGTTGGTTCACTGGCAAGGGTTGCCCCCCTCTGAGGCCACGTGGGAAGAGTTAGCTAGAATTAAATCCAACTTTCCAGATGTCCTGCTTGAGGACAAGCGAATTGTTTAAGAGGGAAGGAATGTCACGTGTCTTTAATTTAACTTTTGAATAATTCTTGCTTTGAATAAGTCTTGATTTTATTTGTATTTTATTTGTTAGTTACTGCAAAATAGTAGTTTGCTTCCTTGTATTTAGCTTGAAGTTGTTAGCTTGTTGGCTATTTAAAGTGAATGAAATAAACATACCGGGGGAGAAAAAAAACAATTATCAATACGTTACTTGGACGTAGAGGCCTAGTTTCCTCAATTAAACCATTTCTTCTTTTAATCTTTTCTTCATTATCAGTATAGGTTCCAAAAGTAAAAAGCAGTTTGTACCAAAATATGTAAAAGGCAAGAACTCTCAGGCACCGCTGGATGCAGTCAAACGAGAAGCAGAGATACCAGCGATGGCTTTCTACCACTGAAAAGAGCAAAAAAAAGAGTTCTTTTCTTCTTGCAATGGAATAAAGACATGAGGACAAATCAAAAGAAACTAAAAGTGAGGCCAATTGACCGGCGATCACACTCAAGTTATCGAGCTTGAAAATATAGCAGGTTTGATCTAGAGAAAGAGGTGAGGCAGAGCTCTAGGGACTGAAGCATCTTATAGAGAGTGTCGTGTGCATCTCAAAGAAAAGTACCAAACTCTAAACGTCATAGAAAGACGAGCCTTTGAGGGAGACCATATAATTATTTTCATCGGGCAAAGGAAGATTACTTACAATCACAAACCAATGACATGCAAGAATAAAAAAAAAAGGGAAGCACTATACGAACGATTAGTGCCATCTACATGCAAAAAGAAAACCCAACCAACAAAAAATAAAGAAAAGTATATATGTAAAAAAGAATCTCTAAAAAAGAAGCTCATATCTATCAAAACAAACAACAAAAAAAAAATTATATATCTATAAACTCCGTTCAAAAATGGGGAGGGAAAAACCCACATCCAAGGCAAGAGAGGAAGTTCGTTGTCTCTTGCTAAGAATAGGAGAAGATGGCCACATGTAGACGATAGTGAAAGGCGAAGTGAAGCCACAGAAGAAAGGAAGAACCGAGAGAGATTTCTCTCTCTTTTGCAAATCCTTACGTAACATGTTTAAGTGAATTTGAATTTAAGAGAAGATTCTTGTGGTGTAAGAAATATATTAAAATATTTATAATGTTTTAAAAAAATTACTAATTAATTTTTTGATGTTGAGAGTATTTTAAATTTTTATTAAATATTTAATTACTAAATTAAATGAAAGATTAATTAATAAATTTTTTAAAATTTTAAAAATATTCTAATATATTTTTCAAAATCGAATTTCTAATTAATAAATTTTATTAGAATTAAACAGTAAATATTTAATAATTAAAACTAATAATATAATTAATTCGTATAATTTGTTGAGATTTTAAAAAGATTTTATTATATTTTTCAAAATAAATAGATGAATTAATATATATACTGCATTTCAAAATTTGATCTCGCAATATTACATTACATGTAAAAGAGAAAACTCTAGTTGTGCTCTATGGGTGACTATTTTCTGTATGGTAACTCTCGGGTATGATTTCTGGGCCTTGGCCGGTTGTTTTTAGTAGAGCTTGTAAGCCCTTTTTCTTTTGTCTCTGAATCGTGCGGGCTCTTAGGCTGAGACTCTAACCCTGTAATTTATGGTCATGGAAGGTAATCTCTACATGGAAAAAAAAAAACAAAAAACTATTTTTTATTATATAGAAATTCATTACGTAGTCTTTAATTTTAAAAAATATATTAAAATATTTTTAATTAATTATTTTATTAATTTTAACTGTTAAATAATAAAAAAAATTAAAAGAGTTGCGTTGAATATTTAGTAAATATAAGGTTAAAAATAAGTATTAACCCAAATTATTATAATAAAAATAAACATTTAAAAAATAAATCATTACGTTACCAGCTACCACCAGCCTACCACTCTTGTCATAAGACTTTTAATTTACCTATCTGTCCGCTCATAAAGTAAACAAAGACTGTTCGTACATTACCCACACGGCTCACCAAATACCAGTAGTTGGCTATTTGATTTCATCTCTACCACTCGGTATCTGCCTAATTAAAGCTACGACTTGTCTCCTCGTCGGCTACCAAAATGGCAGCGCTCAACAGCACCACCATCTTCTTTGCTAAATCTGAGTTTCCGGCGGTCTTCCCGTCGTCATCATGTGGAATGAGTAGTTCCTGCATTGACTTTGACTCCAGACGGTTGTCTTTAGTGAGTAGGAAGATGGACGCTGGGCGATCGAAGTTGCGGCTTCGATGTGCGATTGGTGGCAGCAATACCAGCGGTAACAGCAATTGTAGCAGCAGCAGCGATGGCAGTAAGAATAAAGCGGTCCCTAATTCCAATTATGTGGTGCCCTTGGATAAATCCTTCTCTTCAACATACTCCTCCTGCATCACTCGCCCCCTCGCCGAGATCCTGCGTGATCTCAACAAGAGGATTCCCGACAATATCATCAAACCATCTTCCCCTGGAACCACCTTCATCCCTTGGTATTTTCATTAGCATTCACCCTCATGTATTTATCATTATTTGTTTTTATTTTTATTAAATTCAATTTTTAAAAATTTCCAAATCTGTTACTGATTTTGATGTTTTTCTTCTCTAGGTACCATGCCAACCGTATGCTTAGCTTCTATGCTCCTGGTTTGTTCTTTCCTCCTTTTATTTTCTTATTTTTTCAATTTCCCCCATATCTGTGTTGTATCTTCCATTTGTACCTTCTCACAATCTCACATTACCATTTTCTAGTACGTTTCTGTTCGACTGATGCTTGCTTGGATTTTATTTCCAGAGCTTGTTGCTATGCCTTATTCTGCTTAATCAAATGATATTGCATCCATATTATTGACCCATTTACCGTGAGTTTCAGACCCAATTTCAAGCATGCAAGGATAGACAGGATCTGTTAGGTTGAAAGTTCTATGCTACTATTATTAGGCAGTTTAAAAGGGGTTTTAAATTATGATCGACCTTGTAGAAATCCGTTTTATCTTGTGGTTCAATTAGATATAACAAAATTCCCCTCTCCACAAACAAATAAGCGGCTTACATCCGTTATTGCAGGATGGTGTGGAGAGATTCGCGATCTCATATTCTCTGACAATGGAACCGTGACTGTGGTATACCGTGTTACAATACGAGGATCAGATGGCGAGGTATGGCTCATGTTCTCCAATTCTCTATTGATTATTCACCTTGTTATTGCTTTAATAAATTTGGAATTGATTTGATGGTATTAGAATTTTTTTTTTCAAAACTTACTTTTAGTAGTTTAATTTATAGGAAACCTTAAAGTTTTGCAGCTATTTGCATGTCATGGTTTATTATCTTTGTATCCGCAGCAGGCTTAGGTATTTCCATAGTGAAAGTTGACCATTATTTCGTTTTAAATGAGTAGCTGGATATCTGGACCAAACCCATAATATTTCTCTACTTTTGTTCTTTTTCCTTCCCTAGTAAAAAATCTCCTTTATGGGTTTGATATTTTGATACCTTGGAAAAGTGCAACTGAAAAAAGTCAAAATAACTGAAGCTTTTATAGAATAAAATTTAAAATGCATTTCTAGAGTGAAAAATACCTTTACATGAGTTGTATTACATATGTAACTGAACAAGGAAAAAGTTTGACTTGTTGATGATATGGCTTATTTGCATTTGCCTTTAACTAATCACTATGCTCATGCAAGTATTTATCATGAGAAGTTTAGGTTACTTTTTTAAGATGGATATATACATGTATTTGAATTACTATGAGCATGTTTCTGCCTTGCTTTGCTTGATCTATATTTTTGGTTTGGTTGTCTTTGTTTTTCTTCCCATATTTTCATTTTAGACTTGAGAAATAGGGCTATGTATGGTTCTTAGAGGTCCCGAAGCGAACTGAAGAACTGTACCATAACTGAAAAAGAATTGATGTTATAGAAAGTTAGAGACCGAACCATACCGAATCAAACTTGTTTAATTATTTGGTTTTGATTCTTTGTCAAGAACCATACTAGAACCATACAAATCAATTTTGTGTATGTGTTTTTTTTAATAATAGTGATATTATGATTCCATTTTATAGTTTTAATAATATGTTTTATATCTCATATGGTTCCAATATAATCTTGTAAATTATATTACCAAAATTCTATGATTCTATTAAAGAATTCAAATCTTATTTATAAAATGTAAATTATATAAAGTAGAAAACTATAAATAAGGGTATAAACAAAATAAGTTTTTTGTAAACTATTTGAAACTTAACTTGATAAAAGTTTAGTTCATTGCGTATTTATATAAATATATATATTCTCTTTAATTATATTTATATTTAATATTATCTATGAACAATTTAATTATGACTATCTCTCTTAACTATTAAATAGTTATTAATAATATTATAAAATAACCATATATTCTAATTAGTTATTAATGATTTCTAACTATATGATTTAAATATTTTAATTAGTTAGTTATTGTTCTATTCTACCTAAGTAGATTATATATATAAAATATCCTTATTAATTGAAACAATAGTAATGGAATTTATATATATATGTTTGTGTGTATATTTGTTATTTCAAACATAAATATAGTAGTTACTTTATAGTTTTTAACTATACGTTTGAATCACATATTAGTAATATAATATACTTTTATATATTAATTACACATGTATCTTTTAATCAAAATTATATAATTAATAATTATATATAAATAATATAATATTTTTACTGAAAATTGTATATATATATATATTAATATTATTATTATTATTTAAATGTTAGTTTTATTATTTTGTTTTGATGTTAGTTATTTACTATTTTATAATAAACATAAGAATATTGTAATTTATGCGTGACAATCAAGATTTGAATGAAATTAAGACTAAAATTAAAGTTAAAAAAAAACTAAAATGGGAACCGAAACCGAAACAGAACCATACTGAAATTGCTTAGAATTGTATCGAAATATGGGTCCAAGTATAGTTCTTAAAAATTAAAGAACTAGAGGTTTAGTTCTGGTTTTGGTTCTTAGTTAGAACCGTACCAAAACCAGAACCAAACAGCTCTATTGAGCAATCTGAAAAGGTCTAATGACTAAAAGGGCTAAAAGCCAGCAGTAACATAAGGAACTGCACCCATATTGAGGTTTGGTTGAGTTGGTTAGTTTTTAGAAAATTGCAGCGAGTTCAGTTACTCCTAAATTTTAGTTCAGTTAACCCAACAGGACAAATGTAATCCACTGGACCAAGATTGATGCCTGAGTTTTATATTAAGCAATATGTAATTTAGTACTTTCATGCATGTGTGATCTGACTTAATTGAAGGAACTTGATGATGCTTGCACGGTTAAAAAGGGGAAAACTGGTTTGAAAACTTAGATTGAAGTCATTTATTGTATACCAAGAAGAAGATGTTTTGCAAAGGAAAAAGCATCCTAAGTGGTTAGCTATTGTATCCAACTGCTTTTTCAAGAGTTCTGCACCTGAGTTTGTAATATCATGCATTTTCAGTACGTTCTTATCCAGTATGCACTATCCCATTTAACCATTTAGAAGTTATAGACTCCTTTCAAAAGCTTGTTTGACCTCAGCTTTTTAGAAGTAAGGTTGTTCACTATGCTATCTGATGACCAATAAATTCTCAGAATTAGATTATAATAAGTAGAACACTAAGGCTTCTAATTCTAATTATGTGCAACATTTCACCACTTTAGACTTAATTAAAAAGAACACTTATTTAAGACATGTCTGTTTGATATCCTTGATTTAAGAAATTTATATGTAGTAATCATAGCTTCAGGGAGACTTGGGGTCCTTGGGGACCATTTTAGGTCAGGATCTCTTTTATTCTTATTCAAGAAATTTGGTCTTAATTAGTATCTAATCATACTCCTGTGACACAACTTGCTCCTAGTTAACCATATGCAACTTTGGATATCAATTCCTCATATTATGAAAACACATTGAATTGATAGCTGCCTGCAACAATTTTTGGTTTGTAAACATTCTATTTGATTCATTATGAGTATCTTCTTTCCCTCTGCCTCAGTCCCTCTCCTTCTTTTTGGTTAGTTTATGTCAGATGTGTGTTCTAATTTTAACCTTACTTACAATTCGTGCCTCTAGTTTCTGTGGTGGTGTATCTCCTATATTTATGCTTTCTTTGTATATTTAAAGCTGCAAGGGAAGGGAAACAAAGAGAAATAATATTATGGAAAAGATAAGAAAGAGAAGTGAATTTAAATTCCCTCATGTTATTTGAATTCTTACAAAGAGAACTTCCAACTTAAATTCACTGTTATAACCTTATTAAATGGCTTTACTTTTTGTTGGTATACAGAAATTATATCCGTTATTGAAGTTTCAGTGTTTTACTTGAGTTATGTCCTTCCATTTCCCTTGATTTTATCCCAAAACAAAAAGAAATTTAAAAAATGGAGTTGAAAGGAAAATAGGGAATCTAATTTCCCTTCGCATTTTTCTCTCCTCTTTTTAATACCCAAAGAAAGGACAAAAATGTTTTTCAATTATTTTCTTTCCAATTCCACTCATTTCCCTCAGAACAAGGTGTTATGTTTCAACCAAGGTGCAAATAACACGAGGAAGATATTGAAACGATATATTGGGAAAAGCTTAGAAATGTATCTTCTGTTCTAGTGTTTTGGTAGTTAATATATACTGAAATTGACAGAGTATGATTCAGTGGTATGAGGAATCATCTGTTATTATTCTTTACAATTTTGATTTATACAATTGAATTGTGTTTAATATATATATATATATATATAGATTCTTATGGATAAATTATTATAAGCAACTTTATAATGATATTTGTAATTCATTATAGATATTATTTTATGTTTATTTTATTTCTTTATCTATAATGGAACTTTATTCAGAAAAGAAAAAAAATTCTATTAAAAAAGAATTGATTTGATGCCACATGGTCTTCGTGCAATTAAGTATATAGATAGTGCACAAATCTAATTGTCATGTATAACATATGAGCATTGCAGAAGTATGATTCTAATACCATTAGCCAAAGATAGTGTTAATAATGAATTAAAATGCAAAGAATTTACTCGGTTAAAGTGCATGATAACAATGTACTTTTCTAAGCTTTTCCTTAGAATGTTAATTGTGTAAGAACGATTTTCTTATTTTATTCCTGACTGCACTTTTGAGTTGCCTCAATTTCTGCGAGTTCTAAACCTACATTTTGGTTTCATTCTGCAACTTACATGTAGTGTTTGGTGACACAGGCCTACCGTGAGTCAACTGGCACAGTTTCATCTAGTGATGCCCTCATTGCAGATCCTGTTGCTGCAGCAGAGGAAATAGCTTTCTGCAGAGCATGTGCCCGGTTTGGCCTTGGCTTGTATCTATATCATGAAGACTAAATCCCTGTAGACTGCAAGGAGGTACCTATCTTGGGCATGTCCAGTTATTAATCTTTTGAGATATCAGAAGATTGTATTCTATTCCGCCCTTATGACGTAGTGTAAATATCCAGCATTCTCTGGTAATCAAGTTTGGTTTGTTGGACCTGCAAAGGAAGATTTTCTTAGTTACTCTTGAGATAGGAAACAATATTTTTCAATTAAATAATAAAATGCTTGATTATTAATATAAATTTGTAAGCCGCGAGAACAACCATCTGATACTGAATGGTTGGGTGATACTGAATGCATGATGAGAATTTCTTCTTCACAATTCCAGGAACATAGAATGAATTATTTGCTTTTTAAAATTTTGATGCCTAAACATATGAACTATTGTTTCATTTCTACAATCACTTGTAATAAACGGCTTGCATTTCTGTTTCAATGGACGGGAACATCAACCTTACTGTGTTGGAGGAAAGAGAACTTGTCCATGAAAAAACTGGAATAAGATTCGTCATCCCAGCGCTTTAAGTTATGACAATTGGGGTTAGTTCAAGCATATGCATGGCTAATTGAGGAATGGAGAATGGAAGTGCCAAGTTTATATAGGCCTTGCATTTTGAATAAATGTGATTGGTGTGATCCCTTAAATTAGGTAATTAGGTAAGACAACATGCGTGAACATAGAACAAATGACGGTAAGATTTGAGAACCAAATTATTATTCAATCTAATGTTTGTTGCGGAATAGACAAAGAAGTATAAACAAATCAAATAAATAACAAAATTGAAGAGTTCTCTTATAAAGTAAAAAATTTTACTACTCCACTATGAAAAAAGTACACATTAAAACCAAAAACACATTTTATTTCTTTCATTTATATTTTAAATCTATAGAATTTCTGATGTTTTTATTACAACCTAAGAAATTCTTAGATTAAAAAGAGGGCACAAACTACATCTGCCTTCTTATGAAAAAAAATATGAGAACCTGTCCACTCCTACTTAGTTGAAAACCTTATTTTCATTAACTTCTAAGATTGGACATGTCAAATAATTACAGAATGTACAACAGAATACCATAAAGATTATATTCCTGAAGCACTTTTCTAGCATCTCCAATGTTTGCTTGATCTAACAACCCAATTCATCATGGTCTCAAAAGTTTTGGACCTGAATTAGAGGCCATCCACGAGGTGATAACTTCAACTAGCAGGTTTATGTCCTTAGATACTTCAGCACGAAGAATCCTTGAATCTGCACCTATTGTGTTGCCTACTTCTTTAGCAACTGTCTCCCACGGTGTTCCCACTGTCAGATTGGCCAAAAACTCACTTCCCCGGTTTACGGCATCTGCCATTGCTGGTGGGACATCTGGAAGAACCTGGGAGACAGATACACAGACTACATTAAGGAATGTCATTCGGATTGGGGATTATAGTGATTTGATTTCATTTAGTTCATCATTACCTGTTGCAAAGGAAGCCCATGATCTCCTGGCAACGAGCGAATTGACATGTCTAGCATTGAACTAATAGCTGCTTCTGAACTAAGCACCTGAGCTAATGTTGAAGTTTCGTCAATTGCATCGTCCTTGAACTTTATGAGAAGATTTCTAGAAATGCCATAGTATGACTTCACCTGTAGAAATACAAAACTTAGATTATGAGGTCTTCATAAAAAAAACCTGAAAAAATGTTCTATAAAGTACATTGAAGATTGCAGAATTGAGTTGTGAGTTGCAATTAACTCGGCAATTTTCAAGCAATTGCAAAAGTTATTCACAATAAAGACCTAAGAACCTTCTAATCTGCCATCGTATCATGCAATCACAAAAAAGTCACAAGTTGCCACGGCACTGGTCTACGACACAAGGCTCTACAATCATGAAATCAAAACATGATTGTACCATCACTAAAATCAGAATGGATAAATATTTCACTTATTGAGGCCCAAGAAATTTTGTATAATGCAACAGAAATTCCACAAATGATTTAAGTTGTTTTGGAACTTTAACATACAAGTCGGCGGGTTTCTTCAGGTTTTGGAGAAAAATCTTCTCTTCCGTTGACCAAGTCCGTGTATAATGGAGGGAGTTGTTCCACCAAAGGAAGAACTTGCTTCATAATGGGCGGGGTTAGGTTCTGTATTTGCTTCAAAGTCATCTCTGCCTGCAAGAATTGTAAGTCATTAAAGGGAACTGCAAAGATCAGTCATAGAAGTGCACACCAGAATTTGTTAGAGATAAGCATCTCCAACCAAGTATGACGATGTCTACACCTTTTATAATATCATTTGGCCTTCTTTCAATTTGAATGAAATTGCCTAGCAATTGAGGTATCTTATTACTGCTACCTATACATCTAGCAATTGCACATTTACACTAAATAAGCAAAATAAGCACAAGACATGAAGTCAATTGATCTCTTCACTTCCCATTTCTGTTGTTGGGGGGGGGGGGGGGGGGGGCTTGTCAAAGTGGCAGACTTAAAAAGATATTTCCAAAGAGGAGTGAAAGAAAAAAAAAAGTTATTTAACTAATGCTGGCAGAGAAACTCTGCCAGCGGTAATTTGTACCTTTACTAGCAGTGAGGTACATATATGTATATATATAATATTTTTATATTATTCTTGTTAATATGATAAAAAAATTTATTTAATAATCTTTATAGGATTGTATAATATAATGTCGGTCATAATTTTTTTACATAATATTATTAAAAGTGAGGTGAATACCCGATTCTCTAAATCTCGAAATATCCTAAGGTATTGCCATTTGTGAATGTTCACTGGACTGCTGAAAATCTTTTCAGATGGTTCGGATAGACGGGTCTCAAATCTAACTATTCGGACCTAACATCAATATTATTTTTAAAAAGTATAACCTCGTGTAGGAAAAAATTAAATTAAAATAGATTGTTAATTTAACTTTATTATTCAAAATAAGTTTCAAAGATATTAATTCAAATCAATTCTAATTTCAGATAATATCAATCCGATTTAATATTTAATTAGTTCCTAGATTAATTTGTAAAATTCAAAAGGCGAATATGCTACCAGATTACTAGAAATTTTTTTTAAAAAAAAAAAAATTCCTAAATTTCACAATGCAGTTCCTGCATCATGGTTTTGCAAGTCTTTTCACAAGTATGAATGAGAAGTTTTTGAACAAGGTTATTGTCATCTTCCGTTTGAGAACCTAGTGTTTTCATTTGTATTTACTCCATTCATGAGAACCGATCATGACCTCGTTCGCTAAAAGGAGATCCGATATATCAATCTAGGAAGGGATTGATATAAGGTTATTATTAAATTAACAATCTATTTTAGTATAATTTTTTTACTACACAAGGTTACATTTTTAAAAATAAAAATTGATGTTACAGTCCGATAATTAGATTTGAGACCCGTCTATCCAAACTATCCGGGTAGTCAAAATTTAGAATAATAATTATAAAAATATAGTTTATAATAAAAATATATATTATTATATTCTATTTCATTATATTATTATATTATAATGTGTGTGCGTTTGTGTATTTGTACCTTGCCCCTGGTACAACCAGCTGTAAGGTACAAATTAATGCTGGCAGAGTTTCTCTTCCAGCATTACTTTTTTGTTTTTCAGGTCCTGCTGCCGGTTGGGTGGAATCTCTAACATGCACCCCACTTTGACAAGTTTTTCTTTCATCCCTCTTTGGAATATATCTTTTTCAAGTTCCCCACTTTGACAAAAACCCCCCCCACATTTTTGTGCATTTTGAGAATTTGACTTAAGTTCTGAATTAATTTGGTCAGTAGCTCTAAATTATATGTATAATATTGAGAAACAGATAATTGACTGATGTATCTATGCATTGACAAACACACTATTGGCTGACAAGAGAACTAAAATGTCCAGGTGAACCACTGAAATTGTTAGAACAGCACCAAACTTTGTAGAGGAGAAATATAAAGTAAGCGGCACTAGATGAGACACTAAGTTGTATGACAAAATGGATGGTACAATGACGACCAGACCAATTCATATAAAATATAAGAGACGGATGATGAGTTCCTCAGGATGGCCTTACGCTGAATAAATGAAGAAGCAATCTTATAGATATTGCTTCCTTCAATGGTTAAAAAAGAAATGTAGATTGCACTGAGAAAATTACCAACTTAGAATCTCACCCCAAGGCGGACTGTTGGTGATGATGCAATTTGTGATAGAAGCGGTCCAATGCTTTGAGCCATAGGAACAACAACAGGCGAGAACAAAGGGATAGCTGAGCTTGCCTCCTGTGAGATCAAGGAAAAAAATTTAGTTAACCTCAAACTATTCAGAAAAAGGGATTCTAAAAATAAATGTACGAGAATCAAGATATATCTGTTGTATAAGGATTAAGGAAGACTAAATGATTATATTTAAACATATGTTCAAAAATGTAAAAGAAATGGATTACTAAGTAAAAGATAAAAGAGAGAGAACAGGAGAATCTTGATCATTTGTGTCATCTGTCAAATGAATTATATGAACCCAGTCCATAAGTAGACCAAATAAATCAACTCACATCATTGGGATGGTAAGATTTCCAGGATGGCCCTACAAACTATATTGTCTTATAATTACTCTTTACTCTTTTTTTCTTCAGTCTCTACATCTAAAGTCAAGACAAGAGTCAACTACCTTGTTGTTAAAAGCCATTAATATGTTCCCATTTCTTTGCACAGCATATCTTGATCCTGGTAAAACAGATAAATCATGTCAAGCTAATAAATAGATATAAAGCGAAGGTAGTCCAACACTGTGAGTGAGAGAAATATAAAGAACTAGCAAGTATACCAATCAACAGGTGGATAACAGATCCCAATGAGTGGCCAATGCCAAAAGTAGGAAGATCTTGTACCTGTCACAAGAAGCACTTTAAGGCTATTTGCTTCCTCAACACCCACCCTCTCCCAAAAACTGAGGTAAATATCATTTTGCAGGAAATGAATAGAATAACTCACTGTATCTTGTAAAAACCGTAAACACCTATCAAATTTAAACTGCACTTCATCCGCAATGAAGAAATGGTCAAAGCCACTAGCATATGGCGTGGCAATCACCAAAATACCCCTAAGATTGCCCAAAAGGATAATATCATCAAGTCCTCATTTATCAGCAGTAGACAAATTGACTAAGATTCACCAGTGGCAGATCAGATAAGAGTATAGATAACATTGATTGGCAAAATAAAACATCAGAATGGCAAATCCAAATTCTAATCCATAAATAAGAACAAAAGCATTCTCAAACTTAATAAAATGAGACAAGGCAAGAGACTATATTTTACTGCATAGCATTTAGAACTTACCTGGTGATATATGGAGCCTCATAAAATAAAATGATCTTTGTATTTTATCTTATGATATACACAACTCAATAACATGAAATGAGGTTGTTACCACAAAACTCCAAATCAGACCATTCAATACCGAGTAAATAATGCATTTGTTAACAATGTAATTAACAGGCTATAAAATCAGAATAATAATGCAGCAACTCACTTTTCTGCAAGACGCTCAAGAAACAAACGGTAGGTAATCTGTGGAGCTGCTCCAACAAATATACCTCCAACGAAATGAACAACTGACTTGGGTCGTAAGTTTCTTGGTTTGAGAACCCATGCTCCCTGAGATTACATCATAAATAGCTAGTTAAATGGGGCAATTTAGAATAATCAAGTCAATTCAACTAGTTGTGGCAATTGATTAGATGGAGTTTTGGATCCTTGTCTACGCTGGAAAGCGAAAACAATATTAGGACTAATGGCATATAGAAGATGGATATAGCTAGAAAAATTCAATAAACTTTTGGGATTGCCAGTATGTAAGAAAACCATTCATAGGGCAAATAGATTAAAGAAGAGAAAATCATTACCATATGATGTTCAAAAACAGGAAAAGTTGATTCGAATGAATAGGAAAAAGGGGACAATACCTCGACTTCAATCCATTCTCCTGAACCACCCCAAGCATCTTGGGATTGCCTCACAGTCTCCGTAATTAATCTGAAACAAGAAGAATTTGATTTCTTAATTTCTTTTCTGTTTAATAAAGGAAGAAACGGAAGAGGTAGAGATCGATTTTATTCTTTTTTGCAACTTATACCTCTCAATCTGACCGTAAAGTTGAATTCCAGTAGAAGATGATTGGTTGGGTTTGGTTGAATCATCATAGTTACAATAGATTCCGGAGTACCGTCTACGGCGGGAAGTGGTTGAGACTGAGAAATGACAACGGCGGCGCTCATGACGATGACAGGGATAAAGACGATTAAAATCGGATAAGCAGAAGGAGCGATGGCGAAATTGAATTAGTTGCTGAGAATGACTCCATAGACAACTCGCCATTTCTTTTTCTTTTCAGAAAAAATAAACAGAGAGCTCACCCGCTCGCTTTAATTCGTTTTAAAATCTAACGAGTGTCTCACTTCACCTGTAACCAAACAACCAAAATGTGAAATATACGAAAAATGTTTACGTTAATTTTTGTACTATTTGAAGAAATTCATTAAAGTAGTTTTAAATTTTATTTTTATTTTACATATTTTTTTTGCTCTCTATCCATTTCATTGATAATACACACGCAAAAATCACTACAAATATTTTTAAATATTTTTTAAAAAATCAATAGATAAAAGTATTAATAATAGTGGTAAAATATAGTGATTGAATTGACTCAGTACTGTTATATACAAAGGAATTACTTTTGCAGCTGTTGGTTTCGCCGCAGGCTTCGTAGGAACTGCACTCTTAAATGGGTTGATTGCGATGAGGAAGAAGATGGATCCAACTTGTGAGACTCCAAACAAGCCACCTCCAACAGTTTTAAATGCAGTGACATGGGCGTTTCACATGGGCATTAGCAGTAATTTAAGATACCAAACTCTGAATGAGGTAGAGTTTTTGCTTGGAGAAGGGGCTCCCTCCTTTAGCGTTTAAGAGCTCACTGGTGGTTCTTCGATGCTTAAACAACATTCTAGGTGGGATGTCTTTTGTTATACTAGCTCAATGCTTCTCAAGATTCATGGGACCAGATTTCTTTGAGACTATTTGGAGGTTTTGGCTAAAGGAAAAGCTTCAGAGGCCATTGTTATGCTTATGAACGTGGCACTTGAAACAGCAATATTATAGAGTCTAGATAATGAAGGATATTATCAATTATAGAAAATTTTTGTTAAACTCTAGAATTGATATTTTCGTCGCTTAAGTTGCTTTACTTAATCATATTTTGGCTATTTATTAAGTATGATTAGTCCCTTAAATATTTCTTTTTGTTTAATAGAATTTTATTAATGCAATTAGTAGTTTTATTTTATAAAAAGAAATGAAAAAAATGTGATCAGAAAAAAAAAATATCGATCGTCATTTAATTTTTTAATATTTTTTAACAGTAAATTAATGCTTATTTAACTGCTGTTATTAATAATTAACGAAATAAAATCGTAAAAATATTTTAATTAAATATTAAAAATACATGAATATTTTCATTGTACAATTAAATTTTTATGGTAATAACTTGCCCTCAAAGGAAATCAAAAAATTGAATTGAAATTAACTTTTTTCTATTAAATTTTTTTTAATTAGAAAATTTTTATCTTTGAAAAAATAAATAATGTATAATGCTATAAGAATTTATTGAAAACTTTTTTTAACAAAATAAATAATGTGGAGGAAGCGTAAATTAAGGTGGTTGCTGATTAATTGAGTGTGAAACTGTCCAAGCTAAGCTAACAGTTGCATTTGTCTGTTTGCGAGTTCTTGTGGGGTTTGCTGACCCACGACAATAGCGTGTTAGCTTGTTTTCCCTTTTTAACAAATAATAATAATATTGACTTCAAACTAATACTAATAATGATAATAATAATAATATTTTTTTCAGATAAAATGCATATCTTCGCTCTTTGTAAAATTATAGTTAAAACCGCAAAGGTAAAAAAATTAATTCAAAGAACAATTTTAAATAATTTTTTTAATAATTGAATCTAATTAAATCTCAGTCTCGAGAATTCACAGATCTAATAAACTCTTAAATAATGTAATTACTGAGTTATGGAACTCGTGTTTTTCATTTCCGCTAGACATTTCTGCAAGAGTAGTTATGAATTATGAAATAGTAATTGTAAGAATCCCATCCAAAATCCCATCTGCCCATCAGACCAACAAGCTGAAGGTTGCCATGGTAGCTTACATGCATGAAACCACCCAAAGTCATGAAACTATTTCACCAGTAAAAAGCCAAACTGACATTCAAAAACAAATATAGTTCAAATTTATGCCCATAGATGATAAAAATAAAGCTCTAATACTGTTTTAGCTAAACAAAACAACGACTGACACAATAAAAGCCAACACCAGTAAGCTTCAGCAACGCAGACAAATTTCCAAAAATTTCTATGCAACAGTTTGAGCTGCAGCAAGCCTCTTCCGGGACTCTTCAATGATTGACAATTTGATACCCTTGCCCTTGGGGAGAGACACCCATGGTTTAGTCCCTTTTCCAATTGTAAACACATTGCCCAGGCGAGTAGCAAACTCATGACCAGTAGCGTCTTGAATGTGGATAGTTTCAAAACTTCCCTTATGCTTCTCTCTGTTCTTGATGATTCCAACTCGCCCCCTGTTTCTGCCTCCTGTGACCATGACAACATTTCCCACATCAAACTTTATGAACTCAGTGATCTTGTTGCTTTCTAGGTCTAACTTGATGGTATCATTAGCCTTGATAAGTGGATCTGGGTAGCGAATAGTGCGTCCATCATAGGTGTTCAGGTATGGGATCCCCTTCTGTCCAAACTGAACAGATCGGACTTTGCACAACTTAAACTGCATAACATTAAGACATGAATGAAACCACTAAAAAGTTAAATGAAAAAAATGAAAAGTTACCATTTTTTTTTACTAATATATTTCATAGAATTTCATATAATTTATTGTCATGCATATAAATGAATGATATAGAAATAAACAAGCAATTTAAATAATCAAAATCAGTAGGTAAATACAAAAACTGAACACAAACCTTTGCCTCATCATCTCTAATGGAGTGGAGACGGAAACGGCCCTTAGTGTCATAAAGGAGACGGAAGTTCTCATTTGTCTTTGGTATCGACACAACATCTGTTAAAATAGACCAAAGCAACGGATATTATACAATTTTCTTTTGAAAAATAGAATAGAACATATCAATGCAACAAGGATTACATAGGGTTCATTATGGCAAATCACATATGATAACTACTTGTCTGCAAAACATATATCAAATTTCCTCATCACGCTACATGCTTGGCACTGCCAGATGAGAGAAATCAGACAAATCGCAAAATCCATGAGTTCTATTTGGCCAAGAATATTATTGCTGGAAAAATCTTAATGCCTATGACCAATTATCCCAATGCTACAGTTGCAAATGAAAGAGGAAGAACCACTAGAATATTCTTTCATTTAGAAGATCAAATTATTTATACAGGTGGGTGGCTGGAGTGGGGGATAGAGCCATAGAGTAGAGGAGTAAGGCACAAACCCATGAAACCAACAGGGTATGTTTTATCTGTCCTAACTTTCCCATCAACAAGAACATGCCGCTGCATCAGAATAGAAATAACTTCACGATATGTGAGGGCATACTTCAGCCTATTCCGCAAAATAAGGATCAAAGGCAAACATTCCCTTGACTTGTGAGGTCCAGATGATGGCTTTGGGGCCTGCACAACACCAATAAACAAGGGACATCCAAAAAAGCATATCAAGCAACAAGAATAAACGAGGAACAAATTGAAACAACACATATAATTGCCATTGATAACCATCATACAAATGCACCGCTAAGCTTGTCAAGCATCCAATGTTTTGGGGCATTAAGCCTCTTCAAGTGTTTCTTCAAGCCTCTTGCCTGTTATATACATTAAAAAAAAAATGAAAAGAATCTCAGCTGAAAAGAGTTAAGCAATAGAAAATATGGATTCCATAAATAGCAGTAACAGAACCAGAACAAAAAAATAAACATGTCCTAAGAAACAAATGAACGAGGACATAAAGTTGCAATAAATTCAAATGAATTAAAGAGCACTTCTCTTTCCAAAACAAAACAAGTAGAATCACATGGAAGGTTCATTAAGATATATGATGAGTGTAAATGAAAAAGGGAGTGAGCTACGGCTGCTGCTTGGGGGGGGGGGGGGGGAATGAAGGGAATTGAATTTGAAATTTATTAATATTTATCACAAATTCAAATCCACCTTCGCATGAAGATGCTCATATAACTAAATGGGCCATCAAATTCTTTGTCCTCAAACAAATAAGAAACAGAAAAATGGACAGCCCCATAACAAAATCATAAACTGCCTAAAGCACTAAGGATACTTTTACCAGAAGCAGCTTTTTGTCCTTCATGAAAAATAAATATTTGTACAAGCAGCAATTACATGAACAAAATGTCAGATTGCTTAAAATCTATCCCACTCCCAAAAAAAGGGAGCGAACACAGAACCAAAAAATTGCACACTGAAATCCCACTGCGTAAGAGAAAAATACAAATACAAGAAGAAACAACAACCAACCCACAATCACGATGGGAAAAAATAACAATTGGCTTTTATTTTAAAAAATATCAAATTGAATTGTTGGACAAGTCTCCTCCTCAGAGGCAGCACCCCATTATATTTTTCTCGGGATGTTAAAGAAGGCTAAAACGTTTTCGTCTTTGTCACAATATTTTCTGAGCAAACAAACAGATACGAAAGCAGAAGTAAAATAGAGACAATAATAATGATGTTAACGATGACGATCCAACCAAAGAAAGCATCTTCCCAAGTGAAGAAAACTTACCATCTTCTACGCAGCTGTCCTCTTCCTCCTGCCGAGATGAGCTCTGTTCAAGAAGAAAAGAAGAGACGCTACAAAAATGAGATGACTGATATTTATAAGCGTAAAC
Source organism: Manihot esculenta (assembly GCF_001659605.2). Classification (NCBI taxonomy): domain Eukaryota; kingdom Viridiplantae; phylum Streptophyta; class Magnoliopsida; order Malpighiales; family Euphorbiaceae; genus Manihot; species Manihot esculenta. The sequence continues at coordinate 32,923,562 of NC_035168.2, read as the reverse complement.
CCTAATCTGACATGAGCTTAAAAGTTGCAGCCCATCTTATATGCCCCGAGTAAGGAAAGCCCATGGAGATGCTGCTGTTAGCCTTATACTGCAAAGCCCAAACAGACGCCGCTCAACCGTGGGAGTGAAGATAGATGGGAGCTGTGGTAGCATTATTAATATTTGGTTTAAGTTAAAAAAAATTGATTAAATTAATTTAATTTAAAATTTTGATTAATTTTTTATTTATTTTAATTTAATTTAATTTTTAATTTTAAAAATTTTAGTTATTTTCATTCAATTTGATTTGATTCAGATCATTGCTCTAAGTAAGCTTCAACGAACATCACGATGGCTATAAGAGGAAGACAGGAAATAGTCACAAAGAAATGACTTAAGGACCTCAGGGTACTTTAGACCCAACCATGCAAGAACCACCTCTGTAGCTAGCCACCAATCAAGTCTCACTGAACCACTTCTGTAACCTTTAACCTTGTACGATTTCTTTTTAAAATTAAAAATAATTTTTAATTTGTGTTATTTATTTTTTAAAATTATTTTCTTAAAAATATTTTTATTAGAATAAATTTATAAAATTTTATATAAAAATAAATAATAAAATATTTTTTAAAATATAATATTTAATGCTTTTTGCATCTCATAATTTTATCTATTTTTTTACTATCTTAAAATTATTATCTTTTTTTTATACTATAATAATATATAAATTCACTATTATAATCTTATTTAATTTTATTTATTTTTAAAAAGATTTTAAAATATTTTTAATATTTAATAAAATATAAAAAATTATATTTTTTTATATTTTATTAAAAATAAAATGGATAAAAATTACTAGACGGATGGATGAAATAATAAAATAAAGATAAATATAATTTTATAAATGGTTCAACATAAAATTAATAATAAATTATTTTTATAAAGCGTATGATATTATAATAAAAAAATTATTATTTAGTTTGTGTAATATAAAAAAAATTTATTAGTTAATTTTTTAATTTTAAAAAATATATTAATATTTTTAAATTTTTAAAAAATTTACTAGTTATTTCATTAATTTTATATATTAAGTGTTGTAAAAATAAAAAAATTATTATTTAATTTTTATAATATAAAAAACTCATTAATTAATCAATTAATTTTAAAAAATATATTAAAATATTTTTAATATTTTAAAAATATAATAATTAATCTCTTTTATTAATTTTAGTTATTAGGTATAACAAAATTATTTAAAATGCTTTTAATATGAAAAGAATAATTAGTAGGCATTCTTATAAAATTAAAAAATTAATTAATAATTTTTTCACATAAACTAAATAATAAAATATCAATGACTAAACTATGGAATGATTAATTAATATATTATTTAATATTTTATAGATATTTTAATATATTTTTTAAAATAAAAAAATTAATTAATAAAATTTTCAATATAATAAAAATTAAATAGTAAAGTTTTCTTATAAAAAAATTTAAAATTTATTCAATAAAAAGAAAATAATTAATAGACATATCTACAAAATTAAGTGATCTATTAATAAATTTTTTTATAATATAATAATTAAATAATAAAAAATTGAAAAAAATAATTAATTAATAGATATTTTACTTTATGTAAAATCCCAAAAAACTAGCTCATAGAACACATTCCTAAAAGAATCTCAACTCAAAACTTCATATTACGCACGCACACCGATTCACTTTTCATATTTATACTTTTTATCAAATATAAAATTATTTATGATTTTAAAAATATTTTAATATATTTTTTAAAATTAAAAAATTAAATTAATTTTTTTATATTATAAAAATTAAATATTAAATTTATTTTATAATAATAATAATATAAAATTATATTTTATAAATTAATTGAATAAATATGTATTTTTAAAATATAAATTTAATTATTGAAAATAAAATTTTAAAATTATTAATAATAATCTGATAAAAATTATAAAGAAAAATAAGAGTTTAATAGAATATAATTATTTATTTACTAAATCAAAATTATTTTGGTATTGAAATTAATAAATAAATAATATAAAAATGAGTAACACTTCTCTATATGCTATTGAGATATATAGAATGAAATAAGAATAAAGTGGCCTCTCGTCTTGCAACAAGAGCGACCCATGTTTTATGTTTGGTATAATTTATTTTCTAAAAAAAAAAATTAAATAAAATTTTACAAAATTATACATGAATTTATTTTTTAAAAAACAAAGATTGTGTAATTTAAGAAAAAAATTAAATTTTTTCATTTCAGAAAAAAAAAAATTTTAATTACAACAATTCAGAATATGTATCAATTGAACATCTGCCGAGATGCTATCCTGCTTGTTTCTGATTATGCTGCGCAGCCTTTCATAATCGAAGGTGACTCGGAGATAGTCATTAATGCCATCAGGGATCGAGCTTTCCCTCTACTTATTCACTGTGTGATTGAGGTGTCTTAAGAATTTCCCAAGACTTTCAGTCTAGTGGCCTTCTCTTCTGTTAAGAGATCGTGTAACCGAGCAGCTCACCTTTTTCCTGCCAGAGCCATGCGTGACCCGTCATTTCATTGTAATCCAATGGCTCAATTGAACTTTCTAATGGGCTCAATGCGTTGCAACTTTTAATTCAATGAATTTTCATCTTCAGACAAAGAAAAGAGAACATAAGCTAATTAAGTTAGGTTTTAGTTTTGAAAATTGAAGTTTTGTTTGTTTTGTAAAAAGTATTTTCTGGCTTTTGAAATTTCTAGTATATTATTCTTTCTAACCCCTTATTTTTAAAAAATTTTTAATTTTAGGTATTAGGATTTTAACAAACATCAAGTGTGTTTCTTTCCACCAGTATACTAGGAGTTGTAGTTCAACTTTGTATGTAGAGGTGATTTGTTACTTAAAATTTCTATTTGAAAAAAAGATTAAAAGAGCAAAAACTTCTTAGTATCAATTAAAATTAAAGATTTATCAATTCATTTGGTTAAAATTTCTGCTATACATATGTTTACTATCTTTTTTTTATTTATTTTTTTTTTCTGTTGACAAGTAAGGTTTACCAATTCAATGCACAAGGTACATAATTTTAACTTATTAAATAAGCAATTGGGGAGCATATTTATCCTAAATTATATTTTTATCTATCTTGACAATTAGGGATAATCTGCATGCTGAACTTAAGAGATGATAGGAGATGCATAGAAAATGATTTGTCACACATTCAACTAAGGTGACATGGTGTAAGGGAGGAGAAAACTAGGACATGTAACACCTTACATTATCTGAAAAAAATGAAAGGGAAGTTGGATCAGTTATCTGAAGAAAACAAAATCAAGTTGTGGGAGCTTGATGAAGATGTTATAGGTAGCATTTTGTGATTTGTATGGGGCTACTTATATTAATTGAAGAGAGTAGAGTATTTTTTTATCATTCATTATAGAACAATTATTTTGTAAGCATTGTATATCTATATAAACTTATTTTTATTATACTTAGAAATTTTTTATTTATATTTTAAATTATATAATAATAATAATAATCCATTTTAAATTACCTAATTATTCAAGCAAATTTTGTCATTGAACTCGTTACTCATAAAAGAAAAATTGCGACAAGAGAAATGGTTGTAAAGCGTGAATTAGCAATCAAATTGTGATGATACTATTATTTAATAATACTATTATTTAATATTATTTAATAATAATAATAATAATATTAGTTTTATAATTTATAATTGTGATGATATTTTCGATTATAATTAAATTTTTAGCAATCAAAATTTAATATTTTTCTTAAAATATATTTGCAACCAATTACTTTTTTCTATCTTGTAAAACTTTTCAGAGTAAAATCTATTGCGACGGTATACAATAGAATACTTTCAATGGCTATTTAATTTTTGTGACCGAATGACGTCGTTTAGCAAATGAATTTCCTTTGCCAAAAAGCTTTTTCTTGTAGTGATTGTTAAGATTATAGAAAAAATCAATTAATACAAATTACATAGGCTAGTACATCACACTCCCATAATCACTTTTTATATATTAATCTAGGTAGCATCTCACGACTTCTCTTCTGCCTTACTAGAAATAAACGACGTCATTCTACCAAGCACTGGCCGTATCCCATTATAACAAATCGAAAAACTTGAAAATTCATGGTCGGAAAACTGCCATAAAACTCTCAAGGGCAGAGTACGAGTCCGTAAAACACCAAAACATTGCAACATGATCCTACTTAAAGGGAACATTTTTTTTGAAATGGAAGAATTCATTTTGTTTTGCATGATTTTATAGGCAAAATAAAAGATACCAAACGGAGGATATAAAAAGAAAACGGAGAGTTATTTCATGAAATAATATAACAAACACCGTAAAGAAGTTCACGCAAGAATGCCACACCCAGTATTCGCAAGAAATCGTATATATGACATGGATAAACAAATTAAATAGCAATTTAAAGCATATATTGACAACTACAGTAATTAGGTTTGCTCTGTACAACATCACAAATATAATTGCATTTAGCTAGTTTGCTGGATAAGTACTCCCACAAAGAGAAGGGTTATTACATGGAGCGTTCAGCTGGAGACAACTGGTATGTGCGCCTCCTTAACTCCGATTCTGGAGTGGGCTGCTGCAAAAATATTCTTGTTGGATCATTAGGATCAACGTATCTGCAAAATGAGCAATCCGAATTTAGCCAACATGTCAACTAAGCACATGCAAAAAAACAATATCGTCAGTCAGCCAAGCGTTAATTTGCAAGAATAGATATCGTCCTTTCTCAAAATTGTGTAATCTAAATATTTAACTTACGCATGTCTCATCATTTCATCAACTGGGGTCTGCGCAGCTACTAAAGGGTTCATCTGGGGCCCCATTCCAGAGGTTTGTTGCTGATTGTATTGCCTTACTGAAGAGAGCAAGTTGAAAAAGAGCGGAATGAAGGTTCCACAACCCCCTTCCTTGAACAAAATCTTGAATGAATGAGTGGAGTAGAGAGCAGCATTCTCATTTTCGGGGACTACCTGGACAGTCATGCCAAGACAGTCAGAATTTACGGAGAAAAATTGGTCACGGCCAATAATTGAAAGTCAATCGTTACACTTACTGGTTCCACAAGCCCGGAGACGTTGTTGCAAAAGAATATTGGTTGGTTAAATTTTTCACCATGAATATAAAGCTGCAAAACCAAGAAATTGAATAACCATTGGCAAATATTACAAAGGCTGATTGAACAGAAGGGAAGTTGAATTTAAACATTCTAGAAGCAACCATTTAAGTGTAACTTAGCCATGTATTAAGTTTCCAATTTTAATAGTTGAAAGCCTTGAATAGACTGAGACTAAATGAGTAATAAAAATACAGGCATTCAACCAAACCAAACATTGAGTAACTTAGTCTTTCCCTAGAGCTTAAGTCCTCTACAACATTTATTTTTAAACCTCATTATGTTATGATTCTTTGAAATAATTGATACATTGGAACAATAAAGTCAAATTTAGATTAGCAGCAATACAAGGCAAGCAAGGCAGTTCTTTAAGTAGTCACTTACCAGGGGCATATCAAAAGCAGTGAAGTTTCCAACAGGTTTATATGCAACAAAAACCATGCGAATATTTGACAAGTAGATTATTCCCTTAGCTTTAACATGACCTCCATGACTTCTGCAATCACGTTACAAGAGTTAATTAGGCTTCCAAAATAATAATAAACTTCAGACTTCCTCGTCCAAATTGAATTTCTAAACCATATTTTTCATGTCATTTAAATCCCATATCAGATCAAAGCTGGGACATTTCAGGATTTTCTAACCACCAATGCTAGAGTAAAAGAAAAATATTATGATCCTTTGGACTTGTCCTTGTCAAGTAAGTCTTTGACCAAATAAAGACTGGAATTCTCTAACTAGAATTGTGTCATCCATGTGGTCCAAAAATGGCTAAATTCCAACATCTGAAATTTCTGAAGCAATAAAATAATTCTACCATCCAATGATATTTCAGCAATTTCCTTGAGCTGTTAAAGTTGCTAGTAATTATCTTGATCAAGAAGTCAAACAAAAAGTAGCAGCAGTAATTGAAGAAACCTAATCTGTGGAATGCAAGGGACAGAAGGAAAAGAGAGAATAAAATCCAAAGAAATATGCTTGAAAATCATCTCTAAAACAAAAAGAAGATACCAAATACCTTGAAACCAAAATCTGAATTATTTAACTTAAGCTGAATCTCCAATACTACAGCCTATTTGTCAAGTGGTTTTAAGTTGTTTGAGATCTTAAATCAATCTGAATTACCAAAACTTGAAACCACAATCTAAAATATTCAAATTTGAAGCCTAATCCAGAATGCTACAGACAAAGTTATCAAGTTCTATTGATTGGGTTTGAAATCCTAGATCATTTTCTGAAATTATTAACTAAAAACGAAGGATTGTCCAATTTTTATTGCTACTGAATTATGTCATTCAAGATTCACTCAACATATCGCAATACAAGCCTATACAGTAATAGTTAAATTTCCATTAGCAAGAGAAGAACACCCATTTCTTCCAATCACACTTACCATGCTCAAACTAAATTCAACGAAATGCACGAGTGAGTATCACAACTAATTGAAAGTTATTTCCAATCATATCCATCCCCAAACCTCTTGGTAATATAAAATTCATACTTATATACATACATATTACCCTAAATAGAGGTCCAGGAAGCAGTGCACACAAAATCCAACAAAATTCGCACTTCCCTTTATTGAATAACCAAAATTCCCTCAGAAAAATAATGAAAATCCGACCTCCACTTCTTCGACGGAGAAGAATTATCATCAAGCAATCAAAGATAGAGAATAATATCTAATTCATCCATGATTATGATGGATAATACTTTCATCGATCCTAAAACAAAAGACTAAAATTTCTATGACGTTATTAAACATCAAGGATAGAGATAAATACAGAGGATTTGAATGAATCAAGGGAAATAGAAATAGCAACTGACCCAGGGATCTTGTCAATCTCGAACTCGACGCCATCCCTAGTCAAAACAAAGATCTCGTTAACAAATGGAACGGGCATCCCATTTTGGAAGAGCTGAGGGTTCAGAGCCATCTCTTTTCTTGCTCTCGGTGGCCGGTGCGATGTAATATTTTCTCTTCTCTGCGTTTTTTCGAATATTAATTTCTTTAATTTATCGTTCGCATCGCACCGGCTCGGTTTATTTGATGAGACTTCTACCATCCTCTGGACTCAGACTACAATTAAAATAAATAAATAAATAAATAACAAGCTGACGTGGATGTCGACAAGTCATATGAAAGTGAAATTTCGCTGTAAAATTATCTTCTTTGGAGTTTGGCATTACATTTTTCTATCTTAAGGCAAACTTGTAACCTGTTGGCATTAGTTGTTTAAAAAATTTTTATTAGTCGGAAAACATTAAAATTAATATTAAATTCGTTGAAATAAATTGAATTTGGAGATGATAATATAACATACGATCAATATAAATTTATTAATTAGTAAATATTTTTATAAAATTAAAAAATAATTAATAAAACTTTTTATATTATAAAATTAAATAATACATTCTTTATCAAATCAGATAATGAATACTATGGAAAACTGTATATCCTTTCGTGATGTGGTGTTGGCCAAGTACCCTAACACGGGAGTAAACTCCAACTTGTTTGGAACAGAAGGGAATGAGATGTATAGCTCTGATTATAATATGTCAGATGTAGGAGAAGAGTCTGATGGTCTTTCAGATGATGAATATGAACCTAATATTGACGGCGATGAGGATGTGGTTATTTTTTAAACTAATGGGATATTTTCTGTCTCTTTTTGAGAAGTTTAAGGAGGAAATATCAAAGCTCTAGAAATGATCAATAGTTGTTAAACTCTTGGGGAGGGTGATTAGTTACAATACCCTTTGCAATAAAATTGAACAATTATGGCAAACGAGAGGGGAGTTGAAGGCCATTGATCTGGATAACAACTTTTTCATAGTGCAATTCAGTCAATAGTAAGATTTTATGGATATCTTTCTTAGGGGTATGTGAATGATCTTTGGACACTAGCTAATAGTACAACACTCTGGTTTCCATAGGTTGACATGGATAGTGTTTAGATTCAGAAAATGATGGTTTGAGTTAGCACTACAAGAATTTTCAATCACTAACAGAAAAATCCGTTAGTAAAGGTTGAAAATCCATTAGTAATAATTTACTACTGAATAAGTGATAGATAAAATCTATTTTCATCCGTTAGTAAAGGTTGAAAATTTCGTTAGTAATTTTTTTACCAACAGTTTCAAACTCAATTAGTGTCAATACCAGATTAACAATGAATACATTTTTTGTAGTTACTAATGGATCATATATCCGTTAGTGAAAGAACATATTTTTGACATGAATTGCACTAACGGATTAAGTTATCCATTATTGACACTAATGAAATTTTCGTTAATAATTTGATAGTGAAGAAAAATAATTTTGTTTTCCATTGAAATCGAACTTTTTCGTTAGAAATTCCAATGGAAAATCCGTTGGTAATCCATTAGTGAATTTATTATAGATATATATCCATTATCGCTATATACATTATTCATATATATCCATCATTATCTCTATACATTATTCATATATATCCATCATCACTCTATACATTATTCATAGATATTAATCATCACTCTATACATTATTCAACTATATATGTAAGAACCAAATCAATCAATATATAAACTAAAATATCTTTAAAACTTACAATATTTAATAATTATAATACATATGTCAAATTTGTACAACATATCTAAATTAAAGTAAAATTATCAAATGATCCAAATAAAATATATATACTAAACTAGCAAGCTCATCATCTGTATCACCATCATTGTCTGTATGATTATCACCAATAGCAGGGGCATTATCACGCTGTTGTTATGGAGCTGGAGCTGGAGGTGCAGGAGCAGATGTCTGAGTGGATGTCCCGACATCCTGTTGTGCCATCATCCTGTGCATAAAGACCTGCAACTCCTCAACCACTGAGGTCGATCAATTTTATTCATCATTCTATTCATTGATTCAATGAAAGGAGGATCTACTTGGGGTGCAGACGAGTATGAGGCAAAATAATGTGATAATGCATGAAAATATGCAGAAGTCTGGGACCCTAATCTATAAATTCGACTTTTTTCCTGCCTATCAATTACCTCGTAATAAAGCTAGGCCTCATGTATGGGTGTTGGCTCACTGCTTCCCTCTTGTTGTTGTGTTGCTGACTCTTTTAGTTATATGAATTTGTCTTACATTATAAAATTTTATGAACTTACTATTAATATGATAAGATTTAAGTATCTCAAAATTGTCTATAACTAAATATATTGTCAACTTATATAAATAATTTTTGACTTAGTATCAACAAACTCATCCGTCCCCTTTCTCTAATGTGTGGCCTCAAAAAGCTCATGATGATGTGGTTCTCTTCCTAATCTTTCTCTCTGTTACCAAGTATAAAAAAGATAATAATTAGCATCGCAATAAAATATATATAACAAAATAAATATTTTTGGGGTTATTAATACCATTCTTCTGGTGGGTATACTGTGAAACTGATCCACAAGCAAGTCTGGAAATGCTAGATTCTATCCCTCCAGCCTCACTGCGCCTATTGGCAGAAAACTTATCACACCTCTCTCTATATTCAGAATCGCATAATGAAAATTGACTATAATACTAAGAATGTTGACAGGGCATAATTTGCTAGACTTGTCTCATTGAAGTTGATTTAACTAAATTTTTGACTGATTTTTTTACCTTAAAGGGAGAAAGTTCATGAGATTGTGTATAAGGAATTGCCTAAGGTGTGTTTTTATTGTGGCAAATTTGATCATGTTTCTGACAATTGCCTAGAAAATCCAGAGGTGGTGGTTGGCTTGAGCAAGGGACAAGAATTCGAGAAGGGCAACGATTCTAATGCCCAAAGGAACGAGGTGGCCCTTAATGGTCCCACTGCAGAACAATGTTATGGCTAGGGCTGTGCAATCGGTTAGTTCGATTCCGAACCGAACCAAACCAAACCGATAAAACCAAAAACCGAATTGTTAAAATTTTAAAAATTGAAAAAACCGATTATGAAGATATAACCGAACCGAATCGAACCGATAAAAATTGGTTCGGTTCGATTTGGTTCGATTCAAACCGAAATCTTCAAAGGAATTATTTGTTTCTGTAAATTAAATAGCAAGAAATTTCTATATCACCAAACACTGAAGTTGCTACTGTTGTTGCTTAAACTCAGAGACAGCCTCGGTGATTTTATCGAACCGATAAAATCAGCATCACGGCGGCATCCTCAGAGACAACCTCGCTCTTTCCCTCCCTCCCTCCTTACCATATTGCTCATGGATGGGTTGCTTTTATCTGCTCTCTTATAAAAAAAAAAAGATCATCTGGGTTCTACCGTTGTTCCTTTTTTCCTACTCTGTCTTGTCTATTTTGCGCGCTCTCAACAGAGCGAGGATGCCGCCGTGATGATGCCACCGTGATGCTTAAACTTAGAGACAGTCTCGGCAATCCGTCAAATTTAGGATGGTTTGGTTCTGACCCATGTAGCAGCTGGGCTCATATGGCGGCGAAACTCAACAAATCAATAGGGAGGGAGGGAAAGAGATCGATAGGGAGCGATTCGTGAATTTGTTCAGCAGATCGATGGAAAAGAAGACACTGAAAGAGGACAGACAATCGACGGTCGGCGGCGATACTCAGCAAATCGACGGGAAAGAGGTTGATGGTCGACGGTCGACGAGAAAGAGATTGACGATCGACGTTGTAATACCCGGCTAGATTCCGGCATCGGAATCCCTACCTTTCGGCGGAATCTCCTTTGGAATATGGAATTTTGATGATGCCAGTGTCTTCTAGAGGGGTAAAAATGTGATTTCTAAAATGAGTTTTTACTGATTTCATGATTTTAAATGAAAAAGATTTGAGTTTTGAAAAGAAAAGACTAAGGAGGTTTTTGCCAGGTTCGGCCGCCGAAAGTGAAGTTCGGCCGCCGAACATGAGTTGGTTTTGGGAGCGCTTTTGGCCTCCGAAAGCTATGTGTGAACAAACCAGGTTCGGCCGCCGAACCTCAAGTTCGGCCGCCGAACATGGGGGTGTTTTGCTTGCACGTTAGGCCGCCGAAGGAGGTTTGGCTGGCCACCTATAAAAGCCCCTCAGACCGAAAATGGGCGAGTTTTCTCCCCATTCTCGAGCTCAGGTGTGTTCATGGCCTCCTCTAGTCGTTTTCTTGCTTTTTCTTCAAATCCTTCACGTTTTATAAGCTATATGGTTGTTTTGAAGAGTTTTAAAGCTTGGATCAAGGTTTGGAGAGCTTGGAGACTTTAAGAGTTTGGGTTCTCCACATCTCAAGCTTTGGGTCGCACCAACCCTCGATCTTCAAGAGGTAAGTGTGGATCTATGCTTTCCCTTACGTTTCATGAGGTTTTAAGTGAGTTTTAAAGGGTTTTGATGGTTGAGTATGGGTAGAAATGCATGTTAGGGTTTATGTGGGTTTTATGCCCAATGTATGAAAATGTATGTTTATGTGATGTTTGTGTTGGGGTTTAAGTTAGTTTCAAGCCCCTTGAGCATATGGGAGAGAGTATGCATGATTGGGAGAGAGTATGAGAGGTTTGGTTTGTTTTGATGGTTTTGGCTTATGTGGGTCATAAGCTAGTTATGTATGTTTCTTGATGTTGTGGGTTGAAGTTTAAACTCCCTTATGCATGGTTAAAGGTTTATGCATGGTTTTGAGAAGTTTATGCATGTTTTAAGAGGTTAGAGGCTTGTTTCGGGGGACTTGAAATGCACAAAGGCTGAGTTCTGGATGAACTCAGGTTCGGCCGCCGAAGGTGGTTTCGGCCGCCGAACCCGCCCTTGAATGCATGGATTGGCCGCCTAACCTTGCCCCCGAAAGTTGAGTTTTGGCTTGAAAGCAGACTTTCGGCCGCCGAAGGTAATGTTCGGCCGCCGAAAGTGCCTGACTTTCGTCTCTGGAGTGAGGGTTCGGCCACCGAAGGTGCCGCCGAACTTGCCTGACTTTCGTCTCTGGAAGGGACCTTCGGCCGCCGAAAGTGCCGCCGAAAGTGCCCTGTCCAGCCTTTTCATGAGTATTCTGTATGCATGTTTCTTTGATGTTTTAGGGGTTTTTTGGGGAGTTGTTTATGAGTTGTTTAGAGTATGTTTGGCACCTCATTCGAGTCCACCTGTGTAGGATCAGACCCGAGGGAACGAGGAGGCCATCAGTGTTAGCCGTTTCAGAGTCGGCCCTGAGCTAGTCACAGGTGAGTGGAACTAACCCTTATGTTTTAAAAATTAAACGAATGTTTTAGCATGATCCATGCATCATAAAATGCCATGAAACATATATATTAGGTTGTGCTGCACTAGTATTCACGAATATGATGCATTGCATATTATGTTATTGATGTGGATGAATGTTGAATGATCCTCTAGCCCTCACCATGATAGTATATGATGATGATGATGATGATGCTATGATATGAGATGAAAAGACCAGGTCGCCCCTGGTACTATGAGTTATGTAAGCGAACACTAGGTGAGGCCTAATCGCCCCTGGTGTAGTCGGACATGTTATGATATGAGTTATGTAAGCGAACACTAGGTGAGGCCTAATCGCCCCTGGTGTAGTTGGACATGTTATGATATGTAGAGGGCTAGTGGTGACAAATTCATCCTTGATGTGATATGTTTGTGCTGTGGCGCATTTCATGAAAGCATATGTTAAAAATGAATTGTTTTCTTTATGGTTTCTGCTCACTGGGCTTTTTAGCTCACCCCTCTCCCCTAACCCCAGGTTTGCAGGGTCAGAGATAGTCAGGAGATCAGCAGGTTACGTCCATGGTCGTGTTTATGTAATAGAATAGTAGTGGACATGATGTAATATAAGATTATGTATTGTTGTAAAAAGAGTTGTATTGTAATATGACCTTATGTTATATGTTCAGAGTTATAGTATTGTGCTTGGCCCGAGTTTGGATAATCCCTTTGTACATGAGTTTTATTTTATGTTGTTTCATGTGATGGACCGAGTTTGACATAGGGTATGCTGACCCTAGGGGTTCTATGAGTTCAGTCATAGTGCATACACAGGTCAAACGGGTTAAAGAAAAAAGTTTACAGTTTTATGTTTTAAAGTTTATGCTTATGTTTTAAGAAAATGTTGGATCATGTTTGGGATTATACAAGCTGTACAGGATGCATAGTAGGCTTGCTACGGGTCCCGGCAGCCTTATGCCGATCTGGATCCTAGCGCCGGTAGCGGTCCGATTTTCGGGTCGTTACAGACGTGAAAGAGAAAGAGATTGATGTGATTTGATGATTGATTTGTTAGGGATTCAACTATGGGAGTGTGGAGAGGCCAGGGGGAGGAATCGGGAGAATATGGATTCGGAGATGGAATTGGGAGATTGGAGAATGTGGAGAATGCCTGGGGCCGAAAGGGATGGAGGGGGTTGGGGTGCTGGGTTGGGTACGAGAGGTCAGGGCTCGGGCTCAGGCCTAGCCACTAAATCGATTTTTTCGGTTTGATTGGTTATTTAACATGTTTAAACCGAACCGAATCAAAAACCGAATAATTTTAAATATATTAATCGAACCAAACCGACCGCTCTGACTAACGGAACCGATAAACCGAAATTAACCGATTCGATTCGATTTTTTGATTTAGATCGAAATATACTCTCCCCTAGTTATAGCCCCTAGATGCTAGTTCGAAAAAAGAGACGCATACCTATTCATATTAATAATATTAAAAGTGTGCCTCGTACTAACGACTATAAGGCTGGTATTGACTTATAAATTTAATTTATTTCACTTTATTTAAATAAATACTTAAAATAATCTGTTTATTGACTATATACTACTCATGTCTTGTAAAATGCTAAATAAATTGTTTTATCCTATAATTATATTGACTCGAATTGCAAGAATACAAGACATCTTCAACCTGAAAAGATGAAAATTAGCTCAAAAAGACTGGAATAATAGCTATGAATTATACAATTAAAGGTAAATGTCTCCCTTTATCACTATAAAAATATTTTCATAATACCTTATTTAATACGATTTATTTTATAAGAAAAAATTTAGATAAATTATTATAAAATAATATATAATTTTATTTTTTAAATAAAATTTTTATAAATTAAAAAAATAAATTCTTTTATTTTATTGAAAATAAATAAATAGAAAAAATTCTTTCAACCTTTTATAAATTAATGAAACTGAAATAAGAACATGTACCATTTGGATAAGCTTTCTTCCCAGGAATGATGATTGAAAGTCAAATAATGAAAATTTATTTATTTACTTAAATTAAATATGGAAAATTAATAAATATGCGTTGAATAATATAAATGTTAAAATTTTAAATTATAAAGTGATTTGGCAATAAGATGCTAAATATGATAAATTATTAGAAATATGTGATTTTTATTTTAAGTTAAAAATTTGTATTACTATTTTGAGAAAATTTAATTTAAAGGTGATTAAAACAAACAATTGAGCACTTAAAATTAAAAATATATATATATATAGATTAGATTCGATTTAAATTGAAAAAATCGATCAAATCGAATTAATTTAAAATTTTAATTTGATTTTTTATTTATTTTGATTCAGTTTGACTTTTAATTTTAAAATTTTCAATTATTTTGATTTGGTTCAGTTTTGATCAGAAAAAATTAAATCGAACTGAGTAGTGATAGTATTATATTATTTTTAATAATATAAAAAAATTGAATCATATTAAAATTAAAATATTTTAATTAAATTTTAAAATATTAAAAATAAAATATAAAAAATAACAAATTTATTAAAAATTTAAATTGAATAGAATTATCGATTTAATTTTTAATTAAAATTAATTTAATTTAATTTTTATAAATGCTTAAATTTTAATTTTCAATTCCATTAAAATCAATTTTAAATCGAAGTATCGAATACTCGCTCTGATCAAAGGATAGCAAACTCAATAAAAAAAATATTATTTAAAGTGGTTAATTATATTTAATTTAGAGGTAAATGATGGTGGACTTCAAATTATACCAAACTAATAGACAAAACTTAAGATAGTAAACTCATTTTCGTCGTAGGTGAGCGAAAAGATCTCCTTTTTTAACCTCAAATGGATTGAGAATAGAATTTGGCAGTGGGCAAGAAACCAACATCCTGGAAGAGATGGAAACCAGGAACCTGCCGTTTTCCTTTCTTCAATCCTGCCAGAAAATGTAGATTGGTGGTGGTGGGTTCTCATCCATTTCCCAGAAAACGAGTGTTTGTTCCTTGTACGCCCTCTTCTATTGTTCTTCCTTTACATTTCCATTTTTTTTTTATCATGTTAGCTTTTTATATGTTTTGACCCAAGCCACGTGAAAGTCTTATTTTTTTTTATTTTTCGTTCAATTTTCCTATAGTTTTTTTCTTCCAAGGAAATTGTTGGATGCTGTTGATATAGCATTTCTTGCTACAGACGTGTTTCTTGGGCTTTAAAGATATGGGAGCATGTTGTAGCAAGGGTGCTAATGGTTCCGGTGATGAGGGTGTTGTGGTGGAGAATTCCTTAGAAGATAGGGATTATGATGTCGTTGAGGAGGATGATAATGTTACCATTGGAGATTTTGGGGCTCGGATGAGATTACAAGGAGCTTCTAAATTCATATCTATGTATACCCAACAAGGAAAAAAGGGGGTTAATCAGGATGCCATGACTGTTTGGGAGGTAATAACATCCATCATTCCCATCAGCTTTTCAATTTCCCATATATTTTTCTGTTTATGGGAGTTAATTTATAAGTTTCCTGGCCCTGATCAATTCATTTTTTCATGGCAATTTATTCATGGATCATATTCATTTCCATTTTTTCCCCTTTATATATCCTGCATAACTTCTGCGAAGCCCTTTTTTTTAAAATGCATTTACTATCCCTCAAGGCCTTGTTCTTCTCCTGTTGTTTGCTCAATTTTTTCTTATGTTGGTATTGGTTTTTTTCTTGGATGTTAACATTAATTGTTGATATGCTTGAAATTGTTTTCTGGGTTATCAAGGAAAATTCCAATTTTTCATGTTTTCACTGTTATATTTTGAAGTGCTTGTGAACTCATCCCATTTGTTACTAATTGGTGATCTAATTAAAATCCATGGCTTTGATGATTTGATCGGTTAATATATATATATTAAAAGAAAAAAATCTATGTCAAGGTAATAATTATCACGTTCAGCATTGAGGGTTAAGAATTTGAGAAACTTTAAGCAATGCCTTATTGTTGTGATAAAGGTGAGGCTTATTTTGAATTTGATGCAGGATTTTGTTGGGAATAAAGATATGACTTTCTGTGGAGTGTTTGATGGCCATGGTCCCTATGGCCACAAGGTTGCCCGCCATGTACGTGACACTTTACCATCAAGGCTCTCTTCTGCCATCAAACTATCACAGTCTAATAGCTTCAGATATGGTGATGGAAATGATAGCAATAACACACATAAAAGTGGCGGTTGCATAGAAGATCATATTGATTATAGTGAGGGAAATCCGCTTTTGTCTACATGGGAGGCTGGTCTTGTTAAATGCTTCAAGGATATGGATGAAGAACTAAGCGTTGATGCCAGCATTGATAGCTACTGCAGTGGTTCTACTGCTGTAACTGTAATTAAACAGGTACTTTTAGTTAGTAGATGATCCATTTTATTACGTGTTCATAAGATAGTGATTGATTGATCTTGTTTCCCAACTTACAGGGAAATCACTTGATAATCTCCCATTTGGGAGACTCTCGTGCTATTCTTTGTACCAGAAGCAGTAAAAACCAACTCGATGCCGTCCAACTCACAGTTGATTTGAAACCCAATATTGCAAGTCTGTGCTTAGTTTCTTTTTACTAATCTGTTCATTTTGTGACCAATTAAACTTCTTAGTCTTACCAGTCTTCTTTTGATGTTAGGTGAAGCTGAAAGAATTAAGAAATCAAAAGGCAGGGTCTTTGCAATGGATGAAGAACCGGAAGTTTTTAGAATATGGATGCCTGATCAAGATTGTCCTGGTCTAGCCATGGCCAGGGCCTTTGGAGATTTCTGCATGAAAGACTATGGCCTCATTTCAGTTCCTGAAGTTTCTTATAGAAGGCTGACAAAAAATGATGAATTTGTGGTTCTTGCAACTGATGGGGTAAGTAAAGAAAAACAAACAAAGCTCCCAAGATTGGAACATATACAATTGATAACTCGGAAGACATAATTTTTCTCTCTTTCCTGCAGATTTGGGATGTCTTATCGAACTATGATGTAATAAAGATAGTTGCTTCGGCAAAGAAACGTTCCTTGGCTGCAAAAATGGTAGTGAAGTATGCAGTTCGAGCATGGAAAAATAAATCTCCAGGTTCCAGGATAGACGACTGCGCAGTTGTCTGCTTGTTCCTGAAAAGCAAAACTTTGTTGGCGAGATCCTTCTCTGAAGTTAGCAGGGTGAGTGCAAATCACTCAGAACTTGCAGAAAACTACTCAGAAGTGAGCAGCGCAAGTTTACATCATTCAGAGATTGCAGCAGTTCCTGAAAGACCAAGAAAGTGAAAAATGTTAAAAGAGAACGTGGCCATAAATCTGTACATGCAAAGGCCAGTATAGGCTCGAAAGAGAGCACTTCTCGCTAGTGTAAAGAAGCATTTTCAGTTTGCAAATTCTTTGAGTCAGTGGAAATCGTCCAAGGATGAAGGTGATCCTCCAAAAGCAGAAGTCTTAGAACGCTAACAATGAGTTTTTACCAAAGAGAATATAAGCAACTCATGGGATTTTATGTGTCATTTGTACAAATACAAAAAGCCCAAGACACATGCTTGATGTCCATCCCTAATTAGCCTGCGTGAATTAATTTTTCTCTGGAATATTAATGGAGAAATGCAATTGAAAATGCACTGTTTTTTTGATAAAAATAATCATAGAATTTTTTTGGAATATATATAATTTTATAAATAGATGGAATTAAGTTAAATGTTAAAATCAAATTAAATCACTAAAATTTAGTAATAGAGTCTATCAATTTAAAAAGAAAAAGTCATAAATATCCTCAAACATTCACCGATTCTCCCCGACTCCTTTCTTCCTTCCTCACACTTCCCCAACACATTTACGATTTTCTTTTTTCTGAAAACACTCACGATTTTCACTGCTCTCTCAAGACCCATCCTACCTATCCTCACCGAAATTGGCATCACCCCGCATTCCACAACTCACCTTCTATTATCCGAAAATGAACGAATAACATACAACATTATTGCTGCTTCTTTCACCTCGCTACCTTTCCCCTAATTTAGTAGCGCGAATATAGTGTAACAAATGGCATGATAATCCAGCGACCCAACCCGTAGAACCATGACGACTCGGTCAATTGCATCTTCCGCCACTAGACCCACCTTGTTGCCATCATCGAGAGAGAGATTGAGTAATAAAGAGAGGGCTTTGTGCTGAAGGATCGACTCTGGCGAGTTAACACACTTGAGAACAACAGAAACAACTCCAGCATTTGTTAGTTGGCGGTGAAGGGTATGGTTGAGCTTGGTGAGTTTAGCGAGCTGGAAGAGCAATATGAACTTGGAATTGAGAGAAGAAAACGAAGAAGTGAGTGTTTGA
This sequence comes from Manihot esculenta, assembly GCF_001659605.2. NCBI lineage: Eukaryota > Viridiplantae > Streptophyta > Magnoliopsida > Malpighiales > Euphorbiaceae > Manihot > Manihot esculenta. The sequence goes on along the minus strand of NC_035168.2, from coordinate 32,904,886 downwards.
TAAAATGGTACTCTTGAAGACTTTTGTTAATGTGTTGGCTTTATTGCTAGAAATTAAATTTGGTGCCATTTTAACTTGCCACCACAAAGCTTCTTGAATATACAATAATCTTTTACTTCAACACGAAAAAAATTAATGGCCAATAAATACTATTTGCTTAATATAGAAAATTACTTAACCACAAAAATATTGAGTTGGCAAGGAAAAATAGACAGCACATGATGGAGTTTCTTCAAGATGTTGCACGTAGATAAGTTTCGTGAAGTTGCTTCATGAAGTTGCAACTTCTCCAATTTGGAGTTGTCAAATTTCACAAACGGGTACCGCCATTTTTCACCTATGGGACCAATTCTTTACATTTGCAACCAGAATTTTCAAAGAGAATATTAAGGAAATGAGAGAATTTTGTTTGGATAAAAAATAAAGAGATTTAGCTCCAATGAATTAAGTTAAAAATAGCTCCTACAAGTTATAGTGTGTGTGAAAAATACTTTGTATTCGTGAGAGAGTTTTTTTTTTTTTTGTTTTAATCAAACTATTTGAGTGTTTGTATGGATAATTAATTCCACTTAGTTTCTTCTAGGCAATTTTAATTTCAATTGCCAATATTTAGTATCAGAGCCTGGTTACAAAAAGATGGTTTCTAGGTCAAGCGCTGGAGTCCAACCAATTCAACATTTGGAGAAAAGGTTCGAGGAAAAAGAAAAGCCAACAGCTGAAGAAATGCAATAATTAGTTTGTGATCGTTCATTCAATGAGAAGACCCTATTTTTAATTTGTCAGTATGTTGAACTACCAGTTCTTGAACAAATATTTCATGCAAAACAGTGAAAGAGGCTTGGAATATTTTATTCAAAACATATGAAGGTGCAGATCCAGTTAAAAGAACGAGACTGCAGGGATTAAAAAGACATTGTGAGCTGATGGAGCAAGGAAAAGATGAAAGTATTCGTGATCATTTTTCTCGCATGCAGAAAATAGTTAATGAGATGAATATAATGATACTTGATATCAATATGCTTGCTACGACCATAAAAAACAGGGTTCTTTGTTAAAGCAATAACTGACTTGTTATCTCAATAAATAATTGTTGGACTATCTTGCTCATTTTTCAATTCATTAAGCATCCTTCATAACCAAAATGCTTTAGTTGCACAAGTAGCTACTGCAATATATTCTGCTTCTGCCATTGAAAGTGCCACCACTTGTTGCTTCTTTGAGCACCAAGAAAATGCTCCAGAACCAAGATGAAATACATAACCATAAGTGATTTTTTGATTCTCTGTATTTTCAGCCCAATCACTGTCTGTATACACTATAAGCTCTATTTTATCATTATTAGAATAAAATATACCATCATCTAGTGTACCTTTGATGTATCTCAAAATTCTTTTTGCTGCCTACCAATGAGATTGTCGTAGTAAATTGATGAATCTACTTATAATTCCAACTCCATAAACAATATCAGATCTAGTTGCTGTTAGGTACCTCAAGCTTCCAATAAATCTTCTGAAATTTGTCGCATTAACATAATCATCGCTGCCGTCTTTAATAAGTTTCAACCTTTCTTCAATTGGTGTTAGCATTGGCTTGCATGCTTCCATCTTAAATTTCTTTAAAATATCCCCTGCATATTTCTTTTGTGAAATAAAAATACCTTTATCAGTTTGCTTCACCTCTATGCCAAGAAAGTAAGACAACTCCAAATCTGTCATCTCAAATTGAGCGATCATAGCCTCCCTAAATTCTGATAGAAGTTTTAGATTATTGCTAGTGAAGATCAAACCATCCACATATAAGTAGATATCACCATCTTTGTTAACTTTGATGTACAAAGTATGCTCATATGGACACTTTTGAAATTCATTATTTAGAATGTAAGAGTCAATACGAGTATAACATCCCCTTAATGCTTGTTTCAGACTATATAAAGCATTTTCCAGTCGATATATGGACACTTCTGAAATTCATTATTTAGAAAGTAAGAGTCGATACAATATACAATGCCTTTAATGCTTGTTTTAGACCATATAAAGCATTTTCCAGTCGATAGACTTTATCTTCAGCTTCTTGCTTCACATAACCTAGTGGTTGTTCAACCTATACCTCTTCTTCAAGTAAGCCATTTAAGATTGCTGACTTGACATCCATTTGATATATTTTCCAGTGATTTTGAGTAACAAGTAAAATAATCATACACACTATATCAAATCTAGCAACCAGAGCAAATACTTCATAGTAATCAATTACAGGCTTTTGTTTGTACCCTTTCTCCACTAATCGTGCTTTAAAGCGTTCCACCTCTCTATTGGACGTGTACTTCCTCTTGTACACCCGTTTGACTCCGATTGGCTTTTTTTCTTCTGGTAGAGTATCTAACTACCATGTATTATTTTTCTCAATAGCATGAATTTCTTCATTCATGGCTTTAACCCAACGATCATCATTAGCTGTTTCCTCGAACATTACTATATCACAGTTAGTAAAGAAAGCATAATAGGCACCAACCTCATTGTCTTGTAAATAGGTAGATGGGCGATGATCATGCTATGAGTGCCTAAGTACTGGAAGAGATGACTCTTCAAGATTTGGAAAAGGTAGTGCTTCTGAAGTTGAAGGAGTTGGTACACCATTATGATTGTTTGTTTCCACTTCATTATTGATAAATACAAGTATTGGCAGTGATCTCTTTTCTTCTTCTGACCAATCTCATATTTCATCTTCGTCAAAAATAACATCTTGGCTGATAATCAACTTTTAAGTCTTTGGATTGTACAATTTGTAGCCCTTTGTCTTTAGACTGTAACCAATGAAGATGCACTTCTCTGCCTTATCATCAAGCTTCCTTCTCAACTCATCAGGTACATGTAAATAGGCAATATGGTGGAGTTACGGAACATAAATCCCACACAAAATAAGAAAAATAGAAGATTAATAAAGAAATCAAGATAAAGTAGGTCTAAAGGTTGGTATTACTATCTTCCTATAAAAAACAGAACACATAGAAGAAATACTGCATTACAAGAAAGAAAGGACAATGCAAAAGAAATGGCTCTCATAGCTCCCAGGAGAGTATCAGCTCCCGTGAAGAAATATTCTGCCCTTAACTAATTTTGTCTATAATAGCAGAAAAAGTGCCTCTCCTACCATTCCTCTCTTCTTAAATGAGGAGTGAAATCTCCTTGATAGGTGTCCGTCTTTGTGATTCCCACAACAATAATTTCCTTAACACCAGAATAGAATATTCTCCTCTTACCCTCCTGCCCTTTAGGCATTCTAGAATAAACCTTAAAAGACCTAGATTTATCTTTCTCTACTAATTGGGTTGTCTCATTTCTTTCTTGGGCTCCCCCTTCTCTATAATTGTCTTCTCGTTAAAGATTAGCCTTGTCTTCAAGAAAAATAAGGAAATTGTCCCTGAAAGTCGGCCTGATCAATCCAAGTGGCATCTTCTTCTAACTTCCCCTTCCATTGTACCAGGATTTGGGATATCAATTGATTACCTCGATGAACCTTGTGTTGCTGGCATATTTTCTGGGGTTCAATCATAGGTTTCTCTTGGCCATCCAAATGTGCAGGTAACTAAGTAACAACTGGATTATTCCTAATGGCCTTCTTGAGTTGAGAGATATGGAATACAGGATGAACTCTCGAAGAGACATGTAACTTCAATTTATAAGCTACTACTCTAACTCTGCTAGTGACTGGGAAAGGATCGAAATACCTAGCGGATAACTTTAGGCAAATTCGATTTGCAACAGATAACTTTCTGTGTGGTCTCAACTTTAAAAACACATAATCTCCTATAAAAAATTTCAAATCCCTTCTCTTCCTATTGGCATATTTAATCATCAACTGCTGTTCTCGATGATGATTAAATTTGAGTTGTCGTAGTACCTCATCTCGATCCTGCAATTGGTGAGACATCGCTTCTATTTTGGTTTCTCCTGGCAAAAATTTTGCAGTACAAGTGGTTAGCTACCATACACCATTTCAAAAGGTGTCTTACCAATTGATCCCTAAAAGCAAGTATTATACCAATATTCAGTCCAACTTAGCCACTTCATCCACCCGTTGGGTTGTTTTGATAGAAAACAATAAAGATACGATTCTAGACATCAATTCATGACTTCTGTATGCCCATCGGTTTGTGGATGATATGACGAGTTGAATTTTAGTTGTGTACACCTGCAAAAGAAAGAGCTTGCTCCAGAAGTTACTAAGGAATATTGGATCTCGATCACTTACTATCATCCAATGAATCCCATGTAACTGTACCACCTTTCTAGTGAAAACCTCAGCCATATTGTAACGACCCGGAAACCGGTACCCCTCAGTAACGGTCCGAACCATCACTGGCACTAGGATCCAGATCGGCTTAAGGCCGCCGGGACCCGTAGCAAGCCGACTATACTCTCTGTGTACCTGATAAATCCCAGACATGATACAAATAGACTCAACAATCCTGTAAAACTCTGTAGGCTTAATTGCTGCTACTCAGACATTTGAAATGGCCCTCCGGGCCTATACCAGGGACTACTATCTGCTGTGGGTCATGGGAATGAAACCCTTTTAATCTGTAACACATTCCACTGGTATGTCATCGAAGTCATACATTAAGCCTAACTCACACATTTCTCATCAAGAAACGTAAAACAGGATTCATGTACAGGGGATTAAGCAAACATCACACAATAGCAAAAACACTAGGGAAAGCACAAGTCTATTCGTATATGACAGTACAAATCTATACATTACATGACCGTTAATCTTTTAATTACATCATGTCCACTACACTATTACAGCATACATTCAAGCACAACTTTCCTCTGTCCTCTTGCTGACTTTGATTTCCCATAGCTATCTCAGGACCTGCAAAACTGGGGTTAAAGGAGTGGGATGAGCTCTAGAGCCCAGTGAGGAGGAACAATAAAACAATTCATTAATTACATGTTCGCATGAAATGCATCACATCACAATCATATCAGCTCAAAGATGAACTTGTCACCAGTAGCCCTCAACTACATGTTAGAATACCAACAGTGCCAAGGAGACAATGTCATCACCTGGTCTACACTTATCTCTCTGCTATCATAGCATGACAAACTGTGCCAAGGAGACGAGGTCTCACCTGGTCTACACTTAACTCTGATTTGACAGCCCAGCTGTCTCACTCATAGTACCAGGAGCGACCTGGACTATCCAGGGGCGACCTGGTATGGCTATCTCATGCCATAACTCTGTATCTGCTCTCTGTCAAGGGCTAAGGATCATCCAACATTCATCCACAGGAACAACAACATATGCAATGCATCATATTCGTGAAGTCTAATGCACACAACCTAATATATAACATGGCAATTTATGATGTATGGCTCATGCTAGAATCATGTCATTTCTTAAGATAAATATTCCGTTTAGTTCCACTCACCTGTAGCCACTGCTTGGCTAACTCTGGGCTACCTCTAACGCTGAAACAGCTACGACGACTGCTAAACACCTCGGTTCCTCGGGTCCAATCCTACAATGGAGGACGCAAATGAGGCACCAAACATACTCTATATAACTGAGAAACAACTCCCCAAAACCCCTCTAGACTACCTCAAAATATGCATGCAAAACAAGCAAAGGAAGGCTGGACAGGACACCTTCGGCGGCACCTTCGGCGGCCGAATGTCTCCTCCAGAGACGAAAGTCAGGCATGTTCGGCGGCCTAACTTGGACTTTCGGCGGCCGAACCTGAGTTCATCCAGAACTCAGTTTCGTGCACAAGGACGCCTGCCAGTCCCTCCATCACCTGCTCAGCCCTCAATACATGCAGGTAACCCCTCTAAAACATGCATAAACACTTTAACAAGCAGAAAGGAGCATCAAACAACGTAAACGCCAACAAAACAATACACATAACATGCTTACACCATTAAAACATCAAAACTCTACCTCACACCTATAGCAACAACTCTACCCTTAACCTCCTTACAAGCTGGTCATAAACCATGAAAACAAGTTAAAAGCTTCCCTTACCTCTTGAAACCAGATGCTGGGACAACCTAAACACTGAACTATGGCCACCACGACTTCACCTTCACCACACCTCCAACACTCTTCTTTTCTCTCAAAACCTTTCAAACCACTTAGACACAACCAACCCTCTGCATAAGCTGATAAAAGCTTGCAGATGAGTCAAGGGAGACGTGGCCTACCCTCTGGTCATGATCTGGAGGTGAACACCTGGCCAAACCACGGACTGAGGAGTGTGCACAACTAACCGACCACCTCAGCTTCGGCTGCCGAAACTGCATGCAAAACCATGCAACTTTCGGGGGCCGAACATAACCTTCGGGGGCCGAACATTGGGCACTTTCGGCGGCCGAACTTAACCTTCGGGGGCCGAACATGACAAAAACTCCTTTGGCCAATTCTCCACGAAACTCAACTCGTTTTCTACGCTAAACCTTACAAAGTCTTAAAAACATTTAGCAACTCTTTCTAATACCGTACTAGAAGTCTCTGACATCCCCGAATTCCACCGGACGGTAGGAATTCCGATGTCTGACTTAGCCGGGTATTACACATATGTTTAGCTGTGAATGGATGCCTTAAAGGAATAAAATGTGTGAATTTAGATAAACGATCCACAGTTACTAATATGCAGTCCATACCGTTAGAACGTGGTAATCCTGTGATAAAATCAATTGATATGTCTTCCCAAATGGCAGAAGGAATAGGTAGTGGTTGCAAAAGACCGGTCAGGGATTGTACTTCATACTTATGGGTTTGACAAACATAGCATGCTGTAATAAATTTTTGGATAGTGGACATTATTTCCTTCCAATAGAAATTAGACACTATATGCCGATAGACATGATAAGCACCAGAATGGCCCCTTTGAGGAGTAGTGTGAAATTTCGATATCAATTTTGGAATCTAGCTCGAACTTGCTGGGATTGCCAATCTTCCCTTGTAATAGAGCCTGTCTTGTATGAGAGAGTAATTATCAAGTGCAGCAGTTCCTTGCTTAATTTCTTGTATAATCCTCCCTAAAGTTTCATCTGCCATTACTTCTACTGCAATCTAGTCCTAATCAGCCCATGTTAAAATGGATATTGCCCACACTTTTGCATCCCCATCCTTCCGAGAATGAGCATTTGTTGCTTTATTTGTTATGTCGGCCTTATACTCAATGATAAAATTGTAACCCATCAACTTCGAAAGCCAGTATTACAGAGAAGGGGTACTCAATGCCTGAGACTTTGTTCTCACTGTAAACTTCTTTCCGATTAAATAAGATTGCCAATGTTGTATTACCAAAATCAAAGCCATTAATTCCCTCTCATAAGCAGAACAGGCGGTAGACTTATCTAAAATGGCCTTGCTGAAATAGGCCACTGGTTGGCAATTCTGTATTAAAATAGCCCCTACTCCACATCTCGATGCATCACATTCTATCACGAAAGACTGAGAAAATTTAAGCATGACTAGCATTGGTGATGAAATAATTGCTTGCTTCAATGTTTCAAAAGCCTTATGTGCACTCTTTGTCCACTGAAACTTAAGCTGGGCTTCCTTCTTCAGTTACTTTGTGAGAGGCCTTGCTATCTAGCCATATTTCTCAATGAAGCATCTATAATACCCTGTTATGCCCAAGAAGCCCCTGACTACTTTAACTGACTTCAGTGTTGGCCATCTTAGGTTGGCTGAAACTTTTTCTGGATTCATTTCTACTCCTTTTTTGGAAATGACATGGCCTAAGTATTCAACTGAATTTCTCCTAAGGGAACATTTCTTATGATTCACTTTAAATTGATTGTGGTGGAGTAATTCCAGCATTGTCTTCAAATGTCATAAGTGATCGTTCTAGTTTCGACTGTATACTAGTATGTCATTAAAGAGTACCAATATGAACTTTCGAAGGTATGGCCAAAACAAATCATTCATTATTGCTTGAAACTTTTTCGGAGCATTCATCAACCCAAAAGGCATAACCACAAACTCGTAATGGCCTGAATGTGTTCAAATATTATTTTGTGTACATCCGGGGCTGCCACTTGAATCTGGTGGTATCCCGATTTTAAATCCAGCTTTGAGAAATAACACGCCTTATGCAATTCGTCTAGTAACTCTTGGATCACCGATATGGGGTACTTATTAGGGATCGTGGCTCGATTTAGTTGGCCATAATCAACACAGAACCGCCAACTCCCATCCTTTTTTCTTGACCAGGAGCACCAGACTCGAGAAGGGACTGGTATTCGGCCTTATTACCCTAGTAGATAGCATTTCAGACACTAAGTTCTCAATCTCATCCTTTTGAGTATGGCTATATCTGTATGGGCCAATCGAGATTGGCGTTGTGCTAGGCTGAAGCGGAATGCAGTGGTCTTCTTTCCTTACTGGAGGTAGCTATTGAATTTCTTCGAAAACTACTTCATGCTTACCCAACAATTGACTTAAAGCAAGTTTTTGCTGAAGGTCTAGTTGTTCATCTTCACTCCTTATCGTAAAGCTAGCTTCAACTGACCACTTTAAACCTGAATACATGACTTATTTGGTCTTCCTGAATGACCTTATAGAAACAGCTCCATGCTCAAAGAAGAATCCCCCTCTAAATAAATTTGTTGTTTTCCCACTTGGAATATCATAGTCATCTTCCTCCAATTTGCTTGTACATCACGCAGAGTCTCCAACCATGACACACCTACAATTACATCCACACCGCCCAAAGGAAAACTATAAAAATCTATTTCTATCGAGAGTTGAGATAATTGTAATTTAAGTTCTTACACATGCCAGTTGATGATATCCGATAACCATCTCCCAACTTGACCCTGAAAGCTAGCGTTTTGGATACTGGCAATTGGAGTTGTTGGACCACTTTAGAGGACACAAAATTGTGGTTGACTCCACTATCGACCAACACCACTACATTTTGTCCCGATATGATCCCATAGAATTTCATCGTTTTAAGTCTCTGGATGCCACCCATTGAATATAAAGGTAGTTCCATCATGGTAAAATGAGCTTCATCGATTACTGCATTTAATTCTGACCATCCTACTCCCTCCAACTCATCTAATTCCCCCTCCTCATTCACAAACTCATCTTTTCCTCCTATTAGGGCCTGAAAAAACTTGTTTGGGACACTCATGCAGCGGAGAATATGACTGTTTACAGCGGAAACATAGCCCTTTTGCCCTTAGATTTGGATACTCTTGGTGTGAGTACTGCGGTGTACCTTTAATTTGGTTTTGGAAATTTTGAGCTTTTGCAGGTACAGAGGGTAGGGGCCCCTTCCATGCTGATCAGAGCAAGAGATATTTTGAGTTCCTCAGAAATGTTCTGAATCTCAAAAAACTTTTATGCATGATGTTGTCCCTTGAAGCAACCCAAGAGGGGTGAATTGGGTTTATAAAAAAAATTAAGGTAAAGAGATACAAATTAAAAAGGGAGTAAGGAAGGTGAAAAAAAATCAACACAATGGTTTATAGAGGTTCAGCTATCTCAAGCCTACGTCCTCTCCTCAAGATCCTCCTTAAGAGTTCAACTCCACTATCTAATCTTCTTTGGGTGAAGATTAAAACCCCTTACAATTCTAGAGCAAAAATCTTACTCTTTTACAAATTTCTTTTTCTCACAAGAGTAATCCTTTGCTCAAAATCACACCCACCATAATTAATTCATTCAACAACCTTCACTCAATCTTAAAACTCAAACCAAGTACAACTCAAGAAAAACTTTCAAGGAATTAATGCTATAACTCAAGGTTTTGAGAGAGAGAGAAAGTGAAAAAGGCTTTAATCTCAATAATTGTTCGCTTAGATGGTTGTTGTAACCTTTTCAGATAAAAAAACACATTCTATTTATAGTTCAGTTATAAATATGGCCGTTGGGGATGCATTAAATGCAAATAGAGCCGTTTGTGTATAGAAATAACCGTTATATCGTGCTCAGAAATAACCGTTATATCGTACTCAGAAAAACTCAGGTTCGGCGACCTAAGGTTAAAGTTCGGCGGCCGAATCATTTAAAGTGAAGAACATCTTTCTTGAAAATGGACTTTCGGCGGCCTAAAGTCCATATTCGGCGGCCGAACATATGGGACTTTTGCCTCTATCCCCTCTCATTCGGAAGCCGAAAGTTACACTTTAGGGGACATCTTGAAAACAGAATTACGGCGGCCTAAAGTCAATGTCGGCGGCCGAACATATGAGACTTTTGCCTATGTTCTTCACTTTCGAAAACCGAAAGTTTGACTTTATGGGGCACAAAAAATAATTTTTTAAATATTTAAAAATCATAATTTAGGCTATAAAACTCTAATTTTCAATCCGTTTGAATTTTTGCAACCTATATTTTTGGATCTTTTATTTTGATAAAAAATAATTTTGAAATCACTCCTTTTGAAAAATTTCATTTTGGTCCCTCAAAGTCAATTACTTAATACTTGGCCATATTTATAGTCTTTTAAGGTTAAAAGAAACCTTGAGCCATCACAATTAATTATTGAAATTCACAATGCATAAGTTGATAATGCAAAGAGAAAATACATTATGATCCCTTTCTTGTAGTATGCTCCCAAAATTGACACTTTTCACTTTTGAGTCTAAAGCGATTTCATCCATTTTAATAAGGGATCTACAAGCTCAACACAAATACTTTTGAAGAATATTAGTAGCATACTAATTATTTATTTATCATCAAAATAAGGATTAGAACATTTAGGTCCAACACACGAGTTATACAACCCACGATATCACTTCCATCAAAGTTGGGCATCTCTATTTTCTTGGAGATGGGGTAAGCTCATCCAACAAAAGAGGTCTTTCAGTACTTCTGATGGTTGACACATTCATTGGTGTGACATTGGTGGGACATTGAGTAGAGGAGTCCCACATTGCTGCTGTTCCCTTCCCTTTAATCATTGTCGCTATTAAACTCTCCAATCTGTTGAACCTCTATTCCTGATCTGACCGCAATTGGACTTGACCTAATCGTATTGCTGCTATCACTTCCTCCAGTTCATTGAGTCCCTTCTCCACCTGTTCTATTCTTCCTTCCATCCTTGTTTTTGGTATCCAGTAGGTCGAACCAATTTGGTAGAGTTAAGGAACACAAATCCCACACAAAATAAGAAAAGAGAATATTAATAAATAAATTAAGATGAAGTAGGTCTACATGTTAGTATTACTATCTCCCTGTAAAGAAATAGAACACAAAAGAAATACTGCATTACAAGAAAAAAAGGACAATGCAAAAGAAATGGTTGTCATAGCCCTTAAGAGAGTATCAGCTCCCGTGCAGAAGCATTCAGCCCTTAACTACTTTTGTCTATAGTAGCAAAAAAAGTGCCTCTCCTACCATTTTCCTCTTCTTAAATAAGGAGTGAAATATCCTTGACATGTGTCCTCAGTCTCCATGGTTCCCACAGCAGTAATTTCCTCACAAGCAAAATAGAATATTCTCCTCTTACCTTCCTGCCCCTTAGGCATTCTGGAATAAGCCTTAAAATTCTAGATTTATCTTTCTCTACTAATTGGGTTGTCTCATTTCTTTCTTGGGCTCCCTCTTCTTTATCACAATACAACCAAATACTCTCATATAACTCATATTTGGCTTTCGTCCATTCTATGCTTCTTATGGTGTTTTATTGTAATACCCGGCTAGACTCCGGTATCGGAATCCCTACCGTCCGGTGGGACCTCGGATGTCGGAAACCTCTAGAAGGGTAAAACTATGAATTTATGAAATGTTTTCATGTATTTCATGTTTTTAAGTAAGAAATTAAATGAGTTTTTGCATGAAAAATCTTTGGAGGAAAACCCAGGTTCGGCCGCCGAACTTTGAGGTTCGGCCGCCGAACATGCATGCTTTCGGAGGGACTTTAGGCGCCCGAAAGTTTTGAGTGAGGGAAATGCAGGTTCGGCCGCCGAACTCCAAGTTCGGCCGCCGAACCTTGCATGCATGCGGAAGCACTTTCGGCCCCCGAACGTGGCCTGGCCAGCCACCTATAAAAGGGGCACTTAGCCGAAATGAGAGAGTTTTCTCCCATTTTCAGCCGCAGCAAGCTTCCGACCTCCCTCTCCCAAATCTCGTGTTTTTCCTTCAATCCCCACCATTTTCTTTGAGTTTTAAGGTTCCACAAAGGTTTTTGAGTGTTTTTAAGCAAGTTTGGAGCTTGGAAGTCTTGGAGCTAAATCCCTCCATTTTCCGAGCTAGGGTCGTTCTTCCTCTCGATCTTCAAGAGGTAAGCTTCGATCTATGCTTCTTTTATGTTTTATGAAGGTTTTATGCAAGTTGATGGGGTAGAATGCATGTTTAGGCTTGTTGTTAGGTTTATGTTGTGATTTGAACAATGTATGTTGGAAATGTGTTGTTTGAAGTGTTGTAGTTGGGGTATATTGTAGTTTGAGACCCCTAGGTGTGATGTATGATGTGTATGCATGTGTAGAAGCAAGTTTATGCATGTTTTGAGGCGTTTTGGAGGCTGTGGACACAAGGGAACCAAGTTTCTGCCCTTCGGCAGAAACTCAGGTTCGGCCGCCGAAGTGACTTTCGGCCGCCGAACCCCCTTGTGGAGGCAGTTTCGGCTGCCGAAGCCTGCCCCCGAAACTCAAGTTTCGTCTCTGTCTGGGAGGTTCGGCCGCCGAAAGTGCCGCCGAACCTGCATGACTTTCGGCTGCAGAGGGACTTTCGGCCGCCGAACCTGCCGCCGAAAGTGCCCTGTTCAGCCATTTCTTGCATGTTTTCATGTGATGCTTTCAGGATGTTTTAGGGGGTTTTTGGGGAGTATTTTAGAGTCGTATTCATGTATGTTTGGTCCCTCATTTGAGTCCACCTGTGTAGGTTCGGACCCGAGGAACCGAGACCCCCAGCAGTGAGCCAGCTGCTTCAGAGTCTCTTCAGAGCTAGCCAGATGTGAGTGGAACAAACTTTAAGTTTTAAAGCAAATTAATGAAATGTTTTAGCATGATTCACGCATCATGAATGCCATGAGATATATCAGGTTGATTGCATTAGAATTCACGAATATGTTGCATTGCATACTTTGTTGTTGATGCGGATGAATGTTGAATGATCCATTAGCCCTTTTATGTCATGATAGCCTATGTGAGTCCAGGTGTGCCTGCTACGGCTCTACGCCCCTGGCACTATGACTGATTATGGGAGTCCGGGTGTGCCTGCTACGGCTCTACGCCCCCGGCATGTATAAGTAAGAAAGATAGGGGCTAAATGGTGACAAGTTCATCCTTGTTGTGAAATGTTTGTGTTATGGCGCATACATGAAAGCATGATTTAAATTGATGTTTTATTATTCTGCTCACTGGGCTCTAGTAGCTCACCCCACTCCCTTTATCCCCAGAGTTGCAGGCACAGGATAGATCGGGAAGTCGGCTAGAGTGAAGTTAAGTCATGTATGTTGTAATAGATAGTAGTGGACATGAATATGATGTAATGAGTAATTATGACCATGTAATGTAATGAATAATTTGATGATGTATTGAGGATTATAGTAGTGCTTGCCCTAGAGGTGTGCGAATCCCCATTATGTACAGAGTGTTTAATGAGTAATGATGTTAATGACCATGATTATCCAAGCTGTTATGTATGATGATGGTACCCCATTGGAGTATTTGATGAGGACTCCAGTGTGGGGTTTATGTATGATTTTGTGCATGCACAGGTTTTGCTTGGATAAGAGAAAAGAAAAATTTTTACAGATCATGTATATGTTGTTATGTATGGGATTCCACAGGTTTACAGGAGGTATGTAGGCTTGCTACGGGTCCCGGCGGCCTTAAGCCGATCTGGATCCTAGCGCCGGTAACGGATCGGATTTCCGGGTCGTTACATTTATCATGAGCACTTTTAACAGGGCATCTATTCAGAATGTAGACAGCACAAGCCATAACCTTTTCCCAAAAAATTTTAGGTAGTTTTTTGCAATGCAACATGCTTCTTATCATATCCATGATGATTCTATTTTTCCTTTCTGCTGCTCCATTTTGTTGAGTAGTATATCTAGCTGTTAACTGATGCTTGATTCTATGCTTCCTCAAATAGTCATCACAGACAATATATTCAGTGCCTCTATCAGTTCTTAAAGTTTTAACGGAATGACCACTTTGTTTCTTGATATATATCAAAAAATTCTTTAGTATTTCACATACTTCAAACTTTTGTTTCAAGAAATAAACCCAAGTTTTTCTACTAAAATCATCAAATAAAAGAGATGAAAAATTTGTTACCTCCATTTGATGGAACCTCCACATAGCACAAATTCGAATGCACAAGTTCAAGTGGTCCTTTAGCCCTCCATGTCTTCTTTGTAGGAAATAGATCTCTGTGCTTCTTGTCCAGAACACAATGCTTACAAATTTGCTCAGGAATTTAAATGCTTGGCAAGTCGGAAAAAAGAACTTTGAGATACATAAAAGGTACGCTGGATGATGGTATATTTTATTTTGATAATGATAAAATAGAGCTTATGAGGTATACAGAGAATAAAAAAAAGTACTTCTGATTTTGTATTTCATCTTGGTTCTGGAGCATTTCTTTTGGTGCTCAAAGAAGCAACAAGTGGTGGCACTTTCAACGGTAGAAGCAGAATATATTACAGCAGCAGAATATATTGCAGCAGCTAGTTGTGCAACTCAAGCAGTTTAGTTGCGAAGGATACTTAGTGAATTGAAAAATGAGCAAAATAGTACAACAACTATTTACTGCAACAACAAGTCAGCTATTGCTTTAACAAAAAACCCTGTTTTTCATGGTCGTAGCAAGAATATTGATATCAAGGATCAGTATATTCGAGACTTGGTAAAAGATAAAGAGATCGTGGTTGAGTATTGTCAATCTGAAGATGAAATTGCAAATATTTTCACTAAGCCACTCAAAGCTAATTCATTTTTGAAACTAAAGAGAATGCCGGGAATAGCCAAACCAAGTTTAAGGGAGGATGTTAGAAATTAAACTTGGTACCCTTTTAACTTGCCACCTCAAACTTCTTGAAAATACAATAATCTTTTACTTCAACACTAAGAAAATTAGTGGCCAATAAATACCATTTGCTTAGCATAAAAAATTACTTAACTATAAAGATATTGAGTTGGTAAGGGAAAATGGACAACACATGGTGGAGTTTCTTCAAGATGCTCCATGTTAGATAAGTTTAGTGAATTTGCTTCACGAAGCCGCAATGTCTCCAATTTGGAGTTGGCAAATTTCACAAATGGGTATCGCCAATTTTTCAGCTATAAAATGGGACCAATTCTTTGCATTTGCAATCAGAATTTTAGAGAAAATATTAAGAAAATGAGAGAATTTTGTGTGGATTAAAAATAGAGAGATTTAGCTCTAACATGTTAAGTTAAAAATAGCTCCTACGAATTATTGAGTGTGTGAAAAATACTTTATATTTGTGAAAGTATTTTTTTTTATTTTAGTAAAACTATTTGAGTGTTTGTATAGTAATTAATTCCACTTAGTTTCTTAGAGGTAATTTTAATTTTAATTGCCAACATTTATTATTTTTCTTCCCTACCTGGATTATCAATGTGTTGGCTTTCTTATATATCGTTGATTGTATGTAAATAAACTTTAACTCTTGAAGACTTAATTGGTACTAAAGGAATTAGTGTCCATTAAGTGTTTGATAAAATGCTCAAGAGAGTGAAGTATTTTAGGTCTACAAGGTTAACAAAGATGATGGGATTATTTTTTATATTTATAATTATTCTCTCTTATAACCGAAAACTTAACTACTGACTAACATAATTCTTAATAAAAAGATTAAATAGTTGTATTTTTAAATAATGAAATACATTTTAATTAATTTTAATAATTATAAAGATTAACTAGGTAATTTCACTAAAATCTAGGGATTTCATAGTATTTTTTCCTTTTTTAATTTGAGCATTGATAAATGCATGTAAATGGACCTTTTAAAATTTATTTTCATTCAATTGACATGAAATTTTACCAGTAGTTGAATTCAGTGATATTGTTTGGAGGATAAATGATGTTGTCTCGATCTTTTTCGTAAATATGAATATTGGGTATAAAATCTACAAAATAAGAGAACATTGAATGATTAGTTGTGAACAACCTCTCCAATACTTAAATTAGTAATGATCCTCAAAAAAATCTCTCATAATAACATACATAGATTAACATATTTAGTGGTGCCCTTCCTAACCTTTGTTACTCAAACCCTTTTATAGCTAGGATTCCTTGAGGAGTCCCTCTTAGCCTGGGATTTATTTAAGTAGTGATTTATTAGGAATTCTCTATTCTTATGGATATTTGGTATGTGAGAGCTTTGATCTCCTAAGTGTTTGATATAATGTAGCACTCTTTAACTTTAGTTCGAGTCAATGTACATGTTCCTTAAAATTTGGTAATGTCAAATGCTTGTATATGTTGTTTCGTCCACTTTAATCGGAACCGTGTCTATAAAGTTCAGTATTTTGGTCCAAAACCTTTTAGCTCGAGTTTCCCCCCACATTCTGTGGCCATCGCACATTTTGAGAGGTTTGGTCCTCTTGGACTAAAACCATTGCGAAATGTCGGCCATAGAATCAATTCAAGAGGGCCGATCACTTGAGGCAAAAAAACTTCCGCATTTCAAGGATTCTGTTAGGTCAACTGAATCTCCTGACTCCATGAGGATTCGACCAAATTTTATATCAACAAGTATTTATGTGTTCAAATAGCAAGGATAACACTGACTCCTAATATATTAAGGCTCGATTGAAAAAATTTTAATATTTACTTTATTTTATATTTTAATTAAAATGTTTAAATTTCAGATAAATTGATTTCATATTTGCATTTGAATGTAATTTAATTAATTTTTAAGTTAAAATTAAAGATAAGCAATTCAATTGTTAAATGTAAAATATTTTATTTTCAATAATAATTAAGAATATTTTATAATAGACCTATTATTTAATGTAAAATAATTATATATTTAATTATCTGTTATAAAATCTTGCAAAAAATTTATCAATAAATTACATATTTAATAATTAAATTATTATTATTTTTAAAATTAAATATATCAATTAATTATAATTAAATATAAATTAAAAATAAAAATTAATTTAAATTTAAAAAATAAAAAATATTACATACCTTCCATTTATAGGAATAACAACTCAACTCTGTGCTTGGTTGTCCGTAGTTTTTATGAGTATGATTTTTTATTTCGGGAGATAAATTATACTAATATTGTCATTGTTTTTAAGTGCTCTAACTCAATTAATATTCACCAATTTCGACCCATTAGCTTATGTTGATCGACCCATTTTCTCATAAAGTTATTTTTAAAATTTTGGTGAATCGTCTGTTGATCAATTAGCCTTTATTCCATCCCGGGCTATACAGGATAATCTAGTTATCGCTCACAAAGTTTTTATCATCTTAAGGTTTTGAACAGTAAGTTACACACATTGGCTCTAAAATTGGACATTTATAAAGTTTATGATAAGGTAGACTCGTGTTTTCTCCATAAGATTTTATTACGGATGGGCTTTGATTCGTAGTGGGTCCATTTAGTAATGCAATGCGTCTCTACTGTTAGTTTTTTTGTGTTTATTAACGGATCCCCTACTGCCCCTTTTCAATCTTCTCATGGTATATGACAGGGAGATCCTTTGTCTCCTTGTTTCTCTTCACTATCCAAGTTCTCCCTTATTTATTATCATCCGCTCACGAGCGGAGACATTAAAGTGACTCATTTTGCTCCTCCTCTTCTTAATATCTTACTTTACTCTTAGCTCGTGCTACAAGATAGAAATCAGATACTCTTTCTGGGCTTCTTTAGTTAGACAAACAATTAATTTTTAAAAATTCTATATTTTCTTGAGTAAATATACACTTCGTACTCTCAAACATGATATTTTGTAAAAATTTCATATGCAATAAATGTCCTTGTCTTACAAGTACTTGGCTTACCAGTTTTCTTGGATGTTTGCGCCAGCAAGTTCTATGTTTTTTACTCGATAGAATTAGTTCTAAGACTCAAGTATATGGAAGCAATGATTATTTTCCCAAACAGTATGGTTATCATAATTCAGTCAATTTTATCTGCCATCCCATTCTATTCTATGTCTCTATTTTTGTATCCTAAGCAAGTGTTTGTTTCTTTAAACGGCTTGATCCCGCGGTTTTGTTGGGATGGTGATGTGCACCGGTGTAAGTTGCATTGGGTTAGTTGGCAAAGATTTTGTTGTTCCAAGTTTAAGGATGATTTAGGTTTTCGTGATTTTAAAAAATTTAATCTTGTCTATTTAGCCAAGCATCTTCTTCATCACCAGGATAGTCTTTGAGCTCCTTTGTTGAAGGGGATTTATTTTTCTAGTTCATCATTTTGGCAAACTGCTCCTAAAAGAAGCCGTTCTTGAATTTTCTTTGTCAAGGTGCTCGATTGAATATTGGCGACGGCTGATGTATAACAAGGCAGCAACTGCAGCACACAAAGTTATAAACGTTTGGAAAATACAACCATCCTGAAGGCAACATGTTACGTAAAGACATCCTAGCAGCCAGATCTGCAAAGCAATCAGCCAAACTTGGAACTCGCAAAAAAAGCAAACATTGAAAACACATCCGATAGAAGAGTATAGTCTTCACTATAGAACCAATATCCAAGATAGGAAAGAGTTAAAGCTGGTAAGAGAATCATATAAAAGAGAAGAATCAGTCTCACATTCAATGGCATGTAATCCAGCTTGAAAAATCCAAATAATAGCCTTAAGGACAACAAAAACTTCACCAACAATAACAGAAGAGCACTGAACTTTCTTGAAGGAACCATGTAGTATCGAGCCCGAGCTATTAGTAGTAATAACAATTATAGCAGCCAGAGAAAATTTATTCTTCCAAAAAACATCACAATTTAGTTTTGATTATAGTAGGGGAAGGAGGATGCCAAACCGAAGTGGAAAGCGAACCCGAGGAAAGAGATGTTGGAGGAACAACAAAAAGATCTATCAAAATATGACGCGCAATAAGAATATGATCAGTTTGTACATTATCAAAGACACACCTTAAGAAATGTGTAATTTAATTTTTATAAATTTAAATATATAAATTTTCTTTCACTAATTTATTTAAATTTAATTTTCGACTTAATTATTTTATTTTTTATAAATATATAAATAATATTTTTTTAAATGTAAAATTTTAAAATTTTATTAAGAAAATAAAATAAAATCTTAATTTTAATTTCTACGTCGATTACTATCAACTGAACTTTTAATGCAAATTTAATTTGTATGATTAAAAAAATTAACCGTTTAAATTAAAATGCACAATAGCGTAACATTGAAAAATTAAATTTCTCGTTTACGATTTCAGAGTTAAGAGTTGATTGGACATTATTATACTGCAATCTCAACCTTCATCTCCCAACTGTCAGTTTTTTTTTAAAATAAAATTAAAAATTAAAAAAATAAAATCAAAAATATTTTAAATTTATTTAAATATATTTACCAACAAATTAAAACTCACTTTTATTCATAACACAAAAATTTAAATGCTAAAAATATATATATATATTCAATTAATCACACCAATCACATTATCTGTCATGATAATTAATTAGTATTTTTCAAAAAAACACACTTTATACATATATCAATAAATAAATAAATTTTCAAAAATATATACAATAATTAACTAATATTTTTTAAGAAAAAAAAACTAATTTTACACAATCTTTATCGTTAAAAAAATAATTACTTTAAATACACATATTTTTATAATATTTATAACATTTTAAAAAAATAATTTAATTTTTTATTAATTTTAATTATTAAATATTTTACTATACAAAATTTATTAATTTCTCAAATTTATAAAATATCCCTTTAAATTTTTTAAAATTTTTATATATTTAAAAATTAAAATTAATATTAATTAGAAACGTTTAAGTAGTTAATTTGCCTTTTTGGACTGTATAGTCGATTTTATTCTATCCCAGCGGCTCTCTACATACTTCGATACGACAGAGAAGAAAATAGACAACAGCGACACTCGAGGCTCTCAAAAGAACACCATTGATTTTAGTCTTCATGATCCCAAAGGTCAGCAATACTTCTGAATGGACCTTCACTCTTGTTCACGAACAGATCCTCCCCATCAAGGACTCGTCTCTGTACACCCATGTTTCACGTTCAACTTTGCGTTAACAGATCCATGCAAATATATATTATCAAAACAAGAAAAAGGCGGTGGTACCTGATCTGAGATACTGCAGAGAGCCTGAAAATCTTCCTCTGGAATTTCCCAGCCAAAGACCTGAATATTTTCTTTGATCCTTTCAGGGTGGCTTGATTTGGGTACCACACTGGTTCCTCTTTGGAGCGCCCACTTTACTAGAACCTGACCTGGAGTCTTGTTTATCTTGTTTGAGATTGTTTCTACTGTTTTGTCATGTATGAGGTCTCTGCCTGATGATCCCAAAGGCGAATATGCCTGAAAACATATATATTCCCTCCAGAATTATCCGACATTCTTAACAGAAGGAATAATAATCGAATCTAGTTTAAAATCTTACAGTGACATGGATGTTATTCTTCTTACAAGCCTCCAGCATTTTATCATTCCTCCATCCTGGATGCATCTCCATCTAAAACCAAGATGATGACAATCTAATCCCAGTTACTCAAAAGTAAAATACTACAAGAAAATTGGCATAAACACAGAGACGATCCTATCTGACCTGACACACTGAAGGCATTGTTTGAGCAAAACCCACAAGCTTGTTGAGCTTCTTAACTGTGAAATTGCATATACCAATATCTCTAACTACATTTTCCTTGACAAGCTTCTCCATTTCTCTCCAAACTCCTTCCATGTCAAAGTCCAACACCTCTCCTGGCTTGGGAGGCCTGCTGGCTCCATCTTTGAGATGAAAAGGCCAATGGATTAAAAAACAGAATCCCTGATTCATTATTTGATATGGAATAATTAATGAAGCAAAAATATATGACCCAAATTCAACCCCAAATTACCACATAAAGATCAAGATAGTCAAGTTGCAGATCCTGTAGGGTCTTGTTCAACGCTTTTCGAACCCTGTCAGGAGACAGATCCGTGCACCTGCATACACGTTGAACACAAAACAATAAATTCATAAGTGAATTTCAATGCATGGACATTTGATAAAGAGTTGATGAAGCAGTTCTGTTAATTACCACAGCTTGGACGCGATAAAGAGAGCCTTCCTCTCTACCCCTGCATGCATGGCTGCCTTGAGTGCGTGTCCCACCTAAATATAAAAAATTATACACGTTAGTGTAAAATAAAAAACAAAACTCCTTATATTGAAAATCTGACGCTAGATAGAAATTGTTGAAGAGCCAGAAATACATCTTCTTGGACTCCATATTCAGCCGCTGTGTCTACGTGCCTGTAACCAGCCTGCAGAAATATGTAGAAATCAATAACTTCAGAAAACACTATTTGCCGATTTCATAACACTTAGCCGCCGTTGTTTGGACAAAATTATTTATAATTTGTAAAAATATTTTTCTGTAAAAAGGTATTTTTTAATAAAATAATTTATTCTACTAATAAATTCTAATTTAAAAATTAAAATATAACAATAAATTCATAAATGAAAGTGTTTAAAGATACTTCTTGAAAAGATAAAAAAAAATTCTGAAATAAATCGAAACTTAAAAGAAAGCCGAAATTTGGACAAAGCCCGTTGTTAATTTTAAGGATCTTTGGTGGGGTAGTCATGCTCTACCTCAACAATGGCAGAGTAGATCGCCTCGGTGACTTTAGAACCAGACCTCCAAGTACCCAAACCAACAGCAGGGATGGCGTGACCACTCAGCAGCCTAAATGATTCAACTTTTTCACCAGATTGATTGAAGGTGGCCTGAGCCATTTTTCCTCCCCTTTCGGTCAGCTAATGCGGTGCAACTTTTTTCCTATTAATGGTACGTTGGCTTCCACGTATCCATCATGCAACGCGACATGTCTTCCATAAGAGAATTTTGTGTTGTATTTAAAGAGATGGCAACATGTCACGTTGCATGATGGGCACGTCTAGGGCAATTGTGGGATGCGTGGCTCATTCTAGGAGAAACTCCTGGTGCTTGATAAAAATCACGGTTTTTAATTGGGCTGCGCCATGGGCTTCACAGGAAAGCTGTTATCTTTACGTACTACAACGGTATTGTTTTAAATTGAAAAAATTAATTGAATTAAATTATTTTAAAATTTTATTTTATTTTTTAATTTAATTTAATTTTTATTTTAAATTTTAATTATTTTCATTTAGTTTAATTTTAATTCATCAAAAATTATTAAAATTGAATTGATTAATAATTAGTAATATATTATTTTTAATAATGTAGGAAGATTAAATATAAGTAAAATTAAAATATTTTAACTGAATTTTAAAATATTAAAAATAAAATATAAAAAATAAAAAATTTATTAAAAAATTCAATCGATTAAATAAATTTAAATTAATTTTTATTTAAAATTAATTGAATTTAACTTTTATAAATATTAAAATTTTAATTTTTAATTTATTTAATTTAATTTAAAATTTAATTTATTTAATTCAATTTATTTTTAAATCAAATCGATCCGTGCTCACTCTACTCATATTAAACTTTCTAAATATACTACCACCGTCTCCGGATAACTATGTTTTGAATTTTTTAAAAAAAATTATGTTGTTTTGAAATTTTGAAAATAATATTAAACTTTATTTTTTAAAATATTCATATTAATTTTTAAATTGTTTACTGTTAATATACGAAAAAATTATAATTATTTAAAGTGTATTTTAAATAAATTATTATAAATTTTTTAAAATTAAGATATTAATTAATTCTATTGATTTACCTGAATAAACTTTAAATTAAAGATACTGTGGAACGGAGATGGTAGGAAATATAAAATTTGAGCCTTATAATGTATATTTAATTTTTTTTCGCTAGGTTTTGTTTGTTCTTTAAAACTTTATTTAATTTAAAATAGCCAATTTTTAAAAAGTTAATTTTCTGTAAAATACACCTCTAAAAAGTTATTTTTAAAAAAATATAATTTAAATATATTTAATTGATATATTAAATTTTTAACAAATAAATGAAGTGTGATTATAAAATTACATAAATATCTTTACTCTAGATATATATATAATATTTAATTTGATGACCGCTGTCGGCCTGGACCACATGGCCTTGAGATCGGGCCTCTCTTGGGCCTTAGTCTCCCCACACCTAGCTCGGTTCTAAGGCCTAGTAGGAGAAGGGACAATCGGTCCATCCATCCAGCAGATCTGTTACACGCGTGCCGGGGGGAATTAAATGGCCGTTTAGCATGGAGCAGACGTCTGACATTTTAGTACGTACGTATCCGTATGACAGAGATAGGTGGCCCAATAGCGGCAAGGCCATTAGACATCACTAGCAGACAAAAGAAAAGAATAAAAGGAGAGGAGTTCCCTCCTCTCAGACCAAACTTACTCAACCATTGTAAACCCTATTTTCTCTGGATCTCAGATCATCAATTGGCGCCGTCTGTGGGGAACGAAGGAGATCTTTTCATCGTCGGAGTTCCACTCTTACAAAACCCCCTGAGATCCACAATGACCAACCATAATGAAAACAACATTGCTAATACCGCCAATGACCTGAGCTCTGCCCAGGAGGGGCAACAGTTCTCTTTCTCCAGCCCCACAACTCCCAACAACCAACCACCAATCCCTTTTAATCCCTTGCCGAGCTCGGTAGGGAATGTGCTCGGAGCCACCCTATCTAACCAGGACCTCCAAGCCATGGCCCTCCAGCTACAAAACACCGCCCACTAGTTGGGGCAAATGATGCAGCAAAGGGGCCTCAATACCCCAGTGAATGTGTTGCCTGTGATAGAAGAGCCCCGAACCAACGAACCCCAGCCTACTTTTAACCACTCTCAAACAAACAGTAGAGAAATTGGAGAAAGAGGTAGAAGGGCAGGTGAAGAGGAGGAGCCGGAGGCTAGAACCCGTGGAAGAAGGGTAAGGGAGTTGATAGAAAATGATGAGGCAGAGAGTTACTCAGCCAGAACAACCAGGAGAACAGAAAGCGAAGAATGGGAGGAGGAGTACCGTATGGAGAAGAGGCCCAGGCAAGAAGAAGAAAACGTAGATCAGAAGCTACAAAAAATGAGAGAACAACTCCTAGCCGAGTTGAGGGCGAAGAATCACAATCAGGCCCTCTTTGTAACGACCCGGAAACCGGACCGCTACCGGCGCTAGGATTCAGGTCGGCTTAAGGCCGCCGGAACCCGTAGCAAGCCAAACATACATCCTGTGAACCTGTTCAATCCCATACATGAACCAAAACATACATAAAAATTAAAACTTTTCTTTCATTCAAACATTTCTTTACCCAGCCTAGCCTATGCATGCATAATCATAACATAAACCCCTCATTGGAGTTCTCAACAAATACTCCAATGGGGTACATAACATATATCAGGCTTGGGTTACATAAACATCATAAAACATTTATCTCATGTATTTAAGGGATTACAACAGACTCTAGTCAAGCACACTATAAAACTTACATTACATTACATTACATACTTTTACATTATGAATAAACCATGTCCACAGCTATGCTATTACATAAACTTCTCTTACTCTTCTGACTTCTCTATCTACACGGTACCTGCAAGACTGGGGTTAGGGGAGAGGGGTGAGCTAAAAAGCCCAGTGAGCGAAAGTAAAAACATGATATTAATTCCTCCATTTTTAGGTATTTTATTCTTCATTTTATTATTAACATTTGCTTTAATTCCACACTTTTTAGGTATATTATTATTCATTTTATTATTAACGTTTGCTTTAATTCCACACTTTTTAGGTATATTATTATTCATTTTATTAATAACATTAAATAACATAACTTTTACTTTACATGCTTTCATGAAATGCAACACATCACATTTAATCACATAAAGGATGGTATTGTCACCATTAGTCCTCACATCTCCAAGTGCCAGGGGCGTAGAATGGGCCTCGCTGGTCTTTCTCTTACATAACATACATAACATAACATTCCAAGGTGCCAGGGGCGTAGAATGGGCCTCACTGGTCTTTCTCTTACATAGTGCCAGGGGCGTAGAATGGGCCTCACTGGTCTTCCATAACATATTATCATAACATAACATTAGAGGACTATGGATCACCCAATAACCATCCACATCAACATCAAATTATGCAATGCAACATATTCGTGAATTTCTAATGCAAACATCCTGAAACATCGCATGGCATTAATGATGCATGAGTATGCTATCAGATTCATTCATTTGTTCATTTATTCTTTACTTAAAAACTTAGGGAAATAATCCCACTCACCTGGTGACTGAAGCTTTAACGACGGACTCTGAAAGACTATCTCACAACCGGGGGTCTCGGGTCCTCGGGTCCGAACCTACACAGGTGGACTCAAATGAGGCACCAAACAACAAGAACATAACTCTAAACATACCCCCAAAAACCTCCTAAAAACACCTCAAAACATTCCTAGAAAACATGCAAGAAAAGGCTGGGAAGGGCACTTTCGGCGGCACCTTCGGCGGCCGAAAGTCCCTCCAGAGCCGAAAGTCAGGCAGGTTCGGCGGCACCTTCGGCGGCCGAAACTCCCAGACAGAGACGAAACTCATGCATGTTCGGCGGCACCTTCGGCGGCCGAAAGTCTCGGACAGAGCCGAAACTCAAACTTTCGGGGGCAAGCTTCGGCAGCCTAAAGCTGCCTCCCAAGCTGGTTCGGCGGCCGAAAGTACCTTCGGCTGCCGAACCTGGTTTCTGCCAAAGGGCAGAAACTTGGTTCTTCATGCCCAAAACAACCCCCTACACAACCAATCATGCATAAACCTATTCTACAACAAGCATACTCAAGCATACAAGCTCCTAGGGGCCTCCAACAAGCTTAAACCCCAACTACAACACACAAGCAAGCCACATTGCACATAAACACACATTAAACCATGGATTTTTCATAAAAACTCATCAAGCCTACTCATGCATTTCTACCCCAAAAACTTGCATAAAACTTACTTAAAACACATATAGAACTAGAGATCGGCTCTTACCTCTTGAAGATCGAGAGAGAAACGATCCTAGCTCGAAGATGGGGAGATTCGAGTTCTTGAACCTCAAAGCTCCAAAACTTGCTTAAACTTTAAAACTCTTC
Source organism: Manihot esculenta (assembly GCF_001659605.2). Classification (NCBI taxonomy): domain Eukaryota; kingdom Viridiplantae; phylum Streptophyta; class Magnoliopsida; order Malpighiales; family Euphorbiaceae; genus Manihot; species Manihot esculenta. The sequence goes on along the minus strand of NC_035168.2, from coordinate 32,878,673 downwards.
AAAAACAAGATGTAACTTGTTAAGATCTAAAGGATTTGAGGGAAAACACTTAAAATGACCATAGGAGGGCTAAAGCTTACCGTCGGCCGAAATGGGAGAGAAAACCTCGCCTGTTTCGGTCATGGGGTCTCTTATAGGGCTGGTTCTGTCACCTTTCGGCGGCCTAACGTGCCCCCACATCTCATGCATGTTCGGCGGCCGAACATGAGGTTCGGCGGCCGAACCTTGAGTCTTTCAAACAAGGCTTTCGGAGGCCTAAAGCGCTCCCAAAACCCCACCATGTTCGGCGGCCGAACTTGACTTTCGGCGGCCGAACCTGGCAAAGCCTCCTTTGGTCTTTTTCATTAAAACTCAATTCCTTTTCACTTAAAAGCATAAAATACATTAAAAACATTTCATAAAACATGGTTTTACCCTTCTAGAGGTTTCCGACATCCGAGATTCCACCGGACGGTAGGAATTCCGATACCGGAGTCTAGCCGGGTATTACATTCTTCCCCCCTTAAGAACATTCGTCCCCGAATGTTCACCAAACAACACATAACACGGCAAACATATAACATACATACTAAGCACGTCAACACATAGGGATCTAACCTTAAAAGAGCTGAGGGTACTGCTGGAGCATAGACTCCCGTGTCTCCCAAGTGCATTCTTCCAAGTTGTGGTGGTTCCACAGGACTTTCACCATCGGGATTTCCTTGTTTCTTAACTTCCTGATCTGCGTGTCTATGATCCGTACTGGCTGTTCGACATAGGTGAGATCCTCTTGGACCTCCACATCAGGCTCACTAAGAACCTTGCTCGGATCTGACACAAACTTCCTCAACATCGAAACATGGAAGACCGGATGGATTCTTGCCATTGAAGCAGGTAAATCTAGCTTGTACGACACATTCCCAATCTTTTGCAAGATTTCAAAGGGTCCGATGTATCGTGGGGCTAGTTTACCTTTCTTCCCGAAGCGAATCACTCCCTTCATTGGAGACACCTTAAGCAATACCAGATCCCCCTCCTGAAACTCTAACTGTCTTCTGCGGATGTCTGCATAACTCCTCTGTCTGCTTGCAGCAGTCTTGATTCTTTCTCTGATTATGGGTACCACCCTGCTGGTAATCTCTACTAGCTCAGGCCCTGCCAAGGCCTTCTCTCCAACTTCCTCCCAGCAAACAGGTGATCTGCATTTCCTCCCGTACAAAGCTTCATACGGAGCCATCCCGATGCTAGCATGATGGCTGTTATTGTAGGCAAACTCCACCAAAGGTAGATGCTGCCTCCAAGAACCGCCAAAGTCCAGCACACACATTCTGAGCATATCCTCGATAGTCTGGATGGTCCTTTCTGACTGTCCATCAGTCTGGGGGTGGAAGGCAGTACTGAAATTCAACCTAGTACCCATGGCACTCTGCAGACTCCGCCAAAACCTGGAGGTGAACTGGGGCCCTCTATCTGACACTATCGAAACGGGAACCCCATGCAGCCTGACGATCTCGTCCACATACACCTGCGCCAACTTGTCCACAGAATAGCCACTCCTGACAGGAATGAAGTGAGCAGATTTGGTGAGTCTGTCCACAATCACCCATATGGAGTCCACTCTGTTGGACGCCGCCGGTAACCCTACTACGAAGTCCATAGCTATATTTTCCCATTTCCATTCTGGAATAGGTAGCGGGTTAAGCATTCCAGCCGGCTTCTGATGTTCCAGCTTCACCCTCTGACACACTTCGCAGGCTGACACGAACTGTGCCACTTCTTTCTTCATTGCTGGCCACCAATAAACTTTCTTCAAATCTTGATACATCTTGGTGGCTCCGGGGTGAATGCTGTATCTTGCATTATGAGCCTCTCTCATAATGTCTCCTTTTAGCCCTATGTCGTCTGGTACACATAATCGACTCCCATAGCGGAGGATCCCTTTACTGTCGAATCTGAACTCACTATCATTGCCTGACTGAACAGTCCTGGCAATCTTCACTAACTCGGGGTCCTCATGCTGTTTCTGAGCAACTTGCTCAAGGAACACGGGTGTCACTTTCATCTGAGCCAACAAGGCACCTGTACCCGACAACTCTAACTGCAGCCCTTCTTCGATGAGCTTGTAGAACTCCTTTACTACTGGTCTTCGTTCTGCCGTGATGTGGGATAGACTGCCGAGTGATTTCCGGCTTAAGGCATCAGCTACTACATTAGCCTTACCCGGATGATACTGGATTTTGCAATCGTAGTCACTGAGCAGTTCTACCCATCTTCTCTGTCTCAAATTCAAATCTCTTTGACTCAGGATGTGCTGCAGGCTCTTATGATCTGTAAAGATCTCACATTTTACCCCATAGAGGTAGTGCCTCCACATCTTGAGTGCAAAGATTACCGCTGCCATCTCAAGGTCATGTGTGGGGTAATTCAACTCATGCTTCTTCAGCTGCCTAGAAGCATAAGCAATCACCCTCTCATTCTGCATCAGTACACAACCCAGTCCCACACGGGATGCATCACAAAAGACTGTAAAGTCCTCATCACCAGATGGCAGAGCTAAAACTGGTGCTGAAGTCAACCTCTTCTTAAGTTCTTCAAAACTCTCTTCGCACTGGTCGGTCCACAGAAATTTCTGATTCTTCCTGGTTAACCTGGTCAGAGGAGCTGCTATCTTTGAGAAGTCCTGAACGAACCTCCTGTAGTAACCAGCCAAACCCAAGAAACTTCTAATCTCTGTCACTGAAGTGGGTCTAGGCCAGTTAGCCACAGTTTCTGTCTTCTTGGGGTCCACCTCAATACCATTCTCTGACACTACATGCCCCAAGAACGAAATGCTCCTCAGCCAGAACTCACATTTAGAGAACTTGGCATACAAGCCATGCTCCCTCAAAGTCTGCAAGACCAACCGCAGATGATGGGCATGCTCTTCTGCATTCCTGGAATACACTAAGATATCATCTATGAAGACAATAACGAAGTGATCCAGGTATTGGCTAAATACTCTGTTCATGAGATCCATGAATGCTGCAGGGGCGTTTGTTAACCCGAACGGCATCACAAGGAACTCGTAGTGCCCATATCTGGTTCTGAAAGCTGTCTTTGGCACGTCTTCATCTCTGATCCTCAGCTGATGATACCCAGATCTCAGATCTATTTTGGAGAAACAACCTGCTCCTGATAGCTGGTCGAATAGATCATCGATCCTAGGCAACGGGTACTTGTTCTTGGTAGTGACCTTGTTCAACTGTCTGTAGTCGATACAAAGTCTAAGGGATCCATCCTTCTTTTTCACGAACAACACTGGAGCACCCCAAGGTGAGGTACTCGATCGGATGAAACCCTTGTCTACCAGCTCTTGCAACTGTTCTTTAAGCTCCTTCAGCTCTGCTGGCGCCATCCTGTAGGGAGGGATAGAGATCGGTCTGGTTCCTGGTATCAATTCTATCTCGAACTCTATCTCCCTCGGAGGCGGTAAACCTGGCAGTTCGTCTGGGAAGACATCTAAGAACTCTCTAACCACAGGCACTGAGGCGGGCTCTCTGACATCTCTGTCTAGCTCTCTCACATGAGCTAGATAACCCCGACAACCCCTCCTGAGTAGCCTACGAGCCTGTAGGGCTGATATCAAACCTCTAGGCGTACTCCCCCTGTCTCCTCTAAAGACAACCTCTGACCCATCCTGACATCTGAACTTAACTACCTTGTCTCTGCAATCCAAGGTAGCACCATAGGTAGATAGCCAATCCATCCCTAGAATGACGTCAAAATCTGTCAAGTCTAGAACCACAAGGTCGGCGGATAGGCATCTTCCCTCTATGAAAACTGGACTGTACTGGCAGACCGACTCTGCCACTGACGGGTCACACTTGGGTCCACTGACCCATAGGGGACACTCTAACCCAGAGACCATCAAACCCAACCTCTCGACCGCTCTCGGAGAAACAAAAGAATGGGATGCACCCGGGTCCATTAAGGCATAAGCATCTGAACAACCAATGATGATATTACCTGACACCACGGTGTTGGATGCGTTTGCCTCCTGTTGCGTCATAGTGAAGATCCGTGCTGGAGCTGACGGACCTTCCCCTCTGTAAGCTGATGAAGAAGAGGCTGACCCTCTCCCTCGGCCTCTGCCACTGGCCTGTGTCGCGGCTGAAGCTGCTGGCTGTGCCACACTACCCGAAGTAGTCTGCTGGGGCCGTGCCATAGGAACTGCTCTAGGACACTCCATGGACATGTGTCCCTCCTGCCCACACCTGTAGCAGGCCGTTGTCCCAAAACGGCATACCCCTCTGTGTAGCTTACCACACCGTGCACACACTGCATTATCAGCACCAGAGCTTGAGCCACTTCCTAGTCCCAGACCTGATTTGATCTTGCTCCAGAACTTATTCTTCTTTGGTTTCTTAGTGGTACTGCTCCACTTCTTACTAGCTGAACTCAAGGATGAAGGGTCTATCCTTCCCCCACCTGGGGTCTTAGAACCAGAAGGTTGTGCCACTGACTGCTTGACTTTTCCCTCTATTACGGCACTAGCCTCCATTCTCCTGGCCATGTCTATAATGGCATGGAAACTTTCTCTATCGGCTGACTGAATCAAAGAGGAATACCTGGAATTGAGCCTCATGGTATACCTCCTCGACTTCTTCGAATCTGTGTCCAGATGTTGCCCAGCAAACGGTAACAACTCTAAAAATCTATCGGTGTACTCATCGACACCCATCTCATCTGTCTGCTTCAGCTGTTCAAACTCAATCATCTTCAGCTCCCTTGAACTGTCAGGGAAAGCCCATCCTGCGAACTCATTCGCAAACTCCTCCCATGAAAGACTGTCCACCCTTGGTTTCACATAGCCCTTGAACCATTCACGGGCCTTTTTGCATTTCAGGGTGAAACCAGCCATCTGAATGGCTCTGCTGTCATCAGCACCTATCTCATCTGTAATTGTTTTGACCTTCTCCAGGTACACAAACGGATCATCACCTGAATCAAACTGGGGAGCACCCAACTTCATGTAGTCGGTCATCTTGGCCTTGCTCCCTCTAGATGAGGTAGGTTGAGGTCTTTGGGTTTCTGGAACTGTGGGTTCTGCTGGTGGTGGTGGTGCGACATCCCCTGGGATAGGGTTTGCTGCGCCTGGATGGAAGGATGGAGGTGGGTACATAGGGTACTGTGGATACTGTGGGTAGAAAGGTGGATATGGCATGTGAGAAGGGTAAGGATTAAAACTGGGGTAATCCGATGTACTTCCCATCGAATACCCGGGGTATGGTGAAAAAGGTGGGTACTGGGGTGGTGGAACAAACCCCGAGGCCTGAGTGCCTCCCTGTGACTCACCCATGCCCTCTTCTGGCATGTTTACACCAAGGTTACCGTCCCTCCTCTGCTCCACATCCATCTCTTCTTCCCCATCAACTGACATTCTTTCCTGAACTGTACCCCTTACTGATCTGCTTCTACCCAGATCCAGAGACCTTCTAGGGTCCCTCACTGTTCTGTCCCTGTTGGACCTGCTTGACATTGCCCTCGGCAATGCTGGAGGACGGGCGCTCGTGCCCTCATCCTCCGGTGGTACTCTAGTCAATCTAGCTGATCGACGAGTTCCTCGCATTCTGTTTACTGAAAAACAGCACAGATAACAAAACATTAGCATCAGATGGTTCATGTGGAAACACATGAACCCACATCATATACACATCATAATCATAGCATATCTCATGGCATACATACTTGCATTCTAGACAGGACTCTACATCCTATCCTAGTGGACATGATTTCCTATTGTGCTTGACCTTTCTATAACATCTATGAGCCCGACACTCTAGGTCCGACCATATGAACCTAGGGCTCTGATACCATTCTGTAACGACCCGGAAACCGGACCGCTACCGGCGCTAGGATTCAGGTCGGCTTAAGGCCGCCGGAACCCGTAGCAAGCCAAACATACATCCTGTGAACCTGTTCAATCCCATACATGAACCAAAACATACATAAAAATTAAAACTTTTCTTTCATTCAAACATTTCTTTACCCAGCCTAGCCTGTGCATGCATAATCATAACATAAACCCCTCATTGGAGTTCTCAACAAATACTCCAATGGGGTACATAACATATATCAGGCTTGGGTTACATAAACATCATAAAACATTTATCTCATGTATTTAAGGGATTACAACAGACTCTAGTCAAGCACACTATAAAACTTACATTACATTACATTACATACTTTTACATTATGAATAAACCATGTCCACAGCTATGCTATTACATAAACTTCTCTTACTCTTCTGACTTCTCTATCTACACGGTACCTGCAAGACTGGGGTTAGGGGAGAGGGGTGAGCTAAAAAGCCCAGTGAGCGAAAGTAAAAACATGATATTAATTCCTCCATTTTTAGGTATTTTATTCTTCATTTTATTATTAACATTTGCTTTAATTCCACACTTTTTAGGTATATTATTATTCATTTTATTATTAACGTTTGCTTTAATTCCACACTTTTTAGGTATATTATTATTCATTTTATTAATAACATTAAATAACATAACTTTTACTTTACATGCTTTCATGAAATGCAACACATCACATTTAATCACATAAAGGATGGTATTGTCACCATTAGTCCTCACATCTCCAAGTGCCAGGGGCGTAGAATGGGCCTCGCTGGTCTTTCTCTTACATAACATACATAACATAACATTCCAAGGTGCCAGGGGCGTAGAATGGGCCTCACTGGTCTTTCTCTTACATAGTGCCAGGGGCGTAGAATGGGCCTCACTGGTCTTCCATAACATATCATCATAACATAACATTAGAGGACTATGGATCACCCAATAACCATCCACATCAACATCAAATTATGCAATGCAACATATTCGTGAATTTCTAATGCAAACATCCTGAAACATCGCATGGCATTAATGATGCATGAGTATGCTATCAGATTCATTCATTTGTTCATTTATTCTTTACTTAAAAACTTAGGGAAATAATCCCACTCACCTGGTGACTGAAGCTTTAACGACGGACTCTGAAAGACTATCTCACAACCGGGGGTCTCGGGTCCTCGGGTCCGAACCTACACAGGTGGACTCAAATGAGGCACCAAACAACAAGAACATAACTCTAAACATACCCCCAAAAACCTCCTAAAAACACCTCAAAACATTCCTAGAAAACATGCAAGAAAAGGCTGGGAAGGGCACTTTCGGCGGCACCTTCGGCGGCCGAAAGTCCCTCCAGAGCCGAAAGTCAGGCAGGTTCGGCGGCACCTTCGGCGGCCGAAACTCCCAGACAGAGACGAAACTCATGCATGTTCGGCGGCACCTTCGGCGGCCGAAAGTCTCGGACAGAGCCGAAACTCAAACTTTCGGGGGCAAGCTTCGGCAGCCTAAAGCTGCCTCCCAAGCTGGTTCGGCGGCCGAAAGTACCTTCGGCTGCCGAACCTGGTTTCTGCCAAAGGGCAGAAACTTGGTTCTTCATGCCCAAAACAACCCCCTACACAACCAATCATGCATAAACCTATTCTACAACAAGCATACTCAAGCATACAAGCTCCTAGGGGCCTCCAACAAGCTTAAACCCCAACTACAACACACAAGCAAGCCACATTGCACATAAACACACATTAAACCATGGATTTTTCATAAAAACTCATCAAGCCTACTCATGCATTTCTACCCCAAAAACTTGCATAAAACTTACTTAAAACACATATAGAACTAGAGATCGGCTCTTACCTCTTGAAGATCGAGAGAGAAACGATCCTAGCTCGAAGATGGGGAGATTCGAGTTCTTGAACCTCAAAGCTCCAAAACTTGCTTAAACTTTAAAACTCTTCAAAAACAAGATGTAACTTGTTAAGATCTAAAGGATTTGAGGGAAAACACTTAAAATGACCATAGGAGGGCTAAAGCTTACCGTCGGCCGAAATGGGAGAGAAAACCTCGCCTGTTTCGGTCATGGGGTCTCTTATAGGGCTGGTTCTGTCACCTTTCGGCGGCCTAACGTGCCCCCACATCTCATGCATGTTCGGCGGCCGAACATGAGGTTCGGCGGCCGAACCTTGAGTCTTTCAAACAAGGCTTTCGGAGGCCTAAAGCGCTCCCAAAACCCCACCATGTTCGGCGGCCGAACTTGACTTTCGGCGGCCGAACCTGGCAAAGCCTCCTTTGGTCTTTTTCATTAAAACTCAATTCCTTTTCACTTAAAAGCATAAAATACATTAAAAACATTTCATAAAACATGGTTTTACCCTTCTAGAGGTTTCCGACATCCGAGATTCCACCGGACGGTAGGAATTCCGATACCGGAGTCTAGCCGGGTATTACACTCTTACTCGCGTCCTCGCCTTTCTCGAGATGGGTACAGCAGGAGACCATCCCCAAAAAGTTCATGATGCCACCTATGGCAGCATACGACGGAGCTGGAAATCCAAAGGAGCACGTCCTTGACAGTGCGGTTGTCGAAGCCGGTAAAAAATAACCTTCTTGGTTATCAACAATTTACAACTGTAGATAGTGGTGAAGGATCGAATCCACAGAGAATTGATTACCTATTTATTTTTCTCAATCAAGACCAAGAGAACTAATTGAAAACACAATTGAAAGCAAGTAATCAAAGAGAAATAGAAACAAGTGCAATAAAAGTAAAAGGGGGGTTTTGAGATTTGATTTAACTAACAACTATTGAAAGTAATTAAAACAGCAAGTAATCAATATAAAACAAGAAATCAATATGAGAAAAGTCTAGTTGAAGATATGGATCCACTTTGGTTGTTTGGGTTGATCATTGAAACATGGTTATCTTGATTGATTCAATAGGTTAGTTATGGGGGTGGAAGACGCTTCTCACCACCATGTCTTTCCTTATGAACAAACTGATTAGGGAACGTCCTCTAATCAATTACTAATTAACAAATTGCCAAGGAACGTCCTTGGGCCAAAGGCATCAAAACAATTGCCAATTGCATGAAGAACAAGAAAGATCCAAACCCTAGCTACTCAAACGCATGAGATGTTGCTAGATCATACAATTTCTTGGGTCTTTACACCAAGTGTTCTATGGACAAAATATTTCCAACAATTACGGACTAACAAATATCCTAATCCAACAATCAATTAACTTTGCAATCAAGAATCAAGTGGCCAATTTGATCAAAACAACAAAGCAATCTTAGAATCAAAGTACAATTGCATGAATATTGAATAAAATCAAAGACAATACTTTATGTTCAGATCTCACAACCTTTTAAACAACCTTAGTTTCAACCAAACTTCAACTAGAAAGAAGGTTTCAGCCACTCATGGCTGAACCAAAACAAAAAATTAAAGAAAAGAAGAAAGAACAACCGAAATTGAAGGGAGAAGCCCCTTGGAGAGCCTTGGGCGAATTCTTGGAGAAGTGGTGGAACCAAATCTGCCTTCCTAGTCTTCTTGAAGCCTTTAAATAGATCTTGAGAGGCTCCTTAGGGTTTGGTGGCAGTCCATGACTCTTTTAGAGGTTGTCCAAAGTGCCCTTGGTCCCATATGTGCCTTCTTTGTGCATGGGTGAAGGCAAAAACGAGATGCATGTGATGGGGGGCAAGTGGGGGCTCTTTGGTCTTTTTAATTGCTGCCCAAGGTCTTCAAGATGTTGCCTAAAGAGTTAAGAGGCTGCCCATGCACTAATAAGGAAGGTGGAGCCTCCTTTTGAATTTTGAATATGCATGATACTAAGTGGGAAACATGTGATCTTTGGATTTGGCTTCCTTAATAAGCTTGATCTTGAAATCCAATATTTGAATGTGAATCTTGAAGATTTGGATCTCAAAATACTTCCCTTGTTTGGCTCCTCAAATATGGCAACTTGAGATATGGCTTCTTGAATAAGGAAAGTGTGCATTGGGAGGCATTTTCGGCTGCCTAAAATGAGTTTCGGAGGCTGGACTTTCGGCTCTGGACGCAAGGTTCGGCGGCCGAAGATGCCGTCGAAGGTGGTCGACTTTCGTCTCTGAAGTCCTCTTTCGGCCGCCGAAGGGGACTGGTTTTTGGCTTCCGAAAGTGCTTCCGAAGGTTGCTGAATTTGGGTACTTTTTGGCATTTTTAAGAGCATTTTCTCCAATTTGTTTCTTCACACCTAATATTTGCAAAACATGATTAAAACCACAAAATTAGGTAGAATAGGTGCAAATAAACATCAATAAGATCATGAAAATATGGACTAAAATATGCTCTATCAGTTCTTAACTACAAAACCTTCATGGAGCTGCAGACCTTATCGGATGCCTTGATGTGCAAGGTATTCCCCACGACGCTCACGGGGCCGGCACGGGCGTAGTTCAACAGCCTAGAAGCTAGAAGTATCAGGAGTTTTGGAGATTTGGCCAACGTCTTCATTAGCCGGTTCATAGCCGCAGTGCCAGCTGACAGGAAAACCAGTTACTTGGAAATAGTCAAGCAGAGGAGGAACGAATCATTGAGGGAGTACGTAGCCCATTTCAATATGGAGGCCCTGCAGATCCCCGAGCTGGATGAAGGCAGAGCAGTGGAAGCCATACAGAAAGGGACAACCTCCCCCGAGTTCTTCGGCTCGTTGAGTAGGAAGCCCCCTACCTCGCTGGCAGAACTGATGAAGAGAGCAGAGAAGTACATAAGGCAGGATGATGCCTTAATGATAAGCAGATTCGCCAAAGAGGCAGTAGACAGGGGAAAAGTTCCAGAGGAAAGGAGGCGGGAAAGGCACGAAAAGAGGCAAAACAAAAGGCCTGAGACATACAGACAACCCTGGGACTAAAGGGACCAAAGACCATTTCCCCTTCGAGTTCCAGACCAAAGACCATTTCCTCCACAAGTTCCAGAGATCCTGACCCCTCTCAATGCCTCCCGAGCCGAAGTGCTCACGGCAGTCCAAAACAAAGAATTTCTCCAATGGCCGAAGCCCATGAGGGCTGAAGCGAGCCAGAGAGATCCTAACAAATACTGTCAGTACCATCGTACACACGGCTATGACACCAACAATTGTTACCTGCTGATCAGCGAAATCGAAAGGCTGATAAAAAGAGGACATCTCAGGAACTTTGTGAAAAAATCGGAAGGAGAGAGGCCTCAGCAGAATCCTGCAATAGAGGGACCCCAGAGGATAGGAGCAGGGCCAGTGAATGATGGCTCCAGTGGAACCATCAATATGATTGTCGGAGGAACTGGAGGTCGGATGAGCAGGAGAGGAAGAAAAAGGGGCCGAGACGGGGAAGGTAGCAGTGCTGAAGTCATGCAAGTAGCAGAACACTCCCCATCGGTCATCTCTTTCTCCCCAGAAGATGCCCCCATGGCATTCAAATGCCTCACGATGACGCCCTTGTCATTGAAGCCGTCATTCATAACTACCGGGTCAGGAAGGTCCTGGTCGACGACGGAAGCAAGGTGAACTTATTGCCGTACAAGGTCTTCCAACAAATGAGAATCCCTGAAGAGCAGTTGGTTCGGGATCAGGCCCCGGTGAAGGGGATCGGAGGAGTCCCAGTACCTGTGGAAGGAAATGTGAAATTGGCTCTAACCCTCGGAGAAGCACCTTTGGCTCGAACTCACTACGTAGTGTTCCTGGTAGTAAAGCTTCCCCTGAACTTCAACGCCATACTGGGAAGGCCGGTTCTATACGATTTTGAGGTAGTGACCAGTATCAGATACATGGCCATGAAGTTTTCAACTGAAGCAGGAGTGGGAGTAGTCAGAAGGAGCCAGGAAGAGGCGAGAGCAGTATACCTGACCACAGTGTTGGAGTCGAGCTCAGCAAGGGAGAATTTTGACTCGGAAGTCCTGGAAGTCCGAGATGAGAAGAAAGAAGCCAGAACGAAACCAGTAGGAGAACTGGAAACCTTCCCCCTATCAGAAGCAGAAGCAGACAAGATTTTCAGTCTGAACGCTGGCTTGACTGAAGAGCAGAAAACTGAAGCAATGGCCCTGATCCAAGGTCACGTATCAAGCTTCGCCTGGAAGCCATCTGAAATGCCTGGGATAGACCCTAAGGTGATGACTCACAAGTTGAACGTCCTCCCTGAAGCCAAGCCAATAAAACAGAAGAAGAGAGTGGAGGGAAGAGAGAAACAACAGGCCACTAGGGAGGAGGTGCGAAAGCTGGAGGAGGCAGGGTTTATTAGGGAAGTAATGTACCCGCAATGGCTAGCGAATCCTGTACTAGTGAAAAAAGCCAATGGCAAGTATAGGATGTGTATAGATTTTATTGACCTGAACTAGGCATGCCCTAAAGATTGTTAACCCCTCCCTGATGTTAATAAAATGGTCGACTCTAAGGCCGATTTTGATTACATGTCGTCTCTGGATGCAATGTCTAGTTACCACCAAATCCCGATGGACAGGTCGGATGAGGAGAAGACCTCGTTCATGATAAAAGATGGGACCTACTGTTACAAGGCCATGCCTTTTGGGCTAAAGAATGCCGAGGCAACATACCAGAGACTAATGAATAAAATTTTCAAAGACCAGATTGGTAGAAATTTCGAAGTGTACGTGGACGATATGGTGGTAAAAAGCCCAACTTTTCAGCAACACTTGATAGACCTGATGTAACACCCCTTATTCTATCGAAGTGTAGACAGAGCAAGGAATGTCACAAACTATGCTTTTTAGATATATCAAGACTAAACAATTTCCTTTATCTATAAATACCATTTTTTTTTAGGTAATGCATGTAAATTTCATCAAGTGATTTAAAATAAATGTGAGATTTTTAAACCAAAATTTTCGGCAGAGTTTCCTCTCTTTCATTAGCACTTTAACCTGTAATACATATGAAAATCACACTTATAATTACACTAACAACTGTCATTTGATATCTTACTATTCTTTGATTACATAACCTTTACAACTCACTCTATTAAATATGTACACGCCAAAATATAACTGTACTATGACTCAGAGACTCAAAACTACCAGCTATGATTATGGCCTTGATATCTGATGTAGACCTCTGATGAACTCTGCGTATCTACTTTATCTACAACCTGCGTGAGGTAAAAACCAACACGCTGAGCTAATGCTCAGTGGGTGATAGAAAACAAATAATAAAATAAAGCAAACAAGTTCACTTATATAGATAATCAAGTAAACAATTTCAAGCTCATCAAAAGTTGTTAACATTCACTGATAATTTCACAAAAACAAGTATCAATTTTAATTAGGTCCTTAGCCCTTATAAACACATAGTAGGGTCGACTAGGTAGATAAGGAATTATAACGGTAGGCACAGGGTGCCAAACGGTAGGCACAGGGTGCCAAACGGTAGGCACAGGGTGCCAAACAGTGGGCTCAGAGGCCAAAACTGTGATAGCAGGGCTTTGTGGCCGTGCTTATGAGGTTCCTGATATGTAACCTCAAATATAGATAATGTATCGGTAGCAGTACTGCGAACTCTGTATGTTTATATGGCATGCCATACCCTTAAGCTAACCTCGACTCCTATTACGTTTACCAGGGCCAAGTATCATTAATTCAATATAAATGCATATCATTTGAAGCTATTTGAATTCATTTTCAAAATACATATATCATATGTCAAGTCAACAAGATGAGAAATTCATGGCAAAATGTGCAAAACTTTGTCAACATAGCATTCCAATTTAAGAAAACTGCATTCTGCCTTCCAATTTGAGAAAACTGTATTCTGCCTTATATTGCATAAACTTTTCAAGTAGCTTAGAGTTACAATCTGACTTCCATTTCTCATAAAAAATGTACATTTATGTCTTATCTTTCTAAAAAGGTATAGTTCATGCAAATCTGATCACCCTAACTCAAGTTATAAATTTTTCTTTATAAGCTGCTCAACAAGGTCTTAATCAGTCCAGTATTGGTACTTGTTTTTTTAGTGTTACAAAACATATCAAATTCATGCATTTTCATACAAATTCAAGTTCAAGTATCTTCTACAAAGTTTTAGGTATACTTCTTAAGGTTCATTTTCCACTGGTCTTAATAAATTTCACTGAGTACGTAATTAGTTATGGTATAATCAATACATACTATTCCGGATGCACTAACTCTGTGTCCAGTTTAGGTTCACTTGCAATTTTCATCATTTTACCTACAGATTCAGAATTTGGTCAATTCATAAAAGTTTTAGCTCTTTGTCTCAGCTTTCATTTGGTATATCTTAGGCCTAATTTTAATAAACACATAATAAGTTATAAGGATGTTAACACAAGCTGCCCTGTTACAACCTATTCTGCCAGGTTTGCACTTTTAGTTCTCATGTTAAATTTCTTTACTCAAAGCCTTTCAAACATCATTTTAGCATTCATATAACATATTTATACAATCAAAGCAACATTTTCAGCAAGTAAAATCAACCTCTAATCTCACTTATTCATGGCAGAATCAAAGGAAAACAGAAAATCATTCAAACACCAAACCTTTCTTGAATTTCTCCTTTCTTTTCCTCTTCTATTCTCTAGCTATCTCCTTTCTCTTTGATGTTCCTTCACCTAGGTCAATTTATGTCTTAGGAAAGGATTGAATAAACTATAAATTAAAGCTTTATAATTCAAATTCATGCATGAAGAAATGAGTAGATGTTATTTCCTACACCTTTCTAAGCTTACCTTTGATTTTCAAGCTTGGTGTATATGGAACCCTAAACTTTTCTTCTCCAATTCCTTCAATATATGGCTGTTCCTTTAGCTCTTGGTCTTAGGATGAATTTTAATTAAGGTAAGAAGCTGATTGGGTGAGATTTGGCTTGGCTTTGGTGGAAGAAAAACAAAACAAAGCTTTGGTCTTCTATGGTGTGAGCTACGGCAATTGTGTGATGGAGAAGATGACAATCCCTTTTTCACTTTGCTTGGTCATTTCTTCTTTCCTTAGTTAGGTGACACATGGAGGTAAGCTGAATTTTTATGTTTTAACTTTCCATATTTATACTTTGACCTACTAAACTCTTTACCATGTTTCAATTTAGTTTTCAAACGTTCAATATTCATAGATTGACCTACTAAACTATACATTTAGCCTTTAGAAGTCCTTTTTACTTAGGTAAGCATGACGGATTTAAACAAGCACCTCAAGCAAGCACGTCGGGAAACCCTAAGCACCTCCCGAAAGTTACCCGTTCCTGACTCGCTAATCACACTGTCTACTTTATTTCTGGATATGTCCGTTTCTTTATTTGAGTTTTCTATGATTCAATTATTAGCAGCTTAGAGTTAAGCTAGCACCTCCCCTAATGCCACTTACTCTAGTAGTAAAATAGCCTAACCCTACCTTGTGATGGCACTACTCTAGCTATGGATTTGAGGATGTTACAACTCTTCCCCTCTTAAGAAATTTCGTCCTCGAAATTTTACCTGCTTTGAATAGCTGTGGATATTGTTGCTTCATCACTTCTTCACTCTCCCATGTAGCTTCTTCTGCCTTGTGATTTCTCTACAACACTTTCACTAAGGGAATCTTCTTATTTCTTAACTCTTTCATTTCCCTTGCTAAAATTTTCACTGGTTCCTCTTCATAAGTTAAATCAGGTTGTACATCAATGGTTTCTACTAAAATGACATGTGACGGATCAGATCTGTATCTTCTTAACATGGATACATGAAAGACATTGTGTATTCTGTCTAACTCTGGACGTAAAGCTAGCCTATAGGCTACTGGACCCACACGTTCAATTATTTCATATGGACCAATAAACCGAGGGCTTAGCTTACCTTTCTTGCCAAATCTTAGCACTTTCTTCCACGGAGAAACTTTCAAAAACACTTTCTCCCCAATAGCAAATTCTATATCTTTTCTTTTCAAATCTGCATATGATTTTTGCCTATCTGTTGCAGCTTTCAATCTTTCTTTGATAATCTTCACTTTCTCCTCAGTCTGTCTTACCAACTCTGGACCTACAAGTTTAGCTTCACTAAGTTCTGTCCAGCATAATGGAGTTCTATATTTTCTGCCATATAATGCTTCGTAAGGAGCCATTTTAATACTAGCCTGATAACTGTTGTTGTAAGCAAATTCTACTAGTGGGAGATATCTTTCCCAGCTTCCTTCAAATTCAATTACACAACTTCTGAGCATAACTTCCAAAGCTTGAATCACTCTCTCTGACTGGCCATCTGTCTGAGGATGAAAAGCTGTACTAAAATTCAATCTTGTCCCTAAAGCTTCATGTAGTTTTTTCCATAATCTGGATGTGAATCTTGGATCTCTGTCTGATATGATAGAGATAGGAATACCATGTAGTCTCACAATTTCATTAATGTACAATTCTGTAAACTTTTCTAATGTATAATCCATTATGATTGGCAAGAAATGCGCTGATTTAGTTAACTTGTCAACTATTACCCAGATGGCATCCTTCTTCCTTGGTGTGAGTGGCAATCCTGTCACAAAATCTATGGTAATTCTATCCCATTTCCATTCTGGTATAGCGATAGGCTGCAATAATTCTGATGGAACCTGATGTTCTGCTTTTACCCGTTGACATGTTAAACATTTTGTTACAAATTCAACTATATCTCTTTTCATACCTGGCCACCAATAGTGCATCTTTAGATCTTGATACATCTTAGTGCTACCTGGATGCATAACATATGGACTGTTGTGTGCCTCTGTAAGAATACTCTGTTTCAGCTCTCCAACATTAGGTACACATATTCTGTTACCATAGTACAAGTAGCCATCATCACTTATCACATGCTTCTGCTTCTTCCCCTCTTGTACTTGTCTAGTCCATAAGGCTATCTCTGTATCTTTTTTCTGTGCTTCTTTAATTTGTTGCAGTAGGCTGGGTCTAACTTTCAATTCTGCTATGATAGCTCCATCATCTGCTATAGTTAATCGTGCATTCATTGCTCTTAATGCAAATAAGAATTTCCTGCTGAGTGCATCTGCTACCAGATTAGCTTTGCCTGGCTGATAATCTATAATGCAATCATAATCTTTTAGTAACTCCAGCCATCTTCTCTGTCTCAGGTTTAGCTCCTTCTGTGTGGGCAAGTATTTCAGACTTTTATGATCTGTATAGATGTAACATTTCTCACCATATAAGTAATGTCTCCATATCTTTAGTGCAAAAACTATGGCAGCCAGCTCTAGATCATGAGTAGGATAGTTCTTCTCGTGTGGCTTCAATTGTCTAGAAGCATAGACAATCACTTTACCTTCTTGCATCAAGACGCATCCAAGTCTATTGTGAGAAGCATCACTATATATCACAAATTCCTTGCCAGAAACAGGTTGTGTAAGTACATGTGCTTTAGTGAGCATAGTCTTCAATCTGTCAAAGCTTACCTGACGTCTATCATCCCAAACATACTTAACATTCTTATGTAGTAATTTAGTCAATGGAGCTGCTATAAGTGAAAACCCTTTCACAAACCGTCTGTAGTACCCAACTAGACCTAAGAAACTCCTAACCTCTGCACCATTCTTTGGTGGCTTCCATTCTAGAACAACTTTAATCTTCTGTGGATCTACCCTGATTCCCTCTGCTGATACAACATGTCCCAAAAATGTTATTTCATTAAGCCAAAAATCACATTTACTGAACTTGGCATAAATGTGCTTTTCTCTCAGAGTCTGCAATACTACCCTCAGATGCCTGTCATGGTCTTCCCTAATTTTAGAGTATACCAGAATATCATCAATGAATACTACAACAAACTAGTCTAAATATGGATGGAAGATACGGTTCATCAGATCCATGAATGATGCAGGTGCATTTATTAACCCGAATGGCATAACCAGAAACTCATAATGTCCATATTGTGTCCTGAATGCAGTCTTAGGCACATCTGTCCCTTTAACTCTTAACTGATGGTAGCCCGATCTCAAATCTATTTTAGAGAAAATGCTGGCCCCTTTCAACTGATCAAACAAATCATCTATTCTGGGCAGTGGATATTTATTCTTGATAGTTACCTTATTCAACTGTCTGTAATCAATGCACAATCGAAGAGATCCATCTTTCTTTTTCACAAACAACACTGGTGCACCCCATGGTGAAACACTAGGTCGAATAAAGCCCTTATCAAGTAACTCTTGTAACTGTATTTTCAACTCTTTCAATTCTGTAGGAGCCATTCTGTAAGGAGCAATTGAAATAGGTGCAGTGCCTAGCACAACTTCTATAGCAAAATCCACTTCCCTTTCCAAAGGTAACCCTGGCAACTCTTCAGGAAATACATCTGGAAAATGACATATTGTGGGTAGGTTTGACACACTAGGACCTTCCTTCTTAGTTTCAATCACACTAGCTAGATAAGCTGTACAACCTTTTCGAATCAACCTCCTAGCTGTAGTGGCAGATGTGACATTAGAGAGGTAATTTGACCTCTCACCCACAACTATAATCTCAGAACTCTCTACTGTTTTGAGTGTAACTCGTTTTAACTTACAGTCAACTATAACATGATGTCTAGACAACCAATCCATACCCAGAATCACATCAAACTCTCTAAAAGGTAAGTCTATCAAGTCACCTAAAAAGGTGTGACCTTGCACACATATAGGACAATCTCTATAAACTCTATTCACAATCACAAGATGTCCCAAGGGATTGGTCACTGCTATGTCATGTTCTAAGGGTTCTACTTGACTTCCCTTCACATTACTGATGGGTATGCTGATGTATGTGTAACGACCCCAAAATGGACCGTCACCGGTGCTAGGATTCAGGTCGGCTTAAGGCCGCCAGAACCCGTAGCAAGCCTGCTATACTCTCTGGGTACCTGTAAATCTCATACATGATCATACATTTTCTGTGAAAATAAAAACTTTTCTCTGACTCAAGGCTTAACCTGTGCATGCACTATCTCTGTATTCTGTACTCTGTACTCTGTACTCTGTACTCTGTACCCCTGACTAGAGCTTGCTCTAGATGGGTAACTCATACCTGTTAAGCCTGGTTTTTCACATACTCTGTAAAGCAGTTATTTAAACAGACCATGTACACAAAAGATTTACAACACAAACATAACTAAGTCAAGCACAACTTTATACACAACTAGTATATCTCTGCAAATTACATGTCCACTCTAAGCTATTACACATCTCTTCTCTCTTCCTGTACTCTGCTGGATTTCCCCTGTACACTGAACCTGCAAGACTGGGGTTAAGGGAGTGGGATGAGCTCTATAGCCCAGTGAGTAGAACAGTAAAACATATCATTAAAATATGATCTTATGGAATGCATCATAACACAGACAATCCACATCAAAGGTAAACCTGTCACCAAATAGTCCCAGTATCTCATACCAGGGCGTAGTCAAAGGCTCCTGGACTTATCTCAGTGACTATTGAATCATTCAGCATTCACCCACATCAACAAATAACAATGCAATGCAACATATTCGTGGCTTCTAATGCAATCAACCTACTGCATAACCATGATGCATGAAATATGCTAAAAACATTCCATTGCTCCATTAAAAGAATTAAGTTTAGTTCCACTCACCTCTGGCTATCTGGACTGACTCTGCAGGCTCTGAAAACGCTGGAGCAGTACTCACTGCTGCTCTTTCTGGTTCCTCTGGTCTGTGCCTACACAGATAGACTCAAATGAGGGACCAAACTAGCTTATGTTCAACTCTATGAAACCCCCCAAGAATCCCTTTAAACTCACTCAAACATCCATGCAAAGCATGCAAAGGAAGGCTGGACAAGACACTTTCGGCGGCAGGTTCGGCGATCGAAAGTCCTCTCCAGAGCCGAAACTCATGCACCTTCGGCGGCCGAATCTCAACTTTCGGCAGCCGAACCCTTTCGGGGGCAAGTTTCGGGGGCTGAAAGGCACTCCAGAGACGAAAGTCTCTAAACTTCGGCGGCCGAAACTCCCCTCCAGATCCGAAAGTCCAAAGGCTCGAGGGCAAGCGTAGGCAACCGAAGCCACCTCCTCAGCACATTCGGCGGCCGAACCATTCTTTGGCGGCCGAAGCTGGGTTCATCAAGAAGGCAGAACCTGCTCTGCCTCACGCCAAAACACACCAATCTTCCTCCAACTCAAACACCTCAACGCCTCAACATGCATACACCCAAGTATATGCTCAAAGGGGTCAAAAACTACCTTAACACCCCAACAACACAAAACATACAACTCATATACAAGCTGCTCTCACAAAATCATCAAAAACTCTCTTTTTACCCTATTCATGCAACTCTCTCCCAAAACCTCATAAAACCTTCAGAAAATATAAAAATAAGTTCAGGATCTTCACTTACCTCTTGAAACCAAGAAGATGAACGATCCTAACGTGGAGGTTTGGAGAAACTCTCCTTCAAACTCTCCAAACTTCAAAATCTCAAGTGTTTAGGTCAAAACCTTCAAAATAACATAAAAATCAATCAAACCTTTGCATGATTTGATGCAAAACATGAAGAAACCTTAAGAAGGACAGGGTCTCACCTCAGAAAGTGAAAGAAACGGCAAAGCTTATCCTTTCAACCGACTGAGGGCCTTTTATAGGTGGCTGGCCAGACCACCTTCGGCGGCCACACGTGAAACCGAAAGCCATGCATGTTCGGCGGCCGAACCTCAACTTCGGCGGCCGAACCTGGCTTTTCTGCCTTGGTTCTTTTCTTTCAAACACTTAGTTTATTTACCTTTCAAACATGAAAACATACTTTATGACTTAGAAAACCATAAATCTCACCCTTCTAAAGATTCCGACATCCTGGATTCCACCGGACGATAGAAATTCCGATGCCGGACTCTAGCCGGGTATTACAGTATGAATGTGTGGAACCAGGATCAATTAATGCATAAACATATTTGCCAAAGATAGAAAATTTACTAGCTATAACATTTGGTTTGTCTTGGTCTTCCTTTGTACGAATAGCATATGCCCTGGCAGGTGCTCTAGTGTCTGGTCTGTCTACTGTCTCTGATACTCTGTGACTCTGAGCGTTACTAGATTCACCTCTACCTCTACCTCTGCCTCTAGAACCTATCGGCATAGATCTCTCTGTCTGCATAGGCTGCACTGACTGGCCTCTAGGACAATCCCTTATAAAGTGGTCTGAGCTTCCACATAAGTAGCAAGCCCTAGTTAATCTCCTGCATACTCCGCCATGTCTCCTGCCACAATGCTCACATACTGGTGGCAACCCTCTACCTGGTCCTCCTGTACTGGATACTGAGGTAGTCTGCTGTCCAGACCTCACTATTGAACTCTGTCCAGGTCTCTGAATCTGCCTAGGTGGCCCTCTCTGCCCTGTCTGCTGAAATTCCCTCTGTCTCTTACTAGTTGTCTGAGATGCAGAGGACTGTCCTTGATACTGGCTCTGGCTCCTCTTCTGCTGCCCTTTCTGCTTTCTACTTTGCTCTTCTTCTTTAATTCGCTCCAGGCTATGGGCCGTCTCTACTAAAACTGAAAGTTCCTTGATGTGCATAGCTGTGAGGTACATCCTGATATAAACATGCAATCCTTGCTCAAAGCGTTTACATCTCTCTTCCTCTGTAGGAATTATCTTTGTGGCATACTTACTAAGTCTGACAAATTCTCGCTCATACTCTGTTATTGTAAGCCTGCCCTGTCTGAGGTATAAGAATTCCCTTCTTCTCTCCTCTATATATAAGGCCCCAACATATTTCTTCTTAAACTCTGCCAAAAAGAATTCCCAAGTCCGCCGCTCTAGTCGAACCATCTGTGTTAATGTTGTCCACCACCTATAGGCTTCATCTTTTAGTAATGATACTGCACACATTAGGCTCTCTGCTGGTGAACACTGTAGCTGCTGTAAAACCCTTTCTGTACTTTCTAACCAGAATTCTGCAGCTGAATGATCATCTTCCTTTTTACCTCTAAACTTTGTCGCACCATATTTCCTGAGTTTTTCTATTGGAGGCCTAGGTTGTGCCTGGGCTACAACAGGTGGGAGAACCTGGACTGCTACAGGTGGTGCTGGTGGTACCTCTGGTACATTTTGTGTAACCCTTCTAAGCAACTCAGCTATTTGCTGAAACAATGCATCCTGCCCTGGTCCGCCAGCAGCAGCAGGTGGAGGACTAGCAGCAGGTGCAGCAGCCTCAGAGGGAGCATGACTCTCTACCTCTTCATCTATTGCTCTCTGTGACTCAGATGACATCTTCTATCAGACCTAAAGACATAAAGAAGAGATTTACATCAGAACCATATCATAGCTGTAACACATTTTGGCATGTACACATACTACACATATACACATACATACTATGACCTAGAATCGCCTAAACCTTTGCTCTGATACCACTAATTGTAACACCCCTTATTCTATCGAAGTGTAGACAGAGCAAGGAATGTCACAAACTATGCTTTTTAGATATATCAAGACTAAACAATTTCTTTTATCTGTAAATACCATTTTTTTTTTTAGGTAATGCATGTAAATTTTATCAAGTGATTTAAAATAAATGTGAGATTTTTAAACCAAAATTTTCGGCAGAGTTTCCTCTGTTTCATTAGCACTTTAACCTGTAATACATATGAAAATCACACTTATAATTACACTAACAACTGTCATTTGATATCTTACTATTCTTTGATTACATAACCTTTACAACTCACTCTATTAAATATGTACACGCCAAAATATAACTGTACTATGACTCAGAGACTCAAAACTACCAGCTATGATTATGGCCTTGATATCTGATGTAGACCTCTGGTGAACTCCGCGTATCTACTTTATCTACAACCTGCGTGAGGTAAAAACCAACACGCTGAGCTAATGCTCAGTGGGTGATAGAAAACAAATAACAAAATAAAGCAAACAAGTTCACTTATATAGATAATCAAGTAAACAATTTCAAGCTCATCAAAAGTTGTTAACATTCACTGATAATTTCACAAAAATAAGTATCAATCTTAATTAGGTCCTTAGCCCTTATAAACACATAGTAGGGTCGACTAGGTAGATAAGGAATTATAACGGTAGGCACAGGATGTCAAACAGTGGGCTCAGAGGCCAAAACTGTGATAGCAGGGCTTTGTGGCCGTGCTTATGAGGTACCTGATATGTAACCTCAAATATAGATCATGTATCGGTAGCAGTACTGCGAACTCTGTATGTTTATATGGCATGCCATACCCTTAAGCTAACCTCGACTCCTATTACGTTTACCAGGGCCAAGTATCATTAATTCAATATAAATGCATATCATTTGAAGCTATTTGAATTCATTTTCAAAATACATATATCATATGTCAAGTCAACAAGATGAGAAATTCATGGCAAAATGTGCAAAACTTTGTCAACATAGCATTCCAATTTGAGAAAACTGCATTCTGCCTTCCAATTTGAGAAAACTGTATTCTGCCTTA
Organism: Manihot esculenta; assembly: GCF_001659605.2. Lineage (NCBI taxonomy): Eukaryota > Viridiplantae > Streptophyta > Magnoliopsida > Malpighiales > Euphorbiaceae > Manihot > Manihot esculenta. Next base: position 32,855,416 of record NC_035168.2, on the reverse strand, counting down.
TATTTCATAAACTTTTCAAGTAGCTTAGAATTACAATTTGACTTCCATTTCTCATAACAAATGTACATTTATGTCTTATCTTTCTAACAAGATATAGTTCATGCAAATCTGATCACCCTAACTCAAGTTATAAATTTTTCTTTATAAGCTGCTCAACAAGGTCTTAATCAGTCCAGTATTGGTACTTGTTTTTTTAGTGTTATAAAACATATCAAATTCATGCATTTTCATACAAATTCAAGCTTAAGTGTCTTCTAAAAAATTTTAGGTATACTTCTTAAGGTTCATTTTCCACTGGTCTTAACAAATTTCACTGAGTACATAATTAGTTATGGTATAATCAATACACACTATTCTGGATGCACTAACTCTGTGTCCAGTTTAAGTTCATTTGCAATTTTCATCATTTTACCTACAGATTCAGAATTTGGTCAATTCATAAAAGTTTTAACTCTTTGTCTCATCTTTCATTTGGTATATCTTAGGCCTAATTTTAATAAACACACAATAATTTATAAGGATGTCAACACAAGCTGCCCTGTTACAACCTATTCTGCCAGGTTTGCACTTTTAGTTCTCATGTTAAATTTCTTTACTCAAAGCCTTTCAAACATCATTTTAGCATTCATATAACATATTTATACAATCAAAGCAATATTTCCAGCAAGTAAAATCAACCTCTAATCTCACTTATTCATGGCAGAATCAAAGGAAAACAGAAAATCATTCAAACACCAAACCTTTCTTGAATTTCTCCTTTCTTTTCCTCTTCTATTCTCTAGCTATCTCCTTTCTCTTTGATGTTCCTTCACCTAGGTCAATTTATGTCTTAGGAAAGGATTGAATAAACTATAAATTAAAGCTTTATAATTCAAATTCATGCATAAAGAAATGAGTAGATGTTATTTCCTACACCTTTCTAAGCTTACCTTTGATTTTCAAGCTTGGTGTATATGGAACCCTAAACTTTTCTTCTCCAATTCCTTCAATATATGGCTGTTCCTTTAGCTCTTGGTCTTAGGATGAATTTTAATTAAGGTAAGAAGCTGATTGGGTGAGATTTGGCTTGGCTTTGGTGGAAGGAAAACAAAACAAAGCTTTGGTCTTCTATGGTGTGAGCTACGGCAATTGTGTGATGGAGAAGATGACAATCCCTTTTTCACTTTGCTTGGTCATTTCTTCTTTCCTTAGTTAGGTGACACATGGAGGTAAGCTGAATTTTTATGTTTTAACTTTTCATATTTATACTTTGACCTACTAAACTCTTTACCATGTTTCAATTTAGTTTTCAAACTTTTAATATTCATAGATTGACCTACTAAACTATACATTTAGCCTTTAGAAGTCCTTTTTACTTAGGTAAGCATGACAGATTTAAACAAGCACCTCAAGCAAGCACGTCGAGAAACCCTAAGCACCTCCCGAAAGTTACTCGTTCCCGACTCGCTAATCACACTGTCTACTTTATTTCTGGATATGTCCATTTCTTTATTTGAGTTTTCTATGATTCAATTATTAGCAGCTTAGAGTTAAGCTAGCACCTCCCCTAATGCCACTGACTCTAGTAGTAAAATAGCCTAACCCTACCTTGTGATGGCACTACTCTAGCTATGGATTTGAGGATGTTACACCTGAGGGAGGTGTTCGAGGTACTGGAGCGATATAGAATGAGGCTGAATCTAGCAAAATGCGCTTTCTTCATTAGGGGAGGAAAGTTCCTGGGATATATGGTGAGTGGAAAGGGCATTGAGCCCAATCCAGAGAAGGTGGAAGCCATATTGAAAATGCCTGAGCCAACCTGTGTGAGGGACGTCCAGAGACTTATTGGAAGGGTGGTAGCGCTCAATCGTTTCATGTCGAGATCGACAGAAAGATGCTTGCCATTCTTCAAGAAGTTGAGAAAAGTTCCGAACTTCGAATGGACCGAGGATTGTCAAGAGGCTTTCAGAGAGCTCAAATACTATCTTAGCTCGCCACATGTGCTTAGTAGTCCGCTGGAAGGGGAAGAGCTCCTGATCTACTTATCAGCCTCAGAGCAAGCTGTCAGTGCCGTACTAGTGAGAGTGGAAGGAGGAGAGCAGAAGCCAATTTTCTATGTCAGGAAAGTGCTCAAAGATGTTGAGATAAAATATCTGAACATCGAAAAAATAGCATATGCTCTATTGCTAACAGTCAGAAAGTTTCATGGTTTACCTAGAAAGCCACCAAGGAGTAGTGATGACAGATCAGCCGTTGAAGAAAATTCTCCACAGACCAGAAATTTCAGGTCGGATGCTTGCTTGGTCTATCGAGATTAGCCCTTACTGCTTAGAATACCGACCTCGCACCACCATAAAATCTCAAGCTCTCGCTGACTTCATTGCGGAGTGCTCGTTCAACGAAAAACAAGCAGAATCGGGTGAGGCATCATCGGAAGCATTAGAGGGCGAGAGAGAGAGGCAGCCACCGCGAGAATTTAGTTGGAAGTTGTATGTGGACGGAGCATCCGGCGCTAAGGGCAGCGGTGCGGGAATAATGCTGAAAGGCCCTGAAGGGTTCAAAGTTTGCTATGCTCTGCACCTAGAGTTCAATGCCTCCAACAACGTAGCAGAATATGAAGCCCTAATAAATGGGATGTTGATCGCGATGGAAGTAGGGGCAACCGACCTCGAGATAAATAGCGACTCCCAATTAGTGATCAGTCAAATAACAGGGGCATATCAGGCAAGAGACTCGACCATGCAGAATTACCTAGAGAGGGTAAAGGCCATAGAAGCCGAGTTGAGAGGCCAAGGGATCATGATAAGGTACCAAAGAATACCTCGGGAAGAAAATGAAGAGGCAGACCTGCTCAGTCGACTGTCTGAAGAAGAGCTAGAACAACTCCTAGATGAGGTACACATACAACATGTCAGCACTCCTGCCTTTGACAAAGCAAACACCGTAATGGAGGTCGAGGAAAAGCGGAATTGGATGACCTCATACCTAGATTATTTGGAAAGGGAAAAGCTCCCTGAGGACAAAGCTGAGGCAAAGAAAATTGCGGCTCGGGCCGCCAACTACCAAGCAGTGAGGGGAACCCTATGCCGAAGAGGGAAGTCCAGCCCGTGGCTCCGGTGTGTAAGCCCAGAAGAAGCTGTGAGGGTGATGGAAGAAATACACTAAGGAATATGTGGGGCTCATGAAGGAGCAGGGACGCTGGCAAACAAAATATTCAGACAAGGATACTACTGGCCCACCGTTAAAAGGGAGGCCGAGGAGTTTGTCCGAAGATGTGATGTATGCCAAAAGTTTGCTAACGCCATCAACGTTCCAGCTACACCCCAGTCCAGCATATCCAGCCCGTGGCCGTTCTCGCAGTAGGGCATAGACATTCTGGGGCCTTTTTCCAAGACCACAGGACAGAAGAAGTTTGTAATCGTTTCTGTGGAGTACTTTTCAAAATGGCCAGAGGCAGAGGCAGTCCCCACAATTACAGCAAGAAAAATGATAGATTTTGTCTGGGGCAACATTATATGCAGGTTTGGCATACCAAGAGTGCTCATATCAGATAATGGCAGGCATTTTGACTGCAATGCTTTTAAGGAATTCACGAGAAATATGGGCATATGGCATAAATTCTCCTTAGTGGCCCATTCCTAAACCAACGGCCAAACAGAAGTCACCAACAGAGCTATTCTCCAGGGACTAAAGAAGCGATTAGATGGGGCAAAGAGAAATTGGGCGGATGAGCTCAATACTATCATGTGGGCCTTCAGAACTGCACCTAGAATGCTGACCAAAGAGACACCTTTCGCACTTGCGTTTGGCATTGAAGCTGTAGTTCCAATAGAGCTGCAACTCCCTACACATCGAGTCCAGTCCAATAGCGAGGACACCAACGATGATAAATTGAGAAGTAACCTAGATGCCCTAGAGAAAGTCAAGGAAGAAGCTTAGATTCGTACCGCTGCATATCAGCAGAAGGCGGCTCGCTACTACAACCAAAGAGTCAGAGAAAGGAGCCTGAGGGTAGGAGACCTAGCATTGAGAAACTTGGAAGCCACTGGGAAAAGAGCTGCAGTGGGAAAACTGGCGCCTACCAGGGAGGGCCCCTTCAGAATAATTAAAGTGATTAAACAAGGTGTGTATCGAATTGGGGACATGCAAGGGAACCCTGAGCCTCATGCTTGGAATATCCAATATTTAAAGAGGTATTTTCCTTAAAGTCCTACGGAATGTAAAGCGAACCGCTGTATTTTGAAATGTGCAAATAAAATAAATGTTATTGTAAAATTATGTTGTTTGCCATAACTTGTTTTGCCTTCTTTAAAAAGAAAAAAAAAAAACAAACACGAACAAAGTGCCTGAATTTTGTTCAAGGCCTCAGTGAGGTGGGTGATCGAGCTCAAAAATGACCCCGGCACCACAGAACCGGCTGAGATGATAAAGCGACAGTAAGGCCAAAAAAGTGCCTGAACCTAGTTCAAGGCCTCAGTGAGGTGGGTGACCAGACTCAAAAATGACCCCGACACCACAAAACCGGCTGAGATGATGAAGCGACAGTAAGGCCAAAGTGCCTGAACCTAGTTCAAGGCCTCAGTGAGGTGGGTGAACGGGCTAAAAAATGACCCTGGCACCACAAAATTGGCTGAGATGATGAAGCGACAGTAAGGCCAAAGTGCCTGAATCTTGTTCAAGGCCTCAGTGAGGTGGGTGACCGGGCTCAAAAATGACCCCAGCACCACAAAACCGGCTGAGATGATGAAGCGACAGTAAGGCAAAAAAAGTGCATGAATCTTGTTCAAGGCCTCAGTGAGGTGGATGACCGGGCTCAAAAATGACCCCGGCACCACAGAACCGGCTGAGATGATGAAGCGACAGTAAGGCCAAAAAAGTGCCTGAATCTTGTTCAAGGCCTCAGTGAGGTGGGTGACCGGGCTTAAAAATGACCCCGGCACTACAAAACCGGCTGGGATGATGAAGCGACAGTAAGGCCAAAGTGCCTGAATCTTGTTCAAGGCCTCAGTGAGGTGGGTGACCGGGCTCAAAAATGACCCCGACACCACAAAACCGACTGAGATAGTGAATACCGGGCTCCAAATTGATCCCGTCACTCCAGGACCAACGAAAAGCCTGAATCTGAACAAAGCCAGAAGGCCTCGGAACGGTGACTAGGCGAAAAAGGCTCAACACTTTAAGCAAATCTGAAAATAGGAAAGGGACAGAACAGGCCTGAAAAGGCTGAACCCCGAGCTGAGATACATAGACTTGAGCTCAGAAGAACTAAGCGAGAGAAGAGCCAAACTCGAGAAAGCCAAATGGCAAAATAGAAGTTACAAATCCTCTCTAACCCAAGCAGAAGAAATCAAAAGCACGAGCAGACGAGCAAAGCCACAGCCCCAACTCCACTCAAGGCAAGACCAAAAAGAAAACCCAGAAGATAAGCTCGTCATGCTAAGAAGGTACATGATTTAATCTGTTTTGAATACATGTAAAATTGTACGCACAGGCTCGCGTTACTGATGAATCAACAAGATAAAAAAACAAGAATGCCTTGGCAAAATTAGAAAAACTCACAAGATAGAAGTTTAGCCAATCACTAAAATTCCAGCCTGGATTGATTTAAGTGAGGAAAGATTAATAACAGGGTTGATCAGCCTAGTATAATTTAATCCTTTGAAAGATTACTGAGTGAACATAAGACCTAAAAAGCTTTTATCCTTAAGATAAATCAAACCCGAAAAAGCTTACTGATAGGAGAAACGAATTAGGCCCTTAACAGATTAGACTTTTAATAGGTTAAGCAGCTCAATAGAACCAGAAAAGCAAACAAAAGCAAAAATAATTCAAGTATAAATACAAACAAAAGCCAAATCTCATTAAACAAAAGAAAAGTAAATTACAACTTTATCTAATCATCTATAACTATGGGGGGAAAGATTTTTCGTAGAGGACTTACATTATTAATTACATCATCATTTACATTATCATCTACACTACTATCCTTGGGGAGCCCAGTACTCTCTTGTTCTGACCCCCCAGTACCCACAAATGGCACTATCTTCCCTCCCCGGGGTCCAGCATCTTCTCCTTGGGACTCGGTATCCTCTCCTTGAGGCCTAGCATCGCTCTCTTTGGACTCGCCGCTTTCCTGTTCACCCCCTTCCTCAAGC